>NC_041730.1:49577186-50226295 GCF_004115215.2 Ornithorhynchus anatinus | reverse complement strand
CTCGCCAACCTCGCCACTGACCTCTCGCCCACGTCCTGCCTCTGGCCTGGAATGCCCACCCTCCTCATATCCGGCAGGCAATCACTCTCCCCTCTTTCAAAACCTTACTAAAGACACATCCCCTCCAAGAGACTTTCCCTGACTAAGCCCTCCTTTCCTCTTCTCCCACTTCCTTCTGCTTCGCCCAGATTTGCTCCCATCATTCACCACCCCAGCCCCACAGTCCAACCTTATTTGCTGGTATCCAACCCAAAGCTTAGTCCAGTACCTGGCACATAGTAAGCACTTTACAAATACCACAGTTACTATTGCTATTATCTGTAATTTACCTATTTATATTGTCTGCCTCCCCCTCCAGACTGTAAACTCGTTGTGGACAGGGAATGTGTCTTTTTACAACAGTAAGCACACAATAAATACAATGGAATGAATTAATTAATTAATCCAGCACTATCCAAATAGAAACCTTCAAACAGTTAAGAGCCCCTGTCAGAAAAAGTCAGGCTGACCCAGGCCAATCAGCAGACACCCCCGGTTGACTGCTATGTGACCTTGAGCGAGTCACTTCACTTCCCTGTGCTTGTTACCTCCTCTGTAAAATGGGAATTGAAACTGAGAGCCCCATGTAGGACAGGGACTGCGTCCAACCCGATATGCTTGTAATAATAATAATAATGATGGTATTTGTTAAGCTCTTACTATGTTCCAAGCACTGTTCTAAGCCCTGGGGTAGATACAAGGTTATTAGGTTGTCCCACGTGGGGTTCACAGTCTTAATCCCCCTTTTACACATGAGGTAAATGAGACACAGAGAAGTTAAGTGATTTGCCTAAAGTCACACAGCTGACAAGTGGCGGAGCCGGGATTCAAACCCACGACCTCTGACTCCCAAGCCCGTACTCTTTCCACTAAGCCACGCTGCTTCTCTCCAGCTTGTACCAACCCCAGTACAGTGCCTGGCACACAGCAAGTGCTTAACAAATACCACAGTTATTACTATTACCGACAGAGAGACCAGGCCCAGGCGAAGACAAGAGAGGGCCCGGACCTGGGACAGGCCCTACAGTCTCCCCTCATCCCCAGTCTGTTCCACCGGGAAAGGCCCACAGCCCCTATTCCTCCACCCCATCATAAACAGGGGGCTGAAGGGGTAGATGGATTTTGGGAAGGGCAGGTAGGTGGGTGGGCACAGCCTGGAATGTGGTATTTAGGCAGGTAACAGTGTCTTTCTCTGTCTCTCAACTCTCACACACTCTCACCCTCGCTCTCTCTTGCACCGTCCCTCCCGCTCTTCAGCTCTGTCTCTGTCTCTTCCTCTCTTTCTCTCTGTGTGCTCTCAGAGCCTCTCTCACACATATGTATGTGTGGTGATTGTGTGTTTGCAAGCGAGTGTGTGCGGGGGGCACGCAAGTCAGTATGACTGTGAATATGAGGATATGACGTGTATCTAGGTGCAGGTGTGTAATAGCAGCCTGTGCATGAGGGTTCGCATGTATGTCAGGTGTGGGGTTCTATTTACGCGAACATGTGCAGCCTCTGCGTGTGTGCTTGTGTGTGTATGCTTGAATTGGGAATTGTGTATGCTCCCTACAGCTCCCTGTCCTTCTCCAGCATCAACTCTCCTGTCCCCCAGCTCTCTCTTTCCTGCCAGACCAACTCCCCCACCCCAGGGCCTGGATCTGGACATTGGGTCCCCTCCTCCTCTTCCTCTAGAGTCCCCACCTCCTGCCCTCAGTTTTCCTCCCCCCTCCCCCTGCCCTCAGTCTTCTAATAGTAATAACTGGGGTATTTTTTAAGTGTCTGCTATGTGACAAATACTGGGAGAAACACAAGATAATCAGCGGGGCTCAGCCCGTCTTGGCCTGGAACTCCCTCCCTCCTCAATTCTGACAGACAAATACTCTCCCCCCATTCAAAGCCTTATTGAAGCCACATCTCCTCCAACATGCCTTCCTTGACTTGAGCCCCCCTCTCCTCTTCTCCCACTCCCTTCTGCGTCACCCTGACTTGCTCCCTTGGTTCGTCCCCCCTCCCAGCCCCACAGCACTTATGTACATATGTGTAATTTATTTATTTATATTAAGGTCTGTCTCCCTCTAGACTGTATGCTCGATGTGGGCAGGAATTGTGGAAGCCCCTCTTCCCCGTGGAACACCTCATCATTGGCCACATCTAAGTGACCGTTCCTAAGGGGTTCTGCCCCTCCTCCTCTCCCTCCTCCCCTCCTCCTCTTCCTCCTCCTCTCCCTCCTCTTCCCCCTACTCCTCTTCCTCCTGCTTCTCCAGCAGGTTGGAGGCAGAGCTGGTATTAAAACCCAGATCCTCTGACTCCCAGGCCCATACTCTACCCACGAGGCCGCTCTGTTTCTCCTCAGCGGGCTCCTTCCCCTGTTCAGCACTTTCTCCTCTCTGTCTCAAGGTGAAGGAGGATATTTCCTTCCCCGAGCAAAGTGCTGCCCTAGGGAGGGAGAGAGGGAACTCTAGGGGCGGGGGGGATGGGGACCACTGAGAAGGAGAAAGCAAAAAAGGGTGGTCTGAGGGCACCACCTGGGCCTGGTGGCTGTATTCATACTTTATCCACCTGAGTCAGAGGCTGCTTCCCTGAATTTGGGCTGCTATCCCTGCCCCCTTTGCTTTCCCAACACCAGGGGACTCTGGTTACCCCCCAGGCAATACCTCCAACGGGGACTGGGGTCTCCATGCCCTTGGGAGAGAGGGGTGGGTAGGTTCAGGGGCCAAGGTCCCCCAGAGATACCACCCCGATGCCGCTGGGAGGATGGGAGGACACGCATGTCAGCAAATGGTGACCGGAGGAGGCCGGGTCCAGAAGGGACAGGGCTGGAGCTCGGGCCAGGGCGCCCGTAAGTTCATGAGGAGGTTGAAGAGAGGTGTGATCAGGAGGGGTTAACAAATGATTAAACAGCACATAGGCTCTCAGACTCAGGTCATTCCATCCATCCCCCTGCCCCTGGGTCAGCCGCTCTTCCTCCTACCCAGGCAAAACGTGCCCAGCTGTGCCCCAGCTGTGCTGTCATTTGGGTATTGCTTTCCCGCAATTTGCATATTATTCATTTACTAAGAGGAATCCAATCTCCCCCATGCCTCGTCCCTCTGCCTCAGCCCCACCCCCACCCTCAGTCTGGGCTGTCTGTCTCTCCCCTCCCCCTCCCACGGGCTCTGGTCCCTCCTGGGGGTCACTGCACCCACCCCCCCGCCTCAGCCACAGAGGCCCGGTCCCTTCCCCCACCCAGGACTCCGGCCCGGAAGGGTCCCTTGTCTAGCTCAGTGGTCAGGGAGGACCCCGGGTGGGGTTGTCCACAGGCAGGGGAGGCCTAGAGGGAGGGGCCGGGGGGAGGGGGAGGGGCAGGGGGATGGGGGGAGCTGGGGTAGGGAGACCCAGGGGGACCAGGGAGATGGGCGGGGACAATGAGAAGCTGGTGCTTGCTGCAGAATGACTAAATTTAAACCAGCGAATTCTCAGTAAGGGGGAGCGAGAAGGGGGAGAAACATCTTTGGCTCCAGAGAGAAGGATAGGGGTGGGGGAGGAGGAGAGAGAAGTGGTAGAAGACCAGGAGGAGGAGGAGGAGTGGGAGGAGGATGAAGAGAAGGAAGAGGGGAAGAAGGAGGAGGAGGAAGAGAATGAGTAGAAAGAGGGAGAGGAGAAGCTGGAGAAGGGGGCGAAGAATAGGAGAAACAGGAGGAAGAGAAGAAGGGGGAAAAGGAAGGGAAGGAGGAGGAGGAGGGAGAGGAGGAGGAAGAGGAGGGGGGAGGAAAAGGAGGAGGAAGAGGAGGAGGAAGAGGAGAATCCCACAGGTATGGCCACATCCAAGAGCTGAAGGGTTCCGCAGGGAAGAGGGGCTGGCCACGATCGAATTGCGGAGATGATGGGGTGGGTGGTCGGGAGTTGCCCCGGGATAGGGCAGCATCGTTGGCAGGAGCAAGACAGTCACCCTGTTGCTTAAATCATCCATGTATGCCAGCGGCAATATCTGTACAATGTCATATAATTTGTGCAGTACGCTCTGCATACTGGGCCCCAGTCAGGGGGTTAGGATGTGTAGGCCCCGGGGAGAAGGGGGTGGTGAAGGGGGCAGTCAGACTGGAAGCGCCAACCAAGTCCCCCCACCCTTACACGCGCACCCACCCACCCCCCCCCACCCCCACACACGGACGCACGTACCCATTGGGTCCTGGGTGGGGAGCTCCCCTGAGGCTCTTGAAGACCCCAACTCTGAGTTCCAAGCCTGGGCTGCCTCACCTCAGCTCTCCCATCCCCTGCCCAAGCCACCGGGCTCAGAACGCACCCGCTTCTGAGCCACCACCTGCCCTCCCTTCTCCTTTACCCCGACTCCATCTCCCTCCTCCTCCCTAACTGCCCTGAAAACCCCCACATCGGGCAGCCTTCCTGGATTAGCCGTCTCTCTCCCGCCCCCCACCTCTGGCTGCCCCAGGACCAACGCTACCGGCTGGAAGCCCCAGAGGGCATCCCGTGGGTGGTTTGGGGTATTACTGTGCCCCGAGACCTGTCCTATCCATTTCAATACATGTTTCTCTGTGTCTGTGGTCTGTCCTCTCTCTTTCCTGTCAGACTCCCAGCCCGTCAAGGACAGGCACCATCCTCGTGATCCCCGCCCACTCCTTGTGACCCCCGCATTGTCACGCCGCCCGGCCAGGGGCCCGGGGCCGTCCGGGGGCTCGGTTCTGACCTGGAGGTTGAGTGCTGCCCCACTGTTCACAGAGCCTGAGGGCGGCCCGGGTGGGTGAGGCCGGCGGGAGGGCGGACAGGCGGGCAGATGGATGGGCAGGGGGCAGAGTAGGGTGGCACCCCGCCTCCACCCCCCTCCCCGCCCTCCCGGCCTGCAGCCCGGCCTTGTTCCTCTGATGAGGCCCCCTCCTCTCCTGCTCCTCCAGGGGCCAAATCCAGCAGGCAGGACCCCCAGGACCGGAGCCGGTGGCAGAGGAGGCCAAAGAAGAGAGGGAGGAGGAGGAGGAAGAGGAGGAGGAGAGGGAGGAAGAGGGGGAGCAAAGGCGGCTCCTGGAGAGGGACCGGAAGCCAAGCGCTGTCATCGCTCAGCTGGAGAAGCGGTCTGAGAAGAGTCTGCGCCCGCCACCTCCTCCCCCCAGTCACATGGACACTCCACGGGGCCGAGCCCCCGCCCCCACCTCCCCCAGCCCCCGCCCAGCCCCCACCAGCTCTCCCCGCAGTAGCCTCGCCTCCACAGGGCCCAGCTAGAGGGGCTTGGCCCCCTCTTTCCGGGGCTCCACCGAGGCTCCCCTCATTCCCCCCACCGCTGCTGTGGCGACACGTTGCCCTCCTCCGCCTCTGCTGTGCCCCTACCCTGCCCTCTCCGTTGTCCGGGCCCCCAACCAGGGGGACTAAGCTGGGCAGGCCTCGTCCAGGGACAAGGGCTGAGACTGTGCGGAGAGGGGCGGCCACGGGGCCAGGCTCACTGGCCCGGGACCCCGGGACTCTGGTGTCCGGCTCTCAGCTGTCCGGCCTGGTCTCTGCCGCCCGGTCCTCTCGCCTGGGGACTTGTGCCCTGGGCTGCCTGCTTCTCCGGGGGCGGCCTTGGGGCTGGGCCTGGGGCAGGCAGGAGGGTCCCCCCGTGAGTGAGTAGCCGGAGGCTACCTGGCAGACGCCCCTCCGTCCAACAACCAGGCCACACTGCCCTCCACAGGGGCCAGGAGAGTGTTGCGTCCTGAGGGTCACTCAGTGAAAGGACAGACTGCCCCTCACGGGTTCCCGGCCCGGAACCTAAAAGAAAACGAGGCTATTGCATAGGAGAAAACGAGCCGGGGCCTAGGGAGGACCTACGCGTGTGTCCGGGGTGAATGGGCAGGGCACAGGGGACGTCACGGGGGTTTCGCTGGCTTCATCCAGAGGACGCCCATCTGATTCCATCCATATCCCTGGCGCTGCTCTGGGGGCACCCTGAACTTCTCCGCCTCTCACTTGCACAAGAGCGCTCCTCCCGGAACGCAGGCACTCTCTCTGAGCCAGGGAACTCCGGGGACCAGTCGAGGTCTGGGGGTGGCCGGGAGCTGAGATTAAGTACCGGGGGTGGATCAGCACCCAACCGGGCACTTAATAATGTTGGTATTTGTTAAGCGCTTACTATGTGCCAAGCACCGTTCTAAGCGCTGGGGTAGACATAGGGGAATCAGGTTGTCCCACGTGGGGCTCACAGTCTTAATCCCCATTTTACAGATGAGGGAACTGAGGCCCAGAGAAGTGAAGTGACTTGCCCACGGTCACACAGCCGACAAGTGGCAGAGCTGGGATTCGAACTCATGAGCCCTGACTCCAAAGCCCGTGCTCTTTCCACTGAGCCACGCTGCTTCTCCTACTGAGCCACGCTGCTTCTCCTAACTTGTGGCACTTGTGGGAGCAGCAGGGCTGAGCGGGAAGTGGGAGTCAGAGGTGGCGGATTCTAATCCCAGCTCCGCCACTTATCAGCTGCGTGACTTTGGCCAGGTCTCTTAACTTCTCTGCGCCTCAGTTACCTGGGGATGAAGAGCGTGAGCCCCACGCGGGCCAACCTGATGACCTCGTATCTACCCCAGCGCTTAGAAGGGTGCTTGGCCCGTAGTAAGCGCTTAACAAATACCGTCATCATCATCAACAGGGGGCAGACCAGCGGAAAAATGGGTTGCCCTGAAAGAAACTGGATGAGTAATTACCCACAGCCCGAGGCCCGCGTGCTACAGGCAGGAAGGTCGACCGTACCCTAGAGTCAGGGGAGGAAGTAAGGGATCGATCAGTGCTATTTTTTGAGTGTCTACTGTGTGCGGAGCATTGTACTAAGCGCTTGGGAGAGAAGGATGCAACGTAGTTGGTAGATCCCCGCCTGGTGGAGCCGAAAATTTAGGTTTAGACGTCGTCAGGCGAAGGAGGTGGACGGAGCCCGGGGTCCCCCTAACGCCTTTGAACGCGAGCCTGCCCTGACGCTCAGCCCCCTTTGGTTTCCCTTGGCCGGATCAAGGGGCACCGGCAGAGGTAGAGCCGGGGCACGACCAGTGGAAAGAGCCCCGGCCTGGGAGTCTGAGGTTGTGGGTTCCAATCCTGCCACTTATCAGCTGTGTGACTTTGGGCAAGTCACTTGGCTTCTCTGGGCCTCAGTGACCTCGTCTGTAAAATGGGGATTAAAACTGTGAGCCCCACGTGGGACAACCTGATCACCTTGTATCCCCCCCGGATACAGTGCTTTGCAAATAGTAAGCGCTTAACAAATACCATCGTTATCATCCTCACGACCAGGGCCTGGGGTTGGAGGAACCGTCAGAGCTGCCCGCCCGCGGAGAGCGAGTGCGCGGGGGGACGAAAGGTGGGGTTTTCCGCCCGTCGCCCCCGGATCTCTCCTCTGGGGGGACACCGGCCAGTCGATGCCGCAATAGAGAGACGAGGTCGCGCTGTAGAAACGACCGACACCCCTCCTGCTCCAGGGCTGCCAACGAGGGGAGGTTGGGGACCCGAAAGGAGGGAACCTAGAGGGGAGGGGGGCCTGCCGTTTTCTGCCCGATTGCAGCCCCTGCCCTGAGCCCCTGGCCCTCCCCACTTTGCCGCCCAGCCCCAGGCCCTGAGACGCGAGAGTCGGTGCTGCTTTAGCGCCAAATCAAGATGGGGCCGGGAAACGGGGCATCACCGTGACGGAGACCAGCCCCTCAGTGGGTTCAATCGGTCGGTCTGTCAATCGATCAATCAATCAATCGGTCGGCCGGTGGGGAGTCAGAAACAAGTCGGAAACAGAAATGGCGCCCCGGCTGCCTCCCCTCCTCCCCCACCGAGCCTCCCACCCCTGCCATCAGACCTGGAGGACTCCTGGAGGGGAGGGGGGAGAGGGGAGGTGGGATGGGGCAGGACCCGGGGGTGGGGAGAGGAGGAGGGGACGATGGAGAAAAAAGAAGGGGAAGGGTTGGGGGGTGGGAGGGACGCGCCTGGCAGGGGGCAGGGGCAGGGGGCAGGGGGCAGGGGCACAGCGAGGGGCCGGGCTCCACGTGGGTTTGACAGGTCCCGGGGCCGAGCCACTGGCGAGGGGGCGCGGAGCGGGGCCACCACTGACCTGGGTCCAAAAGAAGATTCCCCTCGGTTCTAGCCTCTTCCCTCCTGGGCATCTGGATGCCCCTGGGACTTTGGGAGGAGAAAGACAGGGGCCCTCGAGGAGAGACCCGACTGGGGCTGGGGGCGGAGAGCCAGGCAGTTCCAGAGAGAGGCAGAGACAGAGGGAGAGACATAGAGAGACACGGGGGTTGGGGGGGGGGGAGAAGAGCGGAGAGCGGGAGGGAGAGGGAGCCGCTGTGCAGTGAGGTCATCGTTTGAATCTAATTGTCTGACTCAGGAGAAGATGTGGCACTTGATGGAGGAAGCCAGATGGAGGAGGTTTCGCCCGGCGGCTCCCCACTCTCCTGGGGGAGGGGGCTGGGGGCGGCAGGAGAGGCAGTCTGCAGAGCCCCCCTCCTCCTCCCGGGCCCCCCACCCCACCCCGGAGACCCTCGAGGGGAGGGCGGTCCAAGGCCGCCTTACGGGGACGTGGGTCGGCACCTCTCTCTGCCTCCCCATCCCCAGGCTGGAGTGGGTCGTCTCTGGACGGACCCCCTGGGCTAGGAATGTGGGTCTGCAGGTGGCCGCCCCCGCCCCCAGCCAGGTCCCACCGGGGTCCCGTCGGCCCTTCAGGTCCGGTCCGGTGGACAGCTGCAGCCTCCGGTCCCAGAGCCGTGTCCTGGTGGGACTCTCCCCCCCCCCCCCCGTCCCCATGAGGTCCACAGGAACGGAGAGCTTCGCTCGCTGGGGGCCGCGGGCGTGGCCGATCCCCAGAGGGCCGCGACGGAGAAAATGGCCAAGGCCGGACAGTGCGGGGAGGGGAAGGGACTCAGGTCGACACAGATGCCCCCCACCCCCGCGAGAGGCGGGGAGCCTCTGTTCAAAGCTCGAGCTCTCCACCGTCTGTGGACCGTGCTGGGGTACGTCGGCCTGCTGGTCAGTCGAGGTCACTCGCACAGACACGCTGACACAGTGCCACGTCACAGGCACGCTTAAGGATGCACAGTCACGGATAAGAACGTAGACGCGGGGGCATATACCCGCACTCACGAACACACGCTTCCATAACCTCACGCATGCCTGTACACGTTCCCACGGGTAGGCCCTTCGGAAGACAGACGACCGGGAAGATGCTGAAGATGAAGCTGGGGTGGGAGGTATCGGGTGAGAAGGGGAGGGGAGGGGGGGGGGAAACACAAGCTCTTTCCCAGTGCTCGGTACAGTACTCTGCGCAGAGTAAATACCGTCTTTACTCCCTGTGTCTCTTTGGAAGAACCACGGAGACTCTTCCTCCCTCTCTCCTTCCCTGAGATGTTAGAGATGTTCTTCTGGGATACAGGACCTGCTGTCTGCCCAGGGTGAAAAGGCCCAGGCAGCTCCTGTCCTGGCTTCTCCAGGGTGAGGAGGTCCAGGCAGGGCGGGGGCTCTGGGTGTCCCTCACGTGGGCCTAGGAGTTCAGGCCCCTGCCTCTGGGTCAGCTCTTCATCCAGTCCCCTCCAAGGGGCCTCTCCCAGGCTGAGAAATCCCAGAAGTAGAGGCCCTTCGGCTGTCCCTGAGACCCAGGCTGTCCTTCTGCCTGCTGCCTCCCGAGCCAGTCCATCCCTAGCTCTGGCTCTCAGTGGCCAACTGCAAAATATCCTCACCGACTGCCCCAGCGGAGGCCTTTCGTCATCATCACCGTCACCACTTCCACCCAGTCCAGCTGCCACTCAGGGGCCGGGGCAGAGAGAGGGGACGGCAGGGGGAGGGAGAAGAGAGGGGGAAGGATCCCCAGCAGGGCACGGGAAGGGACAATCATTTGGAGGAGGGGTCTGTTGCAGAGTAATGTACAGCGCCGCCATCCCAGTGCCCGACACCACCAACGTGTCCACCCGTGACCCGTGTCAGCAGCCCGAAGGGCCAGACCAAGGCGGGGGCGAGGCGGTGGAGCGAGGCCGAGGGTGGGGAGAGCCTGGGCTGGAAGCCAGGACTCTTGGGCCCTATTTTCAGCTCCGGCAGATGCTCTAGGTGACCTTGGGCAGCCCGCTTACCATCTCTGGGCCTCTACTCCCCAGACAACTCTGAGCCCCATCTCCCTCTCCTCCTCCCTTCTTTCCTCCTTCTTTCGCCACCCCCGGCTCCCCCCTCTCCATCCCCCATGAGGAGAGAAAGGGTCTGGGATGGGGGTTGGAGGCCTGGGGGCGGTCACAGGGTTCTGCACCCTAGGGGGAAAGGGGGAAGGGTGCTGTGGTAGTTATGGAGACAATCTGTTCCCCGGGCAGGCGGCACGAGGCTGAGATGGTGATAAATATTTAACGTGCTTTCAGCATGGAGGGGGTGACGGGGGATTGGAGAGGTGGGAGGGAGCTGGACCACTCAGCATCTGAAGGGCACTGAGAAAACAGACCGCTCCCCCTACCATCCCCCCCAGCTCTCCCACTGTCCCGAGTGGGGATGGGGTGGGACATTCATCCAGCCATCCATCCATCCACCCATCCATTCATCCATCTCCCCAACCATCCACCCATCCGTCCATTCATCAATCCATCCATCCATCAACTCACCCATCCATCCATCAATCCAACCATCCACCCAATCTTCCTGTGACAAGGCACAGGGGCTGGGGCAAGTCACTAGGAAGGACCGGAGTTCCAATCTCACTCCCCTAAGCCCAGAGAGGTCATCCCAACCAGTCTTCTGTACAGAGAAGCCACTGCCTCCCGGCTTCACCCCCTGGAAGTCATTCTTGTTGTCTGACCTTTGTCCCTAATGCTGCAGGGTCTGCAGGAGATAAGGGTTGTCACCCTAGGATTAGGGTGCCGTCTCCCACCCCCTGATCCCTTACCCACCCAGGCCCTCCGGCCTGGTATAGTCTCACTTCCCCCATCCTGTCTGTCTCCTTCCCTCTCCTTCTGCCTAATAACTGTGATATTCATTAGGGCTTATTCTGTGCCAGACACCGTTCTAAGCTCAGGGGTCGATAAAGGATAATCACACTGGACACAGTCCCTGTCTTACACTCTAAATCCCCATTTTACAGAGGCAACTGGGGCACTGAGAAATGAAGTGACTTGTCCAAGGTCACACGGCAGGCAGGTGGCAGAGCCAGAACTAGAACTCAGATCCTTGAACCCAGGTCCTTCTAACTCCCAGGCCCATGTTCTCTTCACTAGGCCAATTCCACTCCCTCCTCTGTCCATCACATCTTCACAGATCAATGATAACTGTAATTGGGGTATCTGTTCAGCTATCACCCTGTACCAAACTCTGTGCTAAGCGCTGGGGAGTAGATGCAATGCAATAAGATGAGACACAGTCTCTGTCCCACACAGATCTCTCCGAGTGAGGGGGGGTTAGAGAAAGGGAATTTTCATCCTCATTTTAAAGATGAGGAAAAAGCACTGAGAAGCCAGGCAACCTGCTCAAGGTCACACAGCAAGCACACGGCAGAGTCAGGATTAGAATCCACTTGCCCTGACTCCCGGGGCTATACTCCCTCCACTAGGCCACGCTGCTTCACGGCTCACCTCCAGGGCACTTATTCTAGGAAGCCGTCTTAGAAGCCCCCACTCTCCAACCAACTCAACCCCCTCTCTGAGGTCCTCCACTCCCCATAGCCCCCTCTGGGTCAGCCTGTCCAAGTGGGCTGGAATGTGTGTGTGTGTGTGTGTGTGTGTGTGTGCAGGCGTGTGCACGCATGCATCTGTGTGTGTGTGTATGTGTGAAGCCCAGGTGATTGGGCCATAACTGAGTCCCCAGTGGGCCTGTGGACTCAAAATCTGCCTGCCCAGAGTCCAGCTGGGGCAACGAGCCAGGCTATCCTGGCGAAAGCCCCCACAGGAATTGAGCCCAGGCCTCCCACGTCTGCTTCCTCCACCCCTTGCCCCCCACTGCCCACCCCCATCCCCCTATGCCATCTCACCCGACCTCCTCGGTCATTTGTGGCCCTGAGGTGTCATTGTTGACAAAATCACCACATCCGCAGCCCCACTGGGCATAAGTCTCCCAGAGGCCCTCTGCTCACCCAACCCCGCCCTCCCCTGTGCCCGTGCCCACACACGTCCAGGTCTAGCTCCACGACCAACAGCCAGCTGGGCTGGCGGGTTGGACTGAGTTAAGGGCTGGTCAGTTTAGTAAGCAGAGCCTCCACAGATCCCAGGGGACAGGCCTGATTCTGCCACTGCCCTGACTGGGAAATCCCAGCCGGATCCCGCCTCTCTTGCCTCTGCCTCTGTGCACTGGCACTGCCCATATCCACTCCAGGAGCATGGGTTCCACTCTCCCAGTTGACCCTCGCCCCCCAGGGATGGGGTGGGACTGGCTTCAGGCCCTTCTTAATTCTGCGGTCCAGCTAACTGAAATCCAGAGCCGTGAGAGCTTCAACTTCCTACTCACCGAGACTTCTGGCAGAGAGACACTGGTGGGTGGAGCTCCCTCTTCGACCTTACCGGGACAGGAGGCAGGGCTAGGCCCTGCCAACCCGGGGAGCCGAGCTCACTGACGTCTCAGCGAAGATCCAGGGGCCACCTGGCCAACAGGAAGGGAGACTGAAGCTCTGAGAGACCAGAGCAGGATCAGGATGGCCAAGGCGGAGTTGAGAAGCCACCGATGGATTGCTGACCCCCAACCTCTGTGGAGCTGGAAGAGACCTAGAAGTCATCTAGACTATCCCCCTGCTTTGACACGAGGTCTATATATTTCCACAGGGCGACAGGAGAAAAGCACTCACCCACCAGGAGCTTCCAACCTTATCGCTGACCCTCACCCTAACCCTGGTGTCCTGTCGTTCTCCTCCTCCTTATTCTCTTTCCCCTCCTCCTCCCCATCTGATCTCCTCCTCATCCTCTTTCTCCTTTCTCCTCCTCTGCTCTTCTCATCTTCCTTTTCCCGCTCCTCCTCCACTCTCCCCCCCCTTCCTCCTCCGCTCTTCTCCCTCTCATCCTCCGCTTCCCTCTCTTCCTCCTCCTCCTTCCCCACTCTTCTCCCTTCTTCTGGTTTCCTGTCCTAGCCCAGGTAACTGCCCAGTCAATGGTATTTACTGAGTGCTTACTATGCGCAGAGCACTGTACTAAACCCTTGGGAGAGTACAAAACAACGGAATTAGCAGAAACGTTCCCTGCCCATAACGAGCTTAGAGTCTAGAGGAAATGAGGGGTAGGGTCACCCGGACATGGAGGGTGATGACCCCCACTGGTCTCTCTCCCAGGATGGAGACCCCCGTATCTCCTCCCACTCCTCCATCTAGGTACCACCCCCAGTCTCGACCCCAAGCCGCCCTCTCTGAAGCCACCTGCCCTGGGGCTGTCCTTCCCCCCTGACTCCGACAGCCCTCGGGGTCCAGAGGGGAGACAGCAGATCTGGGTCCTTACTTTAAGGAAGTTGGGAAGAGAGTGGGACCGCTGCTCCTTGCCAGATAGCATCCTGCTGACTCCAACCCCTTTAATAACAATAAACGGTGTACATTATGTTCCAAGCCTTTACTAAATGTTGGAGTAGATACGAGATAATCAGCTTGGATTATCTGTCCCACACGTGGCTTAGGGTGTAAGTAAGAGAGAGAACAGGTATCGAATCTCCATTTTACAGATGAGTTTCAGAGAATCTAAGTGTCTTGCCCAAGGTCACACCGCAGGCAAGTGGCAGAGCCGGGATTAGAACTCAGGTTTCCTGACTCCCGGGCCTGTGCCCCTTCCATTAGGCAGGCTGCCCGGGACCCATCGCAGCCTGTAGAACCCAGGAGTCCTGGCTCCCGGCTACTACCCCCTTCGTGCCCCCACTCCTTCGTCTCCACGTCTTGCCCTCCTGTTCATCTTCCCCTCCCCTCCCCCGACACTGACTGGCTGCTGCTGGGGGGATGGGGGGACTGGATAGAGGGGTCCTACCCCTCGTTGAGCCCCCGGCCCCTCCCTCCTCCCTCCTCCTCCCCCCCCCCCCCGCACCCCACCCGGCTCGGGAAAATGCCCGATCTGTTTAGGATTGGGATCAAACGTTCCCCAGGAGCCCCACCCTGGCTGTCAAAGGCGCGGAGAGCCACAAAGGCCTTAGCAGCGGGCGGCGGGCAGCTCTGGCCTGGCCTTTGAGAGCCTTTCACACGAAATTCCGATGGGGACAATAGGGCTTTTCCACTCCAGCAGTCTCGATGTCTCAGCCCCCAACCCTCAGCCCCCAGCCCCCAGCCCCCAGCCCCCAGCCCTCAACCTCAGAAAGGACCGTTCGTCCATCTCCCCCTCTCCGGACTGGCCCCCCGAACCGGCTCCTCGCCGGCACATCCCCTGAGTTGGCCTTCGGGGTGGAGGGTCCCCGGGTTCCAAAGGGGACTGCATCGGTCGGCTCCTTTACAAATGGTTATCGCTGCCCCATTACCAGGAGCGGAAGCCCCTCAGACACTTCCCCCCACTTTCCCATGCTAGTCCTGGCTCAGGCTGAGCCCTCCTGGGGGAGAGATCCAGTCCTCCCCTCTTCTGTCCACTTCCCCCCATACACACACACACGCACACACACACACACGGGAAAGTCCAGACTTCAGTGCAGCATCAGTCCCGACTTTGAGACCTCCCCTGAAATCCCGGCCCCCTTGACCGACCCACTGGTCTGACCCCTGGAAGCCCCCTCATTCCCTGGAGTCAGCCGGCCGTCCCGGTTCCGCTGGCCTGGCCTACCTCTCCTTCCCGGTGACTGCACAGCTCCTTCCACAAGCGTCATCCACTACAGCCCGGCGGTGCCCGCTTCTCTGGTGGGTCAGGCCAGGGGGTGGGTCAGAGGACTCTGGAGAAGGGCCGCAGCCTGAAAGCAAACAGAGCAGAGAGTGAGGGCCAGGGTGGGCTGGGCTTCCGTCTTCCCGGGGGTCCCCAGTCTCAGACCGCACCAGCCGTGCCCGCCCCACCCGCCCCGCTCCAGTGAGGCAGACGGGAGGGCACGGTCCGAGACATTGAACTCAGGGACAAGCTGAGACCGAACTCCCACGGATTTCTGGACCCAACCAGTTCTGTCTGTCCATCTGAGGTCAAACACCGGGCTGGGATTAGGGCAAGAGGAGGAGGAGGGGAAGGAGTTGGGGGGAGGGGGGCTCGGGGAGGGGAGGAGGAGAAGGGGAAGGAAGAGGAGAAGGTGGAGAAAGAAGGGGAGGAGAAAGGGAGAAGATGGGGGAGGAAGGGGGGAGGAGGAGGAGGGGAAGGGAAGGAACAGGAGGAGGAGGAGAGGGAGAAGGAGGAGTGACAAACTGGTGGGGGAGACAGGTCAAACATACATGAATTAAAGGGCCGAAGACACTGGGTAGAGTGGCAGTCATGGTAGGGAAGGTCTGCCTTTGGGAGTGAAGGGATGGAGGGGAGGAGGGAGAGAGAGAGCGCGCGAGTGCTCGGCAGTGTTGGGGAATAATTAACGAGCTTGGGGCCCTCTGAGGGGGGGGGGGTGGCCGCTTGTCAGCCCAGGGCCCAGCGCACCACCAATCCATCGCACATGGCATGTGTCAGAGGCTGAAATATTTCCCTCCCCACAGCCCCCACCACCCCCACAGCCCATCCATCACCACGTGCGCTCAGATGTACACATGGTCTCACAGACACCCGCGCCCACGTACACATATATACACCCACACACTTCATGGACACGTAGAAAGACACACACACAAACACACGCGTACAGGTACGGAGAGATGCCTATTCCCGTTCACGCTCAGCCTTGCACACATATTGCCTTGGGGGGTGGGCACCGGAAGCCGACTCCCCACCCCCCACCCCACGCATGGAGGTTTGGCCTGGGACACTAGGAACGGTCCAGGCTGGAGGCCGGTGGATGGACAGAATGACCCCTCTGGATCCCCCTCTCTAGGGCCCGGAGGGAGAGGACTGGACAGGACCGCCCCTCTCTCCCTTTCCTCCTCTTCCCAGTCTACCACCCAGCTCTGCCCAGCCTGGACAGCTGATGGCCGGGGTGGATCCGGGGGGAGAAGGCTTGCCAGAGTCAACCTAAACTCGGACAAGTAGCCGGAGTTGGAGAAACACTCAGAGTGATAGAGAGAAACACTGAGAAAGGCATCAAGGCAGACAGAAACAGAGACAAGCCCCAGAATTAGACACACAGAGAGGCAGAGGTACACAGAGGGACAGAATAGGGCACACAGAGACAGAGACAAAGAGAGATAGAAACACAGAGACATAGAAGAGGACAGAGAGACAGAAACACAAAGGGAAAGACGCAAGAAACGAGAGAGACGGAGCGCCAAGAGACACGTGGTCAGGAAGACAGCACATAGAGACAGATACATAGGCAGAGACGGTGAAACCGTGAGGCAGAGACACTTAGAGAGACACAGAGAGGCAATGTGAGAGAGAGAGAGAGAGAGAGAGAGAGAGAGAAAGGGACTTGCGAAGAGACTTAGAGGCGGACCAAAAAGATGGAAATATAGGCCCACAGGGACAGAGAGGCACACAGTAAGATAGAGAGGCCCGAAGTGAGAGCGGGCCGCATTGGCGGAGAGAGGCCGGCAGACTGAGCGCACGAGCGGGTTCAGAGGCAGACGGCCGGGGGGGACAGGTGGAGACCCCCGAAGGGCTACCCTCCGGGAGGAGACACGGATGAGGAGGTGGTGGGGGAGGCGGCTGGGGCAGGAGCCAAGACTGAAGGAACGTCGCGGAGGGAGGAAGCGGGAGAGCAGGAAGATGGAGCCGAAACCGTGTCCTGACTCTCTCCCCGAGCAACCGGGCGGCGGGGCTGCGCCCGGCAATTTCTGCTCGTTAATAATGAATGCTCTGTAATTATCGTGGCCTCGCTGGTCCCCTTCCCTCTCCCTGGCCTGGCTCTCTGCAACCTAGTGGGAAGAGCGCGGGCCTGGAAGTCGGAGGACCCGGGGTCTAATCCCGGCTCCACCGCGGCGTCTGCTGTGTGACCTTAGGCAAGTCGCCTCACTTCTCTGGGCCTCACTTACCTCATCTGTAAAATGGAGATTCAATCTCACTCCCTCCTACTTAGCCCGTGAGCCCTAAGTGGGACAGGGACTATGTCCAACCTGATTAAATTGTATCTCTCCTAGAATAGTGTGTGGCGCATAGTATGTGCTTCACGGGTGTTATTAATATTATTATTATTAATAATAATAAACCAACGGGCCCTGGGACCCAACCCCCCCGGGTCTAACTGCAACCTGGTTGGCCAGCCAGGGTAGCTGAGACTACACGGGGCCATCCATGCCCGTATGGGGCTGTCCATGCCAATGCAGGGCCTTCCACGCTCATACAAGACCCATCCATGTCCACACGGGGCCATCCATGCCCGTATGGGGCTCTCCGAGCCTGCCCATGGCTGTCCAGGGCAGCCCGGGGCCACACAGAGCTGTCCAAGGCCACGCAGGGCAGGGGCGCGAGCCCCAGGGAGAGGAAGGCTGGGTCTCACTGGCAGCATGGGCTGGCGGGGCCAGGGGGTGGGGAGGGGTTGGCAGCTGAAAGAATCCCGGCTGGCGGGGCTTTGGCCCAGAGAACCAAGCTTCCCTGCTAGGCGGGGAGCTGCCCCAGAGCTGCCCCATCGGCGCTCGGCAGGCCCTGACCACTACCTTCCACCCCGGAAGCTGCTCCTTTCCCCAGCCTGACCTCTGCCACCCCTGTGTCCCTGATCACCCCCACCTCCTCCAGGAAGATGGCCAGGATTAACCCCTCTGGACTTCTGGCCCTCGGGGTCCCCCGTCTTGGAGAAGCAGCATGGCGTAGTGGGTAGCGCACGGGCTTGGGAGTCGGAAGGTGATGGGTTCTAATCCTGGCTCCACCCCTCGTCTTCTGTGTGACCTCAGGCAAGCCACTTAACTTGTCTGTGCCTCAATTACCTCATCTCTAAAATGGGGATGGAGACTGCAGCCCCACATGGGACAGGGACCGTGTCCAACCACATTAGCTTGTATCCACCCCAGCACTTACCACAGAGCCTGGCACCCAGTAAGTACTTAACAAATAACATAATTATTATTATTATTATTATTCAGGCCTGCTCTGGAATTTTGGGTCTGTGGGGCTGGGATGATGATCAGGTAGGGTCTCTGCCCCTTGGTGTGTGTGTGTGTGTGTGTGCCTGTGTGTGCTCATGCATGCACAAATGCATGGGTGTCTCTAGCTCCCTCACTAGCTAGCAGCCCCTCCCTTGTCCTGGCAGGGACTCTGTAGTCTATTTGGCCCCTATGACCTCCTCCCCCTTTTTAACTTCCTCTCTGGCCCAGGTTCCGGGAAACTGGGCCTGGCTCTCTGCAGGTCTCCCTTAGGAAAGACTGGTCCCCCGAGTCCACCTGGATGCACAGTGACCAAAGTGGTCAGCCTTAAGTCTGGCCGGTCCATTCGGCACCTGGGCCCCTGGGCCCCTGGGCCGCAAGCCAGGAGGCACCTGGCTCCTTTGCATTATGGGTACTTCCCCCGGGGCCTTTGGAGGATCAATCAATCAATCAGTAATCGTATTTTTTGAGCACTTATTGTGTGCAGAAGGCCCATCCCCTCCAGGAGGGCTTCCTTGACCAAGCCTTCTTTTCCTTTTCTTCCACTCCCTTCCGCGTCACCCTGGCTTGCTCCCTTTATTCAGCCCCCCCTCCCGGTCCCACAGCTCTTATGTCCTTATCTCATTTATTTATTTATGTTAATGTCTGTCTCTCCCTCTAGACTGTAAGCTCATTGTGGGCAGGGAATGTGCCTGTGATATTGTACAGTCCCAATCACTTAGTACAGCGCTGTGCCCTGACTGGATGAGAGTACAATATAGTAGATTTGATAGACATGTTCCCTGCCCACAAGGAGCTTACAGTCTAGAGGAGGGACTGCCTGGCTTCAGAGAAGGGGCCTCAGCTACCCTGAGGGAGGGCATCACCTCCCAGTGATCATCCTGAGTTTGGACACCCAGTGGGGGCAGGCAGGGGCATCGAAGGAGGGCATGGCTGAACTGTGCCCCTCTGGAGCCCCCACTGCTGCCCACTTCGCCGAGTCACAGTGACATGTGGGCAGCAGACCACACCTCATGTCACTAGCAGAGGACACTGCCCGGTGGGCAGGCAGAGGGAGGCGAGGGGGAGGGCACCAGCCTCCTGTCGTGGGCTAAGAACTAGTAGCGGGCGTCGCCAGGCATTGCCCAGCCTAGGACCCACCCCTCCAGGAGCACATGGTCAGGCCGGGGGGTGGGCCCGGGGTGGGGTTGGGATGGAGGCGGGGGTGGAGTGCTTGTGGCCAGAGACAGAAGTGAGGCGTGCCAAGATGGGGCTGGGGCAGTGGCTTTCGGTGGTCCCAGGCAGATGCAGGTCTCATGCATCGGGGCACGAGAAAGACCGGGTGCAGGCGTGGAGACCCCGAAGGGTGGTCTCCCAATCCCGCCATGCTTCCCCCGATATGAGCCCAACCTGATCTGAACCTCTCCCAGCCTCAGTTTCCTGATGGGCCGGGCTTCAGCTGCCTGAGGGCTGTGAGCGGGCCTCTTCCGGGAACCGGACACCCTCAAGCCTCATTGAGATAGTCCGGGGTGCCCCAGGCAGCGGCGTCCAGAGCCCAACCTTCGGGTTTCCGGGAACCAGGTCCGAGGGTGGATTCAGACACGGCAGCTGCCTCCTCCTCCAGGAAGCTTTAAAGTGCGTGCAAGTGTAAGTACACACGTGTGTCACGTGTGGGGGGCGCGTTTGTTCATGCGTACGCATGTCTGACGTGCTTAAGTGTGGGTGTGTTCATGCGTGTGCACGTCCACGCTTGTGTCCTCTCTCCCCTGCCAGACTGTCAGGCCCTGCTGCTTCTTGGAGCCCTGCAGAGAACACACCCGGTTCTTTCTACTTGTCGGCAGCTGCCAGCAGGATCCCATCCCGGCCCCCTTCCCGGGCTCTCCAGGGGCTTTGCCGTCTCTCCACCCGCAGCCCGGCCCGGCCCGGCCCGGCCCGGCCCGGTCCGTCCCAGCCCAGCCAGTGGTATGCTTCCTGGGTTTCCCATTCAGGGGATCGTCTGCCTGACAGTCAGCCCGAGCACCGGCCCCCAGACCACAGAGTCTAGACGTGGACAGGGACGGGGCCGGGGGCACCGGAGGAAGGGTCGGAGTCAGGGATCTGCAGTATTTGCTGAGCATATACTGTGTTCCAGGCCCTGGACTAAGCGCTGGGGTCGATACACGCTAATCTGTTTGGACCCAGTCTCAACTGGGGCTACGGCCTCGATCCCCATCTTCCAGATCAGGTAACTGAGGCGGGGAGAAGTGAAGTGACTCGACCAAGGTCACACAGCGGAGCCGGGATTAGCACCTAGATCCTTCTGACTCCCCAGACCTGTGCTCTATCCACCAGGCCACGCTGGGGGCCCTGGAGGAGGGGGCAGGGCTGGGGGCACGGAGGGTAAAGCGGGAGGACTGCTGTCGTCCTCTGGCATTAATGACCTACAGATCTGACACCGGCAGATGGCTGAATTCCTCGCAGTCGTTGCTCATCCTGCGCTCGGACCCATTTTGTTTATGGGGCAGCGGGGGGCTCCATATGGGACCCCTCCAGCGGCATCTCTGCCCCTCCCCACTGGGGACTTCTCCCTGCCCTCCGGCTTCCACTCCACCCCCACTTGAATGGCTTTTTCTCGGATAATGCCCGTCCCAAGATCTGAAGACTTAAATCCTCTCCCAGCCCCCGCCTCATCTCCACCAGATTCCGGTCAATTAATCAATCGGTAGAACTTTTCGAGCACCTCCTCCGGGCGGAGTACTGTACTAAGGAAGCTCTCGGCAGAATAGAGGTGATAGGCCTCGTCCCTGCCCTCAAGGAGCTTACGGTCTAGCAGGGTAGACAGACCCAAAAGTAAATGACGGACAGAAGGAAATAAGAGTATATTCATAAGTGTCGCAGGGGTCTGAATACTCAAGTACTTAGTTACAGTGGAAGTGCCAAAGTGGTTTTGGGGGGAGCGTCTATAAAATGGGGAGATGAAAGAAGAATCAGGGAATCAGTGACACTGACTGAGCACTTGTGTGCGGAGCACTGTACTAAGCGCTTAGGAGGGTACCACACGATAGAATTGGTAGACACATTCCCTGCCCTCGGTGAGCTTACGGGCTAGAGGGGGAAGGACCTCAAGAAGGCCTCCTGGAGGAGATGTGGTTTCAGAAGGGCTTTGAAGGCGGGGAGAGGGGTGGTCTGGCAGATGGGGAGGGGGAAGGGAGGGACTTCCAGGCCCGGGGGAAGGTATGGTCCCCTCGGCCTTCCCTTTCCTGCCTTCATTTTGCCCCTTGGGTCCCCGGGTTGCTGTCCTTGGTCCCTCAGCTTCCTCCAGTCCTCTCGGAGGGCGGCCAGGCCTGGACCCACAGATGAAGTGACCAGACGGGCAAGCCCCTGAAGTCCTGCGCTGGTTTGCTCCGTGTCCTCCCCACTCGCCTGAGGCTCCTGGGACCCACGAGGGCTCCAGAGTATTTGCTGCCAGGCCCTGGGACTGCCAGCCGGCCCTTCCCCCGGGGCCCCGGCCCCTCGCTTCCTCCCCGAGCCCCTCCGCCGACTAGAGGAGCCCCCCGCCCCTCTTCTTCCTGGCAGACGGGTGGTGCTGCTAGAGGACCCGAAGGGCCAGGGTGGGCTGGGGCAGGGAGACATGGAGGGAAGAGGGAGGAGGGAGGAGGGGGCGGAGGGGAGAGGGCTGTATAGAAATGTCACTGTGGAAGCCTTTGTGCCTCTGCTGAAAGGGAAGTGGATCAGCCAATGAGCCCATGAATAATGTAGGAGAGCAGCTCTGGAGATGGAGAAGTCGGGATGGTCTCTGGGGGACAGGAGACGGGGCCCGGCCCCCCGCCTGGACAGGACGAGGTCGGGCCCCCGGCCCGGCCCGGGTTACGGCCGTGGTGCCAGTTGGCCCCGTACAGCAAGGTACGCTCAGCCCTGCGGCAACAACGGACAAGCAGCGTGGCCTGGAGGAAAGAGCGCGGGCCTGGCAGTCGGTGGACCTGGGTTCTTATCCCGGCTCCACCACGTGTCTGCTGTGTGACCCCGAGCAAGCCACTTAACTTCTCTGGACCTCAGTTCCCTCCTCCGTCGTAGGGGAATTAAGACTGGGCCCCCTGTTAGGGACATGGAATGTGTCCGACCTGATTAGCTCGTACCTACCCCAGCGCTTAGTGCAAAGCCTGGCGAATAACAAATACCATTAGAAAAAAAACAAAAACAAAACCCCACAGAGACCCAACTCTCCTGATCAGCCAGGACCAGCGCTTCCTCTCTCTGGACCTTATTTCCCGACCTGTAAAATGGGAGGTCACCGGTCCCATCCCCCGTAACCGAGCGGTTCAAACCCTACCCACGTAGAACTCCCCTGGGCTGAGATCTCGGGGGCCAGAGACCCCTTGGCTGCCTGCTATCCTCTCCGCCTGCGACTGCCTCCCTCAACTTCCTGACCAGGAACTCTGGCGTACCAGCTGACTCTCCCAACCCTCCCGCCCCTGATTTCACATGTTCTCAGTACCGAGATCTAGAGTGAGTGCTCAGTAAATATCAGCGATATCAGCAGTACATTGATTGACTTCATCACTCCAGTCCCTGACTAATCTCCCTCCAGCCCCTGACCACTCCTGATTCCATTTACTGTCCCGTCACCCTCCTACCATTCCTCTCCATACTCCTTGAATAAGGTGTCTACACTGCTGTATCCACTTCCTCTCCCCCATTCTCTCCTTGACCCCCTCCAATCTGACTTCCACCCCCGTCACTCCACGAAAACTGCCCCCTTAAAGGTCTCCAACGATCTCCTTCTTGCCAAATCCTAATCCTCCTTGACCTTTCAGCTGCCTTTCGACACTGTTAACCACCCCCTTCTCCTTGAAACATTATTCAAGCTTGATTTCACTGACAGTGTCTTCTCCTGGTTCTCCTCCTATCTCTCCGTCACTGATTTTCTTTATCTTTTGTGGGGTCCTCCCCTGCCTCCTAACCTCTGCCCGTGGGAGTCCCTCAAGGTTTAGTTCTTGGTGGATCAATCGATCATATTTATTGAGTGTTTACCGTGTGCAGAGTATTGTACCAAGCTCTTGGAACAATATAACAATGTAACAGAGTTGAGAGACACGTTCCCTGCCCACAACAAGCTTACTGTCTAGCGGGGAAGACTTTCCCATCACCAAATACGGCAAAGCCATCCTTCCTGTCTCACAAGCCCGTAAGCTTGGCGTTATCCTCAACGCAACTCTCTCATTCAACCCGCATATTCAATCCGTCACCCAATCCTGTCGGTTCGACCTTCACAACATCGCTAAAATCCACCCTTTCCTCTCCATTCAAACTGCTGCCCCGTTCATCCAATAATTTATCCTATCCTGCCTTGAATACTGCATCATCCTCCTTGCTGAGCTTCCCGCCTCCTGTCTTTCCCCCCTCCAGTCCATACTTCACTCCGCTGGCCGGATCATTTTTCTACAAAACTTTAAGCACTCAATCATCTTTGCCCCTCGTCCTTTACCTCCCTGATTTCCTACTACAACCCAGCCCACACACCTTGCTCCTCTAATTCATTTAATTGTACTGACTGAGCACTTACTCTGTGCAGAGCACTGGACTAAGCACTTGGGAGAGTACAACAGTAAACAGACATATTCCCTTCCCACGAGCTCACAGGCTAATGCCAACCTTCTCCCTGTACCTCGATCTCATCAATTTCACCTCCAACCTCTCTCCCACATCCCACCTGGGACACCCTCCCTCTTCAGATCTGACAGATGATCACTCTCCCTACCCTCGAAGCCTTCTTTTTTTTCATTTATTATTTTACTGTATTTGTTCAGCGTTTACCATGTGCCAGGCACTGCACTAAACACTGGGGTAGATACAAGGTTGGGCACAGTCCAAGTCCCCTGTAGGGCTCACAGTCTTAATCCCCATTTTACAGATGAAGCTACTGAGGCACAGAGAAGTAAAATGACCTGCCCAAGGTCACATAGCAGATGCGTGGAAAGGCCGGAATCTGAACCCAGGTCCTTCTGACTCCCAGGCCCGTGCAAGCACACTGCCTTCAAGAGGCCTTTCCCGACTAAGCCCTCATTACCTCTTCTCCCACTCCCTTCTGTCACCCTTACCCTTGGATTTGGAGCCTTATTCACCCCTCCCTCAGCCACTATGTCCATAGCCATAATTCATTTATCTATATCCATGTCCGCATCCCTCTCTAGACTGTAAACTCACTGTGGGCAGGGAACGTAAGCGCTCAGTAAATACTACTGGCTGATTGATTGATCCCTCCAGCCCCTGACGCACTTTGCCGGGCCCTGAGGAGATGAACTAGCTCTCCTTTGTCTCCTTCCCCCAGCCCATGTCTTTCCCAAAGCCGAGGCCGGTGCGAGGAAATCCAAACTCAATCCCAGACCCCACACCCGACTCTGGTCTCCCTTTGAGCCTCCAGCACCACCATCCCACCCCACCCTCTGTCTCTCACTATTCCTGCTCACATGCTCCCACCCTTACATGCAGTTCTTCATCCTAAACCATCCCGGACCCCGTGCTGAATTCGGGAATGCCTCTCCCAGCCCATCGGCTCCCTCCCTCCTTTCGGTCATGAGGAACCTGCTTCCTCCTCCAGAAAGCCTTCCTGGATTAGCCATTCACACCAGTTACCCACCCGGGACCTATCTTGACCTGGAAGTCCCCTGAGCGTGTTTCTGTCACGGATTCTGTGAAATGTTTTGTCCCCAAACCGCCCTTGTGGATCCAGTTGCGTGTCTTCCCATGTTTGCGTGTCCGTCCACTTCCCTGAACAGGTTGTCAGGCCCTCGGAGACAGTGCCCAGGAGAAACTGACCTCATGAACAGTAGCTGTAAAACATTACATCAACTCCCTCCCTACTAACTCATCCACCCTCTTCTCCCATGACACCCCAGCTCACACTCTTCCTTCTGTGTTAACCTACTCGCTATGCCTCTTTCTCATCTCTCTCACCTCCAACCTCTTGCTCATGCCCTCCCTCCTGCCTGGAACTCCCTCCCATTTCACATCTGGCAGGCCACTGCTCTCTCGTCTTCAAAGCCTCCCTGTAACCACATCTCCTCCGGGAGGCCTTCCCTGATTAATCTCTCATCTCTCTAGGTTATACTCCCGCAACCTAAGCATTTAAGTGCTCACAAACCCCCGTAGCACGAATGGACGTGTTTTACTTACAATATTACCTCCCCCTCGATGTAATTTATGTCAGGGTCCATCTCCCCGGCTAGACTGTAAGCTCCACAAGGGTAGGGACTGTGTCTACTGACTCTCTTGTTCCCCTCCAAGCGTTTAGTACCACGCTCGGCACCCAGCAGGTGCTCACTAAATACAGAGGATTGATCGCTTCTCTCAGGGTGTCTGTGTCAGTGAGTGAGTCCCAGGCTCCGCCTTGGCCTCTGGCTCCTGTGGAGTCTCCCGGTACCCAGGTTGCGAGCTGCTGCCCCTCCTGCCCCTCCTGCCCGAGCCCCCCGGGCCCACCCCTCTTCCGGTCCCAGCCCGGGGCCTAGACAGATCTGTCCCCACCGGGCCCAGCCAAACTTCATGCATCAGGCTCTCCCCACGTGCCGGTCGGTCCGCCCGCCCACCTGGCCGTTTCCCGGGCTCAGCTCTACTCTGACTCCCCAGTATCTTCTCCAGGCCTGCCGCCACGTGGCTCCCCGCAGTCCTCGGCCCACACCGGCCCGGCTCAGGACCCTTTTACCGGGACAGTTTTGTGAAGTGCCTGGGCGCCCGCCAACCGCTCTTCCCACTGCCGATTTGGAATTGATTCTATTGGAAAACGCTGCCGCTCCCGTCTGGCTCAGCCTGTTCCCAATAAACCGGGGCCTCGCTTGTTGCTCCTCCCGCCCGAGCTGGCCCCCATAACTCTACAGATTCTCCCCCTAATATTTATTCCATTATTTCTCGGATCATTGACGTCAGAGGGGAGGGATCAGGGCCAGATTTCCTTTCTCTCCCAAACTCCTATCCTGCCATCTCCCCTCTCCTCCACGACTCCTCCGCCTCTCTCCGCCTTTCCCCGGAGCATCCGGACTCTCACCAGCCTCCCCTGCGGGGCCCATCTCTGCCTCCATTTTGCGTACGAGGCCTTTTAGAGATCAAAGAGGTCAAGCGATAGCCCCAAAGTCACACAGCACAGCAGAGAAGGGTTAGAATTCATACCCCTTCCCCATCCACGCCCCACAGCTCTGAACAGAAACTACCTCCCGCTCCGCCTCAGTTTTGAATGTCTCTGGCTGGGAGAAGTCATCTCATCCATTCCCCTGCCTTCAAGCAGGCCCCGACGTGGCCCGAGGAGATGGAGAGACTGAGCTGGAATGCAGTGCGGCCTAGTAGAAAGAACAAGGGCCTGGGAGTCGGGGGACCTGGGTTCTAATCGGGCTCTGCCATTTTTCTGCTGTGTGACCCTGGGCAAGTCTGGGAATTTCACTCCACCTCAGTTACCTCATTTTGAAATGGGGACTGAGACTGTGAGCCCCGTGTGGGACAGGGTTGTGTCTGACCCATTTATCTCCTATCTACCCCAGCACTTGGAACAGTGCCTGGCACACAGTAAGTGTTTAAAAATATCACTAAAAACAGAAAAGAGAACTGAACACACTGCATCATGACACTTATCAGGAATGTCTATCAGAAGAGCAGGGAATGAGCACCTCACATCTGGCCTGGGATCCGTGGCATAAGGAGAAAGCAATGGATGTGAGGGGCTGAGGCCAGACTCTGCAGGAGCAGGGAGTGAAGAGATCAAAGGGGGGAAGGGGAGTAGAGGGATGGGAGGTGGGGGAAGGGAAGTGGAGGGACGGGAGAGGAGGAAAGGGTGCGGGAGAAGGAGAAGGGGTAGAGAGGTAGGAGAAGGGAAAAGGGAGAAGGGAAAAGGAAGAGACAGGAGACGGGCAAAGGGAGAAGAAGTACAGGAGAAGGGGAAAGGGAGAAGGGGAAAGGGAGAAGAGGGACAGGAGAAGAGAAAGGGAAAAAGAGGGACAGGAGAAGGGGAAAGGGAGTAGAGAGACTAGAGAGGGGGAAAGGGAGTAGAGGAATGGGAGCAGAAAGACAGGGGGAGGTAAGTTAATGAAGTCAGGGGACTCGGACTTCAGAATCAGCCACAGGCAGTGGGCCTTGCTGTCTCCTGTGGAGAGGAGAGGGATGAGCACAGAGCAGAGATTCCCCCTGAGCCCATGATGGGCCAGGAGGGTTATAAAGGGGAAGCCCGAACCTCTGGAATTTGCTTCTCCGAACCTTGCACTCTGGCTCTCTCTCTTTCCCCGTGTCTCTGTTTCTGATTCTCTCTTTCTCAGTTTCCATGCGTCTGTCTCTCGCTGTCTCAGTCGGTCTTTGTCTCTCTGCCTTTGTCCTGGGTTCTGTCCTAGACCTGAAGGGCACCGTGAATAACTAGGGGATAAGGGCCGACCACCCCCGGCCCACCCGCCCGGGGCCCAAAGAGAGCCCCCACAGGCCGGGATCCGGAGCCACAGAGCAACCCAGATGAGGGGGAGTCCTCGCTGACCCGTGGTCCCCCAGAGAGCCGACGCCAGGCACTGCGTGTAGCTGGGGAACCAGGTGCTCTATGCTGCCAGGGTCTGTGGATTCTCCAGGCTGCCCGTGTGCCCAGAGGGGCCAGGAATGCAGCTGCCTCCACATTCCCACACTCCCTGGATGCCCCAGGCCCCTCTGATGCCTAGGCACCATCACTGAATCCTGTCAGTTCGACCTTCACCACACGGCTAAAATCGGCCCTTTCCTCTCCATCCAAACTACCACGTTAATACGATCACTCACCCTATCCCACCTTCATTACTACATCAGCCCCCCTGCTGACCTCCCCGCCTCCTGTCTCTCCTTACTCCAGTCCATACGTCACTCTGCTGTCCAGATCAATTTTCCACAGAAACGTTCAGGACACGTTTCCCCATCCCTCAAGAACCTCCGGTGGTTGGCCGTCCACCTCCCCATCGAACGGGAACTCCTCAGCATCGGCTTTAAAGCACTCAGTCACCCCGCCCCCTCCTACCTCACCTCGCTACTCTCCCTCCACCCCCCAGCCCGCTCACTTCGCTTCTCTAACGCTAACCTTCTCACTGTACCCCGATCTTGTCTATCTCGCTGCCCACCTCTCCCCCACATCCTGTCTCTGGCCTGGAATGCCCTCCCTCCTCATATCTGAAAGACAATTCCTCTCCCCGCCTTCGAAGCCTTATTGGAGACACATCTCCTCCAAGAGGCCTTCCGTGATGCAGCCCTCTTTTCCTTTTCTTCTACTCCCTCCTGCACCATCCTGACTTGCGCATCCCCCCCCCTCCCGGCCCCACAGCACTCATCTGTAATCATTTATATTAATGTCTGTCTCCCCCTCTTGACTGTAAGCTCGTTGTGGGCAGGGAATGTGTCCGTCGTACTGTCACTCTGTACCCTCCCAAGTGCTCAGTACGGGGCTCTGAACACAGCAAGCGCTCAGTAAATACGACTGACTCACTGACACCTGCGTGGAGGGGAGAGATGCCCGCCCGACTCAGTGCCCCAGGGGAATTTGAGAGTGTGGCAAAGTGGGGTGAGAAGCCCGGAGGAGGGAAGGAGGGGCTAATCGCGATCATCCTCCTCATCATAATCAATAGCGGCAACGATGGAGTCCGCAGCAGGTTTGCATTCGTTAAGCTCTTACTAGGCGCCGAGCACCAGACGATATACAAGATCATCAGGTCAGACGCATTCCCTGTCCCACCTGGGACTCACGGTCTTAGAGAGAGAACAAGTATTGAATCCCTATTTTAGAGCTAAGGAAACTGAGGCACAGAGCGGCAAAGTGACCTCCCAAGGTCGCCTGGCAGAACTGGGATTAGAATCCCGGTTCCCTCACCCCTGGGCTCTATCCGCTAGGCCGTGGTGCAGGAGAAGGGTGAGTCAGACGAGTTGATTTGATCAAAAGGATTCCCGGGGCTAGGACTGGGGCAGTGGGGGGACCCTGGGACCCCAGAGACACCTGGACCCGTTCCTCAGAGAGCACAAATCCAGCCCTAGGAGCATCCCAGAGGGCAAGGGCAGTGAGGCAGAGAGGTGCCCACCGATGCCCGGGCAAGTCTCTCACATCTTCACCCATACACGCAGCGGCCCACACTCACGCAAAACCGCCTGGCTCTCAGACGCTGCCTCTGTCCAGGGCGTGAATTGGAATGCTGAGAAGGGGAGGGGCAGGAGGTGAGCGGAGGAGATGGGAGGATTTGCGGGGGGCGTGGAGGGAGCCCCCCCCCCCCACCGCCCAGGGTTGGGGCTCCCCTCGGGCAGACATGGAACCACTCTCCGGGATCTCTGGAGCCGCTGGGGGAGGTCTCATGCGGTGTGGGAGACCAGGCGCTGCCCTGGACATTCCTGTCTCTCCCATCCGGGACCCAAAGGAGAGTGACCCAAAACTGGGCCGGGCATAGAGGGAAGACCAGGTCAGAGGGTTAAAGGAGGGGGGAGAAGGGAGAGGCCATGTGACAGAGGAGCTGGAAGTGAATCCAGGAATTATAGGTTCAGCGCTCGGTCCCCTTTAGCTGGTCTGAGAGCCAGCCCATCAAGCCTCACTCCAGCCCAGGCCAGCTCAACTCCAGCCCCAGTCCAGTCCAGCCCAACCCAGGCTCAACCCAACCCAGTCCCAGTCCAGTCCAGCCCGACCCAGCCTCAACCTCTCCCAGCTCAGCCCAGACCGGTCAAACCCAGTCCAACTTCAACCCAGCCCAGCCTTAGCCCAACCCACCCGGCCCAAGCCATCCCAGCCTCAGCCCAACTCAGCCCAGCCTCAGCCCAACCCAGCCCAGCCTCAAACCAGTCCAGCCCAGCCACACCCCAGTCCAGCCCAGCTCTCGGCTCTCAGCAAACCTGTAAATCAGACCCCCCTCTGGCCTCCCAGACCTGTCCCTCTCCGACGAACCGCGAAGCTCACCAGGCCTCCGAGGGGAGCACTGAAGGAGTCACTCCCGTGGGTCATTCTGGCATCCCCCTGCCTCTGGGTAGGAGCCCCACCTTCCAATCTGGGCAGACTGGGAATCTGGCTCCGGGGTGCAGAGAGCTTTTTCTGCCTTAACTCTGAGTGGGTGGGGCATTGGATGAGTGGATGTCCGTGTGAGCTGTAGGGGGAGTATATGTGTGTGTGTGTGTGTGTGTGTGTGTGTGTGTGTGTGTGAGGTCTATGGAGTGTACCGTATGAGTGACTACAGCCTGTAACTGGGTGGGTGAGTATGAATGTGGAGGGTAGCCATGTATGTGTGTGCACACACGTGCACTGTGTATGAATCTATACGTGTGAACGGGTGCACGCGTGCACTGGGTATGAATCTATACGCGTGAACCTGTATACTAGTTCGTGAGAGTGTTTATGGGGGTGGGTACAGAGGGAGCCCCTGACCCTTTTCACCCTGGGGGAGGAGGCGAAAAGTAGATGGAGTTTTGTGGGGAGCAAGCAGGTTGGGGTTGGGAGGGGCAGGTGGGCCTCAAAGAGCTAGCAAACTGCTGGGAAACCGTTGATAAGGGAAACTCTGGCTCTTTTCAGCTCTCGTCTGGACGTTCACGGATCTTGCCAGAGGCTGGGAGAATGAATGAGGCCTGGGGGCCCAGCCCGGACAGCTTCTGGGGCAAAAAGCAAGGACTTCGGTGGCTCCGAGCCTCGCCTGGGAATGGGCACCTGTGAGCTCGTGAGTGGATACGTTTGTGTGAGGGTGCGCGCGTGCCTGCACGCACAGGCATCTCTCTGTCCGTGCCTGACTCTCTCCCTGTCTGCTTCTCTGTGCAAATGCCATCGTTATTATATCTGGATCCATGTGTCTCTATGGTTACCTGTGTTTGTGTCTAGCCACATGTGTGTATCCAAGTGTCTCTTTTGTGATTCCGCGAGTGCCTGGGTGAATTCACGTGCCTTTAAATCGGTAGGCGGGTATTCAGGCATGCAGCTGTCCGTGCAGTCATATATGTGGGTTTATGTGTCGGTGCGTTATCCGTGCGTCTCCGCGGGGACCTCTGTGTGTGGGTCTCTGTGTATCTGTGTATCCCTCTAGATATCTGTGTATCCCCCTGGACTGTGAGGTCGCTGTGGGCAGGGAATGTGTCTGATTGTATCTAATACTCTCTCGAGCGCTCACTACGGTGCTTTGCCCACAGTAAGCGCTCGTTAAATACGATTGAATGAATGAATCCGTGAGCCTCGGTATTTATCTCTGTGTGACTCTGAGGGTATCTGAGTGGGTGCTTCGGGTCTCTGTGGGTAACCGTGGTCTGCGACTGTCCGTGTGCATCCGCGTTTCCGGATGTCGATACACACACAAGCCCACACGCCCAGGTCCGTAAAGTTCAGTGTTGGCCCCAGACGCTACCGGCTCCCTTCCTGCTCCTTGCCGTGGTTGTGGGCCGGGGGCAGGGGGGCCTGAGGCCGGCGCCAACCCGGTGGAGGCAGGAGGCTACAGGGGAGGGGAGGGAAAAGGGGAAGGAGGGGAAACTTCCCTTCGACCAGGGAGCCGTGGGGACGAGAGAGAGGGGAACGGCAAGTTTTCCTGCCCTTGTCCCATCTTCTTCCCCCACTGCCCCTTCCCCAGGGTGCTCCCGTCCCCAGCCCTTCCTCAGGGCCCTGCCTGCTTCAGACGAGGTGACCCAGGCGGGGGTCGGGGAGGACCCAAGCTAGAGGGAGGGAGGCCGAGGCGGAGAGCCTGGAGCCTGGGTGGGTGTGTTCTGGTGGGGGGCTTAGGGGACCAGATCAGACGGGATTTCGGATCCCCCAGGTTGGATCCGCCGGGCCCGGCTCCCGTCCCACCCGAGCCGGGGGCGACCCGGGAGGCAAGGGGAGCCCTCCTGCGACCACCCACCCAAATGAGAGAGGCAGAGACGCCGAGGGAAGGGGAAATCGGCAACCCTGGGAGCCGGAAAGAGACGGACTGATAGAGCCCAGTAGATTAAACGGAGAAGGGCAGAGCCGGGAGAGAGGGATAGATCCAGAGACAGTGAGAGAGAGAGAGAGCGCCCTGCGACCTCCCCGCGTCGTTCACAAACACACACACACTCATCATCATCATCCTCATCATGGTATTTGTTAAGCGCTAACTCTGTGCCAGGCTCCGTACTAAGCCCTGAGTTGGTTACAAGCAAATCGGATCGAACGCATTCCCCGTCCCGCATAGTCTTATTCCCCGTTTTACAGCTGGGGTGACCGAGGCACGGAGAGGTGAAGCGACTGGCCTAAGGTCACCCAGCACCCCTCCAGAAAACACTTCGACGCCGGCGCGGACTCCCAGAGGTTTAGGCTGGCCGGCCCAAGAGCCTTCGGAGCTCTAAGCAGGTCATTTCGCACCTACCCTGGGCTTCATTCGCCCATTCAGTGGCATGTATTGAGCGCTCACTGTGCGCAGAGCGCTGGACTAAGCGAAAACTGCTCAAGTCCCTGCAGAGGCAAATTCACACCTTCCACCGAGGCCCCGGGGGGCACAGCTCAGGCAGCGGACCCTCTCAGAGGGACGGGCAAAGGGCGATCCTCCGGGCACGGGGCCCCGTGCCAAGCCGTGCCCGCTTTCGCCCCGGGCGCACACGAGGCTGACCATCCCCCGGCTGCCCTCCCCGGCCCCTGGAGACGCGGGATGGGCACTGGAGGGAACCGGAGGGGGAGAAAGCAAAGGGGGGTGGCCTCTCCTCCTCCTCCTCCTCCTCCCCTTCCTCGAGCATGGGGACGACCACTGCCCACCGTCGGCCGGGCTCCGCCGGGCCGCCCGGACCCTCGCCGGACCTCGGAGCTGCGGGCGGGGGGAGGGATGAGGTGGGGGGGGGGGACCCAAGCCAGGGAGGAGGGCGTGTGAGTTTTGGGACCAACTTTCCCTGGAACTTTTCGTGCCCCCTCGCTGTTCGCCCTGCCTCCTTCCCCCCTCTCTTCCCTCGCAGGGGGGACCTCCAAGGCCCAAGCGGCCGGGGCTCGGTGCGGAGCGGAGATTCCGCGCTCTCCGGGGCTTCTTCGCTCGGGGTGGGGCGGAGGGAAGGGAACCTGGTACCCGGCTCCTGCCTCTCCTTGCCAATCCCTGCCCCTTCCCTCCCCTTGCCCCTACCTTTCCTCGCCCTGCGCCCTCCTCTCAGTTCTCCTACCCCTGCCTTTTTCTCCTGCCCCTGCCCTTTTCTACTGCTCCGACCTCTTTCTCCTGCCCCTGCCCCTTACTCCTGCCCCTTTCTCCTGCCCCTGCTCCTTTCTCCCACCCCCACTCTTTTCTCCTGCCCCTGCCCCTTTCTCCCGCCCTTCCCGTCTCCGGTCCCGGCCGTGCCCTTGTGAGCCCCTCCCTCTCCTTTGCCCAGCTCCTGCCCCCTCTTCTGGATCGGGAAAAGCGGCAGGGAGCCGGGCGCCCCGCACCCCCGTCCCGCACGCCCCCCACCCCACCCGGCCGGGGCTGGGGTCCCCCCCCCCGCCCAGACCTCCCGCTGCCGCTCCTCGTGTGGCCCGGCTCCCGCCCGCGCCGTGCCCGGGTGTGCGGGGCGGCTGCGGGGAGGGCGGCTGGCTCCTTACTTACGGGTCCGGACGGTGCTGGAGGCCGCCGCCGCCGCCGCCGCCGCCTGGGCTGTCCCGGTGCCCTGCCCGTGCCCGGCTCGGTGCCCGGCTCCGTGCCCGGCGCTCCCGGCTCGCAGGCCGCCCGCTCTGGCCCCGCGGCCGCCGCCGGGCACCGAGGCTCCTCTTAAGCTCGCCCCCCTGCCCCGGCCCCGGCCCCGGGCCCGGCCCCCGCCCCTGCCCCTGCCATGGGCCCGCCGGGGGTGGGGGGCGCCCCCGCCCCGCTTGGCACGCTGGGCACGGCCCCGGCCCCGGCCCCGGCCCCGGCCGCCCGGGAGGGAGGGAGGGAGGGAGGGAGGGAGGGAGGGAAGGAGGAAGGGAGGGAGCTCCGGGAAGAGGGAGGGAAGGAGCGGGATGGATGGGGATGGGGATGGGGATGGGGATGGGGAGCGGGAAGGGGAGCGGGAGCGGGTGTGCGCTCCCTAGCAAGTGTTGGCAAAAATGCGGGCGGCGGGCGGGGACGCACACGCACACTCCGCGCACACACACACACACACACACACACGCGCGCCCGCGGGCGAGACCCTCCCCCTCCTTCTCCTCCCCCTCCCTCTCCCCTCCCTCCCTCCCCCTCCCGCGCACACACACTGTCACACACTCACAGTCAGGCGCACACCATCTATCTCTCCCCCCTCCGCCGCCCCCCCCCCCCGCCTCTCTCAGCCCCGTTTAGGCGCACGGTCTCTCTCTCTCTCTCTGTGTCTCTCCCTCCGGCTCTCTGGCTCTCCCTCTCTCTGTCTCTCTCTGTCTCTCCCTCTCTCTCCCTCTATCCCTCTCTGTCCCTCCCTCTGTCTCTCCCCCCACTCTCTGTCTCTCCCCCTCTCTCTTTCTCTCTGTCTCTCCTAGCTCTTTGTCTCTTTCTCTCTCTCTTTCTCTCTCTATCTCTCTAGCTCTTTCTCTCTGTCTCTCCCTCTAGCTCTCTGTCTCTCCCTCTCGTTCTCTCTGTCTCTCTCTCTATCTCTCTAGCTCTTTCTCTCTGTCTCTCTCGCTCTCTCTGTCCCTCTCGCTCTCTCTGTCTCTCTTTCTATCTCTTTGTCTCTTTCTTTCTCTCTGTATCTCTCACTCTCACACACATACAGCTTCTTTCGGTCTCGCTGTCTCTCTGTCTCTCTCGCTCACTCTCTCTCTCTCACTCACACACACACCACTTCTCTGGGTCTCGCTGTCTCTGTCCCCTCTGTCTCTCTCTGTGTCTCTTTCTCTGTGTGTGTGTGTCTCTCTCTCTCACCCACACACACACACACACAACCCACTTCTTTCGGGCTCGCTGTCCTCCTTCAGACGCTCAGTCCCATATACACACACAGGCACACAGACACCCAGGCGAACACACGCCAGGCGTGCACACACCGTCCCTTTCGGTCTCGCTGTCTCCCTCGGTCGCTCGATCACACGCGTACACACACAAGCACACACAAGCGCCCGCAAGCACACATACACACCCCTCTCCTTTCGGTCTCGCTGTCCCCCTCCCGGACTCTCAGTCACGCACGCTGTGCCTCTCCGTCGCACCCAGACTCCGGCGGCCACCTCGACAGTATCACAGGCAGACCGGCGTGCGCACCGTCTGGCTCACAGTCTTTGCCATTTTTCGGTCACACGCGTTCAGCAATCTCCCAGCCTCACCCTCTGTCTCTCGCACACACCGTATCACGCAGACGCACGTGGCATCGCACAGATGCACACGCAAACCGGGTCGCACCCGTGCGTGTACAGAGTTTCCTTGTCTCACCCGCTCTTTATCACACCCCTACGTTGTACCCGCGCACACCCTGCTCTTTTTCCTGTCACCTGTGCACACTCCCCCCCCCCCCCCGGCCCCTACACATTCCCAGGTTTTGCACATGCACTCACACGCACGTACACGAATGCACCCCCTGCGTGGCCGGTCCCTGGCACCCCTGCAAAACTCTGACGCTCGCTTTTGCTCGTTCTTCTTCCTCCATCCTCACACGGAGACCCTTTCCCACCCTTTCACACAGAGACCCTTCCTGCCTTATGGACGCACAGTGGCTCCCGCCACAAAAACACACACAAACACACACACACACACACATACTCATCTGGTCAGGGACGGACACGCACACACACAGGCACATAGGGTCTCTCTAGGAGGAGCGAGAGCTGTACACAAATGCGTCTCTCGTGCAACTCGGTATTTTTTTTTACGGTCTTCGTTAAACGCTTACTCTATGGCAGGCACCGTACTAAACCCTGGGGTAGAGACAGAACGATCAAGTTGGACGCGGACCGTGTTCCAGGTGGAGCTCAGCGTCTCAATCCTCATTTTACGGATGAGGGAACTGAGGCACGGAGAGGTGAAATGACTCGCCCGGGGTCACAGAGCAGACAAGTGGCAGAGCCAGGTCCTCTGACTCCCAGAGCCGTGCTCTAGCCGTTAGTCCACACCGCTTCTCCTCATTTAGTGTCACGGGTTCCCTTGGCCAGGATGACCGAGGACCTCTTAGGAGCCGATGCTTAGGACAGTGCCCGGCACCTAGTAGAGAACTCAATAAATACAATAAAAAGCCTCCCCCTCCCCTCACGTAGACGCGTATGCACCTTCCCCAGGCAGGCACACCCACGTACATGAACACATGTGTCCTTGCATGTACATGGGCGCGGACGGATTTCCTCCCCAGGAGGAAGTGCCCCCGCATTCGGGCACGAATAACTGGGTCTCGAACGCCTTAAGCACACCCATGCACCTTCCGGGTCCCAGCTCTCCCCCCGGACTCGGTGAAAGTCAGACCCCCACGTTGACGCTGACCCCCCTCGGCATCACTGGGCGCCTGGGCAGCACAGGAGCTGCTCCAGGAGCCCCAGGGACCGGCAGAGGTGGGAGATGAAAAGCAACAGAATAGAGGGGAGGGGGACTGGAGCTAGGCTGAGCTGAGGCTGGGCTGGGGCTGGGGCTAGGCTGGACTGGGGCTGAGCTGGGCTGGGGCTGGGCTAGGCTTGGCTGGACTGGGCTGGGCTGGACTGGGACTTGGCTGGGGTTGGGCTGGGACTTGGCCGGGGCTGGGGCAAGGCCGGGGAGGGGGCCGAGGGTGGGCACAGTCCTCGCCAGTCCTTTCACCCTCCTGCTCCTTTCTCCTTCTCAACAACGCCGCGAGCAACGCCCACCCCGGGGGCCATTTACAAACCAGCGCGGAGGAGGAGTGGGGAAGGCGGGGAGAGCGCGGGACGGGCCGGGGGTCGGGGCGGGGGCCGGGGCCAGGGAAGGCTGCGGGGGGGAGGCGGAGGCCAGCGTTCAGATGGCTGAATTCACCCGTGAGTCCAGGCTGGGACTACGTCGAAGCCCCTTCTCCCGGCTCTTCTCCCCTCGTCCGGCGCCCGGCGGGAAGGGGGCTGGGAGTAGGGGGAGGAGGAGGAGGAGGAGGAGGAGGAGGAGGAAGAAGAAGGGGGGTGGGGGAGAGAAAGAGGAAGGAGGAGAAGGAGGACGGTGGGTTGGGGGGGGGGAGAAAGAGGAGAAGTGGGGAGGAGGAGGGGGAGGAGTGGAGGAGGAGGAAAAGGAGAAAGTGGGGAAGGAGGAAGAGGAGGAGAAGTGGGGAGGAGGAGGAGTGGGGGAGGAGGAAGACGAGAGAGTGGGGAAGGAGGAGGAGGAGGAGTGGGGGAGGAGGAGGGGGAGAAGTGCTGGAGGGGGAGAAGAAGGGGGGGGAGGCAGGGGGGGAGGAGAATTGGATTTTCTGGAATTCGGGACGGACCTGGGAGAGAGGAAGATTAGGGCCAGGGAGGGGAGGGGAGGCGATGAGGATGGGGAGGGAAGGGGAAAGCATCTCTGTCCTCGACCCGAATCCCTCCCCTGGACCCCATCCCCACCGAGCCTTCTGCCCGTCCCACCCCGGGAGGGCCGGGACCGACTTTTACCTCCGGGAATGGAGGAGGAGGAAGGGACCGGGAGTAGGGGGATGGAGGGGGACTGTGAGTGGGGGCCCTTTTCCTCAGCTTCCCCTCCCCTCCAAGTGGCCCCGACTCACTCCTCTGCTGTACCCCCCCCCCCTCCCCGCCCCACGGCACTTGTGTGTCTATACGGACCTATCTATAATTCTACTTATTTATACTGATGCCCGTTTACTTGTTTCGATGTCCGTCTCCCCCCTTGTAGACTGTAAGCCTGGTGTGAGCAGGGATTGTCTCTCTTTATAGTTGAATGGTACTTTCCAAGCGCTTAGTACACAGTGAGCGCTCGATAAATACGATTGAGGGAAGCAATGAATGAATGAAGGGGCTCGGGCTTGAGGAAGGGACTGGGGGAGGAAGATTCGGGAGGGGGCTTGAGAAAGGGGTTTGAGAAAGGGACTTGGGGAGGAAGCTTGGGGAGGGTGTTTGAGGAAGGGGCTTGAGAGAGGAGCTTGAGAAAGGGTCTTGGGGAGGAAGCTTGGGTAGGGGGTTTGAGGAAGGGGCTTGGGGAGGGGGTTTGAGAAGGGAGCTGGGAGAGGAATCTTGAGGAAGGGGCTTGAGGAAAGGGCTTGGGGAGGAATCTTGAGAAGGGGGCTTGAGGAAGGGGCTTGGGGAAGGGGTTTAGAGAGGGGGCTTGGGGAGGGGGCTTGGGGAGGAATCTTGAGGAGGGGGCTTGAGGGAGGGCCTTGGGGAAGGGGGTTGAGGAAAGGGCTTGGGAGGAATCTTGAAGAGGGGGCTTGGGGAAGGTGCTTGGTGAGGAAGCTTGGGGAGGGGGTTTGAGGAAGGGACTTGGGGAGGGGGCTTGGGGAGGAATCTTGAGGAAGGGACTTGAGGAAGGGGCTTGGGGAGGAATCTTGAGGAGGGAGCTTGAGGAAGGGGCTTGGGGAGGAATCTTAGGGAGGGGGCTTGGGGAGGGGGGCTCTGGGCCTGACCTCCCCGCACTCTGCGCCCCGGACGGCGTTAGGACCGGCAGCCGCGCAAATCCCACTCCGCCACCTGCCAGGCCGGGCCGGGTGAGGCGGGAAGCGGGCGTGCGGGGAACGTAGGTGCGGGCGGTCGACCAACGCGCGGGAAAGGGGCGGGTGGAGGGTCTCCGGCCTGCAGAACCTCCCCCCCACCAACCCCCTCCCCTCAACCCCCCGCGCCGTGCAGAGCCTGGAGCGAGGGAGGCGCAGGTCGGGGAGGCCGGTGCGGGGGCCGGTGCGGGGCGGGGAAGGGAGGGAGGAGGCCAGGACCGGCCTGGGCCGGGGGCCGCGTCCCGGAGGGACCGCAGGGGAAGGAATTCGCCTCTGCCGCCGCCCGGAGATGACCCTAAAAGAGGAGGTTGCGAAACTTCCCTGCGGGGACCCTGTGCGTGCGAGGGGGGGGTGTGTGTGTCTGTGTGTCTGTGTGTGTGTGTTTCTACAGGGCTGTACATGTGTTTCTGGCTGTAAGCATATGTGTGGACGTGCACATGGGCATGGGCATCCTTGCGCGCGCCGGTGTGTGCGTGGATAATAATAATAATGATGATGATGGCATTTGTTACGCGCTTACTATGTGCCAAGCACCGTTCTGAGCCCCGGGTACTGTTCTAAGTGCCGGGCACCGTTTGAAGCGCTGGGCAGAGACAAGGGAATCGGGTTGTCCCATCTGGGGCTCACATTCTTAATCCTCATTTTACAGATGAGGCCCAGAGAAGCTAAGTGGCTTGCCCAAGGTCACACGGCGGACCAGTGGCGGAGCCGGGATTAGAACCCGTGTCCTTTGACTCCCAAGCCCGGACTCCTTCCACTAGGCCACGCCGCTTCGTGCCAGGGTGTCACGCGTGTGGCTCTGCAGGGGGGAGTGAGGGACCCCGTGTGCCGACGAGTCCCAGGTGAGTCCCGGTCAGCCCCGGTCCATTCTCAGGGCCGCTCCCCTTCCTCCCCGTTCCCGCCCGACACTGGCACTTCCCGAGCGAGCGAGCGGTCTTCCCCGGCCTCCCTCCAAACCTCCAGACCTCCAAGCCTCCAAACCTCTGAGCCTCCAAACCTCTGAAACCTCCAAACCTCCAAGCCTCCGAGCCTCCGGAGGTGGGAAAAGAGAAAGAGCAGGGGGAGGCGTTACCTCTCTGTCCTTGGTGGTGCCGGTCATTTTTGTGCGTTTGTGTGTGCGCGCGCAAGCACATGGGTCAGTTTTTCAATGTGGGGGTCCACGTGCAGATGAGCGGCTGTGGGCGAAAGCATATGTCAGTCTCCGTGTGTCCATGTGCCTCGATGTGTGCCCGTTTGGGGTGGGGCGGGGCGGAAGGTGTGTTTCTGAGGCTTCTTTCTTTCCCTTCCCGTCCTCTCCAAACCTGCCCTTCTTCCTTTTCCCTATCTGGGCTCTGCCCCCCTTAGCAGCCCCCTCCCCAAACCCCCTGCCTGACCTGGGTTCCCCCCCTCCGAGCCCAGTTAGGGCAAAACAGCAAGCTGCTTCCCCTCCCGCCCCCGTCCGCACACCAGGCCGGACCCTCCCGCATCCCCCTACAACCGTCTCTTCTGGTCTCTGTATCCCTCCTGTGCCCCTCTGGCTCCTCCTGCTCCCCACTTCTCCGTGACCCCAGAGCGGGTGGCTGTTTCTCCATCTGCCCCCGAATCCCCATTCAGCCCACCTCCCTGGGCCAGGCTTCCTTCGTCTGGAACCGGCCTTGGCCTCTAGGAAAAGAAGTCTGCCCTACCGGATGAGCCAGGCCCGCCTCTGCAGCAAAGGGCTGGATCCGATGACCTCTCCGGTCACTGCCGGCAAAGGGGGTGCCGAAGAGGTCGGGGAGAAAGGTGACCGCCCAACTTCTTCTTCTCGGGAGGGGGACTGGGCAGAAGGATGAGGCCCCGAGAAGCAGCGCGGCCTGATGGATAGGGCACGGGCCTGGACCTGTGCTCTGGCCCCAGCTCTGCCACGTGTCTGCTGGGTGACCTTGGACAAGTCACTTAACTTCTCTGGCCCTCAGCTACCGCGTCTATAAAATGGGGTTTAAGACTGTGAGCCCTGTGAGGGACCAAGGACCGTGTCCAACCTCATTAAGTTGTTTCTACCCTAGCGCTTAGTACAGTGCCTGGCGATTAGTAAGAGCTTAACAAATACTATCATTATTACTATTATTCGAGGCCGGGCGGAGGGGTTGCTGGAAAGACGCTCCGTGGGCTCTGAGGGGCTCCCGGGGCTGGGAGCGGTTGGAGGAGGGAGCTGGGAACAGACGGGAGAAGGGGGCTGGGGGGCAGTGGGGACGAGGGGGCTGGGGACAGTGGGGACGAGGGGGCTGGGTTCAGTAGGGAGGAGGGGGCTGGGGGCAGTGGGGAGGAGGGGGCTGGGGGCAGTCGGGAGGAAGGGGTTGGGGCAGACAGGAGGAGGGGGCTGGGACAGTCGGGGGGCGGGGGCTGGGGACAGTGGGGAGGAGGGGGCAGTCGGGAGGAGGGAGCCGGGGGCGGTGGGGAGGAGGGAGCCGGGGGGGCAGTGGGGAGGAAGGGGCTGGGGGCAGTCGGGAGGAGGGGGCTGGGGGCAGTGGGGAGGAAGGGTTGGGGGCAGACGGGAGGCGGGGCCGGGGGCAGTCGGGAGGGGGGGCTGGGGGCAGACGGGAGGGGGGGGCAGTCGGGAGGAGGGAGCCGGGGGCAGTGGGGAGGAGGGAGCCGGGGGCAGTGGGGAGGAAGGGGCCGGGGGCAGTCGGGAGGAAGGGGTTGGGGGCAGACGGGAGGGGGGGCCGGGGGCAGTCGGGAGGGGGCGGCTGGGGGCAGACAGGAGGAGGGGGCAGTCGGGAGGAGGGAGCCGGGGGCAGTGGGGAGGGGGTGGTGAGAAGCGGGCGGCTGCCCGGGCGGTGGCCTCGCCTGCAGCGCCACCTAGCGGCCGGCCCGGCCCGGCCCGGCCCGGCCCGGCCCGGCCCGGCTGCTTGTCCGGCGGCCAGCGGCGAGTCCGGCGGCCAGCGTCCGCAGAGGAAGGGAGGAGCCCGGCCGGGGCCGCCGCCGCGGGCCGAGCCTCTAGCCGCCGAGCCCTGGGCCCTCGGGGCCTCCGGGACCCCTCACCTCGCCTGGCCCGGGTGGAGGCCGGCGGGCTGGACGGTGCGGGGTTCCCGCGGGGAAGGACGGCCGTGGCGGGGATGTTCGGAGACGGCAGGGGACCCCCAGACCCTCTTACCCCGCCGCACCCCTCGCTCCGGGACTCACCTGGCTGGGCGTGGGCCCCAGCTGACCCCTGCGTGGAGGCCGGGGAGGGGGGCCGAGGCTGGGGGAGAAAGAGAGGAAGGCTCCGGGGCTCTATAGTCTTTCATCCGTTCGTGCATTCGATCGTATTCATCGAGCGCTCACGGTGTGCACAGCACCGTACTAAGCGCTCGGGAGAGCGCGGCCCGACGATGGGCATCCGCCACCTCTCCGTCCAGGGGAGAACCAGCCGAGGCGAGGCCCCGGGCCCGCGGGCGGGGGGAATGGGCCGAGCCGCCTCCGACGGCCTCCGGAACCGCTCCGAGGACGCGATGTGGGGATTGATCGATCGGAAGTGAGGATGGGGGGAACGAAGGCGAGGGGCAGAGGGGGAGCACGGGGGCCCGCGAGGCCGGAGACGGACCCCCCGACGGCCCGGCGGGAGTCGGGCGAGGCCTAGATGTGATCCTCAGGGTGAGCGGAGTCCCGGGTGCCGTCTGCCCGGCGCGCCCCGCTCCAGGCCGGGACCCGGGGTTTTCTCTCCTTCCCCGGGATCCGCTTCGAGAAGCGTCCGTCTCTGGCCTCCGTCCAGTCCCGATCCCGGCCCGGCCCCGGGCCCGACCCGGGCCCGGCGTCTTGGCCCTGCCCGGTTAGGCCCCGTGAGACCCGGGGCCGGAGCCCGGAGCCGGAGTCGAGGGTGGTGGGCCGGGGCCGGGGCCCGTTGGGGTCGGGGCCGGGCTTCGGCCGGGCGGCGGGGAGGGCAGAGAGGGGCAAGTTCGGGGGTTGGGCCGGATCCGGGACCGAGATGGCCATCTGGGAGTCTGAAGGTGGAAAATATTAGTAATTAAAACAACAACAAGGAAAACATTTTTGTTTTTGGACAAACCATCTGCAGTTCGCAGCCTGGCCCGCGGCTCCGTCTCCTCTCCGGGGCTCGGTTTCTGGAAACTCCTAAGTGAGCAGATATTTTTAGTTAGGGAAGAGAGAGAGAGAGAGAGAGACGGAGAGGTGGGGAGGGGAGGGAGAGAGAGAGGGAGAGAGAGGGAGAGAGAGAGAGAGAGTCGACACTTTTTAAAAAAAAAATTTGTAAAAGCCCAATCCTTTTCTGTGGACCCTGCTGCTGGGGATCGGGGGGGAAGGGGTGCAGGGGGGCCAGACCGGGGCTGCGGAGACCCTAGCTCTTCCCTATTCCACTCACGCTCCATCCCTCTCGCCCCATCCCACCCCGTCTCTCTGGGATCAGGCACCAGGGAGCCCCGGCTGGAGCCGGGGAAGGCCCCGGGGCTTCGGACCCTGGAATTTCTAAATCCGTGAGAGACCCGGCCTGCGCGAACCTCACGAGAAGGCGGTTTTGTCCCAAATCGGGGGCCAGACCGGAATGGCCGCCGTCTTCCCGGAGGTAGACTACGCTAAGGAAAATGAACGAGCTGCCCACCGTCCAGCTCTGAATTTTATTTGAGTCTCCCCTACTAGGCTGTAAGTTCCCTGTGGGGAGGAGACACGTCTACCGACTCTATTGGACCGTACTCTCCCCAAACCCTGCCTACAGTAAGTGCTCACACACAGACACGAACAGATAAACTCACCTGCAAAGAGACTTACGGCCTCACACGCGTGCACGCAGGCACACAAACGCAGATCCAGATATACATCCCCCAGGCACTCCTACATAGAGATAAATACACGCACCCACATTCAAGCACATACATATGAACCCCACGTGGTTCGGGGACTGGGTCCAATCCGATTTTCCCACACCTACCCCGGTGCATAACACAGTGCTTGGCGGACGGTAAGTGCTTAATAAATACCACGATTCTTCTTATTATTACAGTACCTATATGTATGTGTGCACCTGTTCACATCCTCCTTTACACATATAATCAGTCCTGTGAGGAAGCACCGTGGTGTAGCGGATAGAACACGGGCCTGGGAGTCAGAAGGTCAGGGGTTCTAATCCCGACTCCGCCACGGGTCTGCTGTGCGACCTCGGCCAAGTCGCTTCACTTCTCTGGGCCTCAGCCGCTCCGTCGGTAAAATGGGGATCGAGACTGGGAGCTCCAAGTGGGACGGGGACCGTTGTCCAACCCAACTGGCCTGATTCCACCCCAGCACTTAGTACGGTGCCTGACACATAGTAAGTGCTTCACGAAGACCACAGTCGTTATTATTATTTCCTCTTTCTCCCCGCGTTACAACCGGCTCTGCCCATTGCCCGCTCTATGACTTTGGCTAAGTCACTTCACTTCCCTGTGCCTCAGTCCCTCATCTGTAAATTGGGGATTGAATACCCGTTCTCTCTCCCACTTAGACGGTGAGCCCCACGGGGGACGGAGACGGTGTCTGACCCCATCGACTTGCGTCTCCCCCAGCACTCGGAATAGTGCTTGACACAGAGTAAGCGCTCAACAAAACCAATAATAATTACAGTAATAATAATCACACAATCCCATTTCATCTAAACGGGGCTACGTACACACAAGGGTACACACTCGCGCTCGCACTGATTCCCGAGCGTGCTCGGATATAACTGTACGTGCGTCCTCGGGCGCACGTGCACATGTGGGCGCGCACACGCCTGCACAGGCGCGCGCACACGGACGAGGACACCCAGGGTGGAATTCCACAGAGGGTGGCTGATCTCCGGTCTCCTGCCTCTGCTGCCGGCCGTGCCCCCCGCTTGCTCTTCGATCATTTCCTGAAACGGCTGTTTTTGGAACCAAGAAATGGAGAGAAAATTCCCCGTTCAGTAAAAACAACAGAGCAAGAGAACTCCCGGGGCAGACGAGCTTGGGTTTCCCCGTGGTTCAGCAACGTCCTCCAGTAGACCCCGCTTTCCCCTCCTCCTCCTGCTCTTCCTCCCTTTCCCTTCCCCCTCCTCTTCCTACCCTTCCCCCTCCTCCTCCTGCCCTTCTCCCACCCTGCCTCCCCGCAGACCCGATCAAGGACCGGTGAGAGGACCGAAAACCACTGCGCGCCAAGGCGCCGTGCCGCCGTGCCGCCGTGGGCGGGGAGAGTCAGACTCCCTCTCTGCCCTTCTAACTTCTTCAGTCTCTCCGTCTCTGCCTTTCCTCTATCTCTCCCTCTCTCCACCCTTGTCTCCGCGCCCACGTTTGCCTCCCCCGGCTACGCGTCCCCTGTCCCCGGCGCTGCCGATGGGGCAGACTCCAGCCGCTTCCGGATGACTCGGGTCAGGGGTTCGGTCCCGAGAAACAAATAAATCAGCGCGGGGGGAGCGAGACCTGCTGGTGACCCCGGCTCGATGCCAGGGAGGACCGTTGCCGCCGGGCCCAGTCAGCGGGCCCCGAGAACTCGGCCAGCTCATCTCGACCCTCCCCGGGTACAGTGGGAACTAAATGGCTGCCGGGTGGGACCGGGGGAGCCGGCGGGGGGATGAGCTGGAGAGCACCCCCACCCCCGCGCCCTGCCCCCTTCCTGGACCTCAGTCTTGCCATCTGCTACGCGGGGAGAGTGAAGCTCGAGGGGAAAGAGATAAGAGCCCCGGTCGATTCGGGTCAGAGGTCATCTTAGCTGCCCCCTGCCTCCGGGCAGGCCGGACCTCCCCCCCACCCACACGCGTGCACCCCGACCGAGGTCGGGTCTCTTGTGGGGTGACAGAGTCCAGGACCGAGACCCTAACGCTTCCTTCGCGTCTCCCGGACCCTCCTTTCCCCCTGACTCCCCCGGTCCCCGGCAGGGAGTGCTTCCCGCTGTCTGAACTCGGTCTAGCCCGCTGCAACTCTAGTCCTGGTCTCTGTTAGATGACGGCCCCTCCCGGCGGATGCGAACGTGTGTATGAGTGTGTTTGCGTGACTGTCTTCGAGTTTGGGAGTAGGGGCGTGTGTGCGTGTGGATGGCTTGTGGGGGCCGGGTGGGGGGGGGGGACCCGGGGTGTGTGTGTATCTGTGAGTGTGCGACTGTGCTTCCCCTCCGGCTAAAGGAGTCGGGAAGTGTCTGTCCCGGGGCCGGGGGCAAAGCGTTGCTTCAGACCGGCAGCCCCCCCCCCCCGAGACCAGGACCCCTCCCACAGCGGCCCCGGGATCCTCGGAAGGGCGGAGCGAGGGCGCCATCTCTCCCGGCCGCCCGACGCCTAACGCTCCCCGACGGGAGCCGTCCCGGGCCTCTCGTCAGACCCGGCACGGGGACCCCCCAGCCCCGGGCAGCCCCGGAAGAGGGTGGCGCCCAGCCCGGCCGCCCGGCCGCCCCACCTCCCGCCCCAAAGAGGGGTTGAATCCTAGTCGGAGGGGGCTCCTGCTCCCGCTGGGCCCGCTGGGACGCCGGGGGCCCAGGCGGAGGGGGCCGAACCCCAGGGTCCTCGCCCCCCGCCCGCCCCACCCCAGCGCCTGAGGTCCCAGGGCCCGGACGTCGGACGAGAGGCCTACCCCCGATCCCCACCCCGATCCCCGGGGCCGGTCGTGGGCCGGGTCAGAAAGGAAGACGGCGCCGCCACCGCCCGCCCGGCGGGATTCCCGGAAGGGCCTTCTCTCCGAGGGGCAGGGGTCTGTCTGGGGTCAGCCGGGGCGGGGGCCGGAGGAGACCCGGGAGCGGCGCGGGCCGGAGGGAGGCCAGAGAGACGGAGGAGGCCGGCGGCCTTGGAGGCGGAGGGAGGCCGGAGAGCCGGGGAGGCCGGAGAGGGAGGCCGGGAGAGGCGGCCCCGCGCTCCTGCTAGCCCCGCTACTCCTCGCAGACCCCTCCTCTCCCGGCCGTCCATCGCCGGCCGGCCGGCCCCTGCGCGGGGCCAGGAGCGCTCTATCTAGTCTCCTCCCAGTGACCTGTGGCGCCGGGGTCTCCGGGGCCTCTCTTGGCTGCATTTCCCGCTGCCTGACCTCACCGCGGGAGAATGCGCCCTGAATGCTGAGCATCAATCTTCCCCGCTCCTAGCCCCAGGGCTAGACTCCCCGCGCCGCCGCTGCATCCTCCGCCCCATAAATCCCCCCCCCACCCCACCCCCGGCCCCATCTCCCTTCTCCTCCTTCTCCGGCCCCCGCCCCGGTCCCGGCCCGACCCTTGCCCCCAGAGCAGGCCCCGCCGACGGACCCCGGGGCGGTGGGACCGGAGAACACGGAGAACACGAGGGAGAGGCGTGAAGGCAGACGCCCCCGGCCCTCGGCCCCGCCCACGAGGCCGAAGGGCGAAGCGGGAGGGGCAGAGGAGACCTCAGGGCCGGGGCCGGGGTCCTTGGGGTCGGTTTTGGCGTCGAGCCCACCCCCTCCTCTCAGAGGGCAGAGCAGAGGGGGGCCTACAGCGGGAGGGACCGAGGTCGGACGGCAGGGAGGACTCCCCCGTGGCCAGGCCGCCGCGGGGTCGCGGAGGCCGTGGGATCCCGCCTCCGGCCTCTCTCGGTCCAGGAGAGACCTGAGGCGGGGTGGGCTCTGCCGGAGGCAGGGTCGTGATCGCGATGACCTCTTCGGCCGCCCCCGGCCGAGGGCGAACGGCGACATTGGCCCGTCTCCCCTCCAGATCCCCGGGGCTCGCGGAGAGCGGCGGCGGCCGCCCGCCCAGAGACTGTAGCAGGGGAGGGCTCGTTCGTCCGAGTCCCTCTGGCCCCTCCGGTGCTCTTCGGCCTCAGCCTCGGGGCAGGGGGAAGGATGGACACCCGAAGTATCACCTGGCTGGATGCGGGCCCAAGGCGTGGGGGGACACGGGGCCAGATCCGGGGAGGGACTCACCGGAGGACACGTGGACGGACGCGGGACCCAGGCCGGGACCCGTGACCCGCGGCCGGGCCACGGGAGGATCCCAGTCAGTCGGTCGTCTTTATTGAGCGCTCACCGTGCGGAGGGAGCTGTACTAGGCGCTTGGGAGGGTACGCTAGAACAGACACATCCCTTCCCCGTACGGGGCCGGACGCAAAGACACGGAGCTTGGGCCTGAAGAAGGATAAAACGTTGGTCATGACCATCCCCGGTGCAACACGTAAACAAGTTGAAGCGGGGAGGATCGCGGCGTGGGGAGTGGGCAGAGGAGAGTGGAGGAGGGGAGCCCAAGGGCCTAGGCGCCGGGGGGGGGGGGGCCGGGGGGAGGGGGCAGGGCACCGGAGGAGGGCAGAGGCCCCGGGGGGGGGGGGGGTAAAGGGAGCAGGGTACCCCCCCCCTCCGTTCTTTGTCTTCCCCGAGGTGGTGGCCGTTTCGGCGGTGAGTGACGGCACGGGGGCTCAGGGGGAGCAGAGGGGGCCGGGAGGGCTTTGGTTCGGTATAATTGGAACCAGGTCAGAGCCATTAGCAACCATAACACTGGCTCCCGGCCCGACGCCCGCGCCTCCCCCGGCCCCCAGCCCGCATCTCGGCTTCCCCAGTGGTCCTCTCCCACCCCTCCCCGCCCTCCGGCCCCGGCCCACGGGAGCCCGCTGCTGGCTTCCTTCTCCCCTCCCTACCACCTGGATCCTCTTAGCCGCTGACACACGCGCCCCCCCCCCCCCCCCCCGGGGAACGGGATCGTCGATTTGGGGCTGGCGGCCCCGGGGGGGGCGGGGGGGGGGGCGGCGTTCGTCCCGTTCCCCTTCCACGGTCCCCTCCCCTCCTTTTCCCTGCACTGCCCTCCTCCTTCTCGGTTAAGTGGAAGCGGGACTCTGTGCTCTGCACAGAGTAAGCGCTCAACAGATACTGTGGATCGAAGGCCGGACTGAGAAGCAGGGAGCGGTGGGAGCTGGGGGTACCTTCACTTCACTTCCCTTGTCGCTTGCCACTTGTCACTTCACTTCTCTGTGCCTCAGTTCCCTCAGCTATCAGATGGGGATCGAGACCGTGAGCCCCACGTGGGACGGGGACTGCGTCTGACCCGATTTGCTTGTATCCACCCGGGGCTTAGTAGAGTGCCCGGCACGTAGTAAGCGCTTAGCAAATACCACGGTTATCATTATCATCATTATTGCTACCCCAGGCTGCCGTTGGTTCATTCGTTCATTCGATCGTATTTGAGCACTTATCGGCGGCAAAGCGCTGTACTAAGCACTTAGTTGTTGGCTCTCACCACGGAACCAGGCTAGCCCTGCCCTATCGAGCATCTGACCCGTCTTAGCCGGGGGCCGGGGACCCTCCAGGGCTCCACCAGGAGACCGAGAGATCTCCGGGACAGACGGTTCGGGGCCTCCACGCCCCAACTCGGGACTTCCCCATCCTCCCGTCTGGGAGTCCTCTCTCTTTTTTTCCTTTTTCTCCAAATAGTATTCGTTAAGCGCTTACTACGCGTCGGACACCGTTCCAAGTGCCGGGGTAGAGCCAGGCTAATCGGGTCGAACCCCGTCCGTGTCCCACGTGGGGCTCACGGTCTCAGACCCCATTTTACAGGTGAGGTAACCGAGGCGCCGAGAAGGAAAGTGACTTGCCCGAGGTCACACAGCAGACAAGTGGCAGAGCAGGCCCTTCTGAGTCCCGGGCCAGCGCCCTATCCAGTAGGCCACGCTGCCTCTCTGTCATCTGACTTCCATCCTTCCCGCTGTTGGACCGGCCATCCCCCCGGCTCCGCCCTCCATCCATCCTCCCTCCCCACCCGGGGACGGACCCCGGGGGGCTCAACCCCCTGAGCCTGCAACTCCCCATTACGGGACACGTCCCTGTGATGATCCGAGTCGGCGCGTGTGTGCGTGCATGCACACTGGGAGGGAGGGAGGGTGCGTGCTTGTGAAGGGGGGGGGGGGGCGGGTGCGTGTCGGTTTCTGTGTTGGTTTGGTGTCTCTGATTATGTGTCCGTACATGTGTCTATAGAGGAGGGGTTCGTACACATGTGTTTCTATGTGAAAGAGGCTTGTGTGTTTCTCCGGGAGGTGAGGGGGCGGGGGGTGCCAGGGCGTGTGTGTGTGGTCATGCCACGGGTTTGATCCGGGATGGCATTTCTTTTGTTCTCTTGGGTTTACGTGTGTCTGGATACCTGCCTGTCAGAGCACGTTTGTACGTCTGTGTGTCTGATGGGAAGACAGCTGCGTCTGTCAAGGGGAAGGATTGACCGTGATGTGTCTCTCCGGGAAAGGACTGACTGGGTGCCTGTGTGAGAAAGGACTGTCCGTGGCGTCTGTCTGGATGGGGACTGACTGTCTGAGAAAGGCTCGTCTCCGTGTCCGCCTGGGGGAGGACTGTCTGTGGGTCTGTCTGAGAAAGGATCGTCTGTCTGGGGAAGGACTGGCTATGTTTGTGTCTGGGGAAGAACCGACTGTCTGTCTGGGCCGGGGCTGACTGTATATCTGTCTGGGGAAGGACCGACTGTCTGTCTGGGAAAGGGCAGACCGCGTGTCTATCTGGGGAAGCGCTGACTCTCTGGGCAAGGACCGACTGAATCGGTTTGGGATAGGGGAAGGACCGGGGGAGGACAGGGAGAGGACGCACTGTCTGTCTGGAGGAGGACAGATTGTACATCTCTCAGGGGAAGAGCAAACCGTGTCTCCGTCCGGGGAAGGGTTGCCCGTGTGTCTCTCCGGGGAACTGTTGAACGTCTGTCTGTCTGGGGAGGGACCGACTGTGTGCCCGTCTGGGCCGGGGCTGACTGTGTGCCCGGGAAAGGGCTGATAGTGGATTTGTCGGGGGAAGGCCTGGCTGTGCGTTTCATTCAGTCGTATTTACTGAGTGCTTACTGTGTGCGGAACGTTGTACTAAGCGCTTAGGAGAGCACAATAAAACGATAAACAGTGACGTTCCCTGCTGAGCATTTGTCTGGGGAAGGACCGATTCGTCCGGGGAAGGATTGTCTCTGCGTCTTTCTGGGGAGGGACCGTCTCCGTGCCTATCTGGGGAAGGGCTGACTTGGGCTGTGTTTCTCTGAGGAAGAACCGACTGTGTGTAAGGGAAGACCGTGTGTCTGTCTGGGGAAGGACTATCTTTCTGGCTGCCTTCGTGAGATGGGCCAACCCCGGCGTCTCTCTCTGGGTCTCGTCTCTGACACGGTGGGAGAGTCTCTGGAGTCAGAAGTCAAGGGCTCGGAGGTCCTCGAGCAGCTCCACCTGAGGCCCAGCGCCTTTCTCAGAGCAAAAGACTCCCCGGGAGGCCCAGAAGCCTAGGAGCCAGAGAGTCCCGGTCCCCAGGCCGGGAGCGAGTCCCGGAGCCTCAGCCTTTCTTCACTTGTTGGCTCGTGGTTGGCAGGATTGGCCAGTCATACGCCCTCACCCCAAATGCCTTCTGGGCGATCACCTGAATCACCCGTTTATCCCGCACATCAGGTGGGGGACCTCCTCTCCCCAACTCATCCCCGGCCCGGCCCGCCAGGCCACCCCCTCCGATCAGCCAGCCGTACCCTCAGAGGACAGATGCAACCTGCAGGGCAGGGTACACACGTATGTACGCGTACGCACACGCGCGTACGCACGTTATACCGGGTCCCGGAAGCGGCACAGAGGGAGGAAGAGAGGAGACGGTCCCTGTCCCCAAGGGCCTCCCGGTCTGCTTAGGCCCCAGGCCGACAAGCGCTCACAGACCGCCAGGCCTCGAGCAGATGGGGCGACAGAGGGATCGGCGTGATCGAAGTCAGGAGGGGTTAGTCCAAGAGGGCTCCCTGGAGGAGGTGGGCTTGGAAGGCAAGAAGGGAGAGAGCTCCGGGGAGAGGAATGGGAAGAGCGCTCCGGGGGTGAGGGGGAATAGGGAAGGCAGTGGCCGAACGGCGGCGGGACAGCCGTGGGCGGCGGAGGGATTAGCGGGTCGCCCCGGCCGGGTGGAGAAGCTGCAGACAGGCGGGCGAAGGGGGAGACGGCGGCGACCCGCATGGAGCTGAGGCCTGCCTTTCCAATCCAGCTTCTCGCCAGGGCCCCTCCTCCCTCCCGCCCCCACCTCGGGATGGTGGGGGGCAGGGGTGGGGGAGGAGTCGGGAAGCTGCTCGGGAAGAAGCTGCCAGGCTGAGATCATCGGGATCTCTCTCCCCTGCAGTTCCCAGGGGAGATAACCATCAGAGAGCGGGGGTGGGGGTGGGAGAAGCTGAGAGGCCAGAGGACGGTGGGTGGGGGGGACGGACCCTCTGGGCTGAGCCAGGACCCCCCACACGCTCTCCCTGCCAACTCAACCCGCGCCAAGCCGTCGGGGGGAGCTCCGAACCCCGGGGCCATCTGAGTCACCGCTCCACTGCGATGCCAGCGCCCTGAAAACTGGGGCCCGGGCACCTAGCGCGGTTGGCGAGCCCTCTGGGGGTCTTCCCCGCCACCCCCCTGCCTCTGTCCCAGTCTCGGACTGGCTGCTTCTCCGCCGCCCCCCAGTCTCTGCGGCCGGACCGACACCCCCTACTCCCAATCTGCTGCCCGCCAAAGCCCGGGGCTCGGCCCCCGGCTTCCGAAAGTCGGCAGGTGAGCGATCCCATCCAGTAAGGTCTTGGGGACCCTGCAGGGAGGGACCGGGTGATGCCCGCTGCGGGTCCCTCGGCCAGGAAGGTCATCCAGCATCCACCCCGCTGCCTCCGGGCCAGGCAACCACCTAAGAGCCGTTGGCTGGCCAGGCTGGGCCCACCTAGAGGCGAGGCCGGGGCCAGAGGAGGCCTGAGGGAGTGGGAGGGCTGGTTTCCTGCCCCGGATTCAAGTCAGAGGGGAAAAGGCCGAGCGGGTCGCTCTCCTCCAGGTCCCTCTGCCCGACGTGGGGTGGGCATAGGGGGCGAGGGGCTGCTCAGGGGGCTGGCTGGGCCAGATCCCCCTCTTCCTGTGGCTATAGCCCAGGGAGCAGCCTGGGGTTGGGACGAGAAGACGCGGCACGGTGTAACAGTGATGTTGGTATTTGTTAAGCGCTCACTATGTGCAGAGCGCTGTTCTAAGCGCTGGGGGGGATACAGGGTCATCAGGTGGTCCCACGTGGGGCTCGCAGTCTTCATCCCCATTTTACAGTTGAGGGAACTGAGGCCCAGAGAAGTGCCTTGCCCGCAGTCACACAGCTGACAAGCGGCCGAGCCGGGATTATTATTAATAAGAAGAATGTTGGTATTTGTTAAGCGCTCGCTACGTGCAGAGCGCTGTTCTAAGCGCGGGGGGGGGGGAGATACAGGGTAATCAGCTTGTCCCCCGCGAGGCTCACGGTCTTCATCCCCATTTTACAGACGAGGGAACTGAGGCCCAGAGAAGTGAAGTGACTCGCCCACAGTCACACAGCTGACAAGTGGCAGGGCCGGGATTCGAACCCATGACCTCTGGCTCCCCAGCCCGTGCTCTTTCCACCGTGGTGGATAGAACATGGGCCTAGGCGTCAGAAGGCCCCGGGCTTGAATTCCGGCTCCGCCGCTTGCCTGCTGGGTGACCTTCGGCAAGTCGCTGCGTTTCTCTGTGCCTCGGTTACCTCATCTGGAAAATGGGGGTCGAGACCGCGAGCCCCACATGGGACAGGGGCTGGGTCCAACCTGATTTGCCTGTATCCACCCCAGTGTGCTTAGTACGGTGCCGGGGAGAGAGTAAGTACTTAGCAAACACCGCGGTTATTATTATTACGAGAGGCTCTGGGGACAGAGAAAAGGAGGTGGGGGTGGGAAGGACTGGAGAAACCGTTTCATATTCTTTATCTCTGAATATGAGATTTTTTTATTGTTTCATCTTTGGCGACAGACACCTAAGACAATCCCTTCTCCTGTGCACCCCCGCCCCTCCCACACCTGAGGCCGAGAGCCATCTGGAGCCATCTGCGCTTCATCGACGCACTCTTTCCTGATGCTTATTACAGTGCTTTGCGCTCAGCGGGCTCTTAATTAATTCTACTGCCACTGGAAGGAATGCTGTTACCTCCCAGGTCTAGGAACGAGTATCGGCAGACCGAAATTTAGTGCGGGCAAGTTCCGCCTGCCAGCCTCCATCCTTCCTCCACCTGGCCTCCAGCCAGTGGAGAGCCAGGCTCCGACATGCCTCCATCCAGCCTCCACCCTGCCCCCAGCCAGCCTCCACTCTCCCTCCAGACAGCCCCCAATCCGCCTCCGATCTCCGGCAAACTCGTTGCGGTCAGGGAATGAGTCTGTTTATTGCTGTACCGCGCTCTGCCGAGCGCTTGGTACGGTGCTCTTCACACAGTAAGCGCTCAGTGAATGCGATCGACAGACCGACGCTGCCTCCTTGACACGGCCAGCTCCGGACCGGGCTGCCTAGGCCCCTGCCCCTCTCTCTCTCTGCCTCTCCGCCTGTCTCTCCCTGCCTGTGCGTCTCTGTGTGTCTTTCCCCGCCCGCGCTTCGGCCTCTTCATCTCTCCCTCTGAGTGTCTCTCCCTGATCGTCTCTGTGCCCGTCTCCCTGCCTCTGTCTATCTCTCCATCTGTCTCTCTATGCCTGTGCATCTCTGCGTAGCCCTCCCTCCCTCCCTGCTTCCTCCACGTGTTCTCCCCCGACCCCGACCTCCCCGATCTCCAACCTCCGCCCTCGGGCCCCGTAGCTAGTGACCCTGCCGAGCTCCAGGCCCTCCCAGCGGGTCTCCCACGGCGTCCGGCCCCCCCACACGGGGACCCCCCCGGGACTGGGACCCCAGCCCCCGTCTCGGCTCCAGGCCCGGCCGGAGGCTTGGGGCCCCGGCTCCCGGGAAGGGGTGGGTTTCCGGGAGGCCAGAGGCAGAGTTTAATTAAAAAAGCAGAAACAAAGCGGAGAGATAAGATCCCAGCTCGAAAGTATTTATTAATAATCGTCACCATCCAATTTACATCTCTCTAACTCTTCTCCTCCTGGGAGCCGGAGCCCGGGCTCCAGCCCCAGGCGAAGCTGGCCTGCCCCCCCTCACCCGGGATCTCGCGGTGGGAGGCAGCTGGAGGCTGGCTCGGGGGGGGGGGGGGCTGCGGGCCATTCGCGGGCCGGGCGCGGGCAGGGGCCCGCCGTGTCCGGTCCCGGCACGTCCCTCTCCGTTCCTCCTCCGGTTTCCGGCCTCCCCTCTCCCTCGCGGCCCAGCCCGTCGATGACCCTTCCCTTCCTCCTCCTTCCCCCTCTCCTGCCGTTCTTCTCCCTCCTTTCCTTCCCCCTTTCCCTCCTTCTCCCTCCGGTTCCTCCCAACCCACCTCTTCCTCCCTCTCCCATCCTTCCCAACCTCGGGGGGAGGTTGGGGGGTGTGGGGATGGGATGCGGGGCCGGAACTGGGTACTGGGTGGGCAGGGTTTGGGTGGTAGGGATTTGAGATGTGGCCCTGCCCATCAAGGACAGGAAACCGATCCACGGCAAGAGGAAGGGATGGGAGTGGGGCTTTCCGCGTAGCTGGGGGCTGCCTTGGGCCGCTACGGAGGGATCGGTGAAGTCAAAGCAGTGACAAGAGATAACGGAGACATGGCACAGCAGAGACCTCTGCCTCAGCCCTGGAGGAAAGGGGAGACGGGTGGAGTAGGAGGAGACCGGCCCTTGGGGTCAGGGGGAGGAGCTCGGCGTGTGGACGGCCGGACAGCGACCCACGACCGGGCCCGGGGCCCGCTGAACTCTGCTGGAGCCTTGAGCTGGGGGGGGGGCGGTGGCGGGGAGGTGGTCATGGAGGGGGGAAGGGGGATAGGAGAAAGTAGGGAGAATAAATAAGAAGAGGAGGAAGGAGGAGGTGTTAAGGTCACCCGGAATCTAAACCCGGCCCCGCCACTCGTCTGCTGTGTGACCTCGGGCAAGCCACTTCGCTCCTCTGTGCCTCCATTACCTCATCTGTAAAACAGGGAGGAAGACAGCGTGCCCCTTGTGGGACGGGGACCGCGTCCAACCCGATTTACTTGTATCTGCCCCAGGCTTAGTACGGTGGCCGGCACCCAGTAAGGGCTTAACAAATACCGTAATTATTATTATAACCTCAACCCGGTCTTCCCACCCGGACAGTCTCGTGGGAACAGGCTGCTCGGCCCCCAGACCCTGGTCTGAGCTACTCCCGGCCCCAGCTCCCTCTGTACGGCCCCTCTTCCGTCCACACCCCACCACCCCTTCTCTGCACGCGGCGGCAGTCGGCCCTGCCCCCAGCGAGGTTGGGATCCCCCCCTCGCCCCCCTCCCCGGCTCGGCCATGCCCCTCCCCAACCTTCCCCCGGCCCATCCCGGCTGGGGCCTCTGCACCTCTCTCTGGGTGTCCAGTGTCTGACTCCGTCTTTCCCTGCCCTTACCTCTCTCTCTGCCCGACTCTCACTTTGGCTCTAGATTTCTCTCCCCGTTTCCCCGCCTCTGTCCCCGCTTCTTTCATCCCCTCTCCCTACCTCTTTTCCCCTTCTCTCCGCCTCTGTCGCTCCCCCTTTCACCCCCTTGCCCGCCTTTCACCCCCTCCCCCCCCCCCGCCTTTATCCCCCGTCTTTCACCTCCTCTCCCTGCCTGTCTCCGTCTTGCGCCTTTCACTCCACCTCTTGATTCCGTCCCTTCCCTTTTCACCTTCTCCCTCTGGCTCTGGCCGTGTTTTGCTCCGAAGCAAACCCCCATCTCCCCTCCACCCCGTGTCCCCTACACCGGCCACCTCTTGCTGCACACCAACCCCCTCCCGCGTCCCGCCCCGGCCCACTCCCGCGGTCCAGCGCTGTCCGTCCGCGCCGATAAACACCATCCATCATCTCGCTGGCTCCGTCCGGACCAGCGGCCTGCATTGTTCCGCTCCCGCTCCGGCGAGCCAAGCCGGCAGGCCAGGTCTCCGCCTGGCTGAGGGAGGGGCAGCAGCTGCTAGGTCAGGACGCTGGATCACGGTTTTCCCAAGCCCCCTCGCCCCCAGCCCCGGAGCTGCTCCGCCCTCTCCCCGAGCCCTCCTCCCGCCCCCCACCTCCCGCCGCCCCGACCCAGGAGGCTGGAGCGGGCCGGAGCGGAGGCTGGAGCGCTGCGGATTGGAGCGTCGGCATCGCTGACTCTCGGGGGGTTGGGGGAAGTGGGTCCCGGCTGGTTCCGTCGCAGGAAGGCCCGCGACCGGACCTCGGCAAGGACTCCTCGGCGAGGTGGGGAGGCCGCGGGGCGTCCACGCCGGGGCCCCCCCGGCTCTGGAGGCGGCCCGCTTCGGGGGACCCCACGGGGCGGGAGCTGAGGCCGAGGACGGCCGCCGTGGCCTTGGGATGACCTCGGGGCTGAGGGTTACGAATGCGCTTCTCTGCCTGCACCCGGCGGCCTTGGGGGTCCCCGCTGGCTCCGGCCCGACCCCGTCTAGGGGTCCGGTCCGGTTTTGGCCGGCGCCGGTCTGAAGCAAGGGAAGTGCCAGGGAGCAGGGAGGTCACACGGGTTCGGGGAGAGACCCGGCACTTCCCGCCCCACTCTGTCGAATGGCACGGGAGACCCGAACCCCCTGAAGGTCGGCCCCGTCACTCTCCCCTACGGTCCCCGGGCAGGGCGCGACCCCTGATCAGGCCGGGTACCTGGGACCACAGCACTCCAGGAGAGCAGTGCAACCCCCGGCTAGGCCCCACCTGGCTAAGCCCCTCTTGCCACACAGTCAGCCCCCCCTTCGCCCCCGGCACCCTCCGCGCCGGGGCAGCCACCGTGTCGGAGCTTCCTACTCCGGCCAGCTCCGCCCCGGGCCACGGCGCCGAGGCCCCGTTGGGCTTGGGGCCCCCTCGGCCTGTCCCCGCTGCCCCGGCCACCTCCGCCTCCCCCCGTCCCGTCAGCCACCCCCGGCCCCCGGGCCCCGGTCACTCCGGCTTCTCCCGGAGATCCAGCGGGCCCCGGCCCCGGCCCCCGCGCCGGCCCCCGTAATTGACGGCCCACACCCGCCTGCCACGCTCACCGCCGCCAACCCGACCCGGCGGCGGAGATGGATGAGTCTCCCCGGGCTTCCCCGCTTGAAGCTAATCCCCCCCGCCCCGCCGGGCTCAGCTTCCCCATCCCTCATCCTGCTAAGAAGGAGAAGCTCCCGGTGCCCTCCCCCCGCCGCCGCCGCAGACCCCGGCCTCGATCCGGCCATCGCTCGCCCCGGTCCCAACCTTCCCGCCGCCGGCACCGCCCCCGGCCTCCCACTGCTTGAGGGAGCCTTCGAGGGGGTCTCTGCGGCCATCGGCCCCCTGCCTCCAGACGGGCTCTCCCTCCCCTGATCCCGACCGGCTGGCAACTTCCCTGATTAGGCAGATTCCCCGGGGGAGGAAACGTCTCTCTGTCTGACCTCTCCCGGTTCCTCCCAACCTGGCCCGTTCGGGAAGTACATCCTTGGGTCTAACCTCCATATCTCCTGCTGCAAAATCAGTTGGTTGCCTCTTCGGGGACCTGTGCGGGACCCTGGACGGACCCAGCGCCCTGCCAGGAGGCCGGCGTCCGCACATCTCCCGCTCCGCCGGCCAGGTTCCTAAGCCCCGTGAGGGCCCGGGGCAGCGGCTGGTGGGGAGCGGGAGGGAGGAGAGGAGGCCGGAGGAGGACTGGAGTGCCCAGCCGGGCTCCGGCCCCGGGGAACAAGCTCTCCCGGATCAGCAGCTGGGGTGAAAACGCTTCCCCCGGAGCCCGGCACACGGACGCCCCTCTGCCGGCCCGACGGGGCCGACGGGCCCGGCTGGGCAGGGCTGAGAGCAAATCGGGCAGGGGGGATCGAAATGGAAAGGAATGTTCTCTACCTGGCCTCTTTTCCCTCCTCTCCCCGCACGGCTCCACGGGACCGTGTGCGGGTGCGTACGGGCGCGTCGGTCCGTCTGCGTAAGCGTGCGTGACGGGAGGGAGAGGCCGGTCCTGAGGACGACGGCACAGGCCGGGGGCAGGGAGGAATGGGAACCGGGGGGCACCAGCAGAGGAGGGAGAAGGTCGCATCTGCCAACTCAGTTGCACGGTCGCCTCCCTAGCTCTGAAGAGGAAGGGGTGGGTCAGAGATGTCAGCGAGACCAGGGGGTGTCGCTGTGTGCTTGCGAGTGATGGGGCGGACTGGGTGAGTCTGGGTGGGTGGGCGTATGGGTCTGTGGGTGACTCTGGGTGGCTGAGTTGGGCAGCGTGGAGGGTGACACTCTCCGTGTATGCGTGTGTGCATTCCGGTGGTTCGACAGCATTTGCGAGACGGTGCAAAGATGGGTGTTTGTGAGCGTGTGTGAGCCAGGGGCCGTGGAGGAGACCGGAAAGATGGCGGGGCGAGCCCGGGCCAGGGCCGCGTCCCCGGCGGGAAGAATAGGACCAACTCCCCTCCCCTGGGACGGGTCCCTTTCCGGACTTCCTCTCCCTCATTCCTTGCTCGAGACGCACCGAGTCCCCCCACTCTCCCCCCGGGCCCCTCTTCCACAGCCCGCCGGACCGAGCGCGACTTCGATTTCCAGCTCGTTGCCAGCCCGGCGCTCGGGATCCCGGAAGGGCCGGGGGGCGGGCGGGAGACACCGAAGACGAAGCGAAAGAGCAAAATCACTGAAGAAATCAAATCCTCCAGCCACCTGGCCGGCCACTGTCCCGGCACAGCCGGAGACTGGACTTAATTTGTGCGGAAAACGCGGATCCCTCCGGGGGCCCGGGCTACGTTCCCTTCTCCTCCGCTGGCTTGGACCCCCGGAAGGCGGCGATGGCAGCGGGGGGCGGCGTGGGGACAGAAGCGGGGCAGAACCGGGAGACCACTTCAAGGGACCCCGGATCGAAGCCCAGGCCCGGGTTTAATTTCTGGAGCCAATCTGAGTCGTTTTTGGTTTTTGTTTATGGTATTTGTTACTATGTGCCCAAGCACTGTTTTAAGCACTGGGGTAGATTCTAGGTAATCAAGTTGTCCCATGTGGGGCTCACAGTCTTCATCCCCGTTTTTCCAGATGGAAGTGAAGTGACTGGCCCACGGTCAGCCAACAGTCAAGTGGCGGAACCGGGATTAGAACCACGTCCTCTGACTCCCAAGCCCGGGCTCTTTCCGCTGAGCCACGCTGCTTGGTTGTGCTTACGCCTCATTGTGTGTGCACACACGTGAGGGGGTTGGCCCGCACGCAAGTGGGAGAAGCACCGTGGTTTAGTGGATAGAGTCAGAGAGACCTGGGTTCAAGTCCCGGCTCCACCGTGTGTCTGCTGCGTGACCTTGGGCCAATCACTTCACTTCCTCTGTGCCTCAGTTACCTCATCCGTAAAATGGGGATTCAGAGTGTGAGCCCCGTGGGGGAGCGGGACTGTGTCCAACCTAATTTACTTGTGTCTACTCCGGCTCTTAGAACAGTGGTGGGCACCTAGAAAGCACTTAACGACTACCGTGATGATTAGTATTGCCCGGGTGCCCGAGTACCTGGGAACAGTGGGTCGGTAGCCCACCGTTCCCGGGGGCGGGGCCGCACGCGGGGGGATCGGGGGAGCCGGGGAGGGGTCCGGGGCAGAAGGGGGCCGGCGGGGGAGGCCGGAGGTCAAAGCTGGACACAGGCTCCTGGAGTCCAACTGCCTCAAACACGGGTTGGATGCCCCCGGCCCCCGCTCATCTGACCTGAGGAATGGTCTGAGTACGTAGAGAGTGTGTAACTGTGTGCGTGTTGTGTGTGACCGGGTAACTCTGTGGGGGGGGAGGGGGTCTCCCCAGGTCTCTGTCTCCCCCAGAAGACTGAGCAAACCGACTGCAACTGTTGCCCTCAAGCTCATTTCTGATAATAATCGTGGTATTCGTTAAGCGCTGACTCTGTGCCAGGCACTGTATTAAGCTCCAGGGTGGATACAAGCATATCGGGTTGAACCCAAAGTCCCTATCCCAGGTGGGGCTCACGGTCTCCATCCCCGTTTTGCAGATGAGGTAGCTCAGACCCCGAGAGGTGAAGTGACTCGCCCGCGTTCGCACCGCGGACCAGCGGCGGAGCCGGAATTAGAACCCATGACCTTCCGACGCCGGGGCCCGGGCTCTATCCACTGTCCCCTACCCTGGGAGCCCTCCCGCCCCCGGCTCTCCTCCGGGTCGCCAACCGGCCTCACGCCGCCCCAGAGACAGAGAGGCAGAGACCGAGAGACAGAGGGACAGGGAGAAGGAGCCGCTGCCCGGTGCCGCTTCCGGTCTCCGTGGCCGTGGCCGGGAGCCCGCCATCCTACGGGGGAGCGGGCCGGCCGGGTGGGAGAGGGGTCCGACCCCCGGCTCCGGAGCGGACAGTTGCGGAGAGGCCGCGAGCCTCCCGGCGCCTCCCCGTTCCTCCCCACTCCCGCCCCCCGGTCCCGGAACGGGAGGGAGGCAGGAGCGCACGTTCGGGGTGAAAGCGTTGGACGGTTGGAGGGAGGGCGGATGGCTCGGCACAAACCCTCACCGCTGCCGGAAAACCAATTCCAGAGCCCGTCCTGCTGGGAGGAGGCCCCGCCTGTCCTCTCTTAACCGCTGATCGCAATAACCGTGGTATTGGTTAAGCGCTTTACCGCGTGCCGGGCACCGTACTAAACAGTGGGATGGATCCAGGCAAATCGGGCTGGGCAGGGGGCCCGTCCCACGTGGGGCTCACCGCCTCGATCCCCATTTTCCAGATGAGGGAACCGAGGCCGGAGAAGTAAGGTCACAAGGTCACAAGGCAGACAAGTGGCGGAGCCGGGATTGGAATCCACGACCTTCCCGATTCCCAGGCCCGGGCTTTAGCCAGCACGCCATGCTGCTCGAGAAGGGGCCGGAGAGAGCGTCCCACCGCCTTTTCAGGGAAAAAGGACGCTAGGCGCGCAAGAGCTTCTCACGCTAGTGGGGCCTGGATTGAAAACGAGGTTGCAAACTCACTTATTAGACCGTAAGCTCCTTCAGGGCAGAGACTGTGTCCACCAACTCTCCGGTTCTGTACTCCCCCGACCGCCCAGTACAACGCTCTGCTCACGGTAAGTGCTCGATGAATGCCACGGATTCACCGATCGGTGGGACCTTATCGGCACTTCAAACCCAAGGTCGCCTCTTGACCCTTCGGGGTCCCAGAGGAAGAGGATCCCCCCCCCCAGAGGAGAAACCCGGGGGCAGGGCAGAGAAGCAGCACGGCCAGATGGAAACGGCACGGGCCTGGGAGTCAGAGGACCCGGGTTCTAATCCCGGCTCTGCCGTTTCGTCTGCTAGGTGAGCTTGGGCGAGTCGATGACCTTCTCTGGCTCTCAGGTCCCTACTCTGTAAAAGAGGGACTCAATACCTGTTCGCCCTCCTACTTACGCAGAGAGTCCCGTGTGGGACCCGCTGATCTACCCGCAGTGCTTAGTCCAGTGCTTGGCGCCGGTAAACGTTTTCGCAGATATCACGGCTATTATTATCAGGTCAGAGGTCAGACGGGGGGAAGGACCTCGGGCGGGGAGTTACGGGGTCAGAGGAGTAGGGGAGAGCGGAGACTCGGCACCCCCAGAATCTCACTCTGCCCAGGAGAGACCCGGCCCCAGCCCGTGCAGAGGCAGGGGGATGATCTAGAAGAACACGGAGGTTTCGGCGGATGGGCTCGGGCGAGGCTCTGGATGGCGGGACGTACCCGGGGTCCCGGCAAGGCTCATCTCCTCCGTACTGAGCACTGACTGAGCCCCGTCCTGGGCGCTGGGCAAATCACCCCTAAGGGACAGAAGGACCCGGCCCCGAGGCCTAACAACTGAACGGGGGCAGCGAATCCGCGGAGACTGAGACAGGCGGGTGAATTCTCCGCCCCGGCAGACCCGCCGCTTCTGAGCTTCCCGCTGCAGAAAGCCCCGGTTGGTCGGTTAAGGCCGGCGCCCGGCTGGGAGGGTGGGCCGGGCGGGGGGTCGGGGGGCCGTCTGCCCAGCCGGCTCCCCCGTCAAGCCGAGAGAAACAACAAGCCAGAGCCCGCCAGCAGCCCGGAGGGGAATTGAGAATCTTCCCAAACGGCAGCCCGCTTCTTCGACACCGACATCTCAGACGATCCCGCCTCGATCCCACCCCCGAACGGCAAGTCAGTTTACCGGTGCGGGTGCGGGGGAGGAGGGGGAGGGTGGGGGAGGGGAGGGGGGCAGAGCGGGGCGGATGAGGGAGTCCAGGGAGAGCCAGGACCGGGGGGGACCGTGGCCGGCCAGCCCGCGCTGGTTCCCGGTGGCCTCTCTCTCTCTCTCTCTCTCTCTCTCTCTCTGCCGTGGGACTCCAAGGATCCCAACGTCAGAGAGATGGAGGGATGGGGAGGACCAAGAGAGATGATCCCATCCATCCCCCTGCCTAAGGACCCCAAGCGGGGTCTGTCATGGGCCAAGCAATCCCCAACACCCAAGGACACCCAAGGACTCCCGGCCTCTCCCTCTGCCCTGCTGGGCCCCCGGGCTCCTGTGACGGGCTGGAGTTGGGCGGAGCCCTCTGGAAGCATTACAGAGAAGCAGCACGGCCTAGCGGGCAGACCACGGGCCTGGAAGTCGGAAGGACCTGGGTTCTAATCCCGGCTCTGCCACTGGTCCGCTGGGTGACTTTGGGCCGGTCGGCTTTGCCTCTCTGGCTCTCAGTCAGATGGGGACCAAGACCGTGAGCCCTACGTGGGACAGGGACTGCGTCCAACCCGACTTGCTCGCAGCCACTCCGGCACTCGGCGCAGCGCCCGGCACAGGGTAAGCGCTTAACGAATACCACGGTTGGTATTATTACAATGTTGGCCTCTCTCCTCTCTTCCCAGTGTCTCTGTCTCCCCCCTCCCTCTCTCTCTCCCTCCCTCATCTCTCCCGCTCTCCTTTCTTTATTGAAATCCGCCCCCACCCGGCCCGTTCTGGGCTCATTACTGCTGCTGAAAGGGACGACTGGCTCCCGGGTCGGGTCCCGGCATGCCCTCCTCACCCCTTCCCCACCCCGCCCGGGGCCGGGCTGCGGAGGTGATTGGCCCGGTTGGTCTCCCCCCCCCCCCCCCGCCCCGTGAGCCGTGGCTGGCCTCCGCTCCTTCTCCCTTTCCCCACTGACCCCCGCCGCAGCCCTCCTACCGCTCTTCTCTTCCTTTCCCGCGGCCCAGGAGGGAAATCAGGAAGCGGGCCTAAAAGAGATAGGTGGAGGTCACCCTCTTCTGTCTCCTTGGGTGGGCTGGGGCCTGGGGAGTAAGAGGAAAAGGATAGGCTCGACCAAAGAGTGAGCAGAAGAGACACGGGGTGGGGCCGGGCTGCTCCGAGCAGAGAAGGAGCCCCCGACCCTGGCTTCCTCAAAAGACTCTCCCCGCCTTCCTCCCGTGCCCACACAAGCACACTTCCACCCTCCAACCGGGTCTCTGGTCAAAATAATTCATAATTACGGTACCCGTGGAGCCCTTCCCACGGGCCGGGCACCGTACTAGGCGTTGGGGTGGATACAAGCGGGGCGGGCCGGCCACGGTCCCCGTTCCCTGTGGAGCTCACGGTCTCGACCCCCCATTTTCCAGCTGAGGTTCCCGAGGCCCAGAGAAGTGAAGGGACCCGCCCGAGGTCACACGGCCGACAAGCGGCGGAGCCCGGATTAGAACCCGTGACCCTCTGACTCCCGGGCCCGGGCTCTATCCACTGTGCCGCGCTGCTTCTCATTCGCCGTTTGCCGAGGGTCTGCTGAGCCGCAGGGCTTGCCATTTGGCTACGTGAGTGGGTTGAACGCCTCTTTTTGACGCAGCGGTTGCCCGGCCGGGGTGAGGGGGGCGGGGTGTCGGCCGACGAGCCCCGCGGTCCTCCGTCCCCGCTGCGGCTGCCGTGATGCCCGCACCCCAGCGTCCCCCCTGCCGCTGAGGGGACGTTGTTAGTGTCGCCCGTCAGCGTCGGGCGCCGCTCAGCCCCGGACGGGGACCACCGGGAAGATCCTCCCTTGGCTCCGCCAACCACGGCGGCGAGCCCAAGGTGGGCTTAGTGCCTTCCCTGAGCCCAAGTAGACCGTGGGGGATAATAATAACCACAGTCTTGGCTGCAACGCTGTACTATATGCCAAGCACTGGGGTAGATAGGAGGTAACCGCTCCCTGCCGCACGTGGGGCCGACAGGGAGGGAGAGAACAGGTACTGAATCCCCGTTTCCCAGACGAGGAAACTGTGGCCAGGGAAGTTAAGTGACTGGCCCAGGCTCGTGCGGCGAGTGACAGAGCCAGGATTAAAACCCGGGTCCCCCGACTCCCTGACCAATGGACCACACCGCCTCTCACTGTCCGGCACCGCTGCCGACTTGGGCATCGAGGCTCTTACGGTGATCCGTCGGGTGCCCGCGACCCTTCGCGGAGCCCGTCTCTATCTCCGGAGCGGGCAGCCTTTGGTCTCCCCACCTTCTGTCTCCGTGGGGGTACAGGGGCCGACGGCGGCCGGGAGGGGAGACACGGTAGTCTCGGGGCCACACTCCGCTCGGCGGCTCGGGTCGCCCCCCCCCCCCCCCGGCCGCTTTGGAAAACCCCGATGACGTCGCTGGTCCGAGGGCAGATCCGATCACGCAGCCAGCTGCGATCTGGGCTTGCGGAAGGCCTGCCTCTCCCAACTGGCCCGTACGTTCCGAGCGCTCAGTACGGTGCTCTGCACACCGTGAGCGCTCGATAAATGGGACCGAACGAATGAATGGATGGATGTGAGCGCCTAGTTTCCTCGGCACCGGATTATCGGCGCCGCACCTGGCCAGTTCACGCATTCCTGGATTTGCCACACGGAGACGTCGGCGGGAGTCAAAGAAGCTACCTCTGCCCCGAGGACCCCGTGTCACTCTCTGCCACCGGGCTCCCCTCGGAGGTCCCACCCCAATTCCGAGGCTCTGCCCCTCCTGCCCAAAGAAACGAGGTTCCCCTCAGAGACCCCCACCCTTCATTCCTTGAGCGGCAGGGGCCCTTCCCCTCCCTCGGAGGTCACATCCTGTCCCGTAGGGGTCACGGGGCCACCACAGATAGACCCGGGGAGGGGTGGGGGGAGACTCTGGCTCCAGGGGCCGGGAAATGGGGGTCACGCCTGCATCCGCAGACCACAGAGGCCCGCTGAAGGGTGGGGGTCCCGGCCTTCTGGGGGTCCATCCCCGTTGCCCTTGGAGACCGAGGCCTTGCCCGGCACGGGAAGACCCGCCCCTGCCTCCCCGGGCCCCCCCCCCGGAGCTCGGAAGGAAGAGGGAAAACCCCAGAGCCCGGGATTTGGGAGGAAAGTTTAGAGGTGCCAGGCCTCCCCGCCGCCACCCCCCCCTCCCTTTGCCCCCGGCCCAACCCGAGGATCACGGTGGGGGGCTCTCCGGATCTAGTCCGCCCCCACGGCCCCCCCCACCTGCCGCAGGGTCCCAGAGATCCCGTGATGGGGGCTCGGAAACAGATGGCGAATTTACAGATCGTTTTACACGTATTGGCACGTTGGGGTCAAGAGCCTCCGTTCAGAGCCTAAAGTAGGAACCGAACGGGAGATTGCCCCTCTCCCGGGGAGACGGGCGACGGAGCCCATTCGGCCGTACTGGGGACGGGGACACACAAGCACACACGAACACGCATCTGGAGAGACACAGACAGATGCACACCTAGAGACACATATACACCTTGGGAGACACAGGCAGATATGCACCCCACCCACACAGACACACACACCCGGGGGGGGGGGGGGGGACGCGGGCCCGGACGCAGACACACCACACCCGGGCGCACACAGGCACATCGGGAGACACACACCCCCGGAGGCCCAGGCGGAGAGAGGAGGGCAGCAGGGCCACAGAGCCGTGACTCCACGCACACCCGCGCCTGGATTTCACTGCGGCTACAGGGGCCCAGATGCACACACGAGGAGTTGCGGCACACGGACGAGTACCCGGAGACCCACGCAGACGCGGGGGTGCCTAGACTCCCTCACTGAGCGAAAACACTGAGCGCTCCTGGACTCTTCCTAAAACTACATACGTCCTCGGCGGGGAGGAGACGGGGGGCGGGGGCCGGGGCGAGGCCGGGGGCAGCGACTGGCACAGGGACAGGGGCAAGAACAGGCTCAGGTTCAGGAACAGGGTGAGAGATAGGGACGGGGTCGGGGACAAGAGGGAGCGGGTCGGGGACAGAGTCTGGGAGAGGTCAGGGTCAGGGACCGGGAAATAGGGACGGGACGGTGGGCGGGGGACAAGGACAGCGACGGGGACAGGTTGAGGGAGAGGGAAGCGCAGGTGAGCCGAGCAGGCGGGTGTCGACCTCGGCCCCTCGGCCTCCCCTCCCGGACCCCCTTGGCGGGGCCAGCGCTCGGGGAGGCCGACGGGCAGACGGAGGGGGTCAGGCCATCCTGGCCCGGCAAGTGGTCACGGGGCCGGCGGCTTGCCTCGCACCGAGCCCGCTCTTCTGTCCCCACCAGTCACATTCCCGCTGGGGCACAGCGCGCCGCGACGTGTACGCGTCGGCCTCACCGGTGTCAGCCCCCTGCGCGTTTCCAGAAAAACGTTCGGAACACGTCGCCCCCACCCCTCCAAACACTCCTCTGGTTGCCCATCCACCCCTGCATCCAACAGAAACTCCTCGCCGTCGGCTTTAAGCGGCGTGGCTTAGTGGACGGGGCCCGGGCTCCGGAGTCAGAGGTCGTGGGTTCTATTCCCGGCTCCAGCATTTGAGTGACCTCGGGCGAGTCACTTCACTTCCTCGTGTCTCAGTTACCTTGTCTGGAAAATAGGGGTGAAGACCGTGAGCCCCACGTGGGATAACCTGATCACCCTGTATCCACCGCTGTGCTTAGAACAGGGCACGTCGTAAGCGCTCAACAAGTACCAACATTATCATTATTGTTATCATTTAAAGCCCTCCACCACCTTATCCCCTCCTACCTCACCTCGCTTCTCTCCTTCCACAACCCAAACCGCACACTCCGCTCCTCTTACTCACCGTTCCTCAATCTCTCTTATCTCGCCAGGGACCCCTAGCCCCCTCCCTCCCTCCGGCCTGGAACGCCCTCCCTCCTCAAATCTGACAGATCCGACCAATCTTTCCCCCTTTCAAAGCCTTATTGAGGGCACATCTCCTCCAAGAGGGCTTCCAAGACTAAAGCCCCACCCTTCCCCTTCTCCCACTCCCTTCTGGGTACTCCTCCGGGCGCTTAGCACGGCAAGCGCTCAATGATATGACTGAATGAACGAAAGAACCGGGAGGAGAGGCCGAGTCTTCTGATTTCCGGAGCCGGGCTCTTGCTACTGGGGTCCAAGGACTAGTCCGAAATTAGGTCACTCTCTCTCTCTCTCTCTCTCTCGTCTCTCTCTTTCTTGTCTCTCTCGTCTCTCTCTTTCTTGTCTCTCTCGTCTCTCTCTTCCCAAGTCGTTCCCTCGTCCACGTGCTCGGGTCCAGTGGCGAGCGGGAATCCGTGGGCTCAGCCTGCCCCCGTGTGGGCAAACCCCAAAGAGGTGCAGTTGCTGGTCTTATTTTCTCATTATTATTATTATTATTATTAATAATAATAATAATAACAATGGTATTTGCTAAGCCCTTACTAGGTGCCAAGCTGTTCTAAGCGCTGGGGGAGGTACAAGGTTCTCATCAGGTTGTCCCACTTTCCCGTCTTCATCCCCATTTTCCAGAGGAGGTGACCGAGGCCCAGAGAGGCGAAATAAAGTCACGTTAACTGACAAGCGGCAGGGCCGGGATTGGAACCCACAACCCCTGACTCCCAAGCCCGGGCTCTTTCCTCTAAGGCACGGTGCTTCTCTTCTCTAAGGCTCACCCCCTCCCGACCCAGGATGACGATGGCGGTGTTGGTTAAAGCGCTTACTATGGGCCGAATCGGCCACCTTTCCACCCGCGTCATCATCGGCCGAGTTTACTGCGCTCTTGCGGTGTGGTGCAGAACGCTGTACTGAGCGCTCGGAAGGCACGGGCAGAGTCGGCAGACACGTTCCCTGCCCCGAAGGGGCTCGCGGTCCCCACACACGCACAGTCGCCCCCGCGCACGTCTCAGCCGCACACCCCTCATCATTCAGTAGCATTCATCGAGTGCTTACTTTGTGCAGAGCAGCGTACTAAGCGCTTGGGAGGGTACGGTAACGCAGAACTGGGACACCCGTTCGCCGCTCACAAGGAACACCGTGATTGTTGCTTAATTTGTGAGCCCCCCCCCCCCAGAGGGTCAGAGATCCTATCTAAATCCCACCTGCGTGACCTCTCCCAGCAGCCGGAAAGGTTCAAACAGGAGGCGCTTAATAAATACTCTACAGTCACCCCTGCCAAGCTACAGAGCTTCGGGGAGGGAGCTGAGGCAGTTAGCTTTTTTCCCCCAGATGTGTCCCCAGGGGACCCGCCGGCAACGCAACCTCCCCCCGGAAGCTTCCCGGATTTGGGATTCAAATCCCGGGGGCCGCATCTTTCCGGATGACTCCGTGGCGGGCGAGGGAGCGGAGCTAATGGGCCCGAGCTCCTTCTTTTCTCCCCGACGGTTATGAGCACGGAGAGTTGATTTGGCAGACGCTTATCCTCCCTTCATTTGTATTTATTGAGCGCTGACCGGGTAGAAAGCAGTGTATTAAGCGTTTGGGAGAGTACAGCAGAACAACAGATAGCAGACACATTCCTGCACCGTCCTGGGGGCTTGGAGGGTCCTGCCTGCGCCTTGAATGGCTCCACGCGGGCCCAGGCCTGGGAGGGCTTTTCTCCCGCTCCCCCGCAGCAATCAGTAGTACTCACTGGGCGCCTACCGTGTACCGTACGAGGCACCTGGCAAAGTAGAATACAACAGAGCCGCTAGACACGGGTCCTCGCCCACGGGGAGCTCGCGATCCAGTGGGGGAGGCGGACGATAACGTAAACGACCGACGACGGCAGCGCGCACACGTAGGGCCACGCTGCGGGGCCGAGGGTGGGGCGCGTTTCAAATGCTTGAGGGGCGGCGCGGAAGGGAGAGGGAATAGGGGGGACGAGGGCTTAGGCGGGGAGGTCGCCTTGCAGGAGATGTGATTCTAGGAGGGCTTCGGAGGTGGAGTGGCGGCGGTCTGTTGGACGGAGACGGGGAGGAAGCCCCGGGCCCGAGGGAGGACCCGGGCGACGGGCCGGGGCGGGTCGGACGGGCTCGAGGTAGAGAGTAGGTTGGGAAAGGGGAGTGAAACGTGCAGGTCGGGCCGGGGTAGGAAACCGGAGGCAGAAGGCCGGAGGGTCTTTAATCAGTCGATCCATCGGGGCTATTTATTAAGCGGTTCCCCCGTGCGGAGCGCCGTGCCGAGCACCTGGGAGAGTGCAACGCGACGGAACGAGCAGTCGCGTTCCCCGCCCGAAACGGAGCTCACAGTCTAGAGAGGGAGACGGACCGGAACACGGATGATCAACGGCACACGGAGATAGGCGCGTACGTGCTCTGAGCCACGTCGAGGCAGAGGCGGATGGGCAAGCCCCGGAGGTTTCGGAGGGGCGGGGAGACCCGGACCGAACTCTCTTTAGGAAAAAGGTCCGGGCGGCGGAGCCAAGCACCGCCTGGAGAGGAGAGAGGCGGGGGGCAGGGAGGCCGGCGTGGAGGCTGAGGCGGTAGATAGTTTAGGCGGTGGTCGAACGCGTGGGTTGAACGAGAGCGATGAGGGGAGAATAATGCCACTTTTGCGGATGGACTTTCCCTCCACACCCCTCAGATATTCCCGCTGATCCCCCATCGGAGAGAAGCTCCTTACTTTCCCCATCTCACCTACCTGCTCTCCTCCTTCCGGCTCTCAACCAATCAGTGGAACGGACTGACTGAGCACTTAGCGTGCACAAAGTAGATCTCCTTAGATCACGTTTATTCCAAGAAGCGTATTTACCGAGCGCTTACTGTGCGCCGAACCCCGTCCTAAAGCGCTGCTCAGAAACGGTGCTCGGTCAGAGAAGCGGGGTGGCTCAGCGGAAGGAGCCCGGGCTTGGGAGCCGGAGGTCTTGGGTTCTGATCCCGGGTTCCGATCCCGGCGGCTCCGCCGCCCGCCAGCTGGGTGACTTTGGGCGAGTCACTTCACTTCTCGGTGCCTCGGTTCCCTCGTCTGTAAAACGGGGGTGAGGACTGTGAGCCTCACGTGGGACAAACCCACCCAGTGCTGAGAACAGTGCTCAGCCTTGGAAGGGCGCTCCGCGCATCGTAAGGGCTCAACGAACACCAACGTTGTCATTACCATCATTACTATTATTATTGGAGTAAGCGCGTAACAGATACCATCAGGATGATTTAATTTATTACGACGGAACGATGACCGGACCCATTCCCCGCCCACCGTGAACTTACGGTCTAGAGGAGGAGACGGACAATGACGTAAACGATTACGGACGTGTACGCGGGGGAGCGGCATGGCGCGGTGGATAGAGCACGGGCCTGGGAGCCAGAAGGCCCTGGGTTCTAATCCCGGCCCCGCCGCTCATCCGCTGGGTGACCTTGGGCAAGTCACTTCCCTTCTCTGGGCCCCGGCCCCCTCCTCCGTAGATAAGCTGCTCGATCGACGGCTGGAGACGGAGAGGGCCGCGGCCCGGCGGATCGGACGGGACAGAGGCCGGGGGCAGAATGAGCCGAGGGCCGGAGGCCGACGAGAGGAGAGCGGGCAGAACTGGGGAGGAGGGAAGGGCGCAGTGGAGGGGGAGTGCAGGCGAAGAGGACTCTGGCAGGGTGAGGAACGGGGGGGGACAGGGGGATTTGGAGTGAGGAGAAGGGACAGAGGGATGCGTTTTGGTTTGTTCTGCTTCGTTTCCCCGTCCGTCTCCCCCGTTTAGACGGCGAGCCCGTCGCTGGGCAGGGACGGGCTCTATCTGTCGCCCGACTGTACGTTCCACGCGCTCCGTCCAGCGCTCCGCCCGTAGTGAGCGCGCAGTCGACACGATCGAACCAACGAATGAGCAGGGGACGACGGGATACCCAGCCTCCCACTAAACGCCGTCAGTTCGGCCTCCGCAGCGTCCCCCAAATCCACCCTCCCTTCTCCATCCAAACCCCGTCAGTCCAAGCCCTGGTCCTATCCCGCCTCGATTCCTGTCTCAGCCTCCCCGGTGACCTCCCGGCTCCTTGCCTCTCCCCACCCCGGTCTCTGAAAACTTTCAGACCACGTCTCCCCACTTCCCAGAGACCTCCGGCGGTCGCCCATCCGCCTCTCGGCATCCAACGGATGCCCCTCGCCGTCGGCCGTAAAGCTCTCCGTCATCTGGTCGCCTCTCTGCTCTTTTACTACCACCCGGCCCGCACGCTCCCCTAACCGCTGTACCTCGGTCTCCTCTGCCTCGGCACCAACCTCGCCCCCGCAGCCTCCCTAGGGCCTCGGACGGCCCCGCTCTTCCCATCCGACCGTCCTCCCGACCTTCCAAGCCTTATCGAAGGCCCGTCTCCAAGAACCCCCCGACTGCATCCTCACCTCTCCTCCCGCTCCCTTCTGCCGGCGCCCAGCCCCACGGCGCTCACGGACCGATCCCCGACGTCTTTATTTAACGTCTGGTCTAGAACGTCAGCTCGCCGCGGGCGGGGAACACGTCCGGTACCGCGCTGCCCTCTCCCAGGCGATTGCGCTGAATTGATTGTTGAATTTGGAGTCGTGGGGAGGGCTGAGGGCGCGCAGGTCCACCTCGAGGGATGGGAGGGCCGGTAGGGAGTCAGGACCGGGAAAGGTCGCGAGGCTGGCCGGTCCGGAGGCCCCGGCCGGCAGTAGAAATATTCGCCATTTAGACCGATCGAAACCGAGCGATGGATCAGAGCACCCGAGCGCTCGGGAAGGTGCGAGTGAGGTCGTTAGCGCTCGGACCGTACTTTCCAGACGTTCGGTGCAGCGCCCCGCACCTAGTAAGCGCTCCTTCGCTACGACTGGATGAACGAAGGAGGTCAGGGTGCTGGGAAACTAATCCCGGAAAGCTGGCTGGGGGAGGTGGGGATTTGGAAGGGATCTGACTTTGGAGAGGACGCCGCGGGGAGGCAGAGAGAAGACCGAGGTTCCGGGCTTCGAGGGGCAGTTGGCGGGGGACGAGCGGATCTGGAAGGGAAAAGCCTCGAACCGGAGGTGATCGGCGGGGTCGGGGCGGGGGGGGGGGGGGGGAGCTCGCCGTGATGTAGATCGGGGCGCGGTGGCTCGAGCCTGGGCTCGGGAGTCGGGAGGTCACGGGTTCCGATCCCGGCTCCGCCGCTCGTCTGCTGCGACCTTGGCCCGATCGCCCGATTTCCCCTCTGCCTGTCACCTCGTCGGTGAAATGGGGATGGAGACCGCGAGACCCCCCCCGCCCCGGGACGGGGACCGCGTCCAACCCCGTCTGCCCGCATCCTCCCCGGCGCTCAGAACGGTGGCCGGCACCCGTCGGTATCTGGGAGCCGTCGGCAGAAAGGCAGAAGCCGCGGGAGCCCCCGAGGGTTGTGGGTGGAGAGAGCGGCGGGGCCGGAACGGAGCCTCGGGGGGGGGGGGGGGATGCCGGCGGTCAAGGGGCACCTACGTGTCTAAAACCGAGCTCCTCATCCTCCCTCCCAGACCCCCATTTGTATAGATTTATTACCCTATTTATTTTGCGAATGGGGACGCGCAACCCCTCGATTCCATTCATCTTGATGACGTCGTCTTGCTTTCGTTTCCTGTTCGGCTCCGCTGTCCGTCTCCCCCGTCCAGGCCGTGGGCCCGTCCCTGGGCAGGGATGGTCTCTCTCTGTTGCCAGATGGCCCACTCCAAGCGCTCAGTACAGGGCCCTGCACGCAGTAAGCGCTCCGCAAGCACTACTGAGCGGACGAACGAATCTACGGTGCCGGAGCAGCCCCTGCCCGGCTGCCTCCGTCACCGCCGTCCGGGCGGCGAGGTTCGGGGCACAGGCCCGGCCCCCCCCCCCCCCGCCCCCCCGCCCCCTCAACACCGCTCGGCGCCGGGCCTCGCCGGCCGGCTTTCCCCACCGACTCTAACGCAGCAGCGGGCACGCACGACGAGCGCGCGCCGTTCGGTTGTAACGAGAAGCGGCGTGGCTCGGCGGACAGACCCCGGCCCGGGGAGTCCACAGGACCCGGGTGCTCAGGTCCCGCTCCGCCGCGGGGACGAGCCAGTTGGTTTCTCTTGGCTTCGGTCGCCTCGCCCGCGGAACGGGGGCAAGAGCGTGAGCCCCTGGTGGGAAAGGGGGCCGCGTCCGACCCGATGAACCCGTATCCACCCCAGGCCTCAGAAGAGGGCCCGGCCCACAGGAAGCGCTCGACCGACGCCGTTCTCCGCTATCGCCGTTTTTATTTGGGAGCCGTCGGCAGAAAGACAGTCGCGGAAGTGAGGGGGGACCCCCGGGGGGTAGGTGGAGAGCGGAGAGAGGAGCGGGGCCGGGACCGAACCGCCTCTGCCTCCGAAGATGACGATAATTGCTAGCGGTAACTGATAGTCACCAAATCGTATCCCGACTCATCTCAGAGGCGGCAGCTTCCCTCGGCCTCGGCTCCCCTTCCACGGCCCATTTACATCCAGCGCGGGCACCGTCGTGTTGTGCGTCTCCCCCCCGGTTCTAGGCGGCGAGCCCGTTGCGGGGTAGGGGGTCGGCTCCCCCCCGCCGCCCGGGCGGACTCTCCCAAGCGCCCAGTCCTGCGCTCCGCACCCGGGGAGCGCTCGGTCGAAGGAACGGACCAACGGATGAGCACGAGGCGCCTTGCGGCCGCACCAAACGGGCGAGGCCGCGAGACGGCTGCCGGGGGACGGGCCGGGGGCCGCCGGCGGATCGTCCCGGCCAGGCCGAGGCGCAGGTCTGCGGAGGGGGGGCCGGGAGGGGAGAGCCACGCGACCCGCCGTCGTCGAGGTCTGGGGCTGTCTGTTCTTCGGGGGCGACCTCGGGCCTCGGACACCCCAGGGGCCCGGCCGCCCGCTCGGCGGCCGGCCAAACCGAGGGCGCGCGGGAGGGACGGACCGGGATGGGGCGTCCGGGCGCGGCGTCCCCCTGCTCGTCTCCGAGCGGGTCCCACGGGGGAGCGGGCACGCAGACGGAAGGCGGCGGCGGCGGCGGCGGCGGCGGCGGGTCCCCGGTGGCCCGTCCCCGGGCCGGAGGGTCTCGGCCGACCGGGGCTCGGGCCATCTTCAGGACGGGGTGCGGCCCGGGCCCCGACGGAGGGGCAGGGCGGCGAGGCCCGTCCTTTCCGCAGCGGCTCTCCGACCCTCTCCGGTCCGGGGTGACGCCCCCGCCCCGACGGATAGGGGAGGGCCGAGGGGGCCGAGGGGGGCCGGCGTGTCCGCAGGCGGGCTCGGGTCGGGGGTGTCAGGGGGCGGGCGGGGGTCGGGGGGCTGGTAGCCGTCCTGGCGGGCGTCGAGCGGGTCCTTGCTGAGCAGGACGCAGATGGCGGGCAGGTTCCTGCGCACGGTGAGGCGGTCGAGGCCGGCGTCGGGGCGCCGGGGCTCCCAGGCCTCCTCGGTCTGGCGGAAGAGCAGGCGGGTGAGCTGGTGGAGGCCCCGCACCCGGCGCTTGGCGATCTCCACGCACGTCACCGTCTTGCCCACGGCCCGCCCGCTGCCGCTGAACAGCACGGCCCGCGCCCCGCCCGCCTCCAGGCGGCCCAGCGCGTAGCCCATCAGGTTGCGGATCTTGCTGCCGTCCTTCACCCGCATCTGCACCGTGCCGGGCGGCAGGCCGGGGAACGCCGGCGGCCACGGCTGCTCCACCGTCCGCGCCTTCTGGTAGTTCTCCATGGCCGACGCCCCGGGCCCAGTCCCCGTCCGAACCCTCCTCCTCCTCCTCCTCCTCCTCCTCCTCCTGCTGCTGCTGCTGCTGCTGCCCCTCCTCCGTCTGGCCGCGCGCGCATGCGCCCGGGAAGGGGGGGGGGGAGAAACGGCCGCTCCCGCGCCCCACGTGACCCGGATCGCCCGATCCGCAGAGGGAAGGGGAGCCCTCCCCCCCTTCTCCCCCTCCCCCCGGCCCGCGTGACCCGGAGGGGCGAGGGCCCCTCCCACGTGAGCCGAGCGCCCCCGCGCCACGTGACGCGAGCCGCCCAATCCGGAGGGGGCGAGGGCCCGTCCCACGTGACGCGAGCCCCCTCCCGCGGGGGGGAGCCCCGGGTCCCACGTGACGCGAGCCGCCCGATCCGGAGAGGACGAACGCCCCTCCCACGTGACGCGAGCCCCCTCCCGCGGGAGGGGAAGCCCCGGGTCCCACGTGACGCGAGCCGCCCAATCCGGAGGGGGCGAGGGCCCGTCCCACGTGACTCGACCTCCCGCGAGGGGGCGGGGGGAGCCCCGGGCCCCACGTGACGCGAGCCGCCCGATCCGGAGAGGGCGAAGGCCCCTCCCACGTGACGCGAGCCGCCTCCCGCGGGGGGGGGGGGGGGAGCCCCGGGTCCCACGTGACGCGAGCCGCCCGATCCGGGGAGGGCGAGGGCCCCTCCCACGTGCCCCTCCCCACCCATCTGTCATCCCCACGGGCCGCGTTCGGCCCCGACCGGGTGGCGAGCGCTTTTCCAAGCGCGGCGGGGAGGGCGATTCGAGGTCGTCGGCTTCACCCCACGCGGGGCTCCGTCCCCGTTCTAATAACAACGGCGGTATCGGTTAAGCGCTTGCGGGAATGACGTGGGTGTCCGTTAAGGGCTGGGGTGGCGGAGTCCGAGGCCACGGGTTCGGATCCAGCCCGCGCCACCCGGCGGCCGGGTGAGCGGGGGCGGGTCACTTGACTCCCCCGCGCCCCAAGACCGTGAGCCTCAGGTGGGCCCGCCCGACGACCCCGTATCCCCCCCCCGGCGCTCGGCCCGTAGCGGGCGCTTGACGGACCCCGACGTCGTCATCGCACGAGGCGGCGGCGGGTGTCCGTCGAGCGCCGCGGGGTCATCGGGCCCTCCCGCGCGGGGGCCCCCGGCCTCCGTCCCCGTCTGGCGGGATGAGGAGACGGAGGCCCGGGGAAACGAGGGGGAGACGGTCCCGCTCCCGCCCCGGCCCCCGCCCTCGCCGAGAGGGAAGACGGGTGCCGGCGGAGGAAGGGAAAGGGCCGGGAAGCCCGGGGAAGGGGCGGGCCCGGGGGCCGCTCTGCCGAGCCCCGGGCAGGAAGGGGGCAAGAGCGGAAAGAGACGGCCCGACTCCCTCCCGCTCGGCCCGCCGCTCGGCGGGAAGGCCACCCCGCCCGCCCCGAGACGCGCACCCGGCGGCATCTACCGAGCGCTCGCCACGTGCAGAGCGCCGGACGGGGCGCTGGGAACGTCCGATTCGGCGACGGAGAGAGACGACCCCCGCCCGAGGACGGGCCCGGACATCAGACCGCGCGCACCTGCCGCACGAGCCGTTTATTGTCGCGGACGGCGGCCCCCCCCCCGAAAGCACGTCCGGCCCCCTCTCCCCCGGGGCACCCGGGGCGGCGGCAAAGCCGCGACGTTGAACGAGGGTGGGGGGCGCGGGCCGGACGGGGCGGCGCCCGCCTTCACTCCGCCGCCGGCTTCGCTTGCTTCTCGGCCTCCAGCCGGGTCAACAGCTCGTCCCACCGCACGAACTGCTTGGACAGCAGCACGGTCTGGGCCGCCCCCGGTTAAGGGCCAAGGATCCAGAGGCGGGACGAGGCCGAGCCGGGGGCCCCCCCCCGCCGCCCTCCCGCCTCCCGCCCCCCGCCCGCCCGGAGGATACCATCTTGTTGTACTCCTCCAGGAGCTGCTTGGACGCCTCCGTGACTTCCTCACACCGGTCCTGCAGGGGGGCGCGGGGGCCGGTCACGGCCCGGCGAGGGGCCGCGCGGCACCCCGACCCCGGCCCCGGCCCCCGGCCCGGCCCGGGGCCGGCGGGGGGCGGCCCCGACGCCCTCCCCGCCCCCGGGGCGCCGGCGGCCCGGCCCCTACCTGCTGCTGGACGTGGATCTGGGCCAGGGCCCGCAACCGCCGGGCGTGCTCCGGGACCACTGCGAAGACACCGGCGGCGGGCGGCTCAGCCCCCGGGGGCCCCGGCCGCTCGACGGTCCCCGGGGGCCCCGGCGGGATCGGGGCATCGGGTCTCCGCACACCCAGCGGACCGCCGGCCCCGGGGATCGGCCGGCCCCACCGGGGCTCCCCTTCCCGGACGGGGCCCTCCCCTCCCCACGGCACTCGTGTACGTTTGCACGCGGTGATCGCTCTACTCATTTCACTCCCGAGGCGCCTTCACCTATGGTTCCGTTCATCTGTTCCGACGGTGGCGATGCCTTGTTCCGCTGTCCGTCTCCCCCGCTCCGCCCACCGCCCCTTCCGGACCGCGAGCCCGCCGTCGGCGAGGGGCTGTCGCTATCTGTTGCCCGATGGTACTCTCCAGTGCTCTGCACGCAGTGAGCGCCGGAGGGACGGGACGGGACGGGACGGGCGAACGGATGACCGGCGGGCAGCCCGGGGCGCGGGCGGGACCCGGGCGGCGAGGGCGGGCGTTACCTTTCACTTGGGGGCTGTCCAGGAGGGGCACCAGGGCTTCCACCCGCTGCAGCAGGGCCATCTGGGACAGGATAAACGGCTCCTCTGCGACGGAGGCGGGAAGACGGCGGGGGACGCTGAGCCGCGGCGGCCGAGCCACGGACGTCCCTCCCTCCCTCCGGACGGACCGGCGCCTCCCCCGTCCTCGCCCCCCAGCCCGGCGCCCTCCTCGCCGGGCCCGGGCCTCCGCGGGAACGCTCGCTCTCTTCCCTTCCGCCGATCCCCGCGGGACACCTCCTCCGCGAAGCCCGCCCGGGGCGAAAGGCGGCCCGCCCGCCCGCCCGTCCCCGTGACGCCGCCGGACCCGCTCCGACTCGGCCCGTGCCCGGTCCGCTTGCCGAGCCGTCCGGCCCCGAGAGGGGCGGGGACCCCGGCCGGCTCCTCCTCCTCGCCCCCCCCCCCCCCCCCCCGGCCCCGCCTCGGTTTCGCCCCTCGCGCGAGGGCGGGCGTCGGGGTGGGGCGGGCCGGCCACGACTCCCCGCCTCCCCGACGCCGTGAGCTGGCCGCGGGCGGGGGACCGCCTCTCTTCATTGCCGCACCGCCCGCCCCCGGGCGCTTACTGCGGCGCCCCGCCCACAGCAAGCGCCCGACGAATACGACCGGATGACCGGACGACGACCGTTCCGGGGAGGCGCGGCCCAAGTCGCCCGTCTCTCGGGCCCGGGCCGACCCTCCGCCTCCCTCCCCTCTGCCCGCCCGGCGCGACCCTCCGCACCTGCCAGGATGAACTGCAGCTTGGAGGCGTCGGGCATGATGAGGCGGTCCATGTACTGGGGGTCCAGATACTTGACCAGGTCTTGGACTGGGTGGAAAGCCAGGTGAGGTGAGGGGCGGGGTGGAAGGCCAGGGTCGGCTGCGGGCGGGGGGGGGGGGGGGGGCTGTTGGGACGGGACGGCGGCGGGCAACCGGGAGAAGGGATGAGACCGCCGGCGGGGGCGGGAGGGGCTCCTCGGGGTACTCACTCTTCTTGAACAAAATCTTCACCCTCTCCCTCTTGCTGGCGATGTTCCCCAGGGCCACCTGCAGCTTGACCAAGCCGTCGGCCACCTGCAGAGAAGAGCGGCGGGGCGTGTCGGGGGGGGCGGGGGGGCGGGTCGGGGCTGCCGTCTGCCGGGCCCCGCTCCCCTCCCCCGCGCCCCCCCCCGTGTCCGGGTGGGGTCCGGGCATCCGCGGGCTGGGGTCCGGACCCCGTGAGCTCTGACAGTGACGACGACGATTACGGAGCGACCGCCGCCAATCCCGGCGTCCGTTAAGCGCCCACTGCGTCCCGGGCCCCGGGTGAGAAGCAGAGAGGCCGGCCCGGGGGGGGGGGGCGGAAGGACCCGGGTTCTCACGCCCAGCTCCGCCGCGAGTCGCTTCCCTTCTCTCGGTCTCGGTTCCTTCGCTGTACGACGGGGGTTAGGGCCGTCAGCCCCGCGCGGGTCAGGGGCTGGGTCCGATCTGATCAGCCTCTATCTACAGCAGAGCCCGGTGCAGAGCCCGGTACAGACCCCGGCACGTGGCGGGCGCTTATCGGAGACCGTTAAAGACTCCCCCCTCCCCCCCCCCCGCCAAAAAACCGTTTCCCATCGAGGCCGGCGATCCTCTCCTTCCTCTGAACACTCCCCGCCACCCCCCGACCCCACCCGGGCTAGGTCCTTCCCTCCCGGCCGCCTCCGGGGCATCCCTCGTGGCTCAGCGGCAAGAGCCCGGGCTTGGGAGTCGGAGGTCGTGGGTTCTGATCCCGGCGCCGCCACCTGTCTGCTGGGTGACCTTGGGCAAGTCCCTTCGCTTCTCTGTGCCTCAGTCACCTCATCTGTACAAATGGGGACGGAAAAGCGTGAGCCCCACCGGGGACGGTCTGATGACCCCGTATCCCCCCCCAGCGCTCAGAACAGCGCTCCGCACGTCGGAAGCGCTTAACGGATACCGACGTCATCATCGTCCTCCTCCTCCCTCACCCGAGCCCCGGTCCCCCCGGCCCCCCGGCCCGCTCTCCCTCCTGCCCGACCTCCCTCCTCTCCCAGGGACCACCGGCCCGCCCGCTCGCCTCCGTTTCTCCCGTCCCGCTCCCCGCGCCGCACTCTGGCGCCCTTCCCCCTGCCGGCCGGGACCCCTCTCCCCCTTCGCGTCCCACGGGCCGTCGCTCCCCGCGCCCTCGGGGCCCTCCCGGAATCGGCGGCTCCTCCGAGGGGCCTTCCCTGACTATGTCCCCTCCTCCCCTCCCGCGCCGGACTGCGTGAGCGACTTTTGTCTTCCCTCAAAGGGGGGCCTCCGTTAGGTGCTTTTCACTGCTGTTTTTACACTCGCTCATTCCGCTGCACTTATCGAGCACCGGCTGTGTGCAGGACTCTGTGCCGAGCGCTTGGAAGGTACAATTCCCAGTAAACGGGCAGCAACATCAAGCTCCCCCTCCCCTCCGCGTCGCCCCGACTCGCTCCCTCTGCTCTCCCCGCCCCACAGCGCTTGTGCGTATGGCCGGACATATCTGTAATTCTACTCATTTCTGCTGACGCCCGTTCACCCGTTCGGACGTTTGCCTCCTTCCTTCTAGACCGTAAGCCCGGTGTGGGCAGGGATCGTCTCTCTTCCTTGCTGTAGTCTGCTTTCCGAGCGCTTAGGACGGTGCTGTGCACCCAGTAGGTGCTCAGTAAACACGACCGAATGAATTGTGGGCGGGGACCGTCTCTCTTCATTAATAGATTGTACATCGCAAACGCTTAGCTCTGCACACGGTAGCCTGTGAGCCCGTCACTGGGCGGGGACTGTCTCTATCTGTTGCCGAATTGTACATTCCAAGCACTTAGTACAGTGCTCTGCACACGGTAAGCGCTCAATAAATTCTACTGAATGAATAAATACGACCGAATGAGTTGCGGGCAGGAAGCGTGCGTCTTTAACAACGGATCGTAATGTATTAATGTATCGTACGTTCCAAGCGCTTAGTACGGTGCTCTGCACGCAGGAGCGCTCCATGAGTATTTTTGAGCTCAATAATTATATTTCCATTACCCTGTTTATTTTGTACATCGCCTCGATTCTATTTAGCCGCCGTCGGTTTTTACGAGACGTTCTTCCCCTCGACTCTATCTACCGCCATCGTTCTCGTCCGTCCGTCCGTCTCCCCCGATGAGACCGTGAGCCCGTCCAAGGGCAGGGACCGTCTCTATCTGTTGCCGACTGGTTCATCCCGAGCGCTTAGCACGGTGCTCTGCACATAGTAAGCGCTCAATAAATACTATTGATTGAATGAGTGAATGAATGAATGAATATGACTGAATGAGTTGTGGGCAGGAATCGTGCCTCTTTATTAATGCGCCGTACATTCCAAACGTTTAGCACGGTGCTCTGCACATAGTAAGCGCTCAATAAATACTATTGATTGAATGAATGAATGGATAAATATGACTGAATGAGTTGTGGGCAGGAATCGCGCCTCTCCATTAAGGCGCCGTACATCCCCAGCGCTTAGCACGGTGCTCTGCGCACCGTAAGCGGACGGGTTCGGGAGTCAGGGGTCGTGGGTTCCAATCCCCGTTCCGCCCCTCGTCTGCGGGGGCAAGTCGCTTCACTCCTCTGTGCCTCGGTTCCCTCATCTGCCAAAGGGGGACGAAGACCGCGAGCCCCCGCGTGGGACCGCCCGATCGCCTTGTATCTCCCCCCCCAGCGCTTAGACCAGCGCTTGGCGCACGGTAGGCGCTCAGCAAATGATACCCTCGTTCCTTCTTTCTTATCCTCGTTCTCTGTGCCTCAGTTCCCCTATCTGTAAAATGGGGACTGAGACTGCGAGCCCCACGGGGGCCAAGTACCATCGTCATCACCACCATTATTATTCCTACTTGATTTCTCTGGGCCTCGGTGACCTCATCTGTGCGATGGGGCTGCAGATTGGGAGCCCCACGGGGGCCCACCGGCCGAGCTCGCCCGTCCCCCCAGCGCTTAGCCCAGTGCCGGGCACCGAGTGAGCTCCCATGACACCCCGCGGTGAGGAGGACGGTCCCGGGCCCGCCCGAATGGCGGCTGCGGCCCGCCTTTACCGTCGGGGCGTCCGGCTTCTGCGGGCCCGGGCCGTACACGGCGCGCTCCAGCTCCTCCAGCCGGGCCTGTAGCCGCTGCACCTCCGCCGCCGCCGCCACCGCCGCCGCCATGACTCCCGCACCCTCCTCCTCCTCCCCCGGGGGGGGGGGGCCGGAAGCGGAACTGGCGTGGCGAGGGAGCGCGCGCGCGCGGAGGGGCGGGACAGACGGGGCCGCCGGCCAATCGGCGCCCGCGCCCCCCGCGAGTCGGCCGGAAGTGCGTCACCGCGCCCCCGCGGAGACCCGCCCCCGGACCGGAAGTGAGGGGAGGGAGGGGGGAAATCCCCGGCCGCCCCGTTCCCCGGGCAACGGCGCCTCCGCCCATCCTCCGCGTCGTAATGACGTCATCGTGGGGGGGGGGTCCTTCCTTCCTTCCTTCATTCATTCATTCATGCAGTAGTGTTTCTTGAGCGCTTCCTAGGTGCAGAGCCCTGGACTAAGCGCTCGGAATGGACAGATCGGCAACAGAGAGAGACAAGCCCTGCCCAGGGACGCGCTCACGCTCTAATTAAGCGCTGACTAAGGGCCCGACACCGTTCGAAACGCTGCGTTGCGGTGGAGGGGGGGGGGGAAATGCGAGGTCCGCACGTTGTCCCACCTGGGGCGCCCAGCCTGCATCCCCATTGCACAGAGGAGGTCACTGAGGCCCAGAGAATCATCATCATCATCATCATCATCATGATGATAACGATGAGGGTATCTGTTAAGCGCTTACTACGTGCCCGGCACCGTTCGAAACGCTGCGCTCGGGGGGGGGACAATGCGAGGTCGGCAGGCGGTCCCACCTGGGGCGCCCAGTCTGCATCCCCATTGCACAGAGGAGGTCACTGAGGCCCAGAGAAGTGAAGCGACCTGCCCACAGTCACCCAGCTGACAGGTGACGGGGCGGGAATTCGAACCCATGACCTCTGACCTCTTTCCACCGAGCCACGCCGCTTCTCTCCACGTGAGCCGATCAGGCCCCGTTTGGGGTTCACTGTCTAAGCTGGAGGGAGGAAGGGAGGTGCGCCGTGCTGCCGGCCGGGATCGTTCTTCTCCAGAGCCGTTCGGTCCGTCGCTCGGATGGCCGCCTCAACCAGAAACCCCTCACCAGCGGCTCTGAAGCAGCGGATCCGCTCGCCCCCCTCCCACCTCTCCCCCCTTCTCCCTTTCCACCGCCCGCCCCGCACGCTCCGCTCCTCCGCCGCCCGCCTCCCCGCCGTCCCCCGTTCACACCTATCCCGCCGTCGACCCCTGGGCCACGCCCTCCCTCCTCACCTCCGCCAAACTCGCTCTCTTCCCCTCTTCAAAACCCTACTTACAGCTCACCTCCTCCAAGAGGCCTTCCCAGACTGCGCTCCCCTTTTCCCTCTGCTCCCTCTTCCCCCGCCCCCTTCGCCCCTCCGCAGCTAAACCCCCTTCTCCCCCCCATTTCCCTCTGCTCCTCCCCCTCTCCCTTCCCCTCCCCTCAGCACCGTGCTCGTCCGCTCAACTGTATATATCTTCATTACCCTATTTACTTCGCTAAATGAGATGTACATCGCCTTGATTCAATTTATCTGCTATCGTTTTAATGAGATGTTCCTCCCCTCGATTCTATTTATCGCTCTCGTTCTCGTCCGTCCGCCTCCCCCGATGAGACCGTGAGCCCGTCCAAGGGCAGGGACCGTCTCTATCTGTTGCCGATTTGTCCATTCCGAGCGCTTGGTCCGGTGCTCTGCACGTAGCAAGCGCTCAGTAAATACTACTAAACGAATGAACGAATGAGCGTGTCGTGGGCAGGGAACGCGTCTACCGACTCCGCCGTGTCGTACTCTCCCGAGCGCGTCGCACAGCGCTCTGGACGCAGTGAGCGCTCGATCCTGTTGATGAGGAGGAGGAGGAGGAGGAGGAGGAGGAGGAGGAAGGGTAAAATGAATAAATCAGTGAATTAATTAATTAATTAATGGAGGAATCTTTATCTTGCAGATGTGGGAGACCTGAGGCACGGAGAAGTTAACCCGAGTTGCTCCGAGGTCACACAGCAGACAAACGGCAGAGCTGAGATTCGAACCCAGAGGGATGGCAGAGAAGGGTGACGGAATGGATGAGGGGTGGGTGGGGGGGAAAGGGAGCTGGGGAGGAGAGGGGAGAAGTGGGGGGGCGTTCTCACCAGCTCAGTCCATCGGTGGCATTTATTGAGTGCTCACTTGCGTGCAGAGTACTGCGTCAAGCGCTTGGGACGGTAAAAATCTAACAGAGTTGGTAGACACGTTCCCTGCCCAACAACAGGCTTAGAGTCTGGAGGAGGGTTTTGAATTGGTCAAAAGGTGGTTAGCGAGGGGTGAGAGGGGAAAGGGATCGGGGGGTTTCGGAGGGCGTTAAGGGTCTGGGACACTAGAGCGTTAGTTCCTGGTGGGGAGGAATCCGATAATCGTAATATCCGTTAAGACCTCGATGGGCCAAGCACGGGCAGGGCACAGAGGTGGATAGATGATAATCAGGTCAGACACAGTCCTCGTCCCCACGGGGCTCGCTTACTTAGCACGGTGCTCTGCGCACGGTAAATAATAATCACGGCGTCGGTTAAGCGCCTGCTGCGTGCCGAGCGCCGTTCTAAGTGCTGGAAATGCTCCGTAAATGCCACTGATGGACCGACTGAGAGAGAACCGGGATTGAATCCCTATATCACAGATGAGGCACAAGGAAGTGAAGTAGTTAGAGAAGCAGCGAGGCTCGGCGGAAAGAGGCCGGGCTCGGGAGTCGGGGGTGGTGGGTTCTAATCCCGGCTCCGCCGCTTGTCTGCCGCGTGACCTCGGGCGAGCCACGGGAACCCCTCCGGGCCTCGGTCCCCTCGTCTGGAAAATGGGGATGAAGATCGTGAGCCCCACGTGGGACAAACTGCTTACCTTGCATCTACCCCGGCGCTTAGAACAGCGCTTGGCACACAGTAAGCGCTGAACAGATACCATAATGATAATGACGAAGTCGGTATCCGTTCGGCGCTGACTGTGTGCCAAGCGCTGCTCTAAGCGCCGGGGTAGGTGCAAGGTAAATCAGGCTGCGGTAAGCGCTCAACAGATGCCATGGTCATTATCGGGTCACGCAGCCGGCGAGGGGCAGAGCCGGGATCGATAACGATAATAACGTGCCTACCACGTGCGCTGTGCTGAGCCCTGGGGCGGTCCCCCTCCCCCCCCCCCCGGGGCCCGCAGTCTCAGACCCCATTTTACAGACGGGGTAACTGAAGCGCAGAGAAGTGAAGCGACTCGCCCCAGGTCGCCCGGCGGCCAAGTGGCGGGGCGGGGATCGGCCCCCGGCTCCTCCGACTCCCGGGCCGCCGTCGTAGCCTCCCGAGTCCTCGGGGCGGTGCTCCGCGCACGGCGAGTGCCCGATAAATACCACCGGTCGACCCACCGGTTGGCAGGGGTCAGTGGGCATGGGAGTCGATGAGGGAGGAGAAACGGTGTTGCCGAGCGGAAGGAAGGGCAGATTTATAGCGGCGAGGATGAATCCGAGGCGGTCCGAGGCAGCCACGTCCCCGGATCTCCCCGGACACAAGGCCGGGAGCAGAGGCAGCGTACCGGCGGAGGTGGACCGGGGGCCACCGGGGCTGGCGAGAGGAGATCGGCGAGGGGACGGGGAACAGAGCAGAGCCGGGGGCGGGGGGGGGGGGGGCGAAGGGTAGGGGGGAAGGAGTCGAGGCCGGTGAAGAGGGCAGAAAGTGCAGCAGGGAGTGGAGGACGGTGGGTAGGAAGACCAAACGAGGCCTCACGGCCCGGGGTGGGTGGGGTGGGAGGAGGCGACCGGTTGGGGGGCAGAAAGGTCGTGCCCCGCCGGAGGGGAGGGGGTCGGCGGCCCTCGTGGGCCCTCTCTCCCCGCCGCCCCTTTCGAATCTCACCCTCTCGGGGGTGGGAAGGAGCTGAGGCTAAACGTTGGCCTCCGCCCTCGGCCACCCTGAACCGGAGGGGTACGAAAGGGGGAGGGGGGGGAGACCGGGGGAGCGGGGGGGATGAGGGGTGGGGAGGGGGGAGAAAGGAGGGTGCAGAGGGAGGAGGAGGAAGAGGGATGGAGGTGGGGGGGGGGGGGGCGGGAGAGGGAAGGAAGAGAAAGAAAGGCCGAGCGAGACTTTGGAGGAGGCGAGCGGGGGCTCGGAGAGGAGCCTTCAGATGGGGAGATAAAGGGCGTCGCGGGGGGAGCCGGGGAGCCTTTGTGTCCGGGTCGATGGCCTCTTTGAAAGGCCCCGGCGCGGAGCGAGTGGCCGCTTTGTTCCGGAGGCTGACAGGGACACAATTAAAAACGGCCTCGCCAGCACATCGGGCCCGAGGGGCGGGGGGCCGCTCACCTTGGGGCGCCCGGGCCGCGGGGCGCCCCGCCCCGGGCGGGAGGCCGGGGCCCCGGAGCGGACCCTCGTCCGCGCCTCGGTCTCGCCACCGGAAAAGCGGGCCGGCCGGAGGGGGCCGGGGGAACGGGGGTCCCGGGGTCACGAGGCCCGCAGAAGGCCCCGAGGGTCCCGCTTCAGGCAGAGAGGGGCAGGGGAGCCTCGAGGGGTCACGTCAGTCGCCTGCATCCGTTCAACCCCAGTCTCCCGCCCGCTGATCCGGAGGAGGTTCCGGGTCCACGCGGTCCCGGGCACCATTTTGTTTTTTTTCAAATCCGGCGCCTACTACGCGCCGAGCGACGCCGAGTCGATCAGGTCGGACACGGTCCCCGTCCGACGCAGGGCTCGCAGCCTTCATCCCCCTGTTCGAGGGGGAGGTGACCGAGGCCTAGAGAGGTAAAGTGATTTGCGGCAGCGGGCGGGTACCGAGACCGGGATTAGAACCCAGGTCCTCCTGACTCCCGGGCCTGGGGGGGGGGGGTCTATCCACTAGGCCACGCCGCTTCTCTGTTTGGCCCATTTGGCTCCACGCCCCTCTTCCGGGGACCTGAGGCAGGCCGCCCTGACCTAAAACCTCAAATAAAGAGGGGCACCCACGGGGAGGGACTGGGTGTGTTGGGAGGAGCGGGGTCACCAGAGGAGGAGTCCCGGCTCCACCTCTGGCCTACCGTGCGACCCCGGGCAGGTCACCGAATCCCCTCAGTTTCCTCACCTGCGAAATCGGGATAAACTGGACCGGGTGAGCCTCGGGTGGGACAAGAACAACCGTGTCTGGCCCGGTAGACACGGCGTCCAGCCCGTGGGAGAGCGCTCAATAAACGGGGTAACTGGGGCGTAGGGTGCCCCCGGGGCCGGACCTTCCGTAGCTCAGCCGGCCCGTCTCACCCCCCACAGCCGTGTCCCGGCGTCCTCACAGGCAGACGACCTTCTGCCTCGAGTCCAGCCCTGCCCTGCCCTGCCCTGCCCTCCCCTCCCCTCTTAGATCTTTCACAGGGCGGTCCTCCCAGCTGTAATAATGACGGCGATCGGGGTATCCGTCAGGCGCCTCGCTCTGTGCCGGGCACTTCACCGGGCGCTGGGGTACGTGGAGCAGATCGGGCCGGACACGGTCCCTGTCCCACGTGGGGCTCCCCCGTCTCGATCCCCATTTTACAGGGGAGGTGACCGAGCCCCGGAGAAGTGAAGTGACTTGCCGAGGTCACCCGGCAGACAAGCGGCGGGGGCGGGATTAGAACCCACGACCTCCTGACTCCCAGGCCCGGGCTCTATCCGCCATGCTGCTGTCTGACCTCCATCCCTCCTGTCACCCCATCATATATACGGTGGATAGGGTGGCTATATGGTGGATAAAAACACAGAGAGATATTTGGGCTTCTTTATTACTACTTACAATGATGATGGTGTTTGTTCAGCGCCCACTATGTGCCAAGCACTGTTCTAAGCGCTGGACTACAGCGTGGTCTAGTGTTAGAAAGAGCATGGGGCTGAGACCCGCTTCTAGCCCCTCTTTGGCCCGCGTGACCTCGAGGAAGTCGCCTCTCAGCATCTCAGCTTCCCCCTCTGTAAAGTGGGAATCGCCGCCTCTCCCTTCCCCTGTAGGCATGAGAATCGATCCAACGGAGTCACTGAGTACTTACCGCGCGCAGAGTGCTCAACACAGAACGCCGACCCACGGATGCGGCGTGACCGCATAACGGGAGTCGGTCGTCACGTTCCCCGCCCGCAGCGAACTTCCGGGCTAGAGGAGCGATGGGAAGAAGGAGGATTGCGGTCTTGGTTAAGCGCTTCCTCCGCGCCGGGCCCTGTACTAAGCCCTGGGGTGGATACAGGCGAATCGAGTCCCACCCAGTCCCTGGCCGGCACCGTCTTCGTCCCCCTTTTACGGATGAGGTCAGCGAGGCAGAGAGAGGTGGCTCGCCCGAGCCCACTCGGGAGACGAGCGGCGGAGAGCCGGGATCGGAACCCATGACCTCTGACTCCCGGGGCCCGGCTCCGTCCGCTACTCCACGCCGCTCCTCTGGGACTCCTGTCCGTCCTCTCCCCTTGGCCGTGATTTTGTGTCTCTTCCCCAGGCCAGAGATCCCTCCTCCTCCCCTTTTCTGTTGGTTTCCGGTCCGGCGCTCGGGCCCGGGAAGAGCGGGTCAGTCCCGGAGAAGACGAAGCCGCCGGCCCGGCGGGGCCGACCTATCCCTCCTTTTCAGGATCTCCGGCCTCTCCCTCCTCTCTCCTCCGGGCTCCGGCCGGGGCCCGGAGACCCCGGCCCCGGCCCTGTCCCCCTCCCCCCGACCCTCGGCCCCCGAGCTCCGTCTCCCCTCCCCGGGTCGATCGACGGGTCGCGTTTATCGAGCGCCTACGGTGCGCGCCGAGCGCACAGAAGGCCCCGAGGGTCCCGGGACGAGAGTCCTCCCCACGCCGGTGCCCCCTTCCCTCGGTGCTCCCGCCCCGGCCCGCCTCTCCCCTCCCTCGGGATTCCAGCCACCCTCCCCAAGGGCCCCTTCCCTCTCCCCCGGCGCTCGGGTCCTACTTCCGCAGCGCTCCTGCCCCCCTCCCTCCAGTGCTCCGGGTCTTCCCCCTTGGTGAGGGGATGCGTGCGTGTGTGTGTGCGCGCGTGTACGTGCGTAGCTCCCTCCGGAAGCCCGGGGCCGGCGCGGGGAGGGCCCGGGCCTCTCCCCACCCGCCCCTCGGCCGCCGTTAATAAGCCGGTCCCCGCGGGGGCGGAGGGCGGCGGCCGGCGGCCGGCCCCACCGCCCATCGATCGCCGCCCTTGAAGCCCACGAGGCCTCTGGCGGTGTCAGCGCTATCGACGGGCCCGAGGCGCCGGGGGGCCGCGGGGCCGATCGAAGTCGCTTAATCTGCGTCTCGTCAGCCCCCGACCCCCGACCCCCGACCCCTCCCGGGCCTCCGGCCCGCAGAGCCCTCCGGTCCACCGCCGGGCCCGGGGCCGTCGGCCGTGGCCCGAGATCCGGGGGGCCGGCCGGGCTGCCCGTCCCGCCCTCGGGCCGGGACCGTCCGTCCGTCACCGGCCCACAGCCCAGCTTCCCAATCGGTCATCGATCCGCCATCGATCCGTCCCGTCTCTATCCATCTCGTCCATCTGTCCGTCTCCCGCCTCCCGGCCCGCCCCTCCGGCTCCTGGGCCCCGGGCCCCAGGCCCACCCTCGCTGGCGGAGGGCCCGTCTCCGGCCGGCCGCCCGGACCCCCGCCCCCGGGCTTATCGGCGGCGTATTGACGCGCGGCCCCTCTCCCGGGCCCGGCCCCGCCGGCCACTGAGGCAGAAAATTAACACTGCGGGCCGGGGTTGGCGGGGGCTCCCATCGTCGGGGGAGGGGCCCGCCCACCGGGCCGGGGGGCGGGGGGGGGGGGGGGTCCGTCCATCGGGCCCCCACCGCCACACGCTCCTCGCTGATGGATATGTCTGTTTAGCGTTAACATCTCCATTAGCCTTCCTCCCCTCTCCCCAGCCCACAAATCTCCCTCCTTCCTAATTAACGGCGGCCGCATCGGCGCTTAATTAACTCCACTTCCTCACCGGCCCCGGTGGGGAGACGGATGGCGGAGGGGAGTCTGGGGGGTCCCCGGCCCGCCCCCGGGGACTTCTGCGGGGAAAATACGGGGGCCGGAGCTGGGGAGGTCCAAACCGCAGAGAGACACGGGGCCGAGGGGGCGAGGTGGGGCCCCGGGGTCAGCGGCGGGCGGCGGCAGAGACAAAAAAATCAGGGTCACGGCAGCTTTATTTTTCCCAGCGGCCCTCTCCGGGTGTCGTCGTCCCCGTCCCCCCCCCCCCCCCCCGAACCCCGGTCCCCCGCTCCCCTCCCCGGGCGTCCCGGGGTCGGGCTACCCCCGGGGAGCCGCCCCCAGAGAGCCGGCCGGGAAGGGACGGCAGGCCCCGCTCCCCGCGGAGGCCTCCGGGGTCGGCCGGGGCCGGGGCAGAGGCGCGGGTGGGAAGGATCTTTGGTCAGGTCGCGGAGGGGGGAGGATGGGCCAGAGAGGGCCCCGGGGCCGGGACCCCCTCAGCCGGTGAGGTAGATGTGGCGTATCGCAGCAAGATCTTTGGTACCGGGTCGGGGCCGGGGGGCCGAGGACCCCGCTTCTCCTCCCGGGCCCTGCCTCGCGGGATCCCGGCCTCTGCCCCGGAGAGGGGAGGGGGTCCCGAGTAGGGCGAGGGGGGAGCCGGGCCTTCTGGAAGACGGAGCGAATGTGGGGTCGGGGGGGTGTCCGTGTGTGGTGGGGGGGGGGAGGGGGAGGGGCGGGCAGAAAGCGGGGGGCACGCGGCGGGGAGCGGTCTCCCTCCGTGTCCAGTGAAGCCCTGGTCCTCCCCCCGCCCGCTCGCCGGACCGTTCATGCTCCGAGCCCACCCCAACCCCTTCCGGTTCCTCCCCTCCCTCCTCTCCCCTCCTTCCCGGGTCCCCAGACGCCCGGCCCGCACCCCACCCCCGCTTCGGCGGGCCCGCTCCCGGCTCCCGGGCGCGGCGGGCCCGGGGCCCGGGCCCCCGGCTTCGGCGCGGCCGGGCTCCGGGGTTCCGCGGGACCGGTTCCGGACTACCGGGGGGCACCTCAGGGCAGAGCGCCTGGGGGCGCGGGGCCGTGGGGAGGGACCCCCGGGGCAGGGGCGGGACCGGCGTGGCCCCGAGGGCCGCCGTCGCCTCCGCCGACGCCCAGGCCCGGGCCGGAGGGGCGGCGGGCGAACAGCACACCTGAGGGAGACAGCAGAGGGCCGCGTCGCCGAGAGCCCACGTCCCCGCCTCTCCCTGGCCCCTTCCCCGGGTCGGAAACCGCACGCGTCCGGCCTCGGCGAAGGTGACGGGGATCGACCGTCGGGGCACCCGCGCCGGGCCCCGGGGCGGCCCCCGTCCCGCCGTCGTACGGGTGAGGTGACGGCGGCCCAGAGAAGCGAAAGCGACCCGCCCGGGGTCACACGGCGGACACGTGGCGGGGCCGGGATCGGGACTGGGCCCGGGCTCCGTCCGCCGCGCCGCTTCTCCACGGTTAGGATGCGAGCCCCCGCACCCACCCGAGCTCGGCCCCCCGGAGCCCGGGTAGACAGCCTCTCGTCCGTCCGTCCGTCCCCCCCCGCCCCGGACCCGGTCCCCGGGCACCCCCGTACCCGTGTAGATGGCGCCGTTGATCTCCAGGGCCATGTTGACGCTGCCGACGCCTCCGCCCGTGAGCCCCAGAGCCCCGTTCTGCCACTCCTCTACGCGGAGAAGGGCAGGAGGGGAAAGGGAGAACTTCAGCCCCCTCGCCCAGCTCGGCCCCCCCCCCCCCCGATCCCTGCTCCCGGCCCTCCCCTCCCACCTCGCCGCCAGCCGGACGTCGCTGGGTGCGGTACCTCGGCCGGGACCCTTGCCCGCGGCGGGCGGGGTGGCCCTAGACGGGAGACCGGGAGGCAGGTCCAGGCCGGGCGGGCGCAACGGCTCCTCGGGCGCCATCGGCACGGCCTTCTTCTCGGGGGGCTCCCCGGTCCCCGGCTCGCCCCGTGCCGGCCCCGGGGCCGGAGGCAGCGCCAGGTGGGCGGGCAGGGCCGGGGAAGACACCGTGCCCTCCTCTGGTTGGGAGGGGAGCCGGGCATCAGGTGCCCCGCTCCCCAGAGGCAGAGAGCCCCGGGCCCCGGGGCAGGGGCAGGGCCGGGGGAGGAGGGGGCTTCCGTGTGTCCCGGGCTACCCGGCAGTTAGCTACAAATCACCATTTCCTGTCTCTGAGCCTCCCGCTCTGACCCTCCGCAGGCCCGGCCTTCGGCCCTCCGCCTCCTGGCCACGCTTCACCGGGCCTTCCATCCGGCCTCCCTCCCTCCCCCCACCCCCCGACGCCCAGCCCACCCACCTTTCTTGATCACGGGGTGCGGGTGTGGGCGGGTCTGGGCCAGGCGGGCGCAGGCGTGGGCGGCGAGGCCGGGCAGTGCCGGGGCTCGGGGGACGGCGGAGGCCGCGGGCGGGAAGCTGAAGAGCGGGGCGGCGGTCCCGTAGCCCTGCCGCCGGCCCTCCCGCCGGTTACTGTCGATGGCGGCCTGCAGCTCCCCGGGAGAGCTGAGCGCCCGGGTCTCACACTCGTACGGGTACAGGTACTTCATGTACCTGGTGGGGGGCACGGCGCGCTGGGGTCTGATGCCCTCCCCTCTTCTGCCCTCTCTCCCCCAACCGAGTCCGGCCCCCTCCCTGCCCGCCTCGACCCGCCGACCCCACCCCCCGGGGACCCTTGACCCCACCCTACCTTGACTCCTCAACCGCTCCTTGACTCCGGCCTGGTCTCCTGACCTCCTTAGGCCCACCTCGACTCCGGCCCGACCCCTCGACCCCGGCCTCGACCCCGGCCCGACACCCCACCCCGTCACTACCCCGAATCCGACTCGTCACCCGACTCTACCGGGGCTGCCCCGCCCCCACTCTGACGGCCCTCCCCGCTGCCCCCGATCCCGCGCCCCCCGGCCCCCCCGGCCCCCGCTCACTGAGTCCGCAGGGTGAAGGCGGCACTGGTGATGGACGTGGGCAGGCTCAGGCCCTTGGTCACTTCCCGCCACACCTTCCTGTTGATGACCTCGACCAGTCCGCCCTTGGCCGTCACCAGCCGGAAGAGGGCATAGAGGTCCAGCACCTGCTTCGCCATGATGGGAATCCGGTTCACGGGGGTTCCTGCAGCCGGCAGAGTCGGGCAGGAGAGGTGGGGGAGGACGGTCGCGGCCGGAGGGAGGGCGGAACGGGGAGGGGTCCGTCCGAGGGGAGGGGTGTCGAGGGCGGGGGCGGGGGCCGACGGGGTCGGGGTTGAAGACCCCGGGCTCCCGGCGGGGCGGGCGATTCTCCCGGGCTTTTCCGAGCATTTGGCGTAGCGCTTCGGACACCGTGGACGGTCAGTAAATCCAGCCGACGGACTCGTCGACCGAGGACTACTCCGGGAGGCCAGACGGAAGGAAGGAAGGAAGGAAGGGAGAAGGGGGCACGGGGTAGGGCCGCCGCGGGGGTGCCGATAATGACGACGGCGGCATTCGTTGAGCGCCGGCTAAGTGCCGGGCACCGCGCTAAGCGCCGGGGCGGGATACGGGCCGACGGGGTCGGACGCGGTCCCCGTCCCGCGTGGGGCCGACGGCCTCGATCCCCATTTTCCAGATGAGACAGCGGAGGCCCGGCGCGGGGAAGCGACCGGCCCGAGGTCGCCCGGCGGACAGGCGGCGGAACGGGGATTGGGAGCCACGACCCTCTCCCCCGACTGGGCCTCCGTGGGGAGGGTGGAGCCGGCCCGCCGGATGACCCGGGAGGTCGGCCGGGCCGCGGATCCCGGCGTTTCCTCCGCTCCCTCGGGCCGCGGCCCCCGGCCCCGCTCCCCCGGCGGCGGCGGTGACAAAGCGGCTGTCCGGCTGAGCGATGGGCAGCACCGAGCCTTCCGATCCATTCCGCCGCCGCCTTTGTGCCCGAACAATTAGCCGCCGGCCTGATTAATGGGGGATTATCGGCCCCGTGGGATGCCCCTCGCCCCCGCCCCCTCCAGGGAAGGGCCCCGGAGGCCTAGTTCATCTTCCGTCTTCCCCGGGCTCCGGGCCCCGCGGCCAGGGCGGGGGTCGGGGGGCTCCCGGGGGCGGTGCCCCGGCGGGGAGGCCGGGACCCCTAGCCCCGGAGACCCAGACCCAAGAATTCCGGCTCCCGGCCCCACCTCAGAAGGGGAAACCGAGGCTCCGAGCGGGAGAGCGCTCCCCGGCCCCCGGGACCGGGCTCCACGCGGCCCCGAGCCCCTCCCGCCGCCCCCCCACCCCCACCCCACGTCGTCCCCTGCCCCCCCAGGTCTGGGGCCGCCAATCGAGGGGGGCGGTCAGTTGGTGGGCAGGGGAGCCGCACGTTGCGGGGGCGGGAGGGAGGCCGGGGGATGTTAATCAGCGACTTTATCTGTGGAGAGGCTGCTGGGGAGGGCGGTAATTATAGTGGGGGCTCCGGGGGAAGAGAAGGAAACAGAGAGAGAAGATCGAGAGAGGGAGAAGGAGGGAGAGAGAGAGAGTGAACGAGGCCCGAGGAAGACCCCGAATCTAGCAGCGGGGAAAAGACGCCGCCCCCCCACCAACTCTGCGGCGCCTGGAGAGAAAGAAACAGAGACAGACAGACAGAGAGAGAAGATCGAGAGAGGGAGAGAGAGGAAAGAAAAGGAGGAGAGAGAGAGTGGATGAGGACCGAGGAAGACCCTGAATCCAGCAGCGGGGAAAAGACGCCCCCCCCCCCCCCCAACTCTGCGGCCCCAGGAGAGACAGAGAGAGAGAGAGAGAGACAGGGGGAGAAAATCGAGAGAGGAAGAAAGAGGAAAGAAAAGGAGGAGAGGGAGAGAGAGAAAGAACGGATGAGGGCCGAGGAAGACCCTGAATCTAGCGGCGGGGAAAAGATGACCCTCAACTAACTCCAGGAGAGACAGAAACGGAGAGAGGGGGACAGAGACAGAAGACTGAGAGAGGGAGAAAGAGGAAAGGAAGGGAGGAGAGGGAGAGAGAAAGAGCGGATGAGGTCCAAGGAAGACCCCCCCCGAACCTAGGAGCCGAGGAAGACCCTGAATCTAGGAGCGGGGAAAAGCAGCCCCGGATTCGACGCCCTTCCGCACGCTTCGCCCCGGGCAACTCAGGGTTCCCCCGCATTAATCCTACAAGCCCCGTCCAGCAGAGGTCATGCCTTCCATCCCCCTGCCTCCGGGCCCTCCTCCTCCCCCCCCCCCCCCCGCCCCGACCTCCCCGCGCCCCTCGCCCTCCACTCCACCCTAGACGGAGGGGGTGGTCTCTCCTAGTTGAGGAGTACCCGGGAACGAGACCCGCGGCCAGGCTCCGAGGAGTCCTTCCGTCTGACCTCGATCCCTCCCGCTGCGGGTTCAGCCTGTCGCCTCTCATTCTGCTCCGGGGGGAGGGAACAGCAGAAACACACGCACACACACCAGACACACGCACACCGCCCCCGCACCTCCATCGGGGACTATCAAACCGCCCATCCCGCCCACTCCCGCCTCCTCTCCCCGCCCTCCCCGTCCCCCCCCCCCCCGCCACCTCTCAGGCCCCCAGAAGCGGGAACCCAAACCCAGTCCGGGCCCGTCCCGGGTGGGGGGACCGACGGGGCGGGGGTCCACCCTGACCCTTCTCCTCCCCGCTCGACCTCTCCCAGGCCCGAGCCACGCCGACCCCACGTCCGGGGGTCGGGATCCCGGGGGGAGCCAGGGCCCCCCGACACCCGGGCCTTGCGGCGGTGCCGGGGCAGACCGTCCGCCGGGCTCCCGGCCCGGGCGTCGGGAAGCCCCGTCCGCCCTGCCCTTTCTCCCCCTTCTTTTCTTCTCTTCCCTCCCTTCGCCCTCCGCCTGGCCGAACCGAGCCCTCCCCGACCCCTTCCCCCCCGTTTTCCTCCCCTCTCCCCCTCTCCCCGCACCCCCACCTCCCCCCGCATCGACCAGCGGCTCATTAACCTGCCAGGCCTGCGGCTGCTAATTAATCCCGGGCGCGGAAGGCGGGGCGGGTTAATCGTCCCCGAGCCGGGGTCGGAGGGGCGGCCTCTCCGTCTCTCGAATGGCCCCGGGAGAGTCTCGCCTTGCCGGCGTGGGCAGCCCCGGCGTCTGGGCTCTACGGCTCGGGCCTCCACCTACCTCTCTTCTGCATGAAGCCAAACAGGTCATCCAGGAACTCCTTCCGCTTGGGGTCGTCATCCAGTTCGTACAACTGGGAAGGGGGGGGGGGGGGGGGGAGAAAGGGGTGAGACCTCCTCCCCAGCCGGGGCCGGTCCTGCTGTCACCCGCCGCCCCTCGGCGTCGGCGGGGCCTCGGGCAAACACGCCTTCCCCGCGGAAGGCTGGGTAGGGGTCCCCCGCGGTCCCAGCCACGACTCTCCAGGTGGCCGGGGGACCCCCATTCCCCAGCCGGCTCGCTCCCGGGACGGAATAACGACGTCGGTATCCGCTAAGCGCTTCCTGTGCGCGGAGCCGAGAGCCCGTTACAGGTGGGCGGCGGGGCCTAGCGGGGCCTTGAAGTCGGAGGACCTGCATTCTGATCCCGGCTCCGCCACTTTCCCTCTGCGTGATCTCGGGCCCGGCCTCTCACTTCGCTGAACCTCAGTTTCCTCACCCGTGAAACGGGGGTGCAAAACCCATCCTCCCTTTCGCTCAGACTGTGAGCCCCATTTTTTATCCAGTAGTTAATCAGCGGTGTTCTTGAGCACTCACAAGACGCGGGGCACTGGACCAGACACTTGGGAGAGTACAACGGAGCGGTTACTAACTGTAGTAATGATTACGGTTCTCGTTCGGCGCTGACTCTGCGCCGGGCGCTGTGCGCCGGGGTAGATGTAAGATAATCGGATTGGCCGCGGTCCCCGTCCCGCTCGGGGCTCACGGTCTTAATTCCCATTCTACAGATGAGAGAACTGAGGTAGAGAAGTTAAGCGACTCGCTCGGGGGCACGCAGAGGACAAGAGGCGGAGCGGAGGCTAGAACCCGTGACCCCCCCGACCCCCGGGCCCGTGCTCGCCCCGCTAGGCCACGCCGCTTCTCACGTTCACGACAGACGCGTTCCCTGCCCACGGCGAGCTTCCGGCCTAGAGACGAACTCACAGTCTAGAGATGAGCTTCCGGCCTGGAGACTATTATTACTTGTGAAACAAACAGAGGCGGAGCCGTGGGGGAGAATCGTGGACGGCAGGAGGAGAAGTCGGGCTCTTCGGGCCTGGTTCCGGGGGACCCCGCCGGGGAAGCTGCAGGCGGGCACCGCTCCGCTATCAACCCGCGCCCACGGCTCTCCTCGCTCACCACACTTTTGGCCACCGCACTGGTCCCAGCTCCCGTCCGTCTCCGGGCTGGATTCCCGCAACGGCCCTTTTTACAGATCTTCCTGCCTTCAGCCCCTCCCCGCCTCGGTCCATCCCGCACCGAGCGGCCGGGATTGTCCTTCTGAAACGGAGTTGAGGGCGCCCCACCCTGCTCTCCAAAAACCGCCAGTGATTTCCCGGCTCTCTCCACGTCGGATGGGAACGACCGACCTCTGGCTTCCAGGCTTCTCCACCGGTGCTCTCCTCGCACGTCCGCTCTCTTCGCCTCCCACACCTCAGCTCGCGCTCATTTCCCCTCCCGCGTGAACCACGTTACGGTGCCTCGCTCACGATTCCCCTGCCTCCGACCCACCGCTCGGGCCCCTTCCCCGCCCTAGAAATCTTCCCCCTTCAGTTCCCCCAAGTCGCAGCCCTCCCCCTATTTGAAGCCTTCCTCCGGGAGACGTTCCCCGACGAATTTAAACGCGAGCTGACGATGCCATTCCAACGGCAGCTTTAACATTTCCGAATACCTCTATTCTATCTGCGTAGCCGTTTATGTATTTGCTCGTTCGTCGCTTAGTCCCGTACGCTGGCATTTATCAGTTAATATTTTTCTTTCTCTCCTCGTTACACGTGTATAACTTGGGAGGAGCGGCGTGGCCTAGGGGATAGAGCACGCACGTGGCGATCAGAAGGACCTGGGTTCCAAATCCCAGCTCTGCCACTTGCCTGCTGGGTGACCTCGGGCGAGTCACCTCACTCCTCTGGGCCTCAGTTACCGCACCCGTCCAACGGGGATTACGGGCCGTGGGCTCGTATCCACCCCGGCGGTTAGTTCAGCGCCTGGCACAGGGCAAGTGCTTGCTGAATGCCACGGTTACGATGATAATAACAACTTGTATCCCCCTATCTCTCCCATTAGACTGTGAACGGGTCTTTCGTCTGTACCGTGCGCTCCCGGGTGTCACGTCAAATACCAATAACAACTGTGGTGTTCGTTAAGGGTTTACTGGGCCGAGCGCTGGAGTAGCTAGCTGCAGGGCGATCGGGTCGGACACCGTCCCTGTCCCACGGGGGACTGACTGTCTAGCAGGGGTGGGGAGGAAGGACAGCTGTCCAATTCTGGGCCCCGCTGAGGCACAGAGAAGTCAGGCGGTCGCCTACGTGGCTTAGCGGAAGGAGCGCGGGCTTGGGAGGCGGAGGTCGTGGGTTCTAACCCCGGATCCGCCACTTATCAGCTGCGTGACCTCGGGCCAGTCACTTGGCTTCTCTGGGCCTCAGTTACCACAGCTGTCAAATGGGGATGAGGTCTGCGAGCCCCACGTGGGACAACCTGACCAGCCCGCCTCCGCCCCGGCGCTTAGAACGGTTCCCGGCGCGCTCAACAAGTGCCATCCTCATCATCATCGCCAACGGGCGAACGGCAGAGCCGGGATTAGAACCCAGGCCCCCGGACTCCCGGGCCCGTGCTCGTTCCACTAGGTCACGCTCGGATACGGTGCTCTGCACTCGCCGGTGCTCAATAAATTAGAATGACTGACCGGCCGACCCAACGTTTCGGATGGCACTGGATTTACCTACGAGCTGATTTGAAGATCCACACACTCCTTAATGCGACCGGCTAATAACCCGGCCCCCTTCAAGCCAACTCGGTGCCCACGGGGCCGTCTGCCCCGGGCCCGCCCGACACAGCTTATCCCGCCCTTGGGGGTGACTACGGCCAGTGGCAACTGCAAACGTCTTGAGGACCCGCAAATGACGCCCCACTTCACTCCTCCTGCCGACCGATTCCGCTTGATCATCCGACCGGCTCCGAGTTTCGATGAGATCGGTCGGTCGGAAGCCGGGAGCGCGGGCCCGTCGGTCACTCTGACGCGGGGGCCGACGACCGGGGAGACCGGCGCCCAGCCCGACTGCCACCTGCCCAGGCCGGCGGGTCTGCCCGAATAACTCCGTGACGGTGCGTTTGGGACTTTTTGTGTGAGTTTCCAGGTGTCTCTGAGGGCGTATGTGACCGTCTACGTTTCCTGGGGAGAGGGGGGTCTGCGCGCTTGACTCGGGGTGGGGAGGGATAGTGCCTGTGTACGAGCGCGTGACTCTGTGAGTGTGTGACTGGGGTCTGGGTGAGTATCGCTGGAGTGCGGCCAACCAAGCAGTAATAATAATCACGGTACCCGTTACTGTGCCCCAACCACCGTACTGAGCCCCGGGGTAGGTACGAAATCATCCCTGTTCCACGTGACGCTCGCAGTCTAAGTAGGAGGGCGTAGGATCGAATCCCCGTTTTACAGATGAGGGAACTGAGGCACCGGGGAGTGAAGTGATGAGACCGTGAGCCCGTCATCGGGCGGGGATCGTCTCTATCTGTTGCCAGGTTGTCCGTTCCAAGCGCTCAGTACAGTGCTCTGCACATAGTCAGTGCTCAGTAAACACTGCCGAACGAATGAAGTGCCTCGCTCGAGGTCACGCAGCGGACGAGCGGCAGAGCCGGGATTAGAACCCAGGCGCTCGGACTCCCAAGCCCCGGCTCTTTCCACTAGGCCGCCCGCTGCTTCCATTACGTGATCTGGGGAAAGCGTGCCCGTGGGACAGTCTGTGACCGTGGGTGTCTCGGGGTGAGTGGCAGGGGAGACTCGGGGTAAGCGCGCGCTTGCGGGTGTGGGCGGGAGAGGGGGAGACGCCGTTCTGGGCTTGGTCCAGCTCCTAACAGAAACTAGATGATCGTGACCGACGGAGGCCCCCGGGCCGTCCGCCGCGAGGGGAAGGGTCGGGACCAGGCTACTCTTCGGCCCCCGCCCCAACGCTGAGACATCGGGAGACAGTGGGAGCCTTTACAGCAGCTGGGGGCCGGGAACGCCCCCACACCTTCTACCCAGAGAGCCCCGGGGATCCAGGGGTAGCTCGGCGGGATGCCCCGCCCACCCGGGCCCCGGCTCACCGGTCCGCGGCTTCCTCTCTTCTCCCCGCCGCCCTAAGCCGGGGTGCCCGCTGATCTGAGGGGTGGTCTCTGCCAGGAGGTAGGGAGGGCCCCCGCTACGGATGCGCGTGCACGTATTTCCCCCTCCACACCGTCAGTCTCTCGAGGGCAGGGGTCAGCGTCCTCCCCTGCCTCCGTCCCGCCCCTCGGCGCCCAGCGGAGCACTCGAATCAAGTGGCCGCGGGACGGACCGGGGTCGGACGAGGCGAGATGACCGCCTCGCCCTCCCTGGTTTCTCCCACGGAAGTGGGATCTGACCGAATCTTCAATTCTGACTCTAGCGAGAAGCCGAAGCGCAAAGAACGACCGCTCGACCGTTCCCCCGGCCCCACGGGATGGGTTCTTTCGGGGCTCTTTTCCCACTCACTCCCTCCCGGCCCGCCCTCTTCCCGTCTCCCGGCTGACTCCCTCGCTGTAGTCCGCTCTCCACTGCCTGGGCTCCGATAGAGCGGCCAGCAATGGCACTCCCAAAACAGGCCCCCCGGGACGCTGCGCCGGGTGTGGAGCGTAGAGCGAGACTGTCGCTCGGATGCCGCTTCTGCGGAAGTCCTCCCGATTCAGCCCAGACTCTTCCAAACCTGGAGTGTTTCTCCGGGGTTTTCCCGGTCTCCCCAGTTGCTCCAGAGACACCGCGCTCTTCTCCCCGGTCCACGTGGACTCTAGGCGCAGGTCAGAGGGGCCGCCGTGGGGGCCGCCGGGCAGGAGCTGGGGCGGGGAGTAGCTCGGGTCTGAAAACCAAAGTGCCGGGCACAAAGGCATCCGGTCCCGGGTTGGGAATACGGGGGGCAGACCAACGGAAAACCAGACCGCGCTGTGGAAAACCCCGAAAACCGGCCCCTCTAGAGTCTGACCTATCGCCCCCGCCCTTCTTCCTGCTTGGAACACTCTCCTTCTCCCTCCCCGCCCCCCCGCCAAATAATGGCGATAATAACGAGAATGATTACGGTATCTGTTCGGCGCTCACCGTGGGCCAAACACGGTCCCGAGCGCTGGGGTGGATCCAAGATAATCCGGCCCCACCGGGGCGCGCGATCTAAGTAAGAGGGAGAACGGGTCCCGGATCCCCGTCGACCGCGAGCTCGCGGTGGACGGGGACCGTGTCTGTTATACTGCCGTGCTGCTACTACCGCCGAGGCTTACCCGCGCACGGTGAACGCGCGGTAAATACGGTCGACTGCGCGAATCCCCGGTTTCGCAGAGGAGGGAACCGAGGCGTGGAGAGGTTAGTTAGGTGACTTGCCTGAGGTCACAGCGAGTGACCGCATCCCTTCTCCCGTTGAGAAGCTCCCGCAGCGGACCTGGGGCCGCCCTCGCTCTCTGATTAACCCTCCCGCCCGGGGCAACGAAGCAGCCTCCCTTAGCGCTCTGTGTGTGGGTCGGTTTATTTTACCTCGCGGGTTCACGTTCCGCCTGCCCGGGTGGTTACGAGGTGAATCCGCTTACCCTCTTCATTCTCCCTAAATACACGCAGTGTTAGACTGTAAACCCCCTAAGGGCAGGGACCGCTCCCACTTCGTCCGTCCGCAGAAGGCGCTCGGGCCTGGGGCTGCAGCTGAGGACAACGAAGGTCACGGTGACAGCCGGGGAGGTGGGGCTAGGGGTAGGGAGGGCCTAGGGCTCAACCCCCGGGATCCAGCCCCCCGCCCCACCCGGTCCGGGAGAAGCGGCGCTCACCCCCACCCTCCGCTCCCCTTCCCGCCCCAGTCCGGCCGGAGCGGGGCAGGACGGGAAGGAGGGCGATGGGCCGTGAAGTGCGCCGGGAGGCGGAGGTGCTAAGCGGAGGGCCCGGTAGGCCTCATCTGGGCCCGGAGCGGGAGTTCGGCCTCCCCCGCGGGGTCCCGGGCCGGACCCCGGTGCGAACGTGGCACCGGGAAAGGGTTAAATGGCCGGCGTCCAGCGGCCCCGCCCCGGTGTTTACCGAACAGATGGGGCCTCGGCCCAGCCCCCGACTCTCCACCCCCATCTTCACCCCCCATCCCTGGCTCTCCGCTGCCCTTGGCCTCCGCCTGCCTCTCTAAGAGACTCCGTAGTTGGGTCGGGCGCCCCTCTGTCTCCGCCGCTGGGTCTCCGCCCCTCTGCACTACCCCGGGCTCTGTCCGGGGGTCCCGGCAGAGGTCCCGCTTCCTCCTCGGACCCGCGATCCCCGCTTCACCTCCCCCTCCCCTCTCACCCCCCTTTCCCCTCTCTGCCGGGGCGCAGGCTGGCTGGAAGGCTAGATTCCCCCCACCCCCACCCCGCGTCCGGTGGGGACACCGGGAGCCCGTCACCGGGCAGGGATTGGCTCTGTCTGCTGCCGAACCGTCCGTCCCAGGCGCCTAGCGCGGTGCGCCGCACGTAGTAAGCGCTCCGTAGATACTACCGAGTGAATGACGGGAAGGCCGATGGATGAGCCCTCCTCCGGGAGAGTCTGGGGTGATCGACAACCTCCCCCGCCTCGGGGACCAGGGCCCCCCCCCCCCCCTTCCCGGGCCCCAAACTCTCCCCCTGCCTCGGGGGAGAGCACGCGGGGCATCGAGGTATTCTCACCTCCCCACCCACAGGGACCAGGTCCAGTGACTCTCCCCTCCCCCCCAACCTTCAAAGTCTTATTGGAGGCACATCTCCTCCGAGAAGCCTTCCCTGACTAAGCCCTTCCTTCCCTCTCCTCCTACTCCCTTCGGCGTCGCCCTGGCCGGCTCCCCTTTATCCATCCTCCCTCCCCTCCCCGCCGCTCTTCTTTATGGTATGTATTTATATTCCTGTCGGTCTCCCCCTCTAGACTGTGAGTTTGCTGCGGGCAGCGGAGGTGCCCGCTTATTGCTGTACCGTCCTCTCCCGAGGGCCGGGGTCAGTGCCCCGCGCACAGCAAACGCTCCACAGATACGACTGACCGACCGCCAAGGCTAGCCAGAGCGGTGAGGGGAGAGGTGAGGGATTCCGGAGTCGCCTCTTCCTTCTCCGGGGCTGGGATCCTCCAGCCGACGGCCGGAGCTTCCTCCGAACCCCCGGCGGCCCGCGCGGGAACCGGCCCCCGGCCCCAGACGCCGCCGACCCCGGCCCCCGGCCGGACCCGGTCGACCCCGGCTTGCGGCCAAACCCAGGCCCCAGACCGAGCCCCGACGGAGGCGACCCGACTCGGGCCGAGCCGGGGCGCCGGCCACCCCGACCGCGGCCGGGCCGGGGCCACCGTCCGCCCCGAGCGCAGTCAGCCCCCGGCGCCGGTCGCCCCGGCGGAAGCCCACCCTCTCCACGGCTCATCTCGGCGTGGGCTGACGCAGATTCCCCGGTCCCAGAAGCCCGGCACCAGCCCATCTCCCGGTCCCTTCTGCTTGGGGTCAGCCCCCGGTTGACTCTGCGAACAATTCTGGGGGTAGAGGGGACAGAAAACACCTCCGGCCCCGTAGCCCGCCCGCTGACCCCCTCCCTCCCCCCCCCCCGCCCCCGGCCCCGGCCGGGTCCCGCCCTTCAACCCAATGGAGGGAAAGTTCTGGACTGGCCCCGAAACCCTGCCTTTCAGCCGCCCTCCCCCTAGCAGCTGCTCTCCCAGGCAAGGAAGGGAGGACGCGTCCAGCCGTCCAGCCACGGACCCCGGTCAGGGTGGGGGGAAGGGAAGGGAGAGGCGGGAACCGCCCCGTGCTAGGAGAGGAGGCCAGCTTAGGGGCAGGAAGGGGTTGGGGGCCAGAGGGCGGTCGGCGGCGAGACCTGATACCTGGGGATGGAGAAGGGAACGGGGGAGCGGAGAAATGGGAACGGCGGGGCAGGGATCCGGGGCACTGGGTAACCGAACCGACCCCTTGCTGATCCCCCGGGGCTTCCCGCCGCCCCAGTTCCCGAGAGTGCAGGGGGCAGATCGGGCAGCGGGTGGGGGGGGGGGGGTGTAGGGAGGAGAGCGAGAGTTGGGGCAGACTAGCCTCCGGCGAGTCGTGGCCGGGGGCGGCGGCAAGGAGAGGGGTTCTCCGCGTCCGGCCCCGGTTGGGGAAAGACCCGGGTTCTCGCCTCCGCCCTCCGCGGGGATCTGCCCGTACCCTACCTGCTTGAACTGTTCTTCGTATGTCCACTCGTGGGGTTGGAGGCCGGAAGACTGGGTTGGGGAAGACCGGTGGGGGCCTGGGCTCGGCGGCTTTGGGCCTATCCCGGGCCCCTCTTCCTCCTGCTCCTCCTCCTCTTCCAGCATCTCTTCTTCTTCTTCTTCTTCTTCTTCCACCTCCTCTTCCTCCTCGTCTTCCTCCTCCTGGAGTCGCGGCGGGGAGAGGGCCGGGGCCCTGCCGGGCAGGGGCAGCAGGAGGCCGGGGACGCCGCCCGTGGGCGGCTCCGCGGGACCCCCCAACCCGGGCGCCCGCCTGGCTGCCCGGTGGTTCTGCGGAGCGGCCGGGGCCGGGGAGGCCGGGTGGGGAGGGGGGCCCCCGGCCCTCTGAGCCAGGCGGGCCGCCTGCTGCCTCTGCAGCGTCTCCATCACGGCCTCCAGCCGCAGCCCCCCGGGGGGGGGGCCCGGGCGGCGGGGGGCGGGCCAGGGGGCCAGGTGGAGGAGAGAAGGCCGCCTGCTGGGAAGAGCCGGGGAGGGATCGGGTCAGGGCTTTGCTCTCTCGCTCGCTCTCACACACACACACACACGCACGCACCCCCCGGCCCCGCTCCAACCTTCGCACATACACCCGTCCACACGGGAACAGACACACGAATCCGTCCACGCTCACGGGCTACAAGACAGTTCACACCCCTCCACCCAACACCTACACATCCCCCCCCCCCACCAAACACAGACAACACTGTGCACATAGACGCCTATTACCCGTCCCCCCTCCCCGAACAGTACTTCATACACACAGACGACATCCCCCCCATAGATGATATTACAGGTAGACACTCACACCCCCCACGGACAACACTACCCACACATAGAGAAGACCACACACCCATAGACAACACAACCCCCCCCCACCACAGACCGATACACACCCACATAGGCAACACCCCCCCCCCCCATACACACTTTCCCAATCAGCTCTCCAACTTCCACACTGCGGGCCGCGGAGGTAAGAGGGCAGTGGAGGACCAGAAGAGGGAAAAAGGAGGGGGAAAAGAGGCAGAGACAGAGAGAGGCAGAGACAGTGAGAGATGCAGAGACAGAAAAGAGGGAGGGAGTTCCGCAGGACAGAGACGATCTGAGAGAGACGGAGAGAAAGAGACGGTCTGAAAGGCACGGAAGGGAAAGATGAAGAGATAGAGCAAGAGCAAAAGAAGCCCAGAAGAGGAGAGACAAAGACACGGAGGGACCGGGAGACAGAAAGCGCAAGACAGATGGAGGGAATGGAGAAAAGCGGAAACGAGGAGAGACGGTGCTGGGGGGGGGGGGATGGGGGGGGGGCTGGAGACGGGGGACCGGAGGCTGGAGGCTGGGGGTTGGAGGCTGGAGGCCGAAGCCGGGGACCGGAAGCTGGGAAGTGGAGGCCGGGGGCTGGAGGCTGGGGGTCAGGGACTGGACAGCAGGAGTTGCACAGCAGACGCGGACGGATGCAGAGTTTAGAGACAGACCCAGAGGGAGCGAGAGATGGGAAGGAGGGAGGGAGGCGGAGACGGGCAGGTTGGGGGGGGGGCAGACAGAGGTAGACAGGCTGGACACGGGGAGGGCAGGGGGAAGTGACCAGGAGGGTCAGTGGGGAAGGGGAGAGCGGAGCGGGGGAAAGGGTCCTCCCTCCCTTCGTCCTTCCCTCCCTCCCTCCCTCTCCGCCGGCCCGTCCACCCTCCGACCTCCTCCCGGGCCCGACGGACTCACCGGCTGGCTGCGGGCGGCCGCCCCCGGGCTCTCCCCCATCGTCCGGACCGGCTCCCCTCGCCGCTCCTGGTCCTGTCCCGGTCCCGGCCCTCGGAATCCCCGGGGAACCCGGGCGTCCGGGGCCCGGCGGGGAGGACGGACGGACGGGGCCGCAGGGGCGAGGGGTGACTCCGTCCCCTTCTCTCCTTCCCTTCCTCCCTCCCTCCTTCCCCGCCTCCCGCTCCCTCTTTCCCTCCTTCTGGCTTCGCAACAAGTGTCCGCAGCCCCGGCCCGGCCCCTTCGCTGTCATTCGCCGAGCGGAGCCGGGAGCGGCGGTCCGCGGGGGATGACACCGCGGGGGACACTGTGCGTGACACCGCGCCCGCCCCCGGGAGGCCGACACCCCGGGGGAGCGCGACACCCTGGGCGAGGCGCCACGCCGGGCCACCCTCCGGGCGAGAGCCGGCCACGGCGGGGGACACCGCGCGCGCGACGCCGCGTCGGTAAGCGGGACGGCGGAACGGACCCACCGGGCCCGCGGGGCCGGCCGATACGGGGGAACCACCCGAAGGCGCGCCGGACGCGCCGGGTCCGCTCGCTTGGCCTCCCCGTCCGTCTCCCCGCGTCTAGGCCGCGAGCCCGTCGTCGCGTGGGGATGGTCTCTATCCGTCGCCCGGTTGGACTCTCCCGGCGCTTAGTCCGCTGTTCCGCGCCCAGCGAGGGCTCCGTCGATACGACGGAAGGGACGATTCTATCAGCGGCGAGCACGGATCTAGAACGCCGTCGGTCGACGCCGTTGCCGTCGACGCCCGTCCGCTCGCCCGGTTCCGTCGACCGTCCCCCCCCGCCCCCGGACCGTGAGCCCGCCGTTGTCCGATGTTGCCGGATCGTGCTTTGGGAAAGCGCGCAGTGGGCGCTCGGTAAATCCGACGGAGCGGACGAAGGAGCCGGGAGGGTGCGAGATCGGGCGGGCCGGGACGATGTGAAAAATGAGATGCGAAACCCGGAGCGACCGGTGCCCGAGACTGTATGTGTGCGTGCACGCGTGTGTGACTCTCTGCGTGTTGGGGACCGCGTAAGGCTCTGCGAATGCGCGCAGCCCGATCGGTAAAGCCCTGGGCACGCAGGCGAACGGGCGTGCGTGTGTCTGACCAGAATACCTCCCGGTGGCCCCCTCCCCTGGGAGGTGGGGGCCTGTAAGACTCTGCACGCGTGTAAAATCCTACGGGTAAAGCTGTGCGCACCCATGGGAAGGAGCACGTGTGTTCGGCAAGCCTGCGGCCTCCTCCCCTGGGAGGTAGGGGCCCGCAAGACTCGGCGCACGCGCGAAGCCCTATCAGGAAAGCTGTGCACACGCGTGTGTTTGACAAGAACACCTCCTGGCGGCCCCCTCCCCTGGGAGGTCGGGGCCCGTAATCACTGCGGCTGCTGCGAGACGGAGAATCGTCCCTCCTGACGCTTCCCGGGGTGTCCGAGGCGCAGAGCCCCGGAGGACACGTAGACATGGACACGGGGACCATCTCAGGGACCGGAGAGAGGGAGAAAAAGAGAGAGAGAGAGGTCCACCGGAGAGACTGACCCGGAAAGTTATGACAGTCAGAGCTGAGGAGAGCCTTGAGGGGGAACCCATCTCCCCGCACACACACGTACGCACACCCTTCGACGTATATGCGGACGCACGAATGTGTCCATGTAAAACCACATATACCCAATACTCTCTCTCTCTCTCTCTCTCTCTCTCTCTCTCCACAGTTGACCGTTGATCTGGAGGAAACCTTGCCCAGGTTCCTCTCTTCCCGAACGCACACGACGACGACGATGATGCTAATTTTCCAATTCCATCCGTTAAGGCTTTGGGCCAAACTCTGTGCTGAGCGCTCTGAGAGAAGTGAGATGACAAGCGGGGCCCCGTCCGACCCGGGGCTCACCGTTTAAAACAAGCAGAGGGGGCTTCACGGAGGAGGCCGGCCGAGCCTCGCCTTCCTCGGCCGCCTGGGGAAACCGCACCGGGCCACGGACTCCCTGCCCATGGAATTCCTTGCCCTCGGCCGACCACCCCTTCTCTTCCTCCAACTTCTTCGCCCCACAGCGCTCGCGTATATACGGACATATCTATAATTCTCTTTATTTACATCGATGTCTGTTTACTTGTTTCAGGGTCTGTCTCCCCCCCGCCCCCCCCCCCTTCTAGACTGTAAGCCCGGTGTGGGCAGGGGTTGTCTCTTCAGCGTTGAATTCCAGGCGTCGAGTACAGTGTTCCGCACACAGTAAGGGCTCAATAAACACAATCGAATAAAACGAGTCGGCCCACCTCCCCGCTCCGAGGAGACCCCCTCGGCCCCGTCCCTCTGCCCGCCCTTCTCCCAAGGACTCTGGGTCAGCGGCTGCGGAGGAAGCCGGGCTCTGCCTCCCGCGGGGAGTGGGAGGAGGTCAGGGCAGGGCTCTAGGCGCTTAGCACGCACGGTGAACGCTCGGCAAATGCCACCGGTGGCTTCCTGAGCTGCCGGGGATCCGTCGGACCCGGGCGGTGGGCCTCTCTCCCCGGGGACCCCGGGCCTCCTTGCCCGTCGTTCCCTTTCCCCACCGGACAGGGGCCCGGTTGATGATGGCTGGACTTGCTCCCTCCCTCCTTAAGCCCTCCTCCTCCTCTTCCTCCGCCGCATCCCTCCCCCCCCCCCACGCCCATCTCTCTACCTGTCTATCAGCTATCGATCCATCGATCCCATAGCCGGCCTCAGCTCTCCCTGAGCCTCTGTGTCTCTGCCCGAGCACACCCTCTCCCCTACCTTTGCCTTCCGTACCTCCCCCCGGGCCCCAGCCCCGACATCCCTTTCCGCCTCACCCTCGTCCACCCCGAACCTCTGACGCCTCGGATGTTGACCCTTGTCCCCTCCCCCGCGTTCACTCGTTCAATCGCATCGACCGAGCGCCGCACACTGTACTGAGCGCTTCTGCGGCGGCTTCTCTCCTGCCGGCCAGCGTCCCCCTCGCCCCGGGGACCTCCACCAGCTCCCGGCTCCGGGGTGGGGGCGAGGGGGCCCGGTTAAGCCGATGGCACTTGGGCGCTTACCGCGTGCCGAACCCTGTTCTAAGCGCTGGGCGATCAGGCGGTCCCGCGTGGGGCTCCCGGTCTTCAGCCCCATTTTCCAGATGAGGGAACCGGGGCCCAGAGAGGTTAGGTAGACCGGTGGCGGGGTCGGGATTGGAACCCACGACCTCTGACTCCCCAGCCGGGGCTCTTCCCCCTAAGCCACGCCGCTTCCCAAGTCAGGTTGGAGACGGACAGGGGAGGTTTCGCTGCTTGGGCTCGAGGGCAGGGGGAGCACAGTGATAATAACGCTGATAACAGTTGGCAAGAGAAGCAGCGTGGCTCGGTGGAAAGGGCCCGGGCTTGGGAGCTTGAGGTCCTGGGTTCCAATCCCACCTCAGCCACTCGTCAGCTGTGCGACTGCGGGCAGGTCGCTTCACCGCCCCGTGCCTCAGTTACCTCATCTCGTGACGCAGCGGTAAGAGCCCGGGCTTCGGAGTCAGAGGTCAACGGGTTCGAATCCCGGCTCGGCCACTCGTCAGCCGTGTGACCGTGGGCAAGTCGCTTCGCTTCTCTGTGCCCCAGTGACCTCATCGGGAAAATGGGGATGAAGACTGGGAGCCCCACGTGGGACAACCTCATCTCCCCGGGTCTACCCCAGCGCTCTGCACCTAGGAAGCGCTCACCAAATCCCAACGTTATTACTATTATTAAAAGGGGGATGAAGCCCGGGAGCCTCACGGGGGACAACCTGATGACCCTGCGGCTCCCCCAGCGCTTAGCACAGCGCTCTGCCCACAGCGAGCGCTTAACAAATACCAACATTATTATTATTACTTGTCAAGCGCTCACTCTGGGCCAAGCGCTGTGCTAAGCGCTGGATTCCAGCAGGTGGGGTGGGGGCGCACCGCCACCTGGCGGCAGCACCTGCTTCCTGCAGCCCCAGGCCCCTAGACCGGCCCCGGGCCTCGAATCCGCGGATCAATGATTGCTCGGGGCTATTTATTGAGCGCCCCTCGCTTAGGGCGGTGTGCTAAGCCCCCGGAAGAGGACAACACAACCAGCCAAGGGAGGTGGGCCCCCCCCCCCCCCCCCCGGGCCGCACTCCCTCTCCTCGCCGCCAGCTCCCCGTAGATCGGGCGGGAAAGCCGAGGAGGAGGGAGAAATCCCGGCACCGGGAGAGACCCGGAAAAGCTGCGGGAGGCGACGGGTGGGGGGATCTGTCCCCTCCGCCCCAGGATGCTCCCCATCCCCATCCCATCCATCGTCCTGTCCTTCCCCGACCAGCCACTCACCCATCTCCGGCCTCCCCCCCCCCTCCCGACCACCAGGCCCTCCAGAGCGGGATTCCCATCTCCTCCCTCGGCGGGATTCCCATCTCCTCCCTCTCCAGCGCCCAGTCCAGCCACGGCGGTGTGAGCGGCACCCTCAGGGGCCTCGGAGGTCCCGCCGCCCCGCCGCGAAGGGGTGGCTCCTTCTGCCCGTTGGCCACAGCCGGACGGCCGCCTCGGCTGGGCCAACGCGGCCGTCGGGGACGGCGGTCCGGACCGGCTCCGGAGGGCAGGGGGCCCCGGTGACCCCCGGCAAGCGAGGCGGGCAGGGTCCGGCAACGGCACAGGAGCCGAGGTGCTTGGGGATTAGGGGGAACGGGACCGCCCGGCCCCCTCTAGGCTCGTCCCGCCCAGGGAGTCCGGGACGCCCTTCTCTTCGCCTCCTTTATTCACCCCTCCCTCGGTCCCACCGCGGCCCTGATGTACGTACCTGTCGTTTTTTAATTCATATCCGTGCGTCTCCCCCTCCAGACCGCAAGCTCCACGCGGGCGGGGGACATTCGTCTACCAACTCCCGTTCCGTTGTCCTCCCCCTGCACGCGGCGAGCGCCTGATAGATGCATCCGGTCGCTCGCCCGACCCGCCAGTGGATGAGGAAGGGGATCCCGGGCCTCTCCTTGGGCCGAGGGGTTTGTAAACCAGAGTCGTAAAGATGGGGATCCAGCGGGGGGAGACGGTGGAGGGGTCCGGATCGGCTCCGACGCGCGGCCCGCCCGCGGCTCCTCAGGCCGCCGCCGGCCCCGGAGGATGACGTTTCCCAGGTCGGCCCCTGCCAGCCAAGGGGCACCGGGGATTTTTTCCCGCCCGCGGTGCTCACGGACCGGGCCGACCCCCGGGCGGAGCAACCGGGCCGGCTCGTCCCTTCGTCCGGGCACAGACCGACGGGGAACGAGAACGCCAAGGGAGAGGGCGGCGGACCTCCGACCCCGCCTCGGGAGCCACCGCGGGCGGGCGGCTCCCCCTCTCTCTCTCCAGTCCCCCGTTGGCTAGGGAGAGGAGCGGGGGGCCAAGAAGATACCGACGAGAGGGGGTCCGGAGGGGTCCGGGGTGGCGGGGGGGAGCCCGGCCGGGCCAGGTTGGAGACGGACAGAGGGGGCTTCGTCGCTTGGGCTCGCGGGCAGGGGGGAGGACGACGATAACAACTGTGCTCTCCGTGCGCCGGGCACCGGGGTGGAGACGAGCAGATCGGACCCGGTCCCCGGTCCCACGTGGGGCTCACGGTCCCGATCCCCGTTTCACGGAGGAGGCCGCTGAGGCCCGCAGAGGTGACGCCACCCGAGTCTCCCGGCGGGCGAGCGGCGGAGCCGGGTTGAGAACCCACGACCCCCTGACTGCCAGGCCCGGGCCCTGAGCCGCCGGGCCACGCCGCTTCCCCACCCGCGCCCCCCGCGCCGCCCTCCCGCCTCGGTTTCCCCTCCCCTCCGGCCCCCGAGCCCTCCGGGGGCGGAGCCGGCGCCCGTGCCACAGAGATGCTCACACGCCCTCCGGATGCCACCTTCTTATTGATCAGCCGAGCGGGAGGGGCCCCGGCCCCCGCCGGCTCCCGGGACCAAGGGAGCGGGAGGGAGGGGAGGGGGGAGGACGGGGCCGGGAGGCCAGGTCGGGGGGAGGGGCGCGACGACCCCGAGGGGCACCGGGCCCCCTCTCGCACAGCCGGGAGTGGGGGCGACGGGGAGAAGGCTCGGGAGGGGCCGGGTCGGGGGGGGGGACGACGGTCACGGCCAGGGGGCGGGTGCCGCCTCCCCCCCCCCCGCCCCGCCCCCGGCCTCCGCCGGGAAGCCCCCGGCCGGCCGCCCCCCCCCCGCCCCCCCGGGGCCGCGACCCACCCCGGCCCCCGGGGCGCTCAGCGGCCCTGGCCGGAGAAATAGGCGACGACTTCCAGGCGCAGGGCCCGGGCGTAGGCTCGCAGCGTGTAGAAGAGCGTCAGGAAGTCCTGAGTGCTGAAGAGCGTGTCGGCCAGGGCGAAGGCCAGCGTCGAGGGGATGCAGCCTCGCCCGTATTCCACCATCCACGTGCCCGCGCTCCACTGCACCGCCGCCGCCTCCCCCGGCCGGTGCACGACGGTCTCGCCTGGGGGCAGAAGGCCCGGGCGCCGGGGCGGCGGTCAGGGCCGGGCCCGCGCCGGCCCCCGGCCTCGCCCGGCCCCGCCGGCCCCGCCCCTCTCACCGGGGTAGTAGATCTCGCTCTTGGTCATTCCCTCCTTCCACTGGCGAAAGGTCCCGGAGATGAGGGTGTCGGAGATCTCAGCCCAGTAACGGCCTGGAACAGAGCCCCGAGGGTCAAGGGGCGCCCGCCCCGGCCGGGACCGAAGTCCGGGGGCTCGGGGGGAGGACGGGGAAGGGGCGGGGGGCGGAGGGCCCGCTGGGTAAATACCGGCCCGCCCGGGGGACAAAGGGCACGGCCTCCCACCCCGGGCCCCCGCCCCGCCTGCCCGGGCCGTCTCGTCGACGACGGGTATCTGTGATCCTATCGCTCTCTTCCGCCGCTCACGACGCCCCTCTACTTGTTCGGTCCCGATGTCCGTCTCCCCGCTTCTAGGCCGTGAGCCCGGGGCGGGGCGGGGATCGTCTCTCTCTGGTGCCCCGCTGTACATTCCAAGCGCTTCGACCGGCGCTCCGCACGCGGCAAGCGCTCCACGGATACGACGGAACGGACGAGGGAATGAGAGGCGGTCCCCTCCCACCCACCCGCTGGCCGGCCCTCGCTTTCTCCTCTTGCTCACGCCCTCCCTCCTCCTTGGCGCTCCTGCCCCTTCCGCATCCCACGGACCCCGACTCTCCTCCACCCTCGAAGCCCTCCCGAAAAAAAAATAAATCCCATCTCCTCCGGGAAGCCCGCCCAGACTGACCGCTCATCTCCCCATCCTACTCTCCCTCTCTTCTCCGCCCTCGTCTCCCTCCTGCCGAAGCACTCGGGCGGTCACCCTCCACCCGCCCCCACCCCCGCCACGGCCTTCGCGTCCGTACCCCGACGCTCGGCTCCTTCCCCTGCCCGTGATTTCGTCTCAACGCCCGTATCCCCAGCTCCCGGCCGGAAGGCAGGAATCGTGCCTCCTCCCTCTCCCGCGCCGCGCTCCCCACAGCGTCCGGCGCCCCGCGGGCGTCCGTCGATGCCGCCGCCGGCCGAGTAATCGACGAGGGGCCGGGGGCCGGGGGGATGCGGGTCCCCCGGTTCGGTTCTCCCGAGGCCAGGGATCCCAAGGCGGGGCGGGGGGATTTTTGGCAGCGCGCGCGCGTGCGTCCTCGCGATCGGCTGCGGGACTCTCCGCCGGCCGACCCCCGCCTGACCTACCCGCTCTCCTCATCCCAAACCCTGGGCGCCTCGAGAAGCGGCGTGGCCCGGTGGGGAAGGGCGGGGGCCCGGGAGTCCCCGGGCCTGGATTCTGATCCTCGCTCCGCCACACGGGCCTGCCGCGCGACCTCGGGCTCCTCTGGCCTGCCTCGCCTCTACGAGGGGAATCGAGGCCCCGTTCTCCGCCCCGACCCAGACCGTGTCTCAGCCGATCGCGCCGTGTCTACCCCGGTACTTAGCAGAGCGCTTCGCCTCGCTTCCCGGGGAACACGTCTACCGAGCCCGTCGCGCCGTACTCTCCCCGTCGCTCCGCACGCCGCCCATTCTCTTCCAAACGGTCGTGCCTCGCTCGCCTCCCAGACCCCTGAGCCACGGCATCCCTTCGGCCAACGCCGGCCTTTGGGACCTAAAGAGCCCTCCGGCGCTCGCCTGCGCGTCTCCTGGGTTTATCGATTCGAACCATTCCGGGAGAGAGTCTGACGTTTCCCTCCCCGCTTCGCGCGAAAGCGCCCCGTGGGCAGGGAGTACGTCGTTCCGTCACGCTGTTGGTCCCAAGCGTCCGGTCCGGTGCCGCCGCCCCGGGTACTCGGTAAATGCCGTTACTCACGCTGCGGCCCGGGAGCTTCTCAAGGGTAAGCTCATTCGCTCGTATCTACCGAGCGCTCACTCCGCGCAAAGCCCCGTACTTGGGCGAGCGCAACACGAGAGGACGAGCCTCCCCGATCCCTAGGGCGGGAAGGCCGTGTGGGGCAGGGAGGGCGTCGGATCTGATTACGGGATACTGACCCCAGTGCTTAGGACAGAGCGGAGCACGTCCGCAGCGCTTAATACCGGTGCTTTAATCTAGGGCGCTCTGCACCCAGGAGAGGCCCGCTAAATGTGCTGGCGATACCAATAGCTTGAGTTTGCAGGACATTCTAATGACAACCGCGATGCCCGTTAATGATAATAATAAAGATGGCGGTGTCCGTTAAGCGCCTACTACGTGCCGAGCGCTGGGGGGGGGAGAGCGGGCGGTCCCACGAGGGGCTCACAGTCTTCGCCCCCATTTTCCGGATGAGGGAACCGGGGCCCAGAGAAGCGACTCGCCCAGGGTGACACGGCAGCCGCGGGGCGGCTGCGGGATTAGAACCCACGACCTCTAGAGCCGCGAGCCCGGGCTCCCTCCACTGGGCCACGCCGCTTCCGCTGCCCATCGCTTGCTCTCAGCACCGCGGTGGATGTAAAACCCACGGGTCGGGCGCGGTGCCGGTCTCACCGGAGACTCGGTCTGGAGGAAGGAGAAGGGGCATCCCCTCCCCATTTCCCAGATGAGGTATAAGAGAAGCCGCGGGGCTCGGCGGCAAGAGCCCGGGCTTGGGAGTCGGAGGTCGTGGGTTCGAATCGGCCACTTGTCAGCCGTGTGACTGTGGGCGAGTCGCTTCACTTCTCTGTGCCTCAGTCTCCCCTCATCTGGAAAACGGGGATCAACCGTGAGCCTCACGTGGGGCGACCCGCCGCCCCCGTACCCCCCCCCCCCCCCCAGCGCTCAGAACGGTGCTCCGCACAGAGTAAGCGCTTAACAAATACCGCCATCATTATTATTATTGGAAGCGGCGTGGCCCAGTGGAAAGAGCCCGGGCTTGGGAGTCAGAGGTCCTCAGGTGGGACGACCCGGTCACCCCATATCTCCCCCGGCGCTTAGAACAGTGCCCTTGCACACGGCAAGAGCTCAACGAGTACCGACACGATTGTTGTTATTATAACCGAGGCCCAGAAGAGTGAAGCGACGCGGGCCGGGTCACGCGGCAGACACCCGGCAGAGCTGAGCACCCAGGTCCCCCGACCGTCCGGCCCGGGCCGTTTCCCGCTAGGCCCCGCTGCTCCTCGAGGCCCCGCGACTCTTCCGGAGCGCCTTCCTCCCGACCCCCTCACTTATCCTCAGATCATCCCCGTGAGGAGGGACCGGTCGGGCTCCGTTCTAAGCGCCGGGGGAGCCGCGGGGTCGCGGGGCCGCCCCGCGCGGGGCTCCCGCCCTCGTCCCCGTTCGACGGGAGCGGTCGCGGGGGCCCCGGGGCGTCGGGCGACTGGCCGCGGGTCACGCGGCTGGCACGCGCCCGACGCCCGGCCGGGCGGGGGCCTCCCGGCCCAGCCGGCGTCCCGTCCCCGCCCCCGGCTCACCGGAGAGTGGCCGCTGGAGTCCACGGCGGTGCCGAAGAGCAGCACGTACTCGGAGAGGGAGGCGTGCAGCAGGCACATGGACCCCATCCAGCCGCCGGCGTTGACGAACACCCACTGCAGCTCCTCGTCCTCCAGGATGTGTCCCGGGTGCTGGCGCCGCAGCTCCACGATGATCTTGGAGAAGGCCAGCTCGTGGTCCAGCCCTGGGGGCGAGGGGACTCGGACGGCTGACCCCCGACCCCGGCCGCCCGGACCCCCCCCCCCCCCCACCGCCCCGCCCTCCCCGCGGCCCCGGGCAGGGTCCACGCTCCCTTGGGCGGCGAGGGGCGGGGCCGGGAACGACGACGATAGCGGCGGCATCCGTTGAGCGCTCGCTACGTGCCGGGCACCCTCCCGAGCGCTGGGGGAGAGACGGGGTCGTCGGGCGGTCCCACGTGGGGCTCGCCGTCGTCGCCCCCCACTTTCCGGGCACCGAGAGGCGAGGCGACTCGGCCGAGGGGCGGCGGAGCCGGGATCGGAACCCGTGGCCCCTGACTCCCCAGCCCGGGCCCTTCCCACTGGGGCTGACCCACCGGGGCGGCCTGGCCGGACTCTCCCCCCCCTCCCGGCTCCTTCGCCGCTCCTTCCCGGCCCCGACTCCCCGCCGCCCCTGGGGGAGACTGAGGCAAAGGGGCCCGGGCCAGAGCTCGGCGCGGACAAGCCCCGGGTCCGGGGAAGCCGCGCCCCCGCCCGGCGGTTCCGCCGCCGGGCACAGACCGGCCGGTAATAAGAGCGGCGTCGGTCAGCCGCTTCCTAGGCGCCAGGGCGCCGTCCTAAACGGAAGACGGGAGGCTCCGGCCCCGCTGTCTGCCGCTGGTCCGCCGTGCGACTCGGGTGAGTCATTTCACTTCTCTGGGCCTCAGTTCCCTCGACTGGAAAAATGGGGACGAAGAACGTGAGAGGCCCGGGCGGGCGGGGACCGCGTCCCCGCCGGGCACTTAGTACGGTGCCTCGCGGCTAGTAAGCGCCTAACAAATATCCCCGCCGCTATTCTTCTTCTTCTCTGGGCCTCTGCTGCCTCATCTGCAAAACGGGGGATCCCCCCCGGCGCACAGTGGAGCGCTCAACGAGTACCACGACGCTGAGGACGACGACGGCGATTACGAGCAGATGGGGGTTGGACCCGGTCCCCGTCCCCTGTGGGGCTCCACCCCCGTTTTCCAGATGAGGGAACTGAGGCCCAGGGAAGCGACGAAGCCCCACTTCTCCTCGTCCATTCGATCGTACCGGTTGAGCGCTTACTTATGCGCAGAGCGCTCTACTCCGCGCTGACCTCCCGCTCCCTTGGGCGTCGCCCCGACTCCCTCCCTTTGCTCCCCTCTCCCCCGCCCCCCCGGCACTCCTGCGCGAGCCCCTTGTCGGGCAGGGATGGTCTCTGCTGCCCAACTGCACGTTCCGGGCGCTCGGCACGGCGCTCTGCGCGCGGTAAGCGCCCAATAAATACGACGACGTGAACGTATCTGTCATCTTCCGTATTCGTACTGACGTCCGTTTACTTGTACCGACGTCTGTCTCCCCCTCCCCTAGACCGTGAGCCCGTTGCGGTCGCTGTCTGTGTCGCGTCGTACTTTCCCGAAGCGCTCAGCGCAGCGCTCTGCCCACAGTGATGGCGGCGGCGGCGGCGACGGCATCTGTTAGGCGCTCACTACGTGCCAAGCGCCGTTCTTAGCTCGGGGGGGGGGGGGAGACGCAAGGTCATCAGGTCGTCCCAGGTGGGGCTCGCAGTCGAAGCAGCGCGGCTTAGCGGCGAGAGCTCGGACCTGGGTTCTAATCCCGGCTCCGCCACTCGTCCGCCGTGCGACCCTGGGCAAGTCACTTCCCTTCCTCTGTGGCTCAGTGACCTCATCTGCAAAATGGGGTTGGAGACGGTCAACCTGCCGACTCTGGATCTCCCCCGGGGCCTGGCACCTAGTGGGCGCTTAACAACTACCATCGTTCTTATTATTTTATTATCGGAAGCAGCGTGGCTCAGTGCAAAGAGCGCGGGCTTCGGAGTCGGGGCTCACGAGTTCGACTCCCGCCTCTGCCCCTTGTCGGCTGTGTGACCGTGGGCGAGCCGCTTCACTTCTCTGCGCCTGGGTTCCCTCATCTGGAAAATGGGGACGAAGACTGGGAGCCCCACGTGGGCCAACCCGATTCCCCCGTGTCCACCCCCAGCGCTTAGCACGGTGCTCGGCACCTAGTCGGCGCTTAAGAAACACCAACATTATTATGATGACCGTTATGATGATTATGATGATTTCTCCGGGCCCGATGTCCCTCCTCTGCCACACGGGGACGGAGACCGGGGGCGCCGCGTTCCGCCCCGCCGACCTGGCGTCTCCCCCGGCGCTTGGACCGGTGCCGGGCACCCAGTCAGCGCTGCTCACTCTTTCTCCGGGCCTCGGTGACCTCATCTGTCAAATGGGGACGAAGGCCGGGAGCCCCACGAGGGACAACCCTCCGACCTTGGATCGATCTCCCCCAGCGCTCAGAACGGTGCCGGGCACCTAGTCGGCGCTTAACGAATACGCTCATTAGGATGACGACGAGGGTGGGGACGCGGACTGTCCATTCCGAGCGCTTAGTTAAGCGCCGACCGGGTGCCGGGCACCTCCGCGGAACGGGGACGGGGCCCGAGCCGCCTCCCCCGCGCCTCCCAGCCCCTGGAACCCAGGCCCCGGGGGCTCCGAGCCGGCCGGTCGGGGGGTCGGGGGGGTCGGGGGCGCCGACCTGCGTACTGGCGAGCCAGCAGGGCGACGTCCTGGCGCTGGAATCGGAAGGGCCCGGCGTGCGGGCCGCCGCCGCCGCCGCCGCAAAGGGCCCGCAGCAGCACGGCCAGGCCGCCCAGCAGCAGCGCCGCCCGCAGCGCCCGCCCGCCCCGCGCCCACCGCATGCTCCCCGACGGCGCCTCCGCCGGATCCCCTTCCCCTTCCCCCCCCCCCCGCCCACTGCCCCGCCGTGGTACGGCCCCGCCCCGGCCCCGCCCACGCCGACCGCTCCATTCGCACGGGAGGGGGGGACGGACGGAGGGACGGACGGAGGGAGGGAGGCCCGAGCGCCACGGACCTGCTCCCCGACGCACAGACCGACGCGCCGCCCGCCCGCCCGCCCGCTCATTCGTCCAGCCATCCGTCCGTCCCTTCATTCATTCATCCGTTCGTCCGTTTATTCATTCATCCATCCATCCATCCGTCCATTCGTTCATTCAGCCAACCGTTCATTCATTCGTCCAGCCAGCCAGCCAACCGTTCATTCATTCATTCGTCCATCCGTTTATTCATTCATTCATCCATCCATCCACTCATCCGTTTATTCATTCACCCACCCATCCATCCGTTCATTCATTCATTCATCCATCCGTCCGTCCGTCCATCCGTTCGTTCATTCATCAGCTCATTCATTCGTCTATCCATCCATCCGCGAATCCACCCGTCCATCTGTTCATTCATTCGTCCGCTCATTCATCCACACGTTCATCCATCCATCCATCCATCCATCCATCCATCCATCCATCCATCCATCCATCCATCCATCCATCCATCCATCCTCTCATTCATTCATCCATCCATCCGTTCATTCACCCATTCATTCATCCATCCATCCATCCATCCGTCCATTCATTCATTCATCCGCTCATTCATCCATCCGTCCGTCCGTCCATCCATCCATCCGACGACGGGCTCATTCGTTCATTCGATTGTATTTACTGAGCGCTTACTGTGTGCGGAGTGCTGGGCTGAGCGCTTGGAAAGTACAATTCGGCCACAGAGAGAGAGAGAGACGATCATTCATTCAATCCTATTTATTGAGCGCTTACTATGCGCAGATCGACATCATCATTATTAGAATTATTATTATTATTATTATTCTCTGGGCCTGTTACCTCATCTATAAAAGCGAGGATCGACCCTGTGAGCCCGACGCGGGGTTGGCTTGTTCCATCTCAACGCTTAGGCCGGTGCCTGTCCCGCAGTAAGTGCTTAACAAATTCCACGATGATTATTCTTGCCCCAGCGCTTACAACAGTGCCCGGCGCATAATAATAATTATGGTATTGAAGTGCCAGGCGTTACGGGGCGATATGGTAGGCGCTTCACACATACCAACTGATAGTTGTTATTATCAGTTGGCAGAAAGGTTCCCCGCCCAACGGAGCTTAGGGTCAAGGGGGTTGCCATGCATCTATTTCATTCAGTTTTCTCTCCTCTCGCTGCTACTGCTGGGACCTATTCCACTGCAAGTGTCCACTTGGTTAGAGATGGCAAACTTGCTGCGGGCAGGACCTTTCACCTGCACGGGACATGACTGTGCAAGGCGCTCGGCGCGGTGCCCGAGCAGGCGCCGGAACCCGCGGCTGCGCCTAAGGTCACCCGATCCCCATGGCGAGGGTCTGAGCCCTCCGAGCGCCTGGCCCCGCCCACCGGGGGGGGTCACATGAGCGCGGGGGACCAATAGGAGCGGAGATAGCGGGTCGCGAGTGGGGGGACCGAAGAGCAGGTGGCCCCGCCCACGGGAGGGTCTCGACCAATAGGAGCGGGGATGGGGGGGCCCGAGTGGGAGTCGAAGAGCACCCGGCTCCGCCCACTATAGGGTCACATGAGCGCGGGCGACCAATAGGAGCGGGGATGGCGGGTCGCAAGAGGGAGCCGAGGTAGCTGCCCCCGCCCACTGGGGGGTCACGTGATCGCGGTCGACCGATAGACGCGGGGCAGGGATGGGGCGCAAGCGGGAGCCGAAGAGCAGCTGGCTCCGCCCGCTATGGGCGGGGTCAGGTGAGATAGGTCAACCAATAGGAACGGGGCAGGGATGGGAGGGGGCGCAAGCGGGAGCCGAAGAGCAGCTGGCTCCGCCCACTACGGGGTCACGTGAGATAGGTCAACCAATAGGAACGGGGCAGGGATGGGGGGGGCGCAAGCGGGAGCCGGAGAGCAGCCGGCTCCGCCCACTACCGGGTCACGTGAGATAGGTCAACCAATAGGAACGGGGCAGGGATGGGGGGGGCGCAAGCGGGAGCCGGAGAGCGGCCGGCCCCGCCCACTACGGGGTCACATGGTCGCGGGCGACCAATAGGAGCGGGGCGGCAGGGAGAGCGGCCGCGTCTGCAGCCATGGCCGGAGCCGGGCCGGGGCCGGAGCCGCAGCCGGAGCCGCAGCCGGAGCCGGAGCCGCGGCGGGCCGGGGAGGAGCGATCGGGGCCCTTCCAGGCCAGCGGTACCGGATCCCCTCCTCTCATTCTGCCCTTACCGTGTGCGGAGCCCCGGGCCAAGCGCCGGGGCGCTGAGGACGGTCTCGGTTAAGCGCTGACCCGCTGCCCGGCCCTGCGCTAAGCGCCGGGCGGAGATACAAGGCTCCCAGGCTTCGTCCCCATCGTCGTCATCATCGTAACGGTATCTGCGGGGCGCTTACTAGGTGCCGAGCACTGTGCTAAGCGCCGGGGGGAATACAATACTACTACTGCTAAGAATGTCGGTATCTGTTAAGCGCTTACTAGGTGCCGAGCACCGTGCTAAGCGCTGGGGTAGACACAGGGCAATCAGGCTGTCCCACGTGGGGCTCCCAGTCTTCATCCCCATTTTCCAGACGAGGGAACTGAGGCCCAGAGAAGGGAAGTGACTTGCCCACCGTCACACAGCTGACAGGTGGCAGAGCCGGGATTCGAACTCATGACCTCCGACTCCAAAGCTCTTTCCACGGAGCCACGCCTCTCCTCCAATACTACTCATGTTGGTACTCGTTAAGCGCTTACTCTGTGCAGAGCAGCGTTCTGAGCGCCGGGGTGGACGCAGGGGAATCCGGTGGTCCCCCGGGGGGCTCACGGTCTTAATCCCCATTTTACAGAGGAGGGAACTGAGGCCCGGAGAAGTGACTTGCCCACAGACGAGTGGCAGAGCCGGGATTCGAACCCCTGACCTCCGACGCCGAAGCCCGGGCCCTTTCCGCTGAGCCACAATCATAATGATGACGGGATTTGTTAAGCGCTTACTAGGTGCCGAGCACTGCGCTAGGCGCTGGGGGAAATACAGCTGTAATAATGATGACGGGATTTGTGAAGCGCCCGCTAGGCGCCCAGCACTGCGCTAAGCGCCGGGGTCGCCACGGGGTCATCAGGTTGTCCCACGTGGGGCGCCCAGTCTTCGACAGACCTGTCCGGCACCCATTTGTCCATTCCAAGCGCGTAGTACGGTGCTCCGCACACAGTGAGCGCCCGGTAAGTACCATCGAACGCACCGACGACTCCCCGTTTGACGGATGAGGTGACCGAGGCCCAGAGAAGTGAGGCGACCTGCCCAAAGTCACACAGCGGACGAGGGGGCGGAGCCGGGATCCGAACCCCCGACCCCCGACTCCCAAGCGCGGGCTCTTGCCACTGAGCCCTCCCCCGGCCCCTCCGGCCTCCCGCAGCCCCCCTCCCCACCCCCCCCTCCCAACCCAGAGATCCCCGCCCCGCCACTGGTCCGCCGGGTGACTTGGGGCCGCTCGCTTCGCTTCTCTGGGCCTCGGTGACCTCGTCTGTCAAATGGGGGTGAAGCCTGTCAGCCCCACGTGGGACAACCCGATCGCCTTGTATCTGCCCCAGGGCTCGGCACATAGTCGGCGCTTAACGCAACGGGCCCCCTTCCCCGGCCCCCCCCCCCCCGGCCCGGCTCCCCCAGCCCAGAGATCTTCGAGACCCCCTCCCCTCTGGCCTCTCCCCGCCCCCCCCCCCCGCGAACCCGCCGGCCCTCCTGCACCCCTCTCCCCCCACCCAGAGATCTCTTTCCAGGAAGGGAGACCCTGCCCCCCCTCCCCCCCCCCGGCCTCCCCCATCTCCTCTCCCCTGCCCAGAGATCCACTCGCTCCAGAAGCGGAGACCCCCTTCAACAAATTTCATTATTATTATTCTCCCCGCGCCCCGCCGAGCCCCCTCCCCCCCAACCCCGGGCACCCCGTTTTCCCTTCCCTCCGGATTCTGGGTCAGTTGGACTCTGGTTGCGGCCCCCTGGGGCTGGGAAAGGCGGTCCCTTCCTCCGCGTACCAGCCCGCGGGAATTCAGACTCCTCCCACTCACCTGAGAGAAGCGGCGTGACATGGTGGATGGAGCACCGGGCCGGGAATCACGAGGTCACGGGTCACGCTTCCGCCGTGTGACTCCGGGCGGGTCGCTTCACCTCTCTGTGCCTCTGTCACCTCATCTGGAAAGCGGGGGTGGAGACCGTGAGCCCCCCCCCCCCCCCGGGCTTGATTCCACCCCCGCGCGGGGCGCGGCGCTCGGCGCGTAGTAAGTGCCCGACGGTACCGCGGCTACTAACGAGTGCCGCGGTCGTTCACCCTCCGGGCCGTACGACGGTGGTCGCTCTCTCCGTGCGGCGGGTCTGCGGGGACGGACTGCCGTTCAGAGTCCTCGCGCTCCGTACCCTCCCCTTCCCCCAGGGAGCCGGGAGCCCTGAGGGTCGACGGGGGAGGCCGGGGGGGTGGCCCGCGGCCGTCCCGTCACCTGCCTCCTCCGCCCCCAGAGCACCAGCACGTCCGCTACAACCCGCTGCAGGACGAGTGGGTGCTCGTGTCCGCGCACCGCGTGAGGCGGCCCTGGCGGGGGCAGCTGGAGCCCCCGGCCCCTGAGAACTTCCCTCGCCACGACCCCGACAACCCCCTCTGCCCTGGGGCCACGCGGGCCAACGGGGAGGTGATTGCGCCCGGGGTCGGGGACGGGAACCGGGGAAGCCACGGACGGGGGCGGTGCTCGGGAGCCCAGGTCCCTCGAGGTTGGAGGGGGTCCCTTGGCGGCCGGACCCCAAGTGGGGACCGGAGGTGGGTTTTTGTTTTCTGTTTTATGGTATCGGTTAAGCGCTTACACTATCCCAGCCACCGTACCGGGCTGTGGGGTAGATTCGAGATACTCCGGTTGGACCCCAATCCACGCCCCTCTCGGGGCTCACGGTTTTCATCCCCGTTTCGGTAAGCGAGGCCCAGAGAAGAAGCGGCGAGGCCTGGTGGACGGAGCACGGGCCCGGGAGTTAGAAGGACCCGGGTTTCGGTCCCGGCTCCGCCGCTTGCCTGCCGAGCGACCTCGGGCAAGGGTTTCCCCGCTTCTCCCCGCCTCGGTCCCCTAATCTGTAAAATGGGGACCCGTGGGCCGGGGACGGTGTCCGACCCGATTGGCTCGCATCTTTCCCGTCGCTTAGCACGGTGGCGGGGACGCGGGAAGCGCTTAACGGATACCACCGAAAAGAGTCCCGGCGGACGGTTGCGAGTGGCGGACCTGGGGTTAGAACCCAGGTCCCGGGCCCATGCTCTTTCCACTAGGCCGTGTATTCCGTGTCCTTTCCGCCCTCCCCGAGGGGTCTGGATGGGGCTCCTGGAGCTTTCCGCCCACCCTCCGCCCTCTCCCCCCCACAGGTCAACCCTCTCTACGAGAGCACCTTCCTCTTTGACAATGACTTCCCTGCCCTGCGGCCCGATGCCCCCAGCCCTGGTAAACCCCGTGGGGAAGGGGGCGGTGGGGACGGGCCCTGGGGAGATGTTGGGCGGCAGGCGGGCGGGGCTTGGGGGACGGCCGGTCCCCTGCCCCTTCCCCTCCCCCCCGGCCCCTCGGTCACCTCGCTGCTCCTCTGCCTTCAGGACCCAGTGACCACCCCCTCTTCCGGGCAGAACCGGCTCGCGGAGTTTGGTAACGTCCCGGGGGCGGTGACCCTGCCACCGTCCCGTCCCGTCCCCCCCCCCCCCCGCTCCGCGTCACCCCGGCCAGTCCCGGGCCCTGCCCACCCCCGCCCTTGCCCCGTCCCCGCCCTGCAAGCCGGCCCTCCGCGTTCGGTCAGTCCGTTCGGTCGTATTAATCGGGCGCTCGCCGGGTGCACGGCACCGTAGTGAGCGCCCCGGGGGAGTACGACACGACAGTAAACGGACACGTTCCCCGCCCACCCCGAGCGTACGGTCTAGAGGCCCCGTCCCGTTCTCCCCAGCAAGGTCCTGTGTTTCCACCCGTGGTCAGACGTCACTCTGCCCCTCATGTCGGTCCCCGAGATCCGGACCGTCATCGACACGTGGGCCGAGGTGTCGGAGGACCTGGGCGCTGAGTATCCCTGGGTCCAGGTCAGTGGGGCGGGGCTCCCGCGTCCCGGGCCGGGGGGGGGGGGGGGGGTGTGGACGCCTGGCCCGCGATGGCCCGCGATGGCCCGCTCTGTTCCCGGAGGTCGGGGTGTCGTCTCGCGGGGGCGGCGGGAGGTGGGGCGGCGCCCCGGAGGGGAGCCCCCTCCGGGCCCCCTCCGGTCCTCGGGCCCGCCGCGGATCACTTAAAGCTCACCTCCTCCGGGAGGCCTTCCCAGACGGAAGCCCCCTTTTCCTCCGCTCCCCTCCCCGTCGCCCCGGCTCCCTCCCTCTGCTCTACCCCCGTCCCCGCCGGGACATATTTATTATTCTCTTTATTTAACGAATGATGCACATATGTCTCTAGTTCTGCTTCTCTCTTTCGATGCTGTCGACGCCTGCCTACTCGTTTGCTGTCTGTCTCCCCCCTTCTAGACTGTGAGCCCGTTGTCGGGCAGGGACGGTCTCTCTCCGTTGCCCAACTGTACTTTCCAAGCGCCCGGCGCCGGGGTGCGCGCACGGGAGGCGCTCGATGAATACCATCGAACCTCACCTCCCTTCACCCCCTCCCACCAGATCTTTGAGAACAAAGGCGCCATGATGGGCTGTTCGAACCCCCATCCCCACTGCCAGGTAAACCTCCTCCCCCTTCCCTCTCCCCCGCCGCGGGGCCCATCCCGGCTCCCGCGGGGCCCCCGTCCTACCCTTCCCCACCCGCCGGGCCTCCTGGCTTCTCCGGGAGTCCGAGGGTCCAGTTTGGGGGGCCGGCGGAAAGTGCGGGGGGGAGACCCCAGCCCCGTGGCTTGCCGAAGCCGGAGGGTCGAGGGGCGGCCGGTCGTCGGAGGCGGGGGGGTGGGGGCCGGGCCGGGCAGCGAATCCCCCTGCTTCCCCCCAACCCCCGGCCTCCGATCCCTCCGACTCCAGGTGTGGGCCAGCAGCTTCCTGCCGGACGTGCCCCGGCGGGAGGACGGGAACCAGCGGGAGTATCTGAGGCGTCACGGAGAGCCGCTGCTGTTGGCCTACGGGCGCCAGGAGGCCCGGAGGAAGGTGCCCGGGGGCGGGGGGGCGGGGGTCCGGGACGCGGAAGCGGGCCCGGGAGGGAGGAGCCGCGGAGCAGCACTCCCTCCCGCCCCCCCCAGGAGCGGCTGGTGCTGGCCAACGACGACTGGCTCGTGCTGGTGCCCTACTGGGCCGTGTGGCCCTTCCAGACCCTGCTGCTGCCACGGCGCCACGTGCTGAGACTACAGGATCTGCAGCCGGGGGAACGCGACAGTGAGACCCGGGCCCCGCACGCTTCCCCTCCGACTTGCCCCGGCCCCGATGCTGGCATTTTCCCCCACCTCTGCCGGGGCGCGGAGGGCCGGGGGCGGGTGGGGCTCGGGATCCGGGGGCCGGGGGTGGTCCACGCCGGGGTGGTGGGCTTTCCTAGGAAAGAGGGTCGCCGCCGCAGGTGAGGAGAGGGGGGGGCCCTCAGAGGCCGGGGCTCTTCTCTCCAGGCCTGGCCGCTATCATGAAGCAGCTCTTGACCAGATACGACAACTTGTTTGAGACGTCGTTTCCGTATTCGATGGGCTGGCACGGTAAGGCGCCCCGCGCTCTGAGCGCGCTTGGTGTCCGGAGCGCTCTAGCGATAACGACGGCATCTGTTGAGCGCTTACTATGTGACCGGCACCGCTCTGAGCGCCGGGGGAGATGCCCGGGGATCAGGTCGTCCCCGCGTGGGGCTCTCGGTCTTCATCCCCACTTTACAGTGGAGGTAACTGAAGCCCGGAGAGGTGAGGAGTGACTTGCCCAAGGTCACCCAGCGGACAGGTGGCGGAGGCGGGATTGGGACCCGCGTCCTCCGACTCCCAAGCCCGGGCTCTTTCCACCGAGCCGCCCTGCTTCCCCGTAGCTTCTTCCTTTCCCCGTACTGAGCCCTCGCCAGGCAGTTGGTCGGTGGTATTTTTTGAGCATCTCCCGTGTGCCGAGCACTGGAGCGAGTCCTCTGGAGAGTCCAGTACGGTCGAGCCGGTGGAAAGATCCCTAACCTCAAGGAGCTTACGGTCTAGAGGGGAGGCGACCATGAAAATAAATCGCATAAATAAATCGAGATCCGGACAGAGCGGGCGCTCGGTAAATACGACCGGGTCGACAGGGACCTGATTTTGAGGGTGGGGGGTGGGGGTGGGGGTCGAGTACAGACCCCGGTGCATAGGTGATAGGGAAGGGAGGGAGACCGGCGTGGGGGACGAGGGGGTTAGTCAAGGACTCTCCCAGCCCCGCAGCGCTTGGGTGAATATCTGTGACTTTATTGATCCGGATCGCTGTCTGTCTCCCCCGGCCCCTCCAGACTGGAAGCTCGTTGTGGGCGGGGACCGTCGCTGTTTACTGTCGTATCGTCCTTTCCCGAGCGTGCTCCGCACCCAGCGAGTGCTCAATAAGTACATTCGAATGAATGAGGGGATGGGATTTTAACGGGGCCCTCCTCGGCAGAAACGGGAAAGGCAGAAGCGTTTTAGCTCCCCAGGCCCCACCGATGACCGTCTCTTTTCACGGAAGGAGCCTCGCCGTCCCAGAATGGTAATAGTAATAATGGGACGGTGGCGTCTGTTGAGCGCTTACTACGTGCCAAGCACTGTTCTAAGCGCTGGGGGCGGATACCGGAAGCCCGTCAAAGGGCAGGGACTGTCTCTCGCTGTTGCCGACTTGTACGTTCCAAGCGCTCAGTCCGGTGCTGTGCACGTAGTGAGCGCTCAATAAATACTGTTGAATGGAGGAATACCAGGTGATGAGTCTGTCCCACGTGGGGCTCACAGTCTTCATCCCCGTTTTACGGATGAGGGTGGTCTTCCAGGGCCCCGTGACCTTCCCCGAGGTCACCCGGACCAGGCCCGTTAGGAGTCACAGTCTTTGCGAGGCAGCGGAGTCTGTGTTTCCGAGAGCCCTCCTTCCCCTAGGGCACCGGCGTCTCCTACGGCCACCCGGGATGGGGCGCGCTGCGTTAAAGAATATCAGGTCGCGCCAGCCCGGTGAATTCCCACTTTTCCGGTTGTTCCCATGGGATGGGCACCCCCGCCTCCCAGGCCACAAGCCACGGCACCTCCCTGCCCCCACCTCAGATCTGGGAGGTCCAAAGAGGAGGGAGAGGCGGAATCCGCCAGGGTCCTTCGGTCCGAGGCTCTTGGGCGCTCCGTCGAGCGATCGTATTGAGTCCTCACCGGGTGCGGGGGCACTCTGTTAAGCGTTTGGGAGAGTAACGCGTGACAGAATAGGTCGACAGCTTCCCCGGCCACAGCGAGCTTACGGTCTGGAGCCTACGGGGTCGGCCGGCCAACCGGAGGGAGAGGGGTGCTCCCCTGTCCGGCCGGTGGGAGGGGCTGAGGCCGGGTCCCTTCCGCACCCCACAGGTGCCCCCGCGGGGCCTCTCGGAGAGGCCGAGGCCGGGCACTGGCAGCTACATGCCCATTACTACCCGCCTCTCCTCCGCTCCGCCACCGTCCGCAAGTTCATGGTCGGCTACGAGATGTTGGCCCAGGCCCAGAGGGACCTGACCCCCGAGCAGGTGAGTCCGGAGGCTCCCGGGACCCGGGGGTCCCCGTCCCCCGGCCGCCGCTCAGCCCGGAGTGGAGGGGGCGGGGGGGGGGGGGGGGGACGAGGGCAGAGACCTGGGCCGGGGCAGCGGACGAGGGCCCCGTACCCCCTCCTCCTGCCCCTCCGCAGGCCGCCGAGCGCCTCAGGCAGCTGCCGGAGGAGCATTTCCGGCTGCGGCAGGAGAAGGCGTGAGCGAGGCCGAAGCGGAGCGCCGGGAGCGGTGGGCGGGCTCGGGCGGCGGGATCCCGACGGCGGCGAAGAGACCTCGTAAAATAAACCCTGCGGGCTTTGGCTGTAGCTGCCGTCTCTGGGGTGGGGGGGCTCTGGGTTCCCCCCCACCTCCGCTTGTGCGCGCGCGCACGCCCTCCCCAAGAAGACCCTCGCTTCGAGAGCGGGGCGGAGGCACGGGCGAAGACCTCCCCCCCCCCCCCCCCGCCCACCTCCCCCAGGGCTCCGTCAGGATGTGGGTGACCAGAGCTGGGGCTGCCTGGATGGGGGCCGCCTCCCCGGAGGCCCACGGGCGTGGCCTGGCGGCAAGAGCCCGGGCTTGGGGGTCAGAGGCGGTGGGTTCTAATCCCGGCTCCGCCACCGATCGGCTGGGTGGGACTTGGGGCACGACCCTTCGCTTCTCTGGGCCTCAGTTCCCTCATCTGTAAAATGAGGAGGGAGACCGTAAGACCCAGGTGGGACTCCCCGATACCTCGTCTCTACCCCGGTGCTTAGAACGGTGCTCGGCGCATAGTAAACGCTTAAATACCATCCTCTTCCCCTGGCTCCCGACTACACCCGGCCCTGGTCCCGGCCCTGAGACGTCTGCCCCTGTCCCTTTACTTGATTTGATTCGATTTTGGGTATCTAAGCGCTTACTATGTGTCAAGCACCGTTCTAAGCGCTGGGGTAGAGACGAGCTAATGAGGTGGGACCCGATCCCAGTCCCCCAGAGGGCTCACCGTTTTAATCCCCATTTTACAGACGAGGTCACTGAGGCCCCCTAGGAGCGAAGGGACTCGCCCGAGGTCCCAGAGCAGACGAGTGACGGAGTTGGGACTAGAACCCAGGTCCTTCCCGCTCCTAGGCCCCCGGGCTCTAGCCGCCAGGCCACGCCGCCTCCCGGGTGTGGGATCCTTCCCTTCGGCCACACCCCCACCAGCCCTGCTCTGGCCGAGAGGGGAGGCAGGACCCGATCAGAGCTAGGCTACCGTCCACACTCCCGGGCACCTTGGCGTAGGGAGTCAGAAGTTTTGTGGGTCCTGATCCCGTGTCACCTCGGGCAAGTGACTTCACTTCTCCGTGCCTCGGTTCCCTCGTCTGCGAAACGGGGATCGAGACCGTGAGCCCCGCATGGGAGAGGGAGCGGGTCCATCCAGAGTCGCTGCTCTCCACCCCTGCGCCTTAGTCCAGTGCCCGGCACGTAGTCGGCGCCCGACAGATAGCCACGGGCCCCGAGGCCCGGGGAAGCCTCGGGCCTCCCCGGCTGGCCGCTTCGAGCCCGGGACCGGAAGAGGGGAGGCCGCTGGCCGGGAGCCAGACCTCGGCGCCCTGGACCTTGTAATCAGCCGTGGCCTTGGCCCCGGCCCAGCCCGGCTGCCGAGACCGCAACACGCGTGGCTGGGAGCGGCGGGGAGACCAGGCGGTGGGGAGACGCCCTCCTCCGCCTCCTGGGTCCCGGCGGCTGAGCCCGAGTGCCGGGACCGACCCCGAGCCGCGCCCCAGGGGACGCGACGAGGGGGAGGCGCTCAGGAGGGGGGGGAGGCGGCTCCGCTTTCCCTCTCGAGTCCCAGGCTCCCTGCTCCGGGTGAGGCGTAGGCCTTTGTGCCCACCAGACGGGGATCGGGAAGCCCGGGGCAGCAGTGGGGCCCTGGAATGGCCAGGAAGCTTGGTCAGAACCTAAGCCCGCGTCCGAGTTGGGTCCCGGGGTCGGGTAATGTCCACCCGTGCCGCCGCGCTGACCCGCTGACGCTCTAGGACCTGGAACACCAGAGGCGGTTGAGTCTAGGGGGAAGAGACCGTAAGCCCCTTGATAGTTATGGTATTCGTTAGGCGCTTACTATGTGCCAGGCGCTGGGGTGGAGACAAGCAAGTCAGGTTAGACAGAGTCCCCGTCCCGCGTGGGGCTCACGGCCTCGATCCCCGTTTTACAGAGGAGGTAACTGAGGCGCGGAAAAGCGGAGTGACTTGCCCGTGTGGGTAGGGATCGAGTATACGGGTCTACCGTATTTTAATTTTCCAAGTGTTCAACGCAGTGCTCTGCACACGGCAAGTGCCCAGTACACACCGCTGATGGATTGAGAAGGGGAACTGGGATTCACCGAATCGTATTTAGTAAACGCTTCCTGGGTGCCGAGCACTGTACTAAGCGCTTGGAAGTACAATTCGGCCGCAGGGAGAGACAATCCCTACCCGACAAGGGGCTCGCGGTGTAGATTCCTGGGTCCTGATCTTGTTCTTGCCTCCGGGGGAGATCCTGGGCGAGAGGCCTGGTGGTTTTTGCCCTCTGCCCCTCTCTGTGTATCGCTCCGCTCCTCTCTGCTCCTTCACTTCTGGCCGGCTGCCAGGCACAGAAGGAAGGCCCCGTGGCCTCGTCCAGCTTAACAATCCCCGTGTGACTTCTGCCTTCCTGGATCTCTGGCCCCTGTCTCAAATTCCCTCTCTGTCCCGGGGCCGTTCCCACCGGACCTCGGCGCTGAAGCGGGAGCGGGAACGGGGCTCTTCGTATCCGTTAGTTTCCAGCCGTAGCCCCCGGGGCGAGCCGGGCTGGGCATCTATCCACAGGGCTCTGGGGAAGCCCACGTCTCAAGGTTTCCGAGTCCAACTGAGAGCGGGGCCGAAGAACGAGCGGCGAACACGTTCCGAATGAAGCCATTGGAGAGTTTTTAAGGGGGCAGACGAGCGCAATGAGTACAAAAGTCCACCCAGATCTAAATCGTGACCAAAGTGAGCAAATAAAGAGTAAATGTGCACGTGAGCACCGAGGTGGCGGCGGCGGGGTGGGGTGGGGTGGGTGGGGACGATAGCGTTGGGGAAAATGGCTTTTTATTAATGGTGTTAAGAGCTTACTGTGTGCCAGGCGCCGTGCTAAATGGCGTAGCTGTGATGCCGTCGATCCTAGAGATATGAGGGGTTAGATAGTTCGGACACAGCCCACGTCCCACACGGGGCGCACGATCAGTCCCCATTTTACAGACGAGGTGACTGAGACGCAGAGAAGTTAAGCGACTTGCCCCAGGTGAGACAAGTGGCGGAGGAGGATTGGAACCCAGGTCCTCCGGAGTTCCAGGCCCGTGCTGCTTTAAGAGAGGCCCTCTAGGAGGAGGTGGCTTGGTAGATTTGAGAAGGGGGCAGTTCCTGGAAGAAACAGCCCTGAGCGATGGGTCGGGCGGGAGACGGTGGAAGGCTCTGCCCGCCTTCCGTCCTCTTTTCTCCCCGTCGCGGCTCCCTCTTCGCCCAGTGCCCACAGTGAACGGTTGGGCCGTCTCTCTTTGGCTGTTAACGGTATGTGGACGGGCCGAAACCCTGCGGGGTGGGGGAGAGAGGGGTGAGCTGCCCCTTTCCAAGGGTCCCATCCTTAATGCCGGTTTCCCGGCGGGGAGGTGGGCGCTCGTGAGTCAGAAGGTCGTGGGTTCCAATCCCGGCCCCGCCACCTGGCTGCCGTGTGAACCGGGGCGAGTCGCTTTGCTTCTCTGGGCCTCAGTTCCCTCCTCTGTACAGTGGGGATGGAGACTGTGAGCCCCAGGGGGACAGGGACGGCGTCCGGCCCGGCGCTTAGGCACTGGTTGGCGCTGAACGGATATCTTAATTATCATCCAGCAGAGAGGCAGCAGAAGTCCTGAAGTTGAGGCGAAGGGGGGTCCCGGTGGTGCCTCCCCTAGCCTCGTTTCCAGAGAAGCAGCGTGGCTCAGTGGAAAGAGCCCGGGCTTGGGAGTCGGAGGTCGTGGGTTCAAATCCCGGCTCAGCCGCTGGCAGCTGTGTGACTTTGGGCAAGTCACTTAACTTCTCTGTGCCTCAGTACCCCATCTGTCAAATGGGGGATGAAGACTGGGAGCCCACCTGGGACAACCTGATCACTTGTATCCTCCCAGCGCTTAGAACAGTGCTTTGCACGTAGTGAGCGCTTAACAAATGCCCGTCGTCGTCGTCGTCATCAGCGCCCGAGCAAGGGCCCCCAGACCTGCAGAGGAGAGATCTGGCTAGGGGGGATCCCGGCGGGGGGGGGGGGGGGGGTCTGGGTCTGGGGGAGTCATTCATTCATTCAATAGTATTTACTGAGCGCTTACCACGGGCAGAGCACTGGACTGAGCGCTTGGAATGTACAGTTCGGCAACAGACAGAAGACAGTCCCCTGCCCAATAACGGGCTCACATCTCGGAGAGGCGGTGTGGCTGCCCACCGGACCGGCACGCCTCCGGGGGAACGGTATCCACTCGTTCGGTCGTTATTTATTAAGCGCTTACTGTGTGCGGGACCACTGTACTAGGCGCTTGGAAAGTACAAGTGGCCACCACAGAGAGACAATCCCTATCCGACCACGGGCTGACAGTCTAGAAGGGGGGAGACAGACGACAAGCCAGGTAGGCGTCGATGGCGTCGATATCGATAAATAGAAATATAGGTAAACACCCATCACTAATAAAGTCGTTCATTCAGCGGTACTGAGCGCCTACCGCGTGCAGAACGCTGTACTAAGCGCTCGGAAAGCACAGGTGGCCACACAGCGAGACGATCCCTATCCGACAAAGGGCTGACAGTCTAGGAGGGGCGGGGGAGACGGGCGGCCGAAGCAAAGAAGTAGGCGTCGCGGGCATCGACATCGATCAATAGCATCGGAGAGACATGAGAAAGCAGCGCGGCTCGGGCTTTGGAGTCCGAGGTCACGGGTTCGAATCCCGCCTCGGCCACTTGTCGCCTGTGTGACTTTGGGCAAGTCACCTAACTTCTCGGCGCCTCATCTGCCAAATGGGGGTTAAGATTGTGAGCCCCAAGTGGGACGACCTGATCCCCCTCTGTTTACCCCGGCGCTTAGAACAGTGCTCGGCACATAGTAAGCGCTTAACAAATACCAACGTTAGTATACGGGTCACCGGTACAATAAATGGAACGAGAAATGGGTCCATAGCTACCCGAGTGCGGGGAGGGATCGTCCCGGGGAGGCCGCCGGCGGGGATCGTCTCTCCCGAACTGTAGACTCCGGCGAGGCCTCGCTCGGCTGGAGTGACCGGGGAGGAGAAGGGGGTTCCCGGGTCCGGCCCCCCCTGGGGTTCGAGGGGCCTGGGGGAGGGGCCCGGCTCCGGTGGGGGGGGAGGGGGGGGGCGGGCAGGGGACCCAGGCGTCCCGGCTGCCCAGCCTCCCGGTCCGGCGGGAGGGAATGTCCGGCGGCGGCGAGATTGGCAGCCTCCCCCTCCAATGGGGCGCGGCTCCCCTCCCTCCCTCCCTCGCCCGGGCCCGGGCCCACGAGGGGGCGAGGCCCGGCGGCGGCGGCAGGAGGAGGAGGAAGGCCCGGGGGGGGGGGCCGGCGGGACTGGCCCCTAAAGGTGAGGGGGGCGCGGGGGGCGAGGCCCGCAGCTTGCCGTCTGGACGGGGAGGGACTGCGGGGACCCGTCCGGACGGGGGGGCCCCTGGATGGCAGGGGGCGTGGGGAGGCGGGCCAGGGTCACCCGCACTGACCGCTCTCCTCTCCGAGGTTAACCCGGCCATCCCCTTGCCCTTCCGTCTCGATTGGGAGTCTCCGTGCGGGTTCTCCGGAGGTTAACCCGGCCATCCCCCTGCCTTCGGGCAGGCGAGGTTAACCCGGTCATCCCCCTGCCCTTGGGCAGAGCGGTCGCCGCTCCGAGTCTCCGTGAGGCTTCTCCGGAGGTTAACCCGGCCATCCCCCTGCCTCTGGGCAGGCGAGGCCGTGCGGCCGTCCCCCTGCCCTTGGGGCAGCCCGGTCGCCGCTCGGAGTCTCCGTGAGGGTTTTCCGGGGGCCGTCCCGCCGTGCCCTTGCCTCCGGGCCAGTCGAGCCGCCCGCTTGGAGTCTCGGCGCGGGGTTCTCCGGAGGGTATCCCGGCCATCCCCCCGCCGCGCCCCCCCGCCTTCGGCTGGCCCGAAACCCTACTTGGGCCCAGCGTGAGCGTTCTGCAGAGGTCATCTCCGCGACTCCCCTGGCCTTCGGGCAGCGAACACTCTCCGGGCCCTCGCCCTCGGCGAAAGATCCCTGGGATGTGGGTCCCCGGCCTTCCTCGGCCGGTGTGCCTCCCTTCCCCCCTGTCACAGAATCGCCCGCGTGGTTTAGTGGAAGGAGCACGGGCCGTGGGTCGGAGGTTGTGGTTCTGACCCCGACTCCCCCCGTCCGTCAGCGGTGTGAACTTCGGGCGAGTCACTTAACGTCTCTGTGCCTCGGTTGCCGTCCGAAAACGGGGAGGAAGACCGTGGGCCCCGCGTGGCCGAGCGGCTTGTGTCTACCCCGGCGCTCGAACGGTGCTGGGCACTTAGTAAGCGCTTAGCAAACGTCGTCATCGTTACTACTCGTTATCCCAGCCCTCTCTTCCCAGGGACGGAGGACGGTGACGACCCGTTCCCCCGTCTCCCACCGAAACATCCCGTCGGGTTCCGTCGGGCCGAGCTCTGCCTCTCCCGGCTTTCTTCGGGTTGCAGCGCCCTCCGCTCCACCCCCTCCCCTCACGCGGGCCTGCCCCCCGTGGAGCTGGAAGCCCAAACCTAGCCCCCCGACCTAGCCGAAAACCAGAGTGGGAAGCGTAGGGGGTGTTGGAAGGGTAGAGATGGGGGCCGAGGGAGGAGTAGATGGACAGGAGCGGGAAGGGAAGGGTCCGACGCCGACGTTCCCAGTCCGGGATCAGGTTTTCCTGCCCTTAGCCCTCCCTGTCTGGGGAAAGGGCGCGGGCTCGGGAGGCCCCGGGTTCTAATCCCGGCGCCGCCGCTCACCCGTCAGCTGCGTGACTTGGGGCGAGTCACTTAACTTCTCTGTGCCTCACTTCCCTCGTCTGTAAAATGGGGAAGAAGACTCCGAGCCCCACGTGGGACAACCTGATGACCTCGTATCTGCCCCGCCGCTTAGAACGGCGCTTGGCGCACAGTAAGCGCTGGACAGGTATCGTCATCGTCATCACGGTTATGATTATCGCTTCTTCCTGAGCCCCCTTTCTCTGCCCCCAGGAGTTTGAGGTGCAAACAGTCCCACTCCTTGCCTTGTCCTCTCCACCCACCGGTCCTCTGGACACCCAAGGGTCTTGACCTCATACTCCCAACGGCCCTTGTGAAGGAAGGGGGCCCGGGAGGGTCTGCATCTGTGTGCGAGAGAGAGAGAGAGAGAGGTCGAGCGCGAGTGACGGCGTGTGTGTCGGAGGAGGATCCGGCCAGAGCGGGGGGGACAGAGACAGAAAGAGAAGCGTCGCCTCGGATTTAGGCCCCTCCTTCTGCCCGCCCGGCTCCGGCTGGCCCAGGGGCTGAAGGGGTCCCTGGGGTGGGTGGGGGAGCTGTGGCCCGGCCGGGCCGGGCAGGCGGGCAGGCAGCCAGGCGGACGTGGTGTGGGCAGATAGCCCGGCCCGCCCGAGGGGGGAGAGGGGATCCCGGCGTGGCTCCGCAGTGGCCGCTGCTACACCCAACCCCCGGGCCGCGGCCCCCCGTCCCCCTCCCTCCCCGTAACCGCACCTCCCGGGCCCCTCCCTGCCACCCGTCTTGCTCCCGGCCCCGGCCCCCAGGCCTCGGATGGACCCCTCGCCCTCCTCCCCGTCGCGGCTTCGGGGGCGAGGATGGGGTTTGGACTGGGGCCGGGCCTGAGAAATGGGAAGGAGCGGTGCCTGCCGGGAGGGCGGGATCGGCGAGGACTGGGGCAGCGGGGAGGCGGGCGGGGACCGGGCAGAGTTGGGGTGGCGGGAAAGCGGGAGCCGAGGAAGGAGGAGGACGGGGCCGAGAGCAGCGGCGGGCGCGCGGGATGGACGGTCGGGGAGCCGGGGGGGGGGCTCTCTCCTTTACCCCATCCGGGGCCCCTCTCCCTCCAGCAGCCGGATGCTTGGAAACAACCGCGAGGGGAAAGGACGGGAGAAGCGGGGAGAGGAGAAGGGGGAGAGGGCGGGACGCGGGAGATGGGGGACGCGCGGGCGGTGGGAGGCAGGGTCCCTGAAAACTCTTTGCGCCTGTCTGTGTCCTTTGAGCGTCTGAGGTTAGGGGGCCATCCGACCCCGTCTGGATTCTCCCTGGCCCCCGGGGGACAGCCTAATTCGCACAGACAGCCTCGTGCGTACAGCGTCTCGTCGGAAACCCGGCTGAGCGCAGAGCTTCGAAAGCGGTCGGTCGGTGGACGGTATCTACCGAGTGCTCGTTGTGTGCAGAACACCGAACGGAGCGTTTGGGAGAGTACGCGCTCCCTGCCCGCAGACAGCTTACAGTCCGGTGGGGGAGACGGACGCTAAAATAAATGACAGAGGGCCGGTCGTACGTGACAGAGAACCCGGAGGGCCTGGGTTCTAATCGCGGCTCCGCCACCTACCTGCCGTGGGACCCGGAGCAAGACACTTAACTTCTTTGTGCCTTAGTTTCCTCATCTACAAAACAGGGATTCAATACTTGACCTCCCTCCTGCGGAGACTGTGAGCCCCGTGCGGGAGCCGATCATCCCCTGTCCACCCCAGTGCTTAGCACGGCGTTAGGTACGTAGTAAGCGCTTCAGTGCTATCGCTGTGTCGGATAAGGAAAACAACCGAAGGTCAGGCTGGGTTCAGAAGTGTTGTGGAGCTGGGGAGTGGGACTTTAGTACGTGGGAGAGGTAGCAGGGAAGGAAAATAGGGTGGGGGGAAATGAGCGCTCAGTCAGGGAAGGCTTCCTGGAGAAGATACGATTTCAGTAGGGATCAGACATAACACAGCGAGACTGGTACGGGGTGCTAAAACACCACTACACGTTCACCCGGTGACAGGCGTGCAAAATCTGCGTGGGCACAGCGTTGCGCCCACAACATACGCAAACCGGCGAAGCAGGGCACACCCACACGCAACCATGCACACCTAGTGACACGCCAGCAGCCACGAGTATTGGCCCATCTAGACCTATTCCCTCTCGCTACCGGCCCCTATTCCTTCCTAGTCCTCCCTCTGCTCTCCCCTCCCGCCCCTTCCTGGTTCCCCCCCCCCCCCCTTTCCCCCGTTCTCCCTCCCCCTGGGCCGGCAGGCGCCCTTCTCTGCCTTCCAGCCGGGGAAAAAGAGAGGCAAAAGGAGCCCCGACTAGGGCTGGCGGGAGGCCCGGACCTGGAAATCCAGCCGGCCTGTCCCTGGAAGGGGAAACTGGGGAGAAATTGGCCCTTGCCGGAGCAGGGACAGAAGCGCCTCTTCCCCGAATGGGGCCTGGGAGAGAGCCGAGGAGGGAGGAGGGAGGGGGGAGGTGTCCTGAGGCTGGAGAGTGGGGAAGGGTCCAGGCGGGGTGGGGAGGCAGAGAGAGGCAGGGAGATCCCCAAGGCAGGACCCAGAAGGCCCAGTCCCAGCCCTCGCTCTGCCCCCTTCCCCCGGGCCTGGCTGGTGGCCGAAGATACAGAGCCCGGAAGTCCTGGCCCCGGGGGCCCGAGGTGACTGTGCCAGGCCTCCTCCGTGGCCGCGGTAGGTGGCCGGACCCGGTGACCGGGTGACCCCTGGGCCGGGGGGGGGGGTCTGGGCCCCAGAGTCAGGCAGGGGATCCTGGCGGTCTTTGGTCTCACGCCGCTGCCCCAGTCTCTGGACCGTGAGCTTGTGATGGGCAGGGAATGTGTCTCTCGACTCTGTTGTACTGTACTCTCCCGAGGGCTTAGTACGGTGCTCTGCACATAGTGAGCGCTCAATAAATATCGATGGATCGATTGGTTGCCCTGAGCCCAGCTCCTCCTGTCCCGTCGTCCCGGGCCAGGGAAGCCTGGGCCAACGCGGACACTGGGAGTGGGGAGAGGGCTGTTTTTTGGGGTCTGGACTTTGAGCTGCCTGGGCCGGGCCAGGCCCGGCTGGGAAGGCTTTGGGGAGGGGGGGATTCGAGCAGCCTTTACTGCCAAGGCCTGGGAGCCAGCTGTGGCAGGAAGAGAGGGAAGGGGCGGGGTGGGGGGAGTGTGGGGAAAGAGGAGGGGGAGCCCGGGAGGGGGCCGTCTGCTTGGAGCTCCAGAAACGGAGCAGAGAGCGCGCGGGAGGCGGGGAGCCGGGGCGCCGGCGGCGGCGGCGGAGGATGAGGCCGGGCCATGGGCTTCGGTGGCTCCGGGCGCTAAGGTAGGGGAGGCCCGGGAGGTGGGCCGGGGCGGCGCCAGACCCGGGCCGGCGTGGAGAGATGGGGCCGGGGGCGGCCTGGCCTGGGTGGGGGGCCCAGACCGGGGCGGGAGGGGAGAGGGGCAGCGAGGGCCTGATCCTGGGCGTAGAGGGTGAGTGTAGGTGGGGGCGGGCGTGCTGCACAGCGGGGAAGCGTGGCGAGTGTGTGTCTGTGCCACTGACTGGGGTTCTGTGGGCGAAACTAGGCGCTGAGGGGTCGGGGGGGTGGTGCATCCCCGACAGCGAGCGTGTGTGACACAGGAACAATGAGTAAGGAAGGCTAGTGAGTCTGTGTTGTGTTAGTCAGAAACGAACAATGTTTCGTACGTACTCACACGCACCCACACAATGGGTCTGGGTGGAAGGGTCCCTGGGTCACCTTGGCTTAGGCCCGGACCCAGTCCAGTCTGACCCAGCCTCCTCCCCAGGTCTCCGCTGCCCAGGCCCTCGGGCTTCCAGCCCCCTCTTACCCTGTCCAGGTCCCTGGTCCTCAGGTTCCCCCCGGCCTGTCTCCCTCCCCTCCCTTCGCCGCCTCTTTTTGGCTCCGGCGGCAGCGGCAGCATCTGGAACTGGTTAAGGCCGCACTCCCCCTCACCCCTACTGGCTGCCTCCCTGCCTGCCTGGCTCCCGGCCTGGGTCGGGGGGGATGGGGGTGAGGGGTGCCGTTCAGGCCGTTCGGAGCCTGGCTCCCGGCCCCCGGCCCCCCGCCGGCCCCGTACCAGGATGTCCTGGGCGGTGCGGCCCTGACCCCGCAGCCTCCTGCAGACCCCCCGTAGCCCCCGCAGCCTCTTGCGATCTCCGAAGCGCCCTTAGTCCGAGCAGGCCGGGGCTGGGATGGCAGTCGCGGGGGTGGTCTGAGCCCGGAGCAGAACCTCCTTCCTACCCCTCTTCCCGGCCTGGGAGGGAACCTGGCCCGGTCCTTCTCCCCAACCCAGGAGGTGACCTTGTGATCGTGGTCCCAGGGGTTCCCCCCCCCCCCCGCCATCCCCTTTGGCCCTCTTTCTTTTCCCCTCCCAAAACTCTCCTCTTCCTCCTGGCCTCTTCCCCCTCCTCTTCTCCCCAACTCCCCGGCCCACAGTGGCGGTGGGGGGAATCTAGAGCAGCGGGACGGAGACCCGGGAGTCCGTGGCTGCCAGTGCTTCAGGGGTGGATGTGGAGGGGGGCAGAGCGAGGCGAGGGGGGCGGGACCCCTGGGCAGGAGGCCCTGGTCCTGCCCCTGATGCCTTGGAATCTCGTCTCACCTCCAGGCCCAGGACTGAGTTCCTGGGTTTGGAGTTCGGAGATGGGGTCGGAAGGGTGGTGGGGGGAGAGAGGAGAGAGAAGACAGAGAGGGAAAGAAAAGAGAGAAAGCGAAAGGAAGTGTGGCATGCATGTTTATTGGCAGAAGACCACATGTAAGACAGGGTGGACGGGGTGACTGCAACTTGGGAGTCTTTTACGGGTCAGTGTGTGTGTGTCCATGCCTAGATATTTGTAGGTTTACGTGTGCCCATATTTGAGTGTGAGTGTGCATCCCTGCGCATGCGTGCCTAGGTATGAGTGTTCGTCTGAGTGTGTGAGCCTTGGGGTCAATCTGCGTGAGAGAAAGTATGTGATTCCGGACTAGAGTGAGTCTGCATGTTGGAGAGGTGTATGTGAGGCTGAGTTAGAGTGTGCGTGTGCACGCGCGCCTCGGTCTTCGTGTCTGTAGGTCATGTGTGTGTGCGTTTATGTGGGCGAGTGTACCTGAAGGCCTGGGTGTGAGAGTGTGTGTTTTTCAGAATAGGTCTTCCCCCTTTCTGAACCTCCTGTCCTATCCTGGCCGGGCCAGGGCTCAGAGCGGGGATTCAGATTTCCTGCCCAGAGGATTCTGGCTCCGCCGGCTGCCAAGGGGTGCCGAAGCAGTCCGGGGGGTGCGGGACGGGGCGGGAGGGAAGCGGGCCCGCGCCCCACCGCAGGCCTGCCAGACGAGGCCGGCGTCCAGACCGGGCCGCGGGGAGGACCGGACGGTGCGGGGCGGCGGGTCCGGCAGGAGACGACCCCTTGCTGCCCCCGCCCGCCCCCGGGCTGGCCCTGATCTCGCCTCCTCTCGCCTCCTTCCCTTCCGCCCAGATGAGCAGCCGCAGCCCGGGGCTGGGCGGGGCCGTCATGATGTTGGCTGCGGTGCTGGCCTCTGCCGCCGCCTCTGACCCCGAGGACTGGGGCCCTGCAGGTGAGAGCTGTCACTCAACGCAGCCAGCCCCCAACCCGTTCCTCGGCCCATTTCCTTCCCCGTGCCCGTCCCCGTCCCCCCGGCTCCATTCCTGTCCCCGCCACTCTTGCCATCAGCTCCATCCCGGTCCCGGCCGCTCGCCACTAGTACCACCCCGTCCCTGCCTTCCTGTCACTGGCACCCCCCGCCCCCGTAATTCCTGCCACGGGGTCCGTCTCCATCCCTGTCGCTCCTGTCACCGACTCCGTTCCCGTGCCCGCCACCGGCTCCATCCCGGTCCCTGCCACTCCAGTCACCAATTCCATCCCTGTCATTCCCGCCACTGGCTCCGCGCCAGTTCCTGTCACTCTTTTCACCGGCTCCAGCCTCGGGCCCGCCGCTCTTGCCCTCGGCTCTGTCGCCGCCCCCGTCGTTTCCGCCACCGTCTCCGTTCCTCTTCCCGTCTCTCCTGCCGCCGGCTCTATCCTTGTCTCCTTCGTCCCTGCCGCCGACTCCATCCCTATCCCCGTGACTCCCGCCACCGATTCCATCCAGAGAAGCGGCACGGCGTAGTGGATGGAGCACCCGCCTGGGAGGCGGAAGGTCAAGGGTCGAGAAGCAGCGTGGCTCAGTGGAAAGAGCACGGGCTTTGGAGTCAGAGGTCATGAGTTCAAATCCCAGCTCTGCCACTTGTCAGCTGTGTGACCGTGGGCAAGTCACTTAACCTCTCTGTGCCTCAGTTACCTCATCTGTAAAATGGGATTAAGACTGTGAGCCCCACGTGGGACATCCTGATTCCCCTGTGTCTACCCCAGCGCTTAGAACAGTGCTCGGCACATAGTAAGCGCTTAACAAATACCAACATTATTATTATTATTAAGGGTTTTGATCCCGGCTCCGCCGCTTGTCTGCTGTGTGACCTTGGGCAGATCGCTTCACTGCTCTGCGGTGCTCTGCGCACAGTAAGCGCTCAATAAATACGATTGAGTGAACTTCACTTCTCTGGGCCTCGGTAACCTCGTCTCTAAAATGGGGATTGAGACCGTGAGCCCCGTGTGGGTCAAGGGACTGTGTCCAACCCGATTTGCTTGGCACATAGGAAGTACTTAAATACCAGAAAAATAATAATTATTATTATTACCATCCCCATCCCTGTCACTCCTCCAACTGGTTCCATCCTTGTCCCTGTCGCTCCTCCCGTCGACTCAGTTCCTGTCCGTGTCGCTCCAGACATCCCGGGCCCTTGACTCCCGCCACCAGCTCCGTCCCCGTCCCTGTGATTCCAGTCATCGGCTCCATCCCGATCCCTGTCATACCTTTCGCCTGCTCCATCCCCGACGCTGTCACTCTTCACTGGCTCCATTCCCGCCCTCGCCGGTCCTTCCAACTTCAGTCATTCATCCAGTCGTATTTATTGAGCGCTTACAGTGTGCAAAGGACTGTACTCAGTGCTTGGGAGAGGACGACATAATAATGAAAAGACACTTTCCCTGCCCACAGTAACGGCTCCATCTCTGTCCCTGCCACTCCTGCCGTAGGCTCCGTCCCTATCCCTGTCACTCTTGGCCCTCAGTCCATATTTGATCCTATCTCTCCCTCCTTCCGACCCAGACCCGAGCCTTGAGAGACTCCCACAGTTAGGTGATGGGAGGCAGAGGAGGAGTCTGGGAAAGGGACTGGGAAAGAGTGGCCAGGGAGATAAGAGAAGAATCAGAAGACTTTGTCAGAGAAGCCAAACTTGGATTACGTTTCCGGGAGAAAGGGTCGGTCCACAGCGATGAGGTCAGCCGAGCGGTCGAGGAGGATTGGGATGGAGTAGAAGCCGTTGGATTCGGCGAGGTCGAGGTCATTTGTGACCCTAGGGAGGGCAGTTTCCATGGAGTGGAGGGGATGCAAGCCAGATTGGAGAGGGTCAAGGAGAGAACTGGTGAAGAGGAGAGGAACCTGAGGAAAAACTCTCAAGGAGCGTGGAGAGGAATTCATTCATTCATTCAATCGTATTTATTGAACGTCTACCGTGTGCAGAGTGCTTAGAAAGTACAGTACGGCAACGGGCTCACAGTCTAGAGCCGGGGAGACAGGCGTCGTAGAAGGGAGATGAGTCAGTAACTGGAGGGAACCGTGAGGTCAAGGGAGGATTTTTTTTAAGGAGAGGGGAGACACGAGCGCGCTTGAAAGAGGTGTGGAAGAAGCCACTGGACAAGGAAGAGTTGAAGACGGTGGTCAGGGAGGGAGGGAGGGGTCAAGTGTTCATATCCAGCACTACCACTCACCATCTTCAAAACACTGCTGAAGTCACGTCTCCCTCAAGAAGCCTTCCCTGACTAATCTGTCATTTCCCCTAATCTCCCTTCCTTCTGCATCACCTTCGCAGTTGGGTCCCTACCCCCTTAAATCCTTGACATTCTCCCCACCCTTAGCCCCCGCGCAAGTACGTAACTATCTTTATACTCCGCAATTTCCCCTACTGTTTATTTTTAGCGTGTCTCCCCTCTACACCGTAAACTCCTTTATTTTCGCTTTTTAAGGTACCCGTTGAGGTCTTTCTGTTTATCGAAGGCCATTCTTTGCCCTGGGGCGGGTACGAGTTCATTAGATCGGACACAGTCCCTGTCCCATATGGGGCTCACGGTCTCAAGTAGGAGGGAGAACAGGTATTTAATCTCTATTTTACAGTTGAGGAAACCGGGGCACAGGGCGGCAAAGTGACTTGCCCGAGGTAACACAGCAAGCAGTTGGCGGAGATGGGATTAGAACCCAGGTCCTCGGCTGGCCCGTGCCGGTTTCCACTGGGCACGCTGCTCCTTGGGGGGCGGGGATCACGTCTGCCAACTCGGTTCTCTTGCACTCGCCCAAGCGCTCGGCGCAGACAGAAAGTGCTCAGTAAATGCTCTCGATTGATTGATTGCCACTGGCTCCATTCCCGTCTCCGCTCCTCCTGCCACCATCCCCGAAACTCTTCTCACTGGCTCCGTCCCCATCCCTATCCCTACCACCCGCTCCATCCCCGGACCTCTCTTCACCGGCTCCGTCCTCAGCCCCACCACTTCCTGCTCCCTCCCCATCCCTGTCGCTTCTTCCACTGACCCCAATCCCGTCCCTGCCGCGTTTGCCACCGGCTCCACCCCGTCCCTCTTTTCACTGACCCTATTCCCATCCCGGTCACTCTTTTCACCAGCTCCGTCCTCGTCCGCGTCTCTCCGGAGGAGTGGATAGAGCCAGGGCCGGGGAGTCAGAAGGTCATGGGGTCTGATCCCAGCTCCGCCGCTTTGCTGCGGGACCCTTGGGCGAGTCACTTCTCTGCGCCTCAGTTACCTCCTCTGTAAAATGGGGATCGAGACCGTGAGCCCCACGTGGGGGCGGGGACTGTGTCCGACCCAATTCGCTTGTATCCACCCCGGCGCTTAGTACACAGTAAATGCTTAACAAATACCGCAGTTATTCTTATTATTCATTCATCCGATCATCTATTGAGCGCTTTCTGCGGGCAAAGTACCACACTAAGCGCTTGGGAGAGTACGAATCGACGACAGACGGACGCATTCCCTGCCCGTGAGCTCGGTCTAGCGGGGCGACAGACATTAATATACATACGTACGTGAATAAGTACATTTCAGCTATAAACCTACTCCATCCCTGCCCCTGTGACTCCTGCCACCAGCTTCATTCCCACGTCTGTAACTCCCACCACCCGCTCCAACACCGTTCCCGCCACCGGCTCCATCTCTATCCCTGTCACTCCCGCTACCAGCTCCAATCCTGTCCCTCTGCCACCGGCTCCTTCGCCATCCTTGTACCGTGTCCTCCCACCCTTTCCCCTCTCCCCATCCCCGCCCTTATTCCTCTGCCGTGATGGGGCTGGGCCCTGGACGTGGGGCTGCTCCCCACTCTCTCCCACTCCCCCCCTTCCTCCTCTTCCTCCTCCTCCAATCCAGGGGTCCAGTATGGGCGACTTGGAGAGACTGTGATCTTGACCTGCCCGGGAGCTGCCAGTGGGTAAGCGTCAGCGTAGGTGGAAGCGGGGCCCGAGTGCCCCGTGGCAGTCCCGGAGCCTAAGGGGCATGGGGGGGGGCGGGAGGGGCCTGGAATGATGAAGGGAGGCATCTCTCACTGCCGCGGTCCCTCCCCGACCCTCTCTAGGAAGAATGGGTGCTGGCCCCTGCTCTGGGCCCCTCCTCCTCAGGCTCCTGGCCTCTCCGTTCCCCCAGACCTCACCCGGCTTCGTGCCCCCCGCCCCCGCGCCCACCGTCCCGCGGCTGCCCCGCGCTCCCGCGGGCCTCCGTCCCGGTATCTTCCTCGGGCCCAGGCCGCCGCCTCATCCCTCCACCACCCGTGACCTCCCTCCCGCACCCTCGGCCTGACCTGGGCCCCTGCCGTGCCACCCCCGCAGGGTGGCCGTGTCCTGGCACAGGCCCGGGGCCCGGGGGCTGCCGCCGGGTTCCGTGACCGGCCAGCGGGAGCTGCTCCTGCCCCAGGCCGACCCCTCCGCCGAGGGGGACTACAGCTGTCGGGACGGGCACCGGGACGGACGGCCCCTGGGCTCCGTGACCCTGCGGCTCGGCCGTGAGTGACCCCTCTCCTGCCCCCTCTTCCGCCCCGTCCCCCTCCCCTGACGTGCCCTCGGCCGCCTTCTCCGCTGCCCCCCCAGCCCTCGGCTTCCCCCAGCCCTGCCCGCCTCCGGGGCCGAGATCCCCGCCCCTCCACGTGCTGTGTGACCTGCATGGGCGTCCCGTCCCCTCCACCGCAGACCCGCCCACACGTCCCACCGTGACCTGCCGCGCCGCCGACTACGAGAACTTCTCCTGCTCCTGGAGTCCCGGCAGGGCCAGCCGCCTCCCCACCCGCTACCTCACCTCCTACAGGTGAGGCCCGGGGCGGGGCCTCGGTCCGGGAGGGGCCTGGGGTCTGGAAGGCAGAGGGCTACGGACGCCACGAGCCGGGGTCTTGGGTCGGGCCAGGGGCACCCGTGGCCTTCGCCTGTCGCCCGGTCCTCTGCTTCCTGGGACCTCCCGCCGCCCGGGCCTCGACCCCTGCTCACTCGTCTCTCCCTCCCCCGCCCCCCAGGAAGAAGACCTTGACGGGAGCTGATTCATGGGGGAGGTAGGAGCTGCGACATCCCCCCCCCCCCCCAGGCGCCTCCCCTCCCTCCCAACCCACCCGGGTGCCCACCGGACGGACCGGTGGGTTGCCCTCTTCCCCCCAGACTGGGCCCTCTCCGGCTCAAGACATCCTGGAGGGACCAGACCCGGGAGCTGGGAAGCAAGAGGCCAGGCAGGGCGGGAGGGGTCGGGGAGGGCCGGGCCGGGCCCCGCAGGGAGACGGAGAGGGAGAGGGAGCTGGCAGGGACCTTGTTTGCGACATTCCTCTGTTGGGCCTGGGCCCCTGGCCAGGCTGGGAGGGCTGCCTGCCCGCCTCCCTGCCGGCCCGCCCGCCCCGGAGGCTGAGTGAGGTCGGGCTGGGTCAGCCCCTGGAGGGGAGGTGACCACCTAGGGGACCACCTGGCTCCGGGGGAGGTGGCGGGGGAGAGGGGGCTGGGGTCTTCTCCCCACCCCGAGGCCGCCGGGAGGAGCGGGCCTCACCGTGCCGCCCCGCAGGCCGCTGTGGGCCGGGGAGGCGGGCGTCTGTGAGCAGGAGCAGCCCGGGGTCCGGCGGTGCGTGGTCTGCGGCTCCGAGTTCTGGAGCGAGTACCGTGTCAACGTGACTGAGCTCAACCCCCTGGGGGCCAGCGCCCGCCTGCTGGATGTCAGCATGCAGACCATCTGTGAGTGACCTCTCCCGGCCCCCTTCCGGCCCGGGTCCCGCCCCCCGCTCAGTTGGCAGACCGGCTGTGAGTGACCTCCACCTGGGCCCGCCCCTGGCCGAAGCCCTACCTTCTCCCATCCCCTCCACCTGCCCTGGTTGACCCACTGCTAGCCGAAGCCCCCCTAGAGAACCCCCCCGCCCTGCCCTGAGCTCTGAGTGAACTTGGGCGGGGGGGCAGGAGGGGGACGCCCTGACCGTCTCCCTCTGCAGTACGGCCGGACCCCCCCCGAGGCGCTGAGGGTGGAGTCGGTGCCTGGGGCCCCTCGCCGCCTGCGGGTCAGCTGGGCGTACCCGGCCTCTTGGCCCCGGCAACCCCACTTCCTGCTGCGCTTCCGCCTCCAGTATCGGCCCCTGCTGCACCGCTCCTGGTCCACGGTATGACGGGGCGGGGGAGGGCCAGCGGGCTTCCCCTGGGCCCTTGAACTCCCCAGGCACCCCTGCCCACGTCCCCATCTCTCTCAGGGCCTCTTCCCCGGGGTCCTGGGGAGGGGCGAGGGAGGGCTGCCCGCTGCCCTGAGCTTCCCGCCGCGCCCTCAGGTGGAGCCCGCCGGGCTGGAGGAGCTGATCACGGACGCGGTAGCCGGCCTGCCCCACGCCGTGCGGGTCAGCGCTCGGGACTTCCTGGACGCCGGAAACTGGAGTGACTGGAGCCCCGAGGCCTGGGGGACCCCAAGCCCCAGTGAGGGGGAAGGCAAGAGAGGAGAGGGTGGGAAAGGGGGGCAGAGGCTGGGGAAGGTCCTTCCCCTAAGAGCCCCTAGACCCCGGGGCGCTCGGCCACCAGAACGAGTCCCCGCCCTAATGTCCAGGCCCGCCCCAATGCTCAGGACCTGCTCCGCCGCCCAGTCCCGCCCCACTGCTCAGGGTCCACTCCAGTGCCCACCCTAATGCTCAGGACCCACTCCGGTGCCCAGGCCCCCATCCCCCCCCAGTGCTCGGGTCCGCCCCAGTGCTCGGGACCCACTCCAGCGCTCAGGTCCACTCCGGTGCTCAGGCCTGCCCCACTGCTCAGCCCCGGTCCGATGCCGAGGCCCACGGGTGCTTCTCTGATCATGCCCCAATTCGCCGGCCCCAACTCCCTGCTTCAGCCCCCCTTGCTTCTCCGATCGTGCCTCCCAGCTTCCGGACAAGGCCTCCCTGCCTCGGAATAATAATAATAATAATAACGATAATAACAGTGGTCTCTGTAAAGTGCTTACTGTGTGCCAAGCACTGTACTCACCGCTGGGACAGATACAAGATGATCAGGTCTCGCATGAGGCTCACAGTCCAAGTAGGAGGGAGAACAGGTTTCGAATCCCCATTTTGCCGATGAGGGAACGGAGGCGCAGAGACGTCAAGTGACTTGCCCGAGGTCACTCAGCAGACGAGTGGCAGAACCAAGATTAGAACCCAAGTCCTGTGACTCCCAGGCCTGTGCTCTTACCACTAGAAGCAGCACGACCTGGCGGCAAGAGCGCGGGCTTGGGAGTCCGAAGACCTGGGTTCTAACCCCCTTTCCACCACTTGTCTGCCGGGTGACCGCGGACAAGTCACTTAACTTCTCTGGGCCTCGGTGACCTCATCTGTCAAATGGGGATGGAGACGGCGAGCCCCCCCCCCCCCCCCCCCCCCCCCGTGGGACAACCCGATTTCCTCGTATCTACATGGCAAGCGCCGAGCGAATACCATTAGGATTAATCCCGGGCCTCACTGCCCATTCCTGGTTCTCTGACCACGTCCCCTCCTCCCAGTCCTCCGCGGTTCCATCCCCCAACCCGTCACGGACCCGGCCGCCCGGCCGAATGCCTCCACCTCTCCCCTCAGGCCCATCCAGCCAGAGCCCCCAGCCCAGACAAGGGACCACGGAGAGCAGCTCCCCCAAACTCTTAGGTGAGCAGGGCAAGGGAACGTCCGTCCCGCTCCGTCTTCCGCCGCGCCCGCAGGTCCCCCTCCCTTCCCGCTCTGCCCCGTTCCCAGCGTCTCCTGCCTCTTACTTCCGCCCCGCTCCCGGTGTCCTCCGTCCCTTCCTCCCGCTCTGCTCCCGGTACCCCCTGCCCTTGCGCGCGCTCTCTGTCTGTCTCCGTCTCTCTCTTTCTCTCCGTCTCTCTCTGCCACCAGATCCCGGTCTTCCCCAGCCGCATGCCGAAGTGTTCCCACGCGACTGTCTCTCACCCCCGTTCCCCCTTCGCCCAGAACGCCGGGCCCCCCTGGAGCAGGCGGCCGTCGTGGTCTCCGTGGGCGTCTTCGCCTTCGTGGTCCTGGCCGCCGTGGGCCTCGTCCTCTTGCTGCTGTGGTGAGCCCGTCCCCGTCCCGCCTTCCCCTCTCTGGGTCCCGGGGGCGGGGCTGGAGGGGCCCGGGGTGGGGGGGTCGGGGCGGGCAGGGGTGAAGGCCCGCTCTGTTGTCCCAAGGCTGCGGCTGCGCTGCTCCGGGAAAGGTGAGGCCCAGAAGCCAGGGCTCCTAGTGCCCGTCCTGTGGGTGAAGGTGCCTCCCAGTGAGTACCCGGTGGGATGAGGAGTGCGGGGGACAACAGCGGGGCGCTTCGGCCGGGGCGGGGGAGGATCCTGCCCCCCATCTCGGGGAAGCAGAGGAGCCCCGCGCTGGGGGGTCCGGGTGACTCTCCTCCCTGTGCCTCACCCTCGTTACCCTCCTCACGCCCGGACCCCAGGGTCCCAGATTCTCTAGCGAACCTCGGATGAGCTCTCTCCCGGCGGAAGCGCCGCGGGCCCGGGGCCGGCCGGACAGATCGCGGCCCCTCGGGGGTGAACGCTCAAATGTGGACGGCGGCTCTGTTGGGGACAGATGACCGGACGGAGCCTCGGCTTGGCCCGAGGGTCCGGCGGCCGGACTCCCCCCGGCACCTCCACGGCCTGGCGAGGCTTGGGCGGGGGGGCCTTAGGCGGGGGGCCCGCCCTGCCCCTCCCCCTGACACTGGCTCTCCTAGCCAGGGACAACCGCACACGGGGGGTCCCCTCCCCATCACATCCGTGTTTCCGAGGCTCCGACCGAGAGGGCGCACGCTACCCTCCCGCGGGGAAGTGGCCGGGGAGGTGACGCGTAAGAGCGAGAGGGCGTGTGGGCGCCGGGCGCGAGCCGTGTGCGCGCGGGAGGGCCACACGATCCATGTGAGCGAGAGACTAGTTGGGGCCACGTGTGCAGAAGCGTGTGGGTGTGTGCTCGCGTGTGTTGGTGCGTGGGTAGAGGTCACGTGCGAGGGAATGAATGTGCTCCTTAGGCTTCTGCCTGCACCTGTCCCCTTGCGTCGCCAGGGCAGGGGTGGGGGTGGCGTCTGGGGTGTGAATAAAGGAAAAGGAAGCGTGCCTCCGCATCCGTCCATCCTCCAGCCCCGCGGCTCTGCCTCTCCCGCCTCCGGGCCGGGCCGGGCCCCGCTCAGCACTCTCCCCTCGGCCCGCTCCCCTCCCTCCCGCCGCCGGTCCCCCCCCCCCCCCCCGAAGCAGACGTGCACACCTCCGGAGAGCTCGACTTTACTGGGGGACCGGGCCGCGGCTTCAGGCTCCTCGGGGGATCAGATGACCCCGGCCCAGCTTCCGCAGCTGCTCGAACCAGCGGGTCAGGGAGCGGTTCTTGGGGTGGATGCAGAGGAAGCGGCGTCCCAAGTGCAGCCTGCGGGAGGGGTCGGGGGTCAGAGCCTCGGGCGGGGCGGGACGGCGGGAGGCCGGGTCCCGGGGGCCCTAGGGACGGGTTCGAGGAATCGCCCCCACACCCGGCGCCCGGGCCGGGGGGATTCTGGTCCGGGTCGGGCCCGGATCCACGGGGAGGGTGGGGAGGGTGAGTCCTCGGGGTCAGAGGTCAGGAGGACTCACACGATGGCCCGGAGATGACAGCCCCCGCCGGTTTCCTGCAGCTTCACCCCGGTCACCTTCTTCAGGAGCTGTGGTTTCAGCAGGTGACGGCTCAGTTCCGTGCAGCAGGAGGCCGCGGGGAACGGGAACAGTGCTGTCCGGGGACACACGCGGAGGCTGGAGGGGTTCCCGCCGCACCCCTCGCTCCTTCAGTCATCATAAGAAGCGTTCATTCGTTCTGTCGGCCTTACTGAGCACCTACCGTGTGCAGAGCTCTGTCCTAAGCGCTTGGGCGAGCACACACAACAATAGACAGACACATTTCCTGCCCACGACGGGCTTACAGTCTCGAAGGGGAGACAGACATTAATAGAAAGAAATTACAGCTGTGTCCGTAAGCGCTGCGGGGCTGGGAGTGGGAATGAATAAAGTAATTAACGTGTTTTTTAGGTGGCAAGCGCTGGGGTAGTCAGCCAGTCAGTGGTATTTACTGAGCGCTCACTGGGTGCAGAGCACTGTACTAAACGCTTGGGAGAGTACAATAAAACAAAAATAGACATATTCCCCGCCCACAACTAGCTTACAGTTTAGAGGGATAGATAACAAGATAATCAAGCTGAATACATTCCACGGGGCTCACAGTCTTAAGTGATAGGGAGAAAATCCTCATTTTACAAGTGATGAAACGGGCACAGGGAGCTAAGTGAATTGCTCAAGGGTACACGGCCAGCAAGTGGTGGAGCTGGGAAGACTTTTGCCTCCTGGGTTCCCCTTCTCCCAGGTCCTCTGACTCCCAGGTGTCCCTTTTCCCAGGACCTCTGACTGCTGGGTCCCCTGAATCTCAGGCCTCACAGCTCGCTTCCACCCACCCAGGCCCCACTTGGGCTTCAGACTCTGTCCCCACGGGCCCAGAGTAACATGATAACAATAATAACAATGATAATTATGCTATTTGTTAAGCTCTTACTACGTGCCAAGCACTGCTCTAAGCTCTGGGGTAGATACAGAGTAATCAGATTGTCCCACGTGGGACTTACAGTCTTAACTTCTCTGTGCCTCAGTTCCCTCATCTGTAAAATGGGGATTAAGTGGCTTGCCTAAGGTCACGCAGCGGACAAGTGGCGGAGCTGGGATCGGAACCCACATCCTCTGACTCCCAAGCCCGGCCTCTTTCCACGCTGCTTCTCTTACTGGCAGGACCCCGGTGGGGCAGGACCCTGGGGAAGCAGAGACCCGATTACCCTGTCAGTGGTATTTGACTGACTGGGACTGGGGCAGGTCCCTGGGGAAACACAGACACCATTACCAAATCAAATAACCATCAACCACCCCGACCGATTGGCATTGGATGACCCTCCTTCATCTCTCATCCTGGCACCAGAGTCCAGCACAAGTGTGCAAAAACACACACACACCCTCTAGACTGTGGGCTTGTTGTGGGCAGGGACCGCGTCTGTTGTTATAGTGACCCGGTGCTTTGCACACAGTAAGCGCTCAATAAATACGATCGAATGAATGCACACAAGCACACAAACACACTCTGTCTCAGGCCACACATTGACACTCACCCTAATTTCTCCTCCCAAGTCCACAGCACAACCTCCCTTCCTTGAGGCACACCCAATTCCCCACAAGATCCCGCACCCCTCCCTGCCTGGGCTTTGGAGATTTAAGGGTGGGAAGGAGGAGGAGGAGGGGTGGGGAACAAAAGAAAAGTCCCCTAGTTTTTCTTGTGCCCTTTGGACCCTCCAACACCCTCCCCCCTCCTTTTCACCCCAACTGTCCCCATACCTCCTCTTCCCCTCGCTCGCCAGGTCCCCACCCCTTTTTTTTTTTTTACCTTGCCCCGGGTGGAAGCTGATCAGGAAGTGGGTTAGGGCCAAGGCCAGGGCCAGTGAGAGCCCGGGCCCCCTCATGATGCAGGAGTATTGGCCTGCTCTGTCCCCACCTGGCCTTTTATCTGGGCTGGGGGGTGGGTGGGGCCTGATGGGGGGTGGAGCAAGGGTCCCCTCCCTCCCTTTCTAGCTCATCCAGCCTGCATTTATGTGTACTTCAGAGGTGGGGCGGAGGGGTGCGGGGGGAGAAAAGGGGGGATCGCAAGGAATGGGAGATGGCAGGTAGGGGCAGGTGACTTTATCAGCCCCGGAGAGAAACTTAGGTTTCTAAATAAGACAGAGCCAGGTGCCGGAGCTAAGATCCAGGTGTCAGGCCTCCCCGCTATGTGGTACGGACTCTTAGGCTGGTCAAGTGATCAGCTGGGGCTATCCTGTCTCACAGCCCACCTGACCACCCTCCCCATGGCTACCGATCCTCCTTCCCCCATCTCTCCAAACGCCCCCCCCCCCCAGCCCTCCCTCTCCACTCCGTTCCCTGGCTGGGGCAAAGAAAGGACCGATGATGATAATAACGATAATTTTATTGCTATTGTTTTTGTCTGTCTCCCCCGATTAGACTGTAAGCCCGTCAATGGGCAGGGACTGTCTCTATCTGTTGTCGATTTGTACATTCCAAGTGCTTAGTACAGTGCTCTGCACATAGTAAGCGCTCAATAAATGCTACTGAATAATAATAACGGTGGTACTTAAGTGCTTACCATGTGCCAGTCGCTCCACTAAGGGCTGGGGTAGATATAAGGTAATTTGGTAGGGCATAGTCTCTGCCCCGCAAGGAGCTCGCAGTCTTAAAAAAAATCCCCTTTTTACAGATGAGGCACAGAGAAGTCAAGTGCCTTGCCCAAGGACACACAACAGACACGTAAAGGGACTAGGATTGGGACCTGGGGGATACAGAGCCTGCGGGGGGTGGTCAATCCCAGCCCCAACAACAGTATATCTGAGGCCGCAGGGGAGCGGACGTGCAATATACGTGTATTGTGGTGTGGGAAAAGCTGGGGACGGGAAGGGTCTGTGTGTGAGAGAAAGAGAGAGGGAGCTGGGGCCGGAGTCATTTCAAGGTAGGCGGCCTTAGCCTGCAAGGGTGGGAAACAACTTGAGGGAACGGGCTGGCGGAGAAGGTCATTTTGCGGGATCCGACACCAATCCGTTTGGTTGCATGGAGGCGAGCGCACACCAACGTCCAGGCCAAAGCCGTAGAGAAGGTCTGATCCCAGAGGTGCCCCTCCTGCCCGCCCGCCCGCCACCCCCTGCCCCGGGTTGGGGTTGGGTCACCAGGTGTCCTTAGGCTGAATAGGACTAAACCCTCGGAGCCCGGGAGCTGAGATTCCAACTTCTGCGCTTCTACGGCCCGATGAGGCCGCAGACAGAGGTGTCGGCAGGCCCCGCCCTCCCCTCGGCTCAGAAATACCTCAGAAATCCCCCCCAGCTGCCGGGTGGGAGGAGAAGCCCTCCGGATCCGGGGGAAGCCCCCCCCTCCCCGGAACTCTCCTTCCAGCCCAGCCCCCGGCCCCGTCCGTCCGTCGGCCGGATTGATCGAGCCCCTCCTGGGGGCCGAACGCTGCGCCGAGCACTTGGGAGGGTGCAGTAGGATGAATAGATACGATCCCTACCCTCAAGGAGCATACAGCTGGGGAGTCTTTCCAGTCTGGGCCTATTGCATTCCACCCTGCCAGCCTGTTGGGGCAACGGATGACGGTGATAAGGACAGGGTTCCATCAGTTATGGGAACGACTCTCCGCCCTGCCCCGGAGCGCTGGGCCCCCTGCCAACCTACAGCCTCTCCCCGCTCCTACCCTCCGCTTCAGCCGGGCAGAGGGGAGGGTCTCGCCGGGGAGAGGGCTGTTCCGGAGAAAGCCATCTCAGGAAGGGGTCCCCTGCCCCTAGATCTCTCCTCTCCCCTCCCAAACCTGACCCCGGCCTCGCGGAGCAGCGGGATCGCTCGGTTGACTCGGAAGACACGAAGACGAGCAACTCCCCGGGCCTCTAGGCCGTGAGCTCGTTGTGGGCCGGGAATGCCGTCGTTTATTGTGGTACTTTACTCTCCCGAGCGCTTAGTACAGCGCTCTGCACACAGTAAGCGCTTAATAAATACGACGGAATGAACGAATGAATGGCTCCGCTTTCATCCGGAGCCCCATGATACCAAGAAAGGGTCTCAGGTGGGAGAAGGAGAGAGAAGCTCCGAGCGTGTGAGGAATGGAGGCAGAGACAGCCAGGCTCCTCTGAGCGCAGGGCACAGAGTACACTGGGGGGTAGGTAATAATAATAATAATAATGATGACGATGATGGTATTTGTGAAGCGCTTACTATGTGCCAAGCACTCTTCTAAGCGCTGGGGTGGATACAAGGTAATCAGGTTGTCCCAAGGTGGGGGGCTCACAGTCTTCATCCCCATTTTACAGATGCGGTCACTGAGGCACGGTGAAGTGAAGTGACTCGCCCAAAGTCACAGAGCAGACAAGTGGCGGAGCCGGCATTAGGACCCGTGTCCCCCGTCTCCCAAGCCCGGGCCCCTTCCACTATGCCACGCTGCTTAATCCCCATTTTACAGATGGGGTGACGGAGGCACAGAGAAGTCACGTGACTTGCCCGGGATTCGAACCCCTGTCCTCCGTCTCCCAAGCCCGGGCCCCTTCCACTAAGACAGGCTGCTTCTCCATAGGGTACCTGGGAGGAGTCCCACAAGATCTCCGATCCTCTCTCTTCCTTTTTTTAGGGTATTTGTTAAAGCGCTGACTACGTACCAGTCTCCGTACTAAGTGCTGGAGTAGGTACGAGCTAATCGGGTTGGACGGGGGTCCCTCTCCCGCCCGGGGTTCCCAGTCTTAACCTCCATTTTGCGGATGAGGAAACTGAGGCCCAGAGAAGCGAAACCACTTGTCCAGGGTGACCGAGCAGACGGGTGGCGGAGCGGGAATCAGAACCCGGGTCCTCCTGACTCCCGGGCCTGTGCTCTAGCCGCCGGGCCACGCTGCTTCTCTTCCTCCCGAGGAAGGCCTCTCGTTCCCCCTTCCCGCCGTCTCCGCTCCACTCATTCCCGCCAGCCAGCTCCCGTTTCCGGCGAAGTCGGGAGGCTCTCTGGAGGAGACGGGCTTTCCGTCGGGGACGGGGAGGGGAGGGGAAGGGTCGGGCAGGGAAAAGTGCCGAGGATTTGAGCCAGCGTGGCTGGAGGAGAGAGCCGGGCGACAGAGAGCCGGGAGGCCGAGGGGTGAGGGGGTGTCCGGGGGGAGACGTACGAAGGCCACTCTCCGACGGACTGAGATGGGGGAACACGCGGGGGTCCCCTCCGCTGAGGGCCCCTCCCCGGTGCTGGCTTGGGCACGTCCCAGTCATCGGCTCTTTTCTGGGAAAAGAGTGGGAGGGCGAGAAGGTGGGGCAGACGCGGGGGGAGGGGAGCGGGGCAAGGAGGGAAAGGGGTCCCGCGTTCTGAGAGTCGCACCCCGCACCCTCTCACGTGAAACCTGCCCCTCCCCTCCAATCTGGCTCCTATCCGGTCCCCACCTTCTCTGCACCTCGCCAATCTCCCCGCCTCTCCATCGCCTCCGCCCCACCCCTCCCCTCCCTCCAAGGCCCCCTCTACTTCTCCTGCGCCCCCAGATCCTCTTCTGAGTCCCTCCCCCCAAAACCGGCCCCCACCCGTGCCTTGGACCTCCGTGCCCCGATTCTCGGCCCCCTCCTCCCGGCACGGACGCCAGTCTCGACGAACGACCAGAGCCGGATCCGGATCCGTCTTTACTCCTCGGAAGGGGGGCGGCCGTAGGCCGCGTGCGGGGCTCCGGGCTGCGGGGTCCCCGGGCGGATCCGTGCGGGGCTATGGGTCGAGGGGGTCTCCTCCGGCCGGCCGCGGGCGGTGACCTCCGGGCAGGACGGAGGGGTGGGCCGGGCCGAGGGGGCTGCTCCGAGCGGAGGCCAGGAGGGGGACCGTGTTGTCGAGGTTTCCGGACAGGCAGCCGAGAAGCCGGGACACGGGGTCCAGCTTCTGCCCGCCAGTGGGGGTTGCCCTGGGGGGGGGGTGGCGCCGAGAGAGGCTTGAGAGAGGGGCTGCCCGGCCGGGCCCGCCCCCGACCCCGTCGCTCCGCTTCTAATTTAGGTCCGGGCTCGGGGCCCGGCCCAACGCGACGGAGGCCCGCCGTGGGCGACCGGGCCCGGGGGTTCCATCCCCCTCCGGCCAGCCGCCCGAGGCGAGCTCGGAGCCCCCGCTTCCCTGGCACCCCACGGGAAACCACCGTGCCCCGGCCGACCTCTCCCGGGTGGGCTCCCGTCCGGCCCCACCCTTACCTCTTCTCCCTCTTCCACATCCGCAGCCAGGGGAAGAAGTAGAAGCAGCCCCAGTAGATCCTGAGACGGGGGGCGGGAAGTTGGCGGGGGGAAGAGGCGGCAGGGGAGGGCCAGGTGGGGAAGCGGGGGAGGCCGCGGGGAGGTCGTCGGGGTCACCGGTGGAGCAGGTTGAAGGGTAGACTGACCCTCCTTCCCTCGGGACGCCCCTCCTGCTCCCAGCCCCGCTGCTGCCCCCCGTGCCCCTCGCCCCGCGACCCCCGTGCTTGACCTCTCCGGCCTCTCTAAACCCACACTGGACGACCGGACTCACTCCTCCTCAGCCTCCTGGGCCGCTTCGTACTTCCTCAGCACGGACATCTCCACTCTGGGGCCACTGACTCCTGGGGGTGGGGGGCGGGAGGGGGGCTCCCGAGGCCGACCCCTGCCCTCCCCGGTCCCGGGCCACCTCCGACGGCCCTCTCCCCGCGCCCGCCTCCTCGGGGATCCTAGGGGCGAGGGAGGACCTGAGCCAACGTGGCAGGGGGGACGGCCCGATCCCTCTTTCCCGGCCACCCTTCTCCCCCTTCTTCCCAACGCGTTTCCAGGGAGGAGGAGGAGACTGGAGGGAGTCGAGCCCGGGGATCCCCTCCCTCCATCCCCCCCAATATCCTCCGGGACCTCTCCCGCACCTGGGCCTCGACTGGATGCTCTCCCTCCCGCCCCAGAGCCGGAGGCTGTCTCCGAGGCAACGGCGGGCGGGTGACGTCACAGGACGGGGATTCCTAAGGGTCAGGGGTCGGAGGTCGAGGGTCGCGGGGGGAGGGGGGCGACACCCCAAAGCCTCGAACGCGGGGACCGGCCGGGGGCGAGGCCGAGGCTGTCCAGCAGGGGGCGTCAAAGCCTGAGGCCGATGGGCGGGGGGGGGCGGGCTTCATTCATTCATTCATTCATTCATTCATTCATTCATTCATTCATATTGATCGAGCGCCTACCGCGTGCAGAGCACTGCGCTAAACGCTCGGAAAGTACAGTTCGGCAAGGGAGGAAAACAATCCCTGCCCACAACGGGCTCACTGTCTAGAAGGGGAGGGGAGACAGACGTCACCAGCATCCATATAAATAGATAGAATTCTAGATATATACACATCATTCAGAAAATACTATTGAAAGCCCCCCTCCTCCAGGAGGCCTTCTCCGACTGAGCCCCCCTTTTCCTCTGCTCCTCCTCCCCATCGCCCCGGCTCCCTCTGCTCTACCCACCTCCCCTCCCCACGACACTTGTCTGTATTTGTAACTCTCTATTTCGTTAATGTTGCTTATATATCGATAATTCTATTTATCTATTTTTACTGCTATTGATGTCTATCTACTTGTTTTGTTGCGTTGTCTGTCTCCCCTCCTCCCCTTCTAGACTGTGAGCCCGTTGTTGGGCAGGGATCGTCTCTATCTGTTGCCCAGTTGTACTTTCCAAGCGCTTAGGACAGTGCTCTGCACCCAGTAAGGGCTCAATAAATGCGACTGAATGAATAAATGAAAATTAATAATTAGTAATATGTACATATATGCACAGAAGTGCCGTGGGCCAGGGAAGGGGGTAGAGCAGAGGGAAGGAGTCGGGGCGACGTGGAGGGGAGTGGGGGCAGAGGGGGAGGGAGGGCTCAGTCTGGGAAGGCCTCCTGGAGGAGGTGAGCTCTCAGTAGGGCTTTGAAGAGGGGAAGAGAGTTAGTTGGGTGGTTGTGAGGAGGGAGGGCGTTCCGGGACAGCGGCAGGACGTGGGCCGGGGTCGTGAGGAGTTGAGCAGCAGAAGAGCCACAGGTCCGGACACCACCCCTCAACTCTGGCTTTCTGCGACCCAGGTTCGGGAGGGGACCCCAGACAGAGCGTGGGCTCCGGGGAGCCGTGAAAGGGGAGGAGCCGGAGCTAGATTAATAATAATAATGATAGTAGTAGTAATCATCCCCTCGATTCTATTTACTGCTATTGTTTTTGTCTGTCCGTCTCCCCTGATTAGACTGTGAGCCCGTCAAAGGGCAGAGACCGTCTCTATCTGTTACCGATCTGTCCATTCCAAGCGCTTAGTACAGTGCTCTGCACATAGTAAGCGCTCAATAAATACTATTGAATGAATGAATAATAATAACAATGATTGAATCACTGTTTGACAAGTCCTGCCTCTGGCCTGGATAGCCCTTCCTCCTCATTTCTGACAGACGACGACTCTCCCCACCTTCAGAGCTTTATTGAAGGCCCATCTCCTCCCTGAGGCCTTCCCTGACTAAGCCCCCATTTTCTCTTCTCCCGCTCCCTTCTGCGTCACCCTGACTTGCTCCCTTTATTCATCCCTCTCCCAGCCCCACAGCACTGGTGCATGTAACTATAATTTATTTCTTCGTCTTGATCCCTGTCTTCCCCTTTAGACGTAAGCTTGCCGTGGGCAGGGAATGTATCTGTTACACTGAAGTTCCCCAAGCACTTAGGACAGTGCTCTGCACTCCGTAAGTGCTCAATAAATGTGATTGACTGGCTGACAAGTAGGGTGGAAAACTCTGGGGTAGATACAAAGTAACCAAATCATGAGTCATTCATTCAGTTGTATTTACTGAGCACTTAGTGCGTGCAGAACACTACTAAATGCTTGGAAAGTATAATTCAGCAACAAGAAGAGACAATCCCTACCCAACACTGGACTCACATCTGGGACGGGGAACGGGTTCTAGGTCTAAGAGAGAGGGAAAACAGCTACCGACCCCATTTTTGCGGATGAGGAGAGGGTAGGTAACTTGCCCAATGCCACAGAGCAGGCAAGTGACAGGACCTGGATTGGACCCCAGGCCTCTCGACTCCCAGCATGGTGCTCCGTCCGTTGGGCTTTGCTGCCTCGTGGATTGTCTGCTTGTCCGGGTATGGGCCAGGCTTGTGGTTGGCAGGTAACTCTGTCTCCTATCCCCTTTGCAGTTCCCTCTTCTCATCCACCGCATCGGGATCGTACGGTCGGCAGAGCGCAAGGCCCTGTGGTAGGCTCTGGGGGGAGGGAATGTATCTATCGGCTCTGTTGCCTAGGGCTCTTCCAAGGGCTTAGTAGTAGTGCTTTGCACATAGTAACTGCCCAAAATACCATTACTCAATTGACTGATGGACTAGACAAGGCCCTTGGTGACCTACAGTAGAAATAAAAAATGCGTTCTCAGCCCTCAGAGAGTTCTAGTAAGTGGACACATATTTCCAAGTATCTAGCAGGCAAAGGTATTTCCACACAGAAATACAAAATGAGTTCTCAGCCTCTAGAGAGTTCTAATAAGGGGACCCACATTTCCAAGAATCTAGCAGGAATGCGAACGGGGAGACGAACGTTCAGAACACGAGTAAGCCGTGAGAGAAATAGAAAATGAAGAGACATAACCACGAGGAGGTGGCTAACGAGTCGGTATGACCAGGAAGGTGAGTGATGGCCCCATGGAGGAGTTAACTTTTTGGGAGGGCTTCGCTTGTAGGGAGAGAAGCGGTCTGTAGGATTGGCAGGGGGAGAGGGAGTTCTATCAGGGAGAAGACCATGAGCAATGGTTTGGCCACGGCAGAGATAGGAATGTGTTCCAGTTGAAAGTTCTGGAAGGTAGCCATGACATCAAAGCTACACTCGCCTCAACCCGGTTTCGCTGGGTGGGACGTAGGAGCACGCGAGTGACAGCTGGAATCCCAAACAGCTGCTGCACCGACGGCCAAAACTGGGAACCCAGTGTGGGCCGAGGAAGCGTTAAATCGGAGCCTCAGACAGCGTAGTATCCCGGGTGAAGCGGCTGAAGACAGACCAGCGTGGTGCATTGCCCAGCAAGGAAGGAGCCGCTTTCTTTCGAGTGAAACTTTGAAAGGAACGAGAGACAAAGACACAAGAGAGGAGAAAGGGCAGCCCCTTGCTGCACAACATAACAAGGTTAAGCGTTTTTGTGTGCACACTGTGGGCGGGACTGTGGGTCCCCACACTGGACTTTTCAGAAACACCACCCTCCCCACACAGGCGAGTTTCACCTCTAGTCATCCCCCTCCCAGACCCACAGCACTTACGTCCATATCTGTTATTTTCATTTATTTATATTAATATCCGTCTCCCCCCTCTAGACTGTAAGCTCGCTGTGGGCAGGGAATGCGTCTGTTATACTGTTATACTGTACTCTGCCAACTGTTTAGTACAGTGCTCTGCAGACAGTAAGGGCTCAGTAAATACAATAAACTGATTGACTGACTGACTGACCCAGCATTATGGCCTAGTGAAAACCTCGGTTCTAATCCCAAGTCTATCACTAGCTTGCTGGATGACGATGGGCTTCTCTGCGCCTCAGTTTCCTCATCTGTAAAATGGATATTCGATGCCTGTTCTCCCTTCTCCTTAGACTGTGAGCCCCAGATGAGATAGACACTGTGTCTGATGTGCTTGTATTTCCCTCAGCGCTTGAAACATAGTAAGCCCTTAACAGAGACCGCAACTAGAATTATTATTTACAGACGGAAGGTTTGTTTGGGAGGAGTGAAGACTTCAGACAGGAGAGCAGTGGGAAAAGAGAACAGATTGTAAAGAGGGGAGCGGTCTCCTGGTGGGACCCTTGAAGTAATAATAATTGTGGTGTTTGTTAAGCGCTTACTATGGGCCAAGCACTGTACTGAACTCTGGGGTAGTCACAAGATAATCAGGTCCTACGGGAGGCTCGCAGTCCAAGTAGGAGGGAGAACAGGTATTGAATCCTCATTTTGCAGATGAAAGAGCTGAGGCACAGAGAAGTTGGGTGGCTTGCCCAAAGTCACCCAGCAGACAAGTGGCAGATCCGGGATTAGAAGCCAGATCCTTTGACTGCCAGGCCCGTGCTCTCTCCACTGGGCCACACGGGTGACTCTGCAGGGTGCTTGTGTTTTCTGCATGGTGAAACGGAAACCGTGGAGGTGTCCGAGGGGTGATGGATTACCAACAGGTTTGCCCTTCTCTGAGTCCCTCGTTCCCAGCACGCTTTCCCCAGGGATTTTCTGCTTCTTCTAGGGACTTTTGAAATAGGAAAATCCACTGAGGTCACTGCTCCCTGTGGCCCTGCAGGGTTCTCTCGCTGCCTCTTGCTGACGCTTAACGTCTGCGTGTCCCTCATCCGACGTGCAGCTCTGAGGGGACCGGGGTGGAGGATGGGAGGGAGAAGAGTGGAGAAGGCAGGAGCCGTAGATTGTAAGGTCCTTTTGGGCAGAGTTCGCGTCTGCCCTGCTGTACTGCACTCTCCCGAGCATTTAGTCCAGTGCCCTGCACACAGCAGACGCTCAATAAATACCACTGATCGATCGATTGGCTGAAGGGAAGGTGGGAGGAGGACAGGGCTTGAGGGGCAGGGGGAAAGACCTGGTGGGGGTAAGAGATGGGGGAAAGGCCTTGGGGAGATGATAATAATCATCATGTTGCTTTTTGTTAAGTGCTTACTATGTGCAGAGTGCCGTACTAAGCGCTGGGGGAGATACAGGGTTGTCCCATGTGAGGCTCACAGTCTCAATCCCCATTTTACAGAAGAGAAGTTAAGTGACTTTCCCACAGTCACAGAGCTGACAAGTGGCGGAGTCGGGATTCGAACCCATGACCTATGACTCCCAAGCCCGGGTTCTTTCCACTGAGCTACGCTGCTTCTCTAAGAGAGAAGGCAGGACCCGGAGGGACAAGGCCTGAAGAGAAGGGGACAGGACCCTGGGGAAAATAGGGAGAGGGCAAGACTGAGGAGTAGGACAGAAGGGGAAAGACCTAAATAATAATGTCTGGGGTATTTGTTAAGCGCCTATAATTGTGCCAAGCACTGTACTAAAGCCCTGGAGTGGATGCAAGCAAATCAGGTTAGACAGAGTCCCTGTCCCACATGGGGCTCACAGTCTCAATCCCCATTTTGCAGATGAGGTAACTGAGGGCCAGGGAAGTGAGGCGACAGGACCAGGGTCACACTGCAGACCAGTGGCAGACCGGGATTAGAACCCAGGTCCTTCTGATTCCCGGGCCCGTGCTCGATCCACTGTTTCTCTGAGGGAGGAGAGGCAGGAGCTGGGTGGGGGGAAGGAGAAAAGGTTCAGGTCTTGTGGGAGGGAGGAAGGTCAAGGCCCGGTGGGGGGCTCGGCCTAAAGAGGAGGGGGCAGAGGGCAGGGCCTGGGGGATTAGGGAGGAGGCAAGACTTGAGGAGGAGGAGGGAGGGGGCAGAGACTGGAGGAATTAGGGAGGGGCAGGGCCTGGGGTGGAGTGGGGAGGACAAGAAGCTGGATTTCCCCCACCTCGAAGAGTCCCGAGGGAGATTCGGGGGGATTCCCTTCCTTCCCCTTTCGTTCTTCCCACTGCAAATTCCCACCTCCTCCTCCTTCCCCAGGCTACCGCTTGCTGTTCCGGAGGTGGAATCACTGTCTCGCCTTCCCTCCTGCCTTGAGGACATCTCCACAGATGTCCCGCAGGTACCTCAAACTTACCGTGTCCAAAACAGAACTCTTCACCTTCCCACCCGAACTCCATCCTGGCCTTGACTTTCCCATCACTGTAGACAACACCACCAACCTCCCTCTCCCACGAGCCTATAACCCCGGCTCCGCTCGGGAAACAGCACGGACGTGGACCTAAGAGCCAGAGGACTTGGGTTCTAAGAGTGTAAGGGGTGGGCTGTGGGAGGAGAGAAGGGAGGTGAGGTAGGAGAGGGTGAGGTGATGGAGAGCTTTGAAGCTGAGAGTGAGGAGTTTTCGCTTGATACGGAGGTTGATAGGCAACCACTGGAGATTTATGAGGAAAGGGATGACAGGTCCAGAATGTTTCTGTGGAAAGATAATCCGGGCAGCGGAGTGAAGTAGAGACTGAAGTGGGGAGAGGCAGGAGGTTGGAAGGTCAGAAAGGAGGCTGATGCAGTATAATCGGGATAGTTCGCCCCAGCCCTTTCCCCATCTTTGGGTTCCCCCGTCCGCCTTCCGTTACCCATCCTGCTGGCGCTTGGAGCTTGTGTGGCCAGGGCCCGCTTTGGGTTGGGGATGGGCTGAGGAGGTCAGGGAAGCTGGTAATGGCGGCGGGGGGGCCCTTCCTCCCCATTTCATGTTGGATTTTTAAACACGAGATCATCAGCCTTGCTCCCCGAATGAAGCTAGCACTGAGGAGCGAGGCACCAAAGGAGACTTAGAGGAGCCGGGTGGCGGTTCCCTCCCCGGCAACCATCCCTGGGGATCGGAAGGAGTCGCTTAGCACTCTTAACGTTCCCTCCAAAATCTACTGCCCGGAGATTATGAACTCACGGCTTTGGCACCTGCGCGGTTTCCTGCACATCGGAAGCTGCGCAGCCTAGCAGGAAGGGCCCGCGCCTGGGAGTCGGCAGCCCTGGGTTCTAATATCGGCTCTGTCTCTTGCCTGCCGTGTGACCTCGGACGAGTCACTTAACTTCTCTGGGTCTTGGTCTCCTCATCTGTAAAACGGCTGTTCCCCTTCCTATTTAAGCTATGAGCCTCATATGGGATGGGGGACTCGGTCCATTCTGCCTGTCATATCTACCCCAGTGCTTCGTACAGTGCTCGGCACATAATAAGTCTTAAGGAATGCCACTCTTACTGTAATTTGAATCTAATCTAACCAGCCCCCAGCTCCACTGGGTGCCTTCTGCCCTGCTCCCGTGGGTTTTGGTGAATGACGATTGCGTGTTCACGCTGTCGGCAACTCTTTATGGCTGGTAAACTTCAGCCTTGGCTCTCTGTCCTTTCCGGGCTGGACACTCCAACCTTGTCGGTTGGCCACGTGGGGATTCTGCTCCACGGTCCTCTTGGCTGCTCTTTTCTCTTCCTGCTCTCATCCTGTTCTGTTCTTCCTCCGGACCATAACTCGAGACCTGTGGGTTGGCCGAGGAGCTGGGAAATGGTCGGCCCTGAGGAATCCAGAATTCCTCAGCCCCGGGCCGGGGGTTTCAGGAAGCCAGCGTTCCTCAGCTCTGGGTCAGGAGGGGGGTTTAAGGAAAGCAAATCCCGGACCAGCAGGGACTTCTGACCCCTTCCCCTCCCCCTGCCCTCCTCCTCTTCCTCCTCTCCACCTCCCACACAGCAAAAGGCCGGCCAGGGACTCCAAACTGCTTGCTTGGCTCCTGCAGCTGGCTCTGTGAGGGAGCGCGTGCTTTTCAATTTGTTCTTTGTGATAAAGGGCCAAGTTGCCGTGACGTCTCCCCCGAGGCGTGGGGGCCGGAATCGGGAACGGTATCCCGGGTCCGGGAGCCATAGCTCTGCTCGGGAGCAGGCTACGTTTTGCTTTCCATGTCCTTCCTCCCGATACCCGTCTTAGGTTGGCTTTCCTGGCTGCTGGTAGACACCGAACCCAAATGGCCAAATCCCAGGTCCCGGCGGCTCTGGTTCTCTTTCCGGAGTCAGGGCTATTTTTCCCGAGAGCAATTCCTTGCCGTCTCCTGACTTCCCCGGAGCAGGCAAGGCTCCTGAGCTCACTCCCAGCTGGCCTGGGCAGGGGTGGCCTGGATCCCGGGTAGACTGCGGCCTAGGGCGGACCCCTCCCCTCTCCAGTTCTGGCCCCTGGGCCCTGACACTTGCCCTGAAGCTGACTCCAGCACTCTTGGGAACTGAGGCCCAGAGAAGAGCCAGACCATCCTTCCCCTCTCCTGATTCTTCCAGGAGCCCTCCCCCGAGCTTGCCGCAGAGATTGGCTGTGTCTGACCCGATTAACTTGGATGAGAAGCAGCATGGCCCAGGGGAGAGAGCGTGGGCCCGGGAGTCCGAGAACCTGGGTTCTAAACCCAGCTCCGCCGTTTGTCTGCTGCCCGGCTCATCTTCCTGCAGAAACGATCTGGGCCTGTCACTCCCCTTCTTAAACACCTCCAGTGGTTGCCTATCAACCTCCGCTCCAAACAAAAACTCCTCACTCTAGGCTTCGAGGCTCTACATCACCTTGCCCCTTCTTACCTCTCCTCCCTTCTCTCTTTCTACCGCCCACCCCGCACGCTCCGCTCCTCCGCCGCCCACCTCCTCACCGTCCCTCGTTCTCGCCTATCCCGCCGTCGACCCCCGGGCCATGTCCTCCCTCCCTCCTCACCTCCGACAATCTAATTCTCTTCCCCTCTTCAAATCCCTACTTAAAACTCACCTCCTCCAAGAGGCCTTCCCAGACTGAGCTCCCCTCTTTTTCCCTCTGCTCCCTCTACCCCCCCTTCACCTCTCGGCAACCAAACCCTCTTCTCCCCCTTCCCTCTCCTCCTCCCCCTCTCCCATCCCACCCCCTCAGCACTGTACTCGTCTGCTCGACTGTATATATCTTTACCACCCTATGTATTTTGTTTATTTTGTTTAATGAGATATACATCACCCTGATTCTATTTAGTTGCCATTGTTTTTATGGGATGTTCTTCCCCTTGACTCTATTTATTGCCATTGTTCTTGTCTGTCCGTCTCCCCCAATTAGACCGTAAGCCCGTCAAACGGCAGGGACTGTCTCTATCTGTTGCCGACTTGTTCATTCCAAGTGCTTAGTACAGTGCTCTGCACATAGTAAGCGCTCAATAAATACTATTGAATGAGTGTGACTCTGGGCAAGTCATTTCGCTTCAGTTCCCTCATCGGCCAAGTGGGGATTCAATACCTGCTCTCCCTCCAACTTAGACTATGAGCTTCATGGGGGACCTGATTATCTTGTCTCTACCCCAGCGCTTAATACGGTGAAAAGGGCGACCCGAGGATCCTCGAGAACTGAGACCCGGAGGAGATCCAGGCCACCGTTCCCTCTCTTCTGCTTCTTCCAGTAACCCTCCCCCCGCCCAGCTTCTCACAGAGACTGGCTGATCTGTTACCATTGCTGCCTGCCACTCGCTACTGCCTCCAGAAAGAAAAGAAAAAGTGAAGTATTCAGCAAATCAAATTCGGCAGACAGCGAGCCAGAGATTTTATTGATGAATTCGGTCCGTGCCATAGAAAATCCATATAAAACTTATATCAAATCAGACCTGCACCTTCCCTAGCACCCCGAGGATCCAGTCACACAAATTCACAGACACATAGAAAGATACACATCCATACAGGTGCACAAACAGTTGAACAGACCTTCCGTCCCCTCTCCCACCCCTCCTTGAATTCCCAGGGAACCAGGACTTCTGGATCGCTCCACATTCTCTGTCTCAGGGTCCGGGTCGAAGGCCAAGCTTAGGGTTCCTTGGGCTCCCTGACTGCCGGTCCCCTCCCTTAGGCAGCTGGGAGAGGAGAGGGCACCAGCAGACCCCCGGAGAGAAGAGGGGTGGAGGGAAGAGGCCGTTGGCTTTGGTTCAGGGCCAAACAGAGGACCCCCTCAGAGCTGCCTGGGTGAAGGGGCGGGTTGGGTCACAGCCTCTCCCGGTCCACCCGGGAGGACCAGGAAGGCGAGGACGGGGAGGACCAGGAAGGCGAGGACCGCCTCTGCCCCGGCAGTCCAGTTCACAGCATAGCAGGGGACGCTTGCTCTCTACTTCCACTAGCTTGGCTCCTTGGAAGCCCAACCTCAGGAAGCCCCCCTGGTGCCCCTCCCCTCCACCGTGGCCTCCCCACCCTCGCCCCCCTCCCCAGCAACCCCCCCAGTCCCTCCATGCAGCATCTCTCTGTCAGTGTTCCCCATCCCGTCCCCCAGCAGCGTGGTCCCCCGGCCCCCAGCCCACTCTCCTCAAGGCTCCACCGTTGCCGCCAGACTCCGGGGACTCTGCCCTCTTCCGTTAGTTGCAGTACACCTTGTTCTGGAGGAAGGACAGGAGGAGAGTTGGGGCCGGCTAGGATCGGGGGCGGGGGGGTGGGCCGGGAGAGAGGCTGGAGGATGTGGGGGCCAAAGGTGGGGGCTGGAAGAAGCGGAGGATGAAAGGGGGAGGAGGGCAGAGAGGGTGCGGGGTGGGGAAAGGAGGGGGGTGAGGCCTGGGGCCTCTTGGCCGGAGAAGCCCAGATGGGGCCAGGAGTCTCCAGGCGTTCTCTTCTTCCCTGCTCGGGAGCGGGTGGTCAGGGCCCGGGTGGGGACATGTTGCCGGGGCCCGGGACAGGGGCGAGGCTTACCCACTGGGAACACAGCCTCTCCAGCCTTCGGATCAGACCCCTCACCCAGGGGACGTTGACGGGGGCACAGAGCTGCTGGCCTTTCACGGTGGTGAACCTGCGTGGCGGAGAGCCGAGAGGTCAGGAGAAGCCGGTGACCGGAGCGGGGAGATGGGGTCGCTTGGCCTTGGGACCCTCAGCCCGGCAGCCCCAGGCCCGGCCCTCAGCCATGCTAGGGAGCGGCAGGGGGTCAGCTTAGAGGTTAGGGAGCAGAGGTCAGAGAGGGAACGATGGAAGGTCCGGTCCCTTCCCCCAGAGCCGCTCCGGGTCTCCCCATTTTGGAGACGACAACCCCCCTCCCAATTTGGGATCGCAGCGGCAGCAGAATATCCCCCTCCCCTTTCGGTCCAAGGCGGGGCGGGCCAGGCCGGACCGGGGGAGGGTTGGAGGACACCCCCGGCCTGTCGGTCCAACCATCCGTCCGTTCTCCCATCCATCTCCCACCCCGTCTTTCCTCCCCGCCTCTTCTATCCCCATCCCCCTCGTTCATCCTCCCGTCCTCATCTCTCCTTTCCCCTCCCTCGCCCCGTCCATCCTTTCTCCAGCCCCTCTCTCCAATCTGTCCTCCGCCCATCAGTTCTTCCTTCCCCATTGTGTGTATTGAGCGCTAACTGTGTGCGGGACACTGTACTGAGCGCTTGGGAAGGTACGATACAGCAATAAACAGGGAGGTTCCCTGCCCACAACCTATCTGTCCTCCCCCCTCCTCCTCTATCCCTCTCTCCCCCCATCCATCCATCCTTCCATCCGCCCCCTCCCCAGTCTCTCCTCCCGCCGTGGCCCCGGCCCGGCAGGGTGGATCCGGTGCGGGTCACTCACACGGTGGCGGACAAGGTGCATCCGTCATGCGGGCCGAGGCGGCGGTAGGCTCGGACGATATGGCGGGGGACAGGGTGCGGGGTGACGCTCAAGCAACAGTCCACAGCGTCGTTGGTGCCGCCCAGTGCTGTTGGACAGAGGAGGGGTGGTGGGGGTGAGGGGAGGTCCTCACCCCAAGCCCCCCTCTCTCCCGAGCTGCTCCATTCTGGGTTTCGGGGACTATCTATCACTCCTATCCCGTGCCTCAGTTTCCCCATGTGTTTCCTTTGCATCTTCCTCCCCAGGTGACCTGCCCTCTCCCTGCCGATTTCCCAACACCCACACGCACACAGACACATGTACACGATCACATAATAAGAATGATAATAATATTTGCTAAGCTCTTATTATGTGCCAAGCACTGTGCTAAGCTCTGAGGAAGATTCGAGCCCATCAGCTCGAACACAGCCCCTCACCCACATGAGGCTTACAGTCTAAGGGGGGAGGGATGATAATATTATAATACCTACACATAATCAATTATTATTATTACCGTTATGATATTTGTTAAGCGCTTACTATGTTCTAAGCACTGGGGTAGATACAAGGTAATCGGGTTGGGCACAGTCCCTGTCCCACATGAGGCTCAGACTCTTAATCCCCATTTTCCAGACGAGGTCACTGAGGCACAGAGCAGTGAAGTCATTTGCCTAAGGTCACACAGCAGACAAGTGGCAGAGTCAGGATTAGAACCCAGGACCTCTGAATCTTTTACCCCTGTTTCACAGATGAGGAATGAACTCCCCTTCACTCCTGAGCTCCTCCTCTAGACCGTGAGCTCGTTATGGGCAGGGAATGTGTTTAATGTTATTCTGTATGTGTTCTTTCATTCATTCATTCAGTCGTATTTACTGAGCGCTTACTGTGTGCCAAGCACTGTACTAAGCGCTTGGGAAAGTACAAGACGACAGTAAAGAGAGGCAATCTTTCGCGAAGCAGCGTGGCTTAGTGGAAAGAGCCCGGTCTTGGGAGTTAGAGGTGGTGGGTTCTAATCCCGGCACTGCCACTTAGCTGTGTGATCTTGGGCAAGTCACTTGGCTTCTCTGTGCCTCAGTTGCCTCATCTGTAAAATGGGGATTAAGTCTGCGAGCCCCACGGGGGACAACCTGATTACTTTGTATCTACCCCAGCGCTTAGAACAGTGCTTGGCATATAGTAAGTGCTTAACAAATACCATCATCATCATCAGCCCGTTGTTGGGTAGGGATCGTCTCTCTCTGTTCCCGAATTGTATTTCCCAAGCGCTTAGTACAGTGCTCTGCACACAGTAAGCGCTCAATAAGTACGATTGAATGAATGAATCATCATCATTCCTTGCGCACAACGAGCTCACAGTCTGGGGGTGGCGGGGAGAGACATCAGTACAGTGCTTAGAACAGTGCTCAGCACTTAGATCAGCGCTCAGCGTTTAGAGCAGTGCTCGGCCCATAGAAAGCAAATGGCACCATCATCATCATCATCCTCATCATTCCCAGCCCACAACGACCTCACACTCTGGGGGTGGGGCTGGGGAGACAAACATCGATATAGCTCTTAGAACAGTGCTCAGCGCTTAGATCAGTGCTCAGTGCTTAGAGTAGTGCTCAGCGCTTAGAACAGCGCCGGCGCTTCGAACGGGGCTTGGCACACAGTAAGGACTTAACAAACACCATCATTATTAGAAGCAGACATTCCCCCGGGCTCTTAGCGCTGAGCTTTCCAGCAGTGAGCGCTCAATAAATAGGATCGTTATTAACAATAATAATAGTTCCAACTCCTCCCCCCCCGGCTCTCAAGCCCCCAAGCCCGCAGTCACCCACCCGCAAAATCCCACAGGGTCTAGAGGGGGCCAGACCACCTCCATCCCCAGCCCCATCCTTATCCCCATCTCCATCCCCATTCCCATCCTCATTCCCATCCCCATCCCCATTCCCATCCTCATCCCCATCCCCATCCCCATTCCCATCCCCATTCCCATCCCCATCCCCGCCCCCGGCCTTACCCCAAGGGGCTGTGCAGAGGAGGAGGAGGAGGAGGAAGAAGAAGGAGAGGCGTTGGCATCTCATGGCTATCGGCTGGATGGGATACGCGGGCAGCGCGGGAGGGATGGAGTCCCCGGCTCTGTGTGTGCTTGTGTGATTGTGTGTGTGTCTGTGTGTGCGGGGTGGGCGCCCTCTCTCTATTTATGGTCCAGTACCCAAAAACTTTCAGTTTCACCCCAAGCTCTCCCTCCCCCCAGCCCGCAGTCCCATCCGTCCTCCACCTGCAGGGCCTGCAGTTCTTGGCGGTGATTTCCCGGGGGCTCCTTCACCCTCCTTCTCCTCCTCCTCTTCCTCCTCCCCCCTGCTCCTCTTTCTCCTCCTCCTCCGCCCCCCTGCTCCTCCTCCTCCTTCTCCCCCTGCTCCTCTTCCTTCTCCTCCTCCTCCTCCCCTCTGCTCCCCGGGTCCCGCTCTACTCCCCCCCCATCACACCCCGAGGCTGCCCTCCACCCACCCCAACCCCCTCATGCCCGGCTTCTATCCCCTAATCTAGTCTTTTGTTTGTTTGGTATTAAGCGCTTACTGTGTGCCAAGCACTGGGGTAGATACAGGGTAATCAGGTTGTCCCACGTGGGGCTCTCACTTTTAATCCCCATTTTATGGATGAGGTAACTGAGGCACAGAGAAGTGAAGGGACTTGCCCAAAGTCACACAGCTGACAAGTGGCAGACCCGGATTTCGAACCCACGATCTCTGACTCCCAAGCCCCTGCTCTTGCCACTAACCCATGTTGCTTCCCCTCTTCCTCCTTCTCTTCCTTCTCTACCTCCTCCTCTTCTTCCTCCTCCTTCTCTTCCTCCTCTTCCTCATTCATTCATTCAATCGTATTTATTGAGCTCTCACTGTGTGCAGAGCACTGCACTAAGCGCTTGGAATGTACAATTCGGCAACAGATGGAGACAATCCCTGCCCAACAGTGGGCTCACGGTCTAAAAGGGGGAGTCAGACAGCAAAACAAAACAAGCCTCCTCTTCCTCTTCCTCCTTTCTTCTCCTCCTCTTCCTCTTCCTCTTTTTCCTCCTCCTTCTCTTCCTCTTCCTCCTCCTCTTCCTCCTGCTTCTCTTTCTCCTCCCCTCTTCCTCTGCCTCTTCTTCTTCCTTTTCCTCCTTTTCTTCCTCTTCCTCCTTCTCCTCTTCTCCACTTCCTCCTCCTCCTCCTCCTCCTCCTCCTCCTCCTCCCTTCTGGGTCATCCATGCACATAGTTCATACCCTCTGAACACTCTGATACCCACCTCATCCCCAGGACTCATGTCCACATGCTCATACTCTGTTCCTTCCCCTGTCATTTATATTAATTTCTGCCTCTCGTACTAGATTGCAAACTCCTTGAGGACAGGGGTGTGTCTAATAACTCTATTATATTGTAATTCCCCATCGCTCTGCGGCCAGCAAGCACTTAATAAACACCACTGATTAATTGATTGACCTGCACCTTTGGCTCTGACCTTCTCCCACTATTCAATCTTACATCTCTGCATGACTCTAGACCTCTTGGCATCATCATCATCACCATCATCATCATCAGTAGTATCAATTGAGCACTTACTGTGTGCAGAGCTTGGGAGAGCACAATATAACAGAGTTGGTAGACGTTCCCTGCCCACAGTGAGTTTACGGTCTAGAGGGGGAGACAGGCATTAATCTGAATAAATAAATTACGGACATGGGCGTAAGTGCTGTGGGGCCGAGGGAGGGGTGAATATGAGTATAAGGGTGACACAGAAGAGAGTGGGAGAAGAGAAAATGAAGACTTAGTCAGGGAAGGCCTCTTGGAGGAGATTGGCCTTCGGTAAAGGTGGGGGGTATAATCGTTTGTCGGATATGAAGAGGGAGGATGTTCCAGGCCAAAGGCAGGACTTGGGCGAGAAGTCTGCGGTGAGATAGACGAGATCAAGAGACCGTGAGTAGGTTGGCATTAGAGGAGCAAAGTGTGTGGGCTGGGTTGGCGTAGGAGACCAGTGAGGTAAGGTGGCGGGGGGCAAGGTGAATGTTTTAAAAGCCAGCGGTAAGGAGTTCCCGTTTGATGCTGAGGTGGATGGGCAACCACCGAAGTTTCTTGAGGAGTGGGGAAACATGGACCGTGCACTTTAGTAGAAAATGATCCGGGCAAGCAGAGTGAAGTATGGATGGGAGTGGGGAAGAGTCAGGAGGCTGCCCGGGAGTCTTGGGGATGAGTGTTCAGGGGCTGGTATATCAGGCCCGAGAATGGGTTTCTGGGGGGTTGTGGGGTGTCTTGGGGGCTTATATAATGGGGCTGGGGTTGTTTGGGGCTGGGGCGGGGGTATCAGACCCTCAGGGCCATACAGAGAGTATTTGGGGATCGATGGCTCCGGGGGCTGAATATGGGGATCTCCGGGGAAAGTAAAGGGGGTTGAGAGTTGATTGGCATTTGGGGGGACTGGATAGGGTGTTGAGGAGCTGGACAGAGCACGTGATTAGCAGTGGCTGGCAGGACTCACCTTGCAGGGCCAGTATCCAGGCCGGTCAGCGTCTCCCTGCAGGCCCAGGGTCCGGGCAGGCCAGAGTCTCCCTGAAGGGTCGGTGCCCAGTGATAATAATAATTATGGTATTTGTTAAGCACTTACTCTGTGTCAAGCACCGTACTAAGCCTTGGGATAGATAGCTAAATCATCAGGTCAGATGTAGTCTCTGTGGCATATGGAGCTCGCACTCTAAAGAGGAGGAGGAACGGGAATCGAATCCTCATTTTTACAGATGAGGTGACTGAGGCACAGAGAAGTTAAGTGACTGGCCTGAGGTCACACAGCAGACAGGCAGCAGTAGCAGAATTAGAACCCAGGTCCTTGGACTCCCAGCCCCTACCACACTGTTTCATGTTCAGACTGGCCAGACTTGGTACCTGGAAGAGAAGGGTAGGACACCCCCCGACACACTCCGCCTCCCCTCCTCCACACCCGCCCCCATCCTACCCCACCGGATGTCAGCGGCAGCCCCTGGCTGGAGGCCTGGAAGGCCCGCAATGAGGCCGGGAAGAAGGTTGGAATCAGATGGGAATGGAGTTGGGATCGGACGGGAAAGGGAATGTTGGAAGCTGAGAAATTGAAAGTGATTCAATCACAGTGGCTGAAAGTCCCTTCCCCGCTGGCTGGACATGTGGGAATATTCTCTTTTCCCACAGAGCTGCCCACCGGCACCTCCTCTCAGATCCCCCGCCCCCGTCCCCCCCCATCCCAGCCTCCCTCCACTTTCCCCTTCTGACGGTGGGAGAGGCTCAAGGGAGATGGCTGTGACTTGTAGGCAGTCTAATCTCCACTGCCCCATCCATCCTTCATGTCCCCCCCTCTGCCCCTCCTTATGTATGCTGCTCTGCCCCTCCCCCTGCACCCCACTCGGCCCCATCCCTCATGCACCCCATTCTGCACTTCCTCTTGGCCCCTGTTCCGCCCCTTCCCGTGCTCCATCTCCCCAGAAGCCAGAGACGGGGAACACATCGGTGCCGTAGTAGGAGGGATGGAGGTCAGATCTCGGAAGGGTTTCTGGACAGGAGGGGTGACGCATGGGGCTGAGGCCAGGCCATCTCACCTGGAGACAGGACGGCCCCGGTGACCCCCCCCCCCCGAACCCCCTTCTGCTTTCCCAGCCCCCCTCCCGCCCTCCTGGGTCCCCCTTGCCCGCCCTCCCCCCGGCTCCAGAGAACAGATTCGGGGAACCGTGCTGACCTGGGAGCCGTAAGCAGCTCTGGGGAGGGCAGTTGGGACCCCAGAGTCCTGGGCTTCCCCTGCTTCCCAAATGTCTAGGGGGCTGGAGTTGTCCAGGGGGCGAAGGGGGGAGGGTAGTGAGACCTTCCAGCTGCTGGACCAACTCCTCCTGGGCTTGGGACTTTCTGCTCCCATCCCGGGGCCCATCCTGTCTTCCAGGAACAGCAGAAGGGGCTTCTCTGGCCAGCGGAGTCCCGGGAGAGGGGGGCGGCCGAGGGGTGGGCCACCACAGACGCCCTCTGCCCCACAACCCTCTCAGCCCTCACTGACACCCAGAGGCGGCCAGGGAGAGAGGCGTTCACGCACACCGAGCACACGCGCTTTCACGGGCACAAATGCCCAAGTTCAAAGATGCAGACACATACGTTCATGGAGACAGAGACACACACATTCACAGACACACACGTGTTCACACACACATTCACTGACACACACCCGCTCTCAGTCATACACCCAGACACAGATACATTCGCACACAACACATTCACAAGTAGAAACACTCCCTGACATAGACACAGTCCCATGCACACCCACATTCACAGGCACTCAATCAATCAATCCATCGTATTTACGGAGCGCTTATTCCATTCAGAGCACCCTACTAAGAGAGTACAATACAACGGAATTAGCAGACAAGTTCCCTGCCTATTACGAGCTTAAAGAGAGAAAAAATTAGGTGATCTGACCAAGATCATGCAGCAGGCAAGAGGCAGTGCCAAGATTAGAACCCAGGCCCTCTGGCTCCCAGGTCTGGGTTCTTTCCACTAGGCCACACTGCTTTTGCTTCCTCTAGGCCACATACCCAAACTCGCAGACACAGATAGACACATTCGCACACACACACAAATTCACAGATGCAAACTCACACAACAGACACACAGATTCACAGACACAGAAGAACACTTAAGCATATTTACATTCCTAGACGCATTCTCACCCCTAAATACATTCACACATAGAGAGGCTCACCCTCAGACCCATTTAAACACATCCCTGCCCTCAAGGAGTTTACAATTTAGTGGTCGTGGCAGACATTAAATCAAATTATAGATAGGGGCGGCAATGGAATTGAAAGACTGTGAGTCCCCAGTGAGGCCCACTGTGGATCTGTGAGATAGGGAGGATGGTGGTGTTGTCAGCAGTGATGGGAAAGTTATGGGGTGGGGGTGGGGGAGAGGGTGTGGGTGGAAAGATCAGGAGTTCAATTCTGGATACGTGAAGTTTGAGGGGTCTACAGGAATCCAGGCAGGGAGGTTTTAAAGACAGGAAGAAATGCGAGACTTCAGAGATGGAGAGAGGCAAGGAGTGGAGCGGCGGAGAATGTAGGTGAAGCTGTGGGAGCAAGTGAATTCTCCAAGGGAGAGGGTGAAGATGGAGAATAGAAGGGGACCCAGAACTGAGCCTTCAGGGACCCCCAAAGTAGGGAGATGCGGGGGATGAAAGGGCTAACATTGAGGTTCCTTATTGGGAACTTAGGTATCTCTAGGGGAATCAGCTCCCCAGGTTTACGGACTGGGCGTAAAGTGCTAGGAAGGTAAGAGTTTGTAGAGATAAACTCCCTGAGGCTAATTGGAAATTGAGGAGGCATCCCCCGACCCCTCTACCCAAACGAAGAAGAAGCTGACCACCTGGGCCCACCTGGGAGCCAGACTGTGCCCTCACTGTGGCAACCGAACTCATGCAGTGGCACAGCTGAGTTTTATGCAGCAAGAGACTCGTCTGAATGGTTATACCAAATGCATGCAAGCCTGCACAGTAGACTGGGTAGGCGTAAAGGGAAGTGACCAACATCTCCCAGTTCTCCTGTAAATTGGGGGTGACAAAATGTGAGCCCTGGGAGGGACAGAGTTCATCCATCCTGTTGGTCTGTAGTCCTTCGGGTCTGCGGGGCTGGCGTTTGCCCGCAGAGAGGAGTTTCTGGAGCATTCTGTGATGGGAGCAAGGAAGGAGGAAAGTTTTAAGGGAGTGGGGGTGTGGGGAGACAGAGTAGCAGTTGTGGGCTGGGAATTTGTCTGTTATATTCTTATATTATACTCTCCCAAGTTCTTAGTACAGTGCTCCGCGCACAGTAAGTGCTCACTAAATACGAATGATTGCCTAACGGACTAGGTAAGTGAAGTAGGTACACAATAATCTTAGGAGACACACTTCTTGTCCCACCCAAACCCTGTCCTCCCCCTGGCTTTCCCATCACTGTTGACAACTCCACTATCCTCCCTGTCTCCCAGGCCTCTAACCTTGCCATTACCCTCGACTCGTCTCTCTCGTTCAGCCCAAGTATTCAATCTGTCAACAGATCCTATGAGTTCAACCTTCACAGCGTCGCTAAAATCCACCATTTCCTCTCCAGGCCAACATCCAAGCGTTGATTCCAGGCACTTATCCTAACCCACCTGGACTGCTGCATCAGGTTCTTTGTTGACCTCTCTGCATCCTGTCTATCCCCACTCCAGTCCCAACTTTTTTTTATGGTATTTGTTCCTCTGTGTCTGTTACTCTGTTACTTTGTCACTCTACTGCCTGGATCATTTTTTTTTTTTAACTGTTCAGTCCATGTTTCCCCACTTCTCAAGAAGCTCCAGTGGTTACCCATCGACCTCTACATCCAACAGAAACTCTTTACCACTGGCTTTAAAGCACTCAGCTCTCCCCTTCCTATATTATCCTGCTGATTTCCTTCTACCACGCAGCATGTCACTTCATTCCTCCCAACACCAATTTACTCAATTTTGTCTGCCTCACCCACATCTGCCTCTGTCCTGGAACTCCCTCCCACTTCATATCCAACAGACTATCACTCTTTCCCACCTTCAAAGCCTTATTAAAATCTCATGTCTTCCAAGTGGCCTTTCCTGACTAAGCCTTCACTTCCTATACTCCTTCTCCCTCCTGCTTTGCCTTTGTGCTTGAATTTGTACCTTTTATTCACCCCACCCTCAGCCCCACAGCACTTAGGTACATATCCGTAATTCATTTTACTGTCTACTTCCCCCTCTACACTGTAAGATCATTATGAGCAGGGAACACGTTTATCAATTCTGTTAATATTGTACTCTCTCAAGTGCTTAGAACGGTGCTCTGAGTGTAATAAGTGCTCAGTAAAAACAACTGGTTGACTGATTGGTGAAGTGAGGAAATAGAGGCACTGAGAAGTCACACAGCAGGTAAATAAATCAAAGAGCAGGGACTAGAATCCGGGTCCCCTGACTTTAGGGAAGTAGCCTGGCGTAGTGGTTAGACCATGAGCCTGGGAGTCAGCAGGTCATGGGTTCTAATCCCGACTATACCACTTGGCTGATGTGTGACCTTGGCTCCATTTCTTTCCCTCCAACTGCCTCCTTGACCTTCTTCAATCTGAATTTCACCCCCTTCACTCCACTGAGACGGCTCTACCCAATGACCTCCTCTTGCCAAATCCTGCAGCCTCTACCTCAACCTAATCTTCCTTAATCTCCCAGCTGCCTGCAACACCGTGGGCCACCCCTTTCTCCTGCAAACATCATACAAACCTCGGCTTTACTGACAACCGCGGGCTGCCCACGTGAACTTAATCCGCCACTGATCTCACCCCGGCCCTTTCCACAAGACGTCCTCCCCGTGTCTGCTGCCTCTGTTGCGGCTCTCCAAGCTCTGCAGTGACAAGAGACAGTGCTCTTCAGAGTCTTACTGAAGGCCCGTCTCCTCCAAGAGGCCTTCCCTAACTGAGCTCTCCTTTCCTCTTCTCTCACTCCCTTCTGTGCCTCCTTGTCCTGTTCCTTTTATTCATCCCTCCTTCCAGCCCTATAGCACTTATGTCCATATCTGTCATTTATTTATTTATTTATTTATTTATTTATTTATTTATTTATTTATTTATTTATTTATTTATTTATTTGTTTGTTTATCTATTTATATTAATCTCTGTCTCCCCCTCTAGACTGTAAGCTTGTAGTGGATAGGGAACGTGTCTGCATATTGAGATATTGTAGTCTCCCAAGCGCTTAGTATGGTGCTTTGCACAGAGTAAGAGCTCAATAAATATGGTTGAATGACTGAAGGAATGAATCAATGTTCCTAGAGGGTCTTGGGCTCTGCCAACCATGTAGATTTAAGCCGCTGCCGATCCCGCCTCGGATCTCTCCACCAGACGGCTCCGTGCCTCCTGCGGGCACCTGCCACCCCCGGTGGCAGCTCTTGGAGCTCTAGGTATCTTTCCTCATCCTGACCACTTCACTTTCACTCATTCATTCAATCGTATTCATTAAGCACTTGCCGTGAGCGGAACCCTGTACTAAGCTCTTGGAAGAGTAAAATACAACAATAAACAGAAACATTCCCTGCTCCCAAGGATGCCTCCCCCTCTCACCTCCACGTCACCGGGAACCTCCATCCTGACCCGCTTCACACCTCCCCAGTGGGACAGAAAAAGGCGGCCACAGCCTGGCGCCACTGCCACAAAACCTTGGGAAGGCCGTGATGGCCGCTGCTCGAGTGGTCACTGTGGCCACGGTTGTGGCTGTGGATTCTGAGCTGTGAGGAGCATGAAATTCTGCTCCTTCTGCCTCAGTACCCTACTGATCTTGGCTTCTGATACTATGTTCCTGGTTTGGGGAGGTCTCTATTTCTAGAGGAAACAGCTCCCCAAAATAGGGGTAGAAACTTACTGGCACCGGTGGGAAAGTGAGGAGGAAGCAGCAGAGATGGAGGTGGAGCTGACATTCCCAGACGGATCTGTGCCCTTGCCATAACAACCAGACACGCGGTGACAAAGATAACGATATTTCCGTGGAGAGGCCCCTGTTTATTGGTCTTGTAACACCCGAGTGCACACTAAGCCTGTCCAGAGGACGGTGTGGGTGGAGAAGGAAGTGATCAATGACAGTCTGCCCTCTGGGTGGCACTTACAAGCCCAGGAGGCATAAAATGGGAGCCCAAGAGTGGGTCGGGGATCTTGGCACAGGGGTTCTGACTACCGGGTCTTGCCTCCGTGCTCTTAGACTTCATGATCTTTGGGTCCTTCAGCAGAGAGGGGCTCTCTGCTGGGGCACAGTGGTCTGTGGGGGACCCGGGCAATAAACTCAGCTCTACGGACATCACAGCTATCACTTGCCGTGGGGTAACCACTGGCGGCGTCTGCGGCTGGGGACTGGGGAGTGGAGTTGCTTCGGAGCCCAGTGAACCTTGTCTTATTACCCGACGTAAGTTTGCTGAAGGCTGAGTGTGGTTGACTCTATCTTTTCCTTTAGAGAAGCAGCGTAGCTTAGTAGACAGAGCACGGGCCTGGGAGTCAGAAGGTTATGGGTTCTCATCCCGACTCTGCCACTTATCTGCTCTGTGATCTTGGGTAAGTCGCTTTACTTCTCTGTTGTCTCAGTTACCTCGTCTGTAAAATGGGGATTGAGACTGAAAGCCCCACGTGGGACAGGGACTGCCTCCAGCCTGATTTCCTTGTATTTACCCCAGTGCTTAGTACAGTGCCCGACACGTAGTAAGCGCTTAACAAATACCATAATTATTATGATGATGATTTAGAATCGATCTCCTTGTATCCTGAATTCCGGGTCCCTGCATCCATGTCTCGACCACCCTATTAGTGTGAGGGACAGAAAACCCCTTGGGAAGCAGCTCTCTTGTCAGCCACAGGCCAGGCCTGGAGACTCAGTGACCCTAGGGCCCGGTCCTGGTAGTCGAAAAGATCTGGGTTCTAATCCTGGTTCCGTCACTTGTCCGATGAGTGACCTCGGGCAAGTCACTTCACTTCTCCGGGCCTGAGTTCCCTCATCTGTAAAATGGAGATTAAGACTGTGAGCCCCATGTGGGGCGGGGACTGTGTCCAACCCGATTTACTTGTATCTACCCCAGTGCTTAGCACAGCGCCTGGCACACTGTAAGTGCTTAACACATACCACAATTATCATTAATATTATTGTCCAATGCGGGCTTAGCTTCAACTACCACTTCTAGGCAAATGACTCCCAAAGCTGTCTCACTAGAGGGGTTGCTAGACCCCTCTCCTTCTCTGCGCTCTCTATGTGAAGGTGAACCCCAAGTCCAAGTTCAGCCCCCTTTAAATATCAGGCACCTTTTGGGGTGTTCTAGCTGAGAATATCCCCCAAAGCGGGGAGAAAGATTGAGGAGGTCAGGAGTACCACCCCAGTACAACCTAAACAAACTGTAGGCTGATTTAACACAGACTCTCCAGGAGCTCTGCTCTGCTTCCCTTTGCACCTCCCCACCCTCCATCGCTTCCCATTCCTTCCCATCAGCTGGATCCCAATGCCCTCCCAGCGCAATCCATCTCACTCCTCCCATTCCCAGCCAATCTTTCCCAGAGGGCGGTCCGACGGCAGCTGGAGGCAGGCTAGGCTTGGTCCAGGAGCCTTGGCTGGATCCAGTGCGTCTGGGGGGAATGGAGCCAGGCCCCGGGGGAGCTTAGTAGAGTTGGGGGGTGGGGTGGGGAGGCGTGAGAAAGAAGCCTGAAGCTAAAGGCCATTTACGGTGGGGAAGGGGCTCCTGGGACAGGATCCTTCCCTAGAATGAGATTCCCACTCTGCAGCCCCTTCCTCGTCTGACAGCCTCTGTGGCAGGAGGGCAGAATGCTGGGTTTCCCCGACTACTCCCTCCCCACCCCCCTCCAGGGTCGGACAGAGGCAGTCCAGTAAGGGCAACTCGGACCCCCGACTGCATGTCCGAACCTTACGGTCAGCATGGCCAAGGGCTGCTGGGACAAAATGCTTGGAGTTGCTAGGCTAGGGAACTTGGTCAGAGACGGAACTGGCACGGGGTCCCTAGGGAGCTCGGTGGGGAGGGGGCTGAGGGTCTAGGACGGGGATCTAGGGGACTCGATTTTTGGAGGGGGCTGGGATGGGGGTTCTAGGGAGTGTGGTGTGGGGAGGGGGCTGGCGGACTGGAACAGGGGCTCTAGGGAAATTGTCTGGGGAAGGAACTGACATGGCGTCTCTAGGGAGCTCAGGGTAGGGAGGGGACTGGGACAAGGTCTCTAGGAAGCTCAGTTGGGAGAGGGGGCCGGGACTGGGGCTGTAGAATGCTAGGTTTTTGGAGGGGGTTGGTTTTTCGGGATCTCAGGCGCTGGGAAATGAGTTCTAGAGAAGCAGCACGGCATAGTGGCAACAAACCTGGGCTTGGGAGTCAGAGGTCGTGGGTGTTGCCGAATTGTACATTCCAAGTGCTTAGTACAGTGCTCTGCACATAGTTAGCGCTCAATAAATACTATTGAATGAATGAATGAATAATACCGGCTCTGCCACTTGTCAGTTGTGTGACTTTGGGAAAGGCACTTAACTTCTCTGGGCCTCAGTTACCTCATCTGTTAAATGGCGATGAAGACTGTGAGCCCCAAGTGGGACAACCTCATTACCTCCATCTACTCCAGCACTTAGAACAGTGCTTGGCACATAGTAAGTGCTTAACAAATATCATCATTACTGTAGTGGATAGAGCATGGGCTTGGGAGTCAGAAGATCATGGGTTCTAATCCCAGCTCCGCCACTTGTCCGCTGTGTGACTTTGGGCGAGTCACTTCACTTCTCTGTGCTTCAGTTACCTCATCTGTAAAATGGGGATTGGGGCCGAGAGTCCCAAGTGGGACGGCGACTGTGTCCAACCCGATTTGCTCGGATGATGATGATGGTGGGGATCACCATCAATAGTCTTCCTGGTGATGATAGGATGGTCTCTTCTTGTTGGAGACTTTTCTCTGCTCTGCGTGTTGCCAGAGATACCTACCCTGATCCCCAAATTCTACCTTTTATGTTACTGCCAGTGATTGCCTGCCCACCCTGCCCTTCCGCTCCTCCCCATACATGATGATGATGATGATGATGGCATTTGTTGAGCGCTTACTGTGCGCCAAGCACTGTTCTAAATGCTGGGGTAGATACAAGGTAATCAGATTGTCCCACGTCAGGCTCACGGTCTTAATCCCCATTTTGCAGATGAGGCAACTGAGGCCCAGAGAAGTTAAGTGACTTATCCAAGGTCACCGAGCAGACAAGTCCACCCCAGTGCTTAGTACAGTGCCTGGCACACGGTGAGTACTTAACAAATACCACAATTATTATTATTATTATTGGAGAGCTCAGCGCAGGGAGGGGTTCACATAGCATCTCCGAGATGCTAGGTGCAGAAGGGGGGGTTGGGGTGTATTTAATCAGATTATCTTCCAAGTTTTCCCCCAAACCGGAACAAACTCCCACCCCCGGGCTGCTGAGTCTGGGGGGCCGATGGGGTAGTTACCAACGCCCATGGGGGCTGTGGGCCTGGGACTGGGCCGAGGGGACGGGTCAATAGCAAGCATCCTGGCAGCATGGGGCCATCCTGGGCAGGGTGCTCTCCCAAGCGTTTAGTACAGTGCTCTGCACAAAGTAAGCGTTCAATAAATGCCAGGGTGACTGATTGATTGAACAGTGACCGGTCCAGGTCGTGGAGGAGTTTGGGCACCAACAGAAACGTTCCACATGGGGGCGTTTTGGCTCCATCAGTTAGCCCAACAGGGGATGACAGGGCAGTCAATTATATTTATTTAGGACAATATAATAAACAGACACATTCCCTGCCCACAACGAGCTTACGGCCTAGAGGGGGAGACAAACTTTAATATAAATAAGTAACAGATAAGTAAGTATGGGCTGTGGGGCTTTGGAGGGGGGATTCATTCATTCATTCATTCGTTCAATCGTATTTACTGAGCAATTACCGTGTGCGGAACACTGTGCTCGGCCCTAGGGCGAGTACGATGGGTTCTAATCCCGGCTCCACCTCTTGTCTGATCTGCGAACTGGGACAAGTCGCTTCACTTCTCTGCGCCTCAGTGACCACATCGGTAAATTGGGGATTGAGTCTGTGAGCCCCACGTGGGACGGGGACTGCGTCCAAACTGGTTTGCTTGTATCCGCTCCAGCACGTAGAACAGTGCCTGGCACATAGTAAGCACTCAACAAATATCATTATTATTATTATTATTGTTATTAACGCTAATCAGACACATTCCCTGCCCACAACCAGCTTAGGGAGCAATGCGGAAGGGAGTGGGAGAAGAAGAAAAGAGGGCTCAGTCAGGCTTCCTGGGAACCACTGGCTTGTCAGCCCCACCGGACACCTGCTGAAAGGGGACTGGACATGGTTTGCTGGACGGCTTAAGAGCCGCAGGGACGCTAAAGTCCCTGGAGGCAGCAGCTGGTGGGATCTGGGCCGCGGGCTCAGGGAGCCTGCTGGGTAGGGTGGGCCTAGTTCCGCGTGGGCACTGGGCTCATGGCATCCTCCAGGTTCGGTCTGCCTGGGATCAGGCCCCAGGACGCCTTCCGCCGGGGACTCCAGATCACTTCTGAGTTGGTCCCTGGTCCCCGCAGCGGGGCGAGGATGTGATTTGGTCCGGGGGGCTCTGGGAGAGCCTGGAGTCTCTTCGGCATAATTAAACTTTGTTATCTGTTAAGAGCTTACTGTGTATCGAGCACCGTTCTAAACTCTGGGGGTAAATAGAGAAGCAGCGTGGCTCAGTGGAAAGACCCCAGGCTTGGGAGTCAGAGGTCACGGGTTCTAATCCCAGCTCCGCCGCTTGTCAGCTGTGTGACTTTGGGCAAGTCACTTCACTTCTCTGGGCCTCAGTTACCTCATCTGGAAAATGGGGATTAAAACTGTGAGCCCCACGTGGGGCAACCTGACTACCTTGTATCGCCCAAGTGCTTAGAACAGTGCTTTGCGCATAGTAAGCGCTTAACAAACACCACCATTATTATTATAGAGGTTAATCGGATAGTACACGGTCCGTGTTCCACTTGGGGCTCACGGTCTAAGTAGATGGAACTGGTGTGGAATCCCCATTTTGCAGTTGAGGAAACCGAGGCGCCGGGAATAATAATAGTAATGGTATTTGTTAAACGCTTACTATGTGCCAAGCACTGTAGTGAAATGACTTGCCCGAGGTCACACAACAGGCAAGTGGTGGAGTTGGGAGTTGGGTAACCCAAGGTTAACTCACTAGGCCACACTGCTTCCCTTAGGGCTAGAGGTTCGCTGGTCTTTGTCCTAGGGGGAGGCCGGGAGGACTAGAAGTGGGGTTAAGGTCGGGGTTTCATATCAGGCATCTGGCTGATATAATAATAATTTTATTTGTTAAGCACTTACAATGTGCCAAGCACTGTACTAAATAAAAATAAAAATAAATTGTGGTATTTGTTAAGCACTTACTATGTGCAAAGCGCTGTTCTAAGCGCTGGGGGATAAAAGGTGATCAGTTTGTCCCATGTGGGGCTCACAGTTTTAATCCCCATTTGACAGACGAGGTAACTGAGGCACAGAGAAGTTGTGACTTGCCCAAGGTCACACAGCTGACTAGCGGCGGAGCCGGGATTAGAACCCGTGATCTCTGACTCCTAAGCCTGCGCTCTTTCCACTGAGCCACTCTGCTTCTCTACTTGTCTACTAAGCACTGGGATAGATACCGGAGATCAATTTAAAAGAAATTTAATTTAAAATTTCTTTAATCAAACATGGAAAAACACAGCCCAAATTTCATTTCTAAATGTGTTGCTCCGGTTTTTCATGTCAATTTCACTTTCAGAATAGACTGGGGTCGAGGCGGAGAGGGGGCCTGAACTCTGAGGGGCTAGCACTGGCCCACTGGCTGCACCTGATCTTCACTGGCCAGTGAAGCAGCGACCACCGGTCTGGAGTTTGACGTGATATGCCATTTTCTGGGGCAGCCTTCCTCCCACTGTCCACTGCTCTTGGGACAGGCAACTGGATGACTTTGCCTGCTGTGAAACAGTACTCTCCGCCTTTCATCAAAGAGCCCTGCCCCCAAATGAGAGCCCCTCCTCCCAGCAGAAAGCCCCACCCCCTTACAGAGAGCTTCTTCCCAAAGGCCCCATTCACAGAGAGCCCAGGCACCAAGTGGAGACCGGCCCTTCCTCTCGGGCTGGGTTGGACACCGCTGGAGAGCGAGTCTTGGGTCAAGCTGGTTGGCCCTGGCCCGGTCCTGGGTGCCCAGAAGGAACGGCGAGGGCCAGCCGGTGCCCGTGCAGAGGGTTGGGCCACCCCTGAGGAAACGCCACCTGCTCCCTCTGACTGAACGACCAGCAGAAATGTGTGAAAATTCAGGCTGGTCCGGGCCAACGAATCTAAAATAGTGTGATTTTTACACCCTCAAACCCACTAGCGGATTTCAAGGACCCATTGTTCGATGCCAGTTGGGCTTTATCCGACCTATCGACCTACGGTTATTACCCTATTTATTTTGTTAATGAAATGTACATCGCCTTGATTCTATTTAGTTGCCATTGTTTTTACGAGATGTTCTTCCCCTTGACTCTATTTATTGCCACATTGTTCTTGTCTGTCCGTCTCCCCCGATTAGACCGTAAGCCCGTCAAGCGGCAGGGACTGTCTCTATCTGTTGCCGACTTGTTCATTCCAAGTGCTTAGTACAGTGCTCTGCACATAGTAAGCGCTCAATAAATACTATTGAATGAAAATTTGCGTGCGTGTTTGTGGGGGCGGGGGGGGGAGCGGGGCGCAGGACCTGGGGTCGGTGGGAGGAGAAGCAGGGCTCCTCTCAAGGAGAGAATTCTCTCTGTGCCAGCTCCACTCTGCTGGCTGGGTTCTCTGGACTCTGGAGTTACAGCTGCCAGGGATGATAAGCTGGCACGGCTGCACGAGCCAGCGTCAGGCTGTGACCCTAGGGGTTCCACCCGGGGGCACCCCTGGGGTGTTTCAGGAACCTGGGTCGGGTCAGTCCGAGCTCCGCCCAAACCCGGGGACACGGCCATGGCCCACCTCCTCACCGTCCCTCGGGCTCGCCTATCCCGCCGTCGACCCCTGGGCCACGTCCTCCCGCGGTCCCGGAACGCCCTCCCTCCTCACCTCCGACAATCTAATTCTCTTCCCCTCTTCAAATCCCTACTTAAAGCTCACCTCCTCCAAGAGGCCTTCCCAGACTGAGCTCCCCCCTTTTCCCTCTGCTCCCTCTACCACCCCTTCACCTCTCCGCAGCTAAGCTCTCTTCTCCCCCCTTTCCCTCTGCTCCTCCCCCTCTCCCGTCCCATCCCCTCAGCACTCAGCACTGTACTCGTCCGCTCAACTGTATATATCTTCATCACCCTATTTATTTGGTTTAATGAGATGTACATCACCCTGATTCTATTTAGTTGCCATTGTTTTAATGAGATGTTCTTCCCCTTGACTCTATTTATTGCCATTGTTCTTGTCTGCCTGTCTCCCCAATTAGACCGTGAGCCCGTCAAAGGGCAGGGACTGTCTCTATCTGTTGCCGATTTGTACATTCCACGCACTTAGTACAGTGCTCTGCACATAGTAAGAGCTCAATAAATACTATTGAATGAATGAATGAACCTCAACAACCTGGAGGTGTAGTTTAGGTAGCTTCAAAAACCTGGGGTTCAGGTTGGTGTAACCTCAGAAAAGTGTGGTGCGGACTCAAAAACCTGGTGCTCGGGCCAAAACCCATTCCCTTTTTCTCCTTAGGCCAAGAGCCACTGTGGAAAGGAGCGTGACCTAGCGAAAGAGGAGTCAGAGGACACGGGTTCTGATTCTGACTTTACCACTTGCCTGCTGAGTGACCCTGGGCAAGTCACTTCACTTCTCTATGTCTCAGCTTTCTCAGCTGGAAAATCAGGATTCGATACCTGTTCTCCCTCTTACGTAGACTGTGAACCACACGTGGGATAGGGGCTGGGTCCGATCTGATTAACTTGTATCCACCCCAGCGATTAGGACAGTGCTTGACACCCAGTAAGCGCTTAATAAATACTTTATAATTATTATTGTGGGACTCAGGCCAAGAAATTTCTAATCTTGCAGACCTTCAAGATAATAATAATTGTGGTATTTGTGGGGAGATACAAGGTCATTAGGTTCAACACTGTGCCTGTCCCGTTTGAGACTCGCAGACTGAATTCCTCATGTTACAGGTGAGAAAACAGAGGCCCAGGGAATCCAAGTGATTGACCTAAATTCAGGCAAGTGGCATGGGGCAGAGCTGGGATGAGAACGCACGTCTCCTATCTCTCGGTCCTGTGTTTCTTCTCATTAGGTTATGCTGCTTCTCAAGGGGTCATCCTGTCCCTCCCGTGCTATTGGGCAGAACTGGGGCTATCTCTCTCCTTCACCTCTGACTTTCACCCTTCCAGGTCAGGCGGTGAGAGACACCTGGCTTTGGGGTGACTCTGATCTTTCCGACTCCTACCCTTCAGCCCCCGGGACCCCCATCCTACATCCTGGACATCAGCTTAGCTCAGACTATGGGAAGACTTGCGGGCGGCCATCTGCGATTGCTGATTTTAAGATATGGAACTTTTAACTTCCGAGACCCTTCGAAAACAAAGGCCGGTTCTATTGTATGGGGATTTTGAAAAAAACATTTTTTGAAAGAATCTCAGAAAAAAAACAACATTTTTTTTTAGAGTCCCACCTGATTCCTGGCTTATCTCTACCTCAGCCAGGTGATCTCTTGGTCTGCCTTCCTTTAATCTTCCAAAATCCTGTCCCGTCTACCTCCTTCCCTGCCACCCCCAGCCCAGTGCCAGCCTACGGGGTCCCTGCTCCTCATCACTACCCCCTCACCACCACCCCGGCTGCATTATGGCCGGGCCCAAGCCCCATGTCCCAAACCCGTCAACCTGTTGTTAACCAGGCTCTGCTAGCAGCTGGCCGGGCTCCTGTAGAGGACCCCCCAAAGTGTCGGTGAGTGTCGCAGCTCCTCACCCCCACGCTGACCCTGTCTCATTTGACGACCCTGCCTAGCTCAAGGGGAGCATTCCTTGTCCTCTCTCCCTGGGGCGGCCCGGTCCCCCTCCCAAGGCAGTGCTGTCAGAACTGGACAGGAGCAAGAAGAGGCCTGGGGTTCACACGGTTTATTGAGTCGGATCCAAAGGGTATTTACAAGGGGAGGGGGGGAAGAAGGGGGTCCCTGCCGCTCTGCTCCTTCCAGTTCCAGGGAAGCTGGGATCTGCCCCATGGTGTGGGGAGGCAGGGCCGGGGCCGGCCTGCCGAGTCTCAGCCTTGCCCCTTCCTGTCCCAGACCCGCTCCGGTTCTGGCAGCCGCTGAGTTTGGGACCTTCAGCGTGGGTCTGGGAGGGGGTCACTGGGCCCTCTTTCTCTTGGGCTTGGGAGTGTCCTTTGTCCTGGGAGGCAGAGGGTGGAGGTGAGGAGGCATCCGGTGGCTGTGCTAGGCCCCCGCCCCCCACAAGGCCTCCCTTCCAAGCTACCCCTGCCAAACCCAGGCCCCCTCCCCCGGCCACCCCCAGCCACCCCCATCTCCCCCCGCCCAAGCGTCATCAGCTCCGCTCCGCTGCCCATCATCTACCTCAACCTTCCGGCCCTGCCCCCGCTCCTCACCGTCTGCAGGTCTGGCCTTGGCTTCGGTTCTTCCCGCACGACCCCTTCGGAAACCTGTCCAGCTTGCGCAGGAGTTCCCGGACCCAAGGCATGCTGGGGTCGGCACATATATCCTTCCTTTTCGGGTTTTTGGGGCTGAAGCTGCAAGGGGGGGATGACGAGCAGGGTTAAGGCCCCCCGGATCTGCCGCACCCCCTGCCTCTCGAGTCACTGCCCGCTGCCTCCCAAGACCCAGGTCCTGGACCAAGACCAGAGGGGTCCTCAGAACCCGCTTGACCTCAGTGCCATAGGTGAGGCTTCCCCCAGCCCCCTAAGCCTTCCCCAGTGTTATCACAGCTTCCCCCCATCCTGCCGAGAGACCGCCCTGGACCCCCTCCCCCGAACCCCCGACTCACATGACGGCCGGGATGGTGCAACCCCCGTTTGTGTCCTGCTGGCGATAGGAACGGACGATGTTCAGGCGGACGATCTGCTGGGTGTAGGCCAGGCAGCAGTCTGGGGCTCCGTTGTCTCCCCCTGGGTGTGCACGGGTTGGACAGGGACCGTGGGACTTGGGAATCCCTGGGCTCCCTGAGGTAGGGCTCCAGCTCCCAACCCCAGCTTCGTGTTTCGGTATCCCCCGGAACCCGGGGCGAGGGGCCGGGGGGAGCCCCCTCCCCTCCCTAGACGGGGTCATCTTTGGCCAGAAGGCCCCAGCCCCCTCAACCACTCTCCTCAGCGGCTCATTCCTCTCCCCTCCATCCACCAAGTGTGGGGAAGTGGCTGGTGAGGCTTTTGCAGAATAATAAACTTTCGGCCTACTCAAGAGTGCCCAGGGCTGCTCACCGCTCCCAGGCTGAGCTCCTGAATGCCTCCCCTCCCCATCCGGGTTTCACCCGATCATCCCTCTCCGGTGTGGCCACTGCCCCTGCCCTCTTCTCGGGGCCCCTCAGAAAGCCCCCCGCCGTACCTTGGGCTCCGGGGCAGCAGACAGTGAGGGCCAAGAGGAGCAGAGCCAGGGCCAGAGGCCGAGCCATGGTGGGAGGCTGCGAGCCGGGAGCCAAGCGCCCAGAGGCTGGGGACTGGAAGCTGTGGGCATGTTCTCTGGGCTGCTGTCTCCACTATTTATTCTCCCTCCACTCCACTTCTTTCCATTTGTAGGCACGGGGCCCAACTTATTCCCCCCTCCCCCTTTCCTCCAGCTACTTCCAGGGCTGGGATCTCCCTGCTTCCTGGCAGGGACTGCCCCCTTCCCCCTCCCCTCCCTCCCTCTCTCCGGGCCACTGACCGGGAGAGGCACTTATTTATGATGTCCCGGCCCCGGAGGTATGAGAAAACCCACCCCACCTGCTGCGGGGAGAGTGTGCAGAGGTAGAGAGCTTGATTTGATCTGGTTGGGCCCCGGGCTGGCCCCCTCCCCTCTCCTGCTTGCTCTGGGCTGCACGGGAGTGTTCCTCTCTCGGGCCCAGGTCACCAGGGCAGGGCACAGCGGACCACCCTTGTTGGTGTGGAGGGGGAGGGCCTTACCTCTTCTCTGGAGCCCTGGCTGCTTCTTCCCCCGGGCTGGCCCTCAACCTTTGATGGACAGAAGTCGGAGGTTACCAGGGGCCCCGATGGTTCTGCCTGACTCCTTCTCTGTCCTCCTACCCCTCCCCCTGGCCCCTAACCTCTGCCACTGCCCTTCCCATCGCTCCTTTCCACCCTCGGTCCTGCTCTCAGAGGGCCACCCGGCCGCTGGCTTCTGGCCCTGGGTCTTGGCTGAGGGTAGCTTGGTATTACTCTTGAGTCACCCAACCCCATCTAGCGTTAACCCCCAGTCCCAAAGCATCCCAGGCCAGAACCTCAAGGGGGGTGGGGGAAAGCAAGAGAGTGAGACTCTGGATCCTCAATAACGGTCATGGTTGGGTCGATTGATCGACTGACCCTTCTTCTCCTCAAACCCAGGTGCCCGGGCCCAGCCAGGCCAGGGAAGGCCCATCTGACACTCTCCAAGAGAAGTGACTTTAGGACAGCTATTAGGGCGAACTGTGTGCAGAACCAGGGACTGCTTGGGGGAAGGGATGGAAGGTGGAGGAGGAGGTGGAGGAGAGAGAGGAGGAGGAGAAGGCTCAGTCCCTGCCCCTGAGGGTCCGGGCACCTAGAGGGGGCAGAAGGAGTCAGGCTGAACCATCAGAGCCTCTGGTAACCTCTGACTTCTGTCCGTCAAAGGCTGAGGGCCAGCCCGGGGAAGAAGCAGCCAGTCCACCAGAGAAGAGGTAAGGCCCTCCCCCGCCACCTCAACCAGGGTGGCTTGGTGACCTGGGCCTGAGAGAGGGACACTCCCGAGCAGCCCGGAGCAAGCAGGAGAGGGGAGGGGGCTAGCCCGGGACCTAGCCAGATCGAATCAAATCAACCAAATAGGAGGTGTCCATCCCGGACAGGGCCAGGTCCCCCTAAATGGCCCAAGCAGCGACTGCACTCGTGCGGGCCTCGGTCTTTGTCAGGAATGAGAGCCCGGGGATACCGAGGGCCCGGGGCCTCCGAGACGAGCGGAGGGCAGAGGAGCGGTGGGTGAGCCTGCCCCAGTGAGCGTGAGAAGTGGCGTGGCCCAGTGGAAAGAGCATGGGCCTGGGAGGCGGAGGTCCCAGGTTCTGGCTTGGCCATTTGTCTGCTGCGTGACCCTCGGCAAGTCACTTCGCTTCTCAGTAAAAGACCGTTAGCCTCATGTAGGACAGGGACTGTGTGTGACCTGATTATCTTGTATCTACTCCGGTGCTTAGCACAGTGCCTGGCACCTAGTTAGCGCTTAGCAAAGACCGTTAAAAAAAAAAAGAGCAAGGGCAGCCCCCGTCCGGAGCTCGGGGTAGGGGGCGTGGTGGCAGCCGGAGGGGAGGGGGCCGGCAGAGGCCCAGGGGCAGAGGGAGGGAGGGCGTCAGAGGTGGGGAGTCGGGGAGAAGCCCGGAGTCCAGGTGGAGCAGCCAGCCAAGAGCCCCCGAGGCAGCCCCAGGCACAGACGGCAGGCAGCTGGGAGGGAGGCGGGGGGCGGGGGGCCTTGGGTTTGCATCCCTGGCACCCACTGCCCTCTCCCAGGGACTTTCCAGCCTGGAAGCCCTTGTGGGAACCCATTAGGGGAGGACAAGGGGCAGAGCTGGGCCTGGTCCGCTGGCCTGGGAGTGGAGCTATCTTCTCCCCCTACAATCCCCCGTTCTTTTTAGCGACAGCTGCGGCAGCAGGCACCAAACCGTCCCGTCTATCCTTCCGCCTCTGGGCAGCGGCAGCACTCACCTGACCGTTCCATCCATCCCCCTGCCGCTAGGAATCACCAGGGCTGAGTAAACCATTCCATCCATTCCCCTGCCTCCGGGGAGGAGCAGAACCCACCCAACCGGTCCATCCATCCCACTTCCTCTGGGCAACAGCAGGGCCCGCTGAACCATTCTGTCCATCCTCCCGCCTCTGGGCAGCAGGAAGCGAATCCATCCACCTGCCTCCAGGCAGCAGTAGGACCCCCCCAACCATCCCCACCATCCCCCTGCCTCCAGTCAGCGACAGTACGCACCCAATCATCCTGTCCTTCCCTCTACCTCTGGACGGCAGCGGGATCCACTCAGGCAATCTCCCATCCCCCTGCCTCCGGGCAGCAGCAACAGGATCCACCCAACTATTCCATCCATCCCCCTGCCTCTGGGCAACAGCAGTATCTGCCCAAATATTTCACGTGGGCAAGCCGAGTGGCCTTAATGGAAAGAGCACAGGTCTGGGAGTCAGAGGACCTGGGTTCTAATCCCAGCTCCGCCACTCGTCTGCTCAATGACCTTGGGCAAGTCAATTGACCTCTCTGTGCCTCAGTTTCCTCAACTGTAAAATGGGGATTCATTCCTGTTCTCCCTCCTACTTAGACTGTGAGCCCCACGTAGGACAGGGACTGTGTCTGACCTGATTAACTTGCATCTACCCTAGGGTTTAGAATGGTGCTAGACATATTATTATTATTATTATTGTTGTTAGTATCATTATTATTTTCTGCCTCCCTGACTCGGGGCAACTGTAGGATCGACTTAACCAATCTGTCCATTCCCCTATTTTCAGGCAGCAGCAGGATCCACCCAACCATTCCAACCACCCCCCTGCCTCCAGTCAGCAGCAGGGTCTGACAATTCCTTTCATCCCCTGCCCTCAGCATTATCATCATCATCAATAGGATTTACTGGGCACTTACTACATGTAGAGCACTGTACTAAGAGCTTGGGAGAGTACAGTGCCATTCCCTGACCATAGTGAGCTTACTCAGCGGCAGGGACCACCCAACGATTTCTTCCAGCCCCCTGGCTCCAGTCAGCAGTAGTATCCACCCCCCTAACCATGGCATCCACCCCCCGCCTACTGGCAGCCGTAAGATCCACCTAACGTTTCCATCCATCCCCCTGCCTCCAGGCAGCATAGCATCTCCTGAGCAGGAGACTCCAGAGATGGAAAGATGGCAGGGACAGAGACCCCATGCCCTTCCGGGGCTCTTTCTCCCCTCCAATCTCTGCTGGGGAGTCCTTCCTGCTCTACGACCTCCATCCCTCTCACTGCAGAGCCGGTCTATCCCCCAACTGTGCCCTCCAGGGAAGGGAGGCCATGGAGCCTGGGCGGTCCCCTTCCCCCACAGGAAAGTCGGTGGCCAGGAGCTGGGGGCTTCTAGAAGCATCCAGATTCGGGTGGGCAGGCCGGGGACCGCCATCCTAGGAGGAGGAGGAGGAGGAGGAGGAGGAAGAGGGGAAGCCTGGTTCCTGACACCGGTTGTGCCATCTGGAGGGAGAGATTCAGTCAGGTCCGTTTGGAGGGACCCGAGGCCGAAAGGAAGGCTGGGGGCAGGAAGCAGATGTCCAGGGAGAAGGAAGTGCCAGGGAGAGGCTGGGCGGGGGCCCGCTCCTCTCTGCGTTCCCTCATCAGAGCTAGGAAATCTGTCCTCGTGGTGCCTGGGTTGGGGTCTGCCGTTCTGGCGACGCTCTTTGAAGCCCCTCTTCTGGAACTCCGGGATGCCCAGCCGGACTGGGGTGGGGAGAGCCCCAGGGCAGGGACCATGCCCAAGAGTCCCCCAGGGTCTGACCCACCGCCCCTGTAGTGCAGCCTGGAGGGATCAATTAGTCAATCCATCAATCAGTGGTATTCAGTGAGCTATTCACTCTAGGCAGAACATCGAACTAAGCGATTGGCAGAGTACACTACAACAGAGTTGGTAGATGTCTCCCTGCCCACAGTGAGTTCGCAATCTACAGAGGGAGTCAGACATTAGAATAAATTACGACGAGGGAAAATAGTAGAGTACACATACTTGTTCATGCTGTGGGTCTAGGGTGAGTGTCAGAATCAGTCAGCAGTCAGTTGAATTTATGGAGCACTTACTGTGCGCAGAGCACTGTACTAAGGGTGTGGGAGAGTACCATATAACAATAAACAGACACGTTCCCACCCACAATGAGCTTACAGTCTAAAGGACTGTGTTTAATGGATACACGGCCAAGAACACAGTTGATGCAGAGGGGAAGGCAGAGAGGGGAAATAAGGCCAAGTTAGGGAAAGCCTCTAGTCGGAGATGTGATTTGAGGAGGGCTTTGAAGATGTGAAGGGGGAGGGAAAGCATCGTCAAGGGGTCGGTGCCGGGATAGACGAGACCGAGGTGCAGAAAGTAGGTTGGTGTTAGAGGAGCCGAGCGTGGGGGCTGGGTTGTAGTAGGAGGGTAGCAAGGTGAGGTACGATGGGCCTGGAATGGTGGCCTCTTTCCTTCTATGCTGTTAGGTGGCCCAGGATGGGATGGGAAGGGAAGGGAGGGGAGGCTGGTAGCTCGGTGTGGGTAGGGAACATGTCCACCCACTCTGTTGCTTTGTACTCTCCTGAGTGCTTATCACAGTGCTCAGCTCCCAGGAAGTGCTCAATAAATAAAATTGATTATTTGAGGGTGGGATGAGAGGAGGATGGGAGGATGGATGGGAGGGTGGGGCGAGAAGAAGAATAGGAGGGTGGATAGGTAAATGGATGAGACGTTGGGATGAGCGGGTAGTTGGGAGGGTGGGATGAGAGGGTGGATGGAAGGATGGATGGGAGGGTGGGATGCAGGGTGATCAGAGGATGGAGGGGAGGGTGGGATGGGAGGGTGGGGTCCTCCTGGCTCAGTCTCCTTGCCACCTCCTATTTTACTTGCCTATTTCTTCCTAATAATGATAATAATGATAATAACGGTATTTGTTAAGTGGTAACTATGTGCCAAGCACTGTTCTAATCACTGGGGTGGATACAAGGTTTATCAGATTGTCCCATGTGGGGCTCACAGTTTTAATCCCCATTTTGCAGATGAGGTCACTGAGGCCCAAAGAAGTTAAGTGACTTGCCCAAAGTCACCCAGCTGAAAAGTGGCCGAGCCGGAATTAGAACCCCCGACCCCCGACTCCCAAGCCCCGGCTCTTTCCACTAAGCCACCCAGACCTCTCACTTAGCTCCTAGGACGCCAACCTACTCAACGATCCTCGATCTTGTCTTTTCTCACTGCCCACCCCTTGCCCACATCCTCCCTGTAGCTTGAACTCCCTTCTTCATTTTCTTTTTTTTTTTTAAAGTATTTGTTAAGCATGTACTACGGGTCAAACACCGTTTAAGTGCTGGGGTAGATACAAGTTAGATTGAACACAGTCCCTGTCCCTCACAGGAGGGAGAACAGGAAAACTGAGGCACAGAGAAGTGAAGTGACTTGCCCGAGGTCACACAGCAAGCAATTGACAGAGCCGAGGTTAGAACCCAGGTCCTCTTGACTCCTGGCTGGTGCTATTTCCACTAGGCCAGGCTGCTTCAGGGGACAGGTGGGGAATGGGCAGGGACCGGGTGTAGGCTGGGTAAGGGCTGGAACTCCATGTTCGCCCATTTTTCCTGCACGAGATTAACCAAACCTCCTACCAAAGCTGGGGTCTTGGGTTGGGAGGCAGAGGTGGGGAAATAGGAAGAGGAGGAGGGGGATAATGAGGAGGAGGCAACTGGCAACTGACAGGCACTCGCTCACCTCATATATGACAGACCACTACACTACCCACTTTCAGAACCCTCCGGAAACGTCATCTCCTCTATGAGGTCTTCCCAGATTAAGCCCACATCTCCCCTACTCCCTCTCCCCTCTGCGTCACCGTGGCCCAAGCCTTTTAATCGCTTGATGTCCACCCACTCTCAGCCCCACAGTGCGGATCTGTAATTTACTTTGATGTCTGACTCTCCCCTCTAGACCCTAAGCTCTGTGGGGGGAGGGAATGTGTCTGCCAACTTTCGTCTCGTTCTCTCCCAAGGACTTAGTACAGTGCTCTGTACCCAGTAAGTGCTCCAGGAACGCCTCCGATCGACCGATTGATTGACTGGTGATTTCTTACGTTGCGGCTGCACCCTCCTACCCCACCCCCTGCAGACCCGGGCTTCCCTGCCAGGGCAGGAGAAGGGGCCTGAGGGTCAAGTTTGTGTCTGTCACGGGTGGCTGAGCTGCCCGCTGCCAAGGCCAGACACGGAAGGTATCCGAGATGCCCACCGGCCCCTGGGCATCGGACCACCAGAGGTGGGGGAAAATCAGCCGCCGCCTCCTGCCCAGTGTGACATCATGTGAAAGCCCACCTGGACGCCTGACACCGAACTCTTCCCCAAAGGACCCCTGGTGCCCCCACACCTGGTCCAGAGCCAAGGAAGACATCTTCCGTGCCATTTTATCCATTTTGCGGAAGAGGAGGCTGACGGGGGCTTTTGAATGTTCGCCCGGCATCCTGATGGTGTCCCCTCCCCACCACTGACTGCCTGGAGCCATCTCTGCCTCCGTTCTCCTGCCCACTGACCTAAAGCCCCAGCCTTGAGAAGGAGGAAGAAGAGGAGGAGGGGGAAGAGGGAAGAAGGAGGAGGTGAAGGAGGACGTGGGGAGGAGAAGGAGATGGAGATGGAGGAGAAGGAGGATGAACAACGTTTATCGAACGCCCATTTGGTTCACTGCTCTAGGTGCTTAGGGAGTACAGGATAAAGAAGTCACCCGTTCCCTGGCTTGAAGGAGTAGATACTCTAACGAGTCGTCCCCAAATGCCTAGCCTCCAGCTTCTTGCCAGACTCAACCTCCACAGCCTCCAGCCTCCAGCCTCCACAACCTCTAGCTCCAGGGAGAGTGAGCTGAGCTCCTTTGCATCTCTGCTCCTAGCCAGTTTGGCCCGGAGAGAAGCCCAACGGATTTGCAACTTCCTGTGTACACGTCCACTTCCTCCCTCTCCAACCCTCCACCCTTCCCTCCCCTTCTCTCCTCCAAGACTTCCATCTCCCTTCATTCCCAGCCTCTTCCTTGGGTGGATGGAGGGGAGGGCAGTGTGTGTGTGTGTGTGTGTGTGTGTGTGTGGCGGGGGGTCCCCAGCTGGGGCCCGAACTCGGGCGAGGAAGTCACCGCCGAACGAGATGCTGGAAACCCCCAATCCACGGAGCGTACCCCCTCCCCCAACCACCGCCAGGCCTCGGCCCCTCCTGATCGGTCCATCTGCTCCCGGCTGGCGGAAGCCCCCAGCGCCCGCTCGGTAGGAGGCATCCGCAGCTTGGTTCGCAGTGGGTGGTGGGAGAGTGAGAGGAGTCCAGGGGCGGGGGCAGGGGTAGGCCGGACCGTGCGGGAAAGGGGAGGGGACAGTCCCGGAACATAGTTCCTGCACCGCTTCTCTGGGTGGCCTGCGGCCCCTCGCACACGAACCAGGGGTCAGGGAGACGTGGGTCCAGACGGTGGTTGGCACCTGGTGTCAGAACCACCCACTCTAGGGGACCTGACCTGAGGGCAAGAGTTCATCAGGAGGAGCCACAGGGATCCGGAGGTTGGCCAGGGAGGTCCCGGATAGGCCGGAACCTGCCACTCTCTGACTGCCTGGAGCCCGGTGTCCCCTCCTGCACCTGCTCTTCTTCTTTCCCTGACCGCCATCCCTCTCTGATAGCTCCATCCTCTCTGCCTCCCAGGGATGGTACGATCCTGGTGCTTTGGGACCGAAGCCTACTCTGTGCCAAGCCCTGGACCAAGAGATGAGGTAGAGATGAGCTCATCAGACTGGACACAGTCCCTGACCGCCCCCGGGGTTCTCCGTCTAAGGGATAGGTGATACGGCATCCCCGTCTGAAGCACAAGGGGTCAGAGATCCCACCTGGATCATCAGACCGGCCCACTCTAATGAGCCGCACAACCCAGGACTCCCAGGTGTCCGTTAACTTCATCAATCTGGAGATTTCTTCCACAGTGGAGGTAGGGCTTGAAACAGCTCGGTAATTCGGACCAGCAAGCCTCAATAATTTGGACAGTTTGCATCCAAACGACCACTGTTTGTTAGGATAGTGCGCGCGCGCGTGTGTGGACACTCATGAGCGTGATGACGATGATGATGATGATGGAATCTCCCATCGGGAATGACAGATGAGCCTCAGTCCTGAGATTTCAGAAGCGAGACCCTGAGCAGGGAAATGGATTATAGTTCCAGTGGCTGGCACAACTCCACACTGCCGGTCGTGTTCCCTCTGGGGCACGAGGGGCCACGAGGGCCGGGGGGCAAGGATGCCACACGTGGCTAAGTGCAGGGGAGGGATTTTTCCACGTGGGACCATCGAGGGCCCTATCACCTGCAGCACATCCCGACCCTGTGCCGGGGCACCACGGCCCGGAAGACGGCGGCCTCGATAGCCAGCCGCTGGCGGTACTGGCCGTCCCTGTTGGCCTGCCGTTTTCAGTATCCCTGCTGGGCCCGTCCACCTCACCAAAAGCCTGAGGCGGTTCTCGGGGCAGAAATACCTACAGCCTGGCCCCAGGAGGCGGGACTGGGACAGAACCCAGTCTCCCTGGCTCCCAGAGTGGTGTTTATTGCTGTTGTGGCATTTATCGAGTGCTTACTAAGTGCCAAACACTGTTCTAAGTACTAGGCAGATGCAAGATAACCCGTGAGTGCATTCTGGGCGTGCACTCTCTGTATGGTATATATATGTGGGTGTATATGCGTGTGTTCTCTATGTATGTGTGTGTATTCTCTATGTATGTGTTGCCTTTACACGTGTGTATTCTCTGAACGTTTATATTCCGTGGGGTTTACTCCATTTATGAGTGAGGGAAGCCGTGTGACCCAGTGGAAAGAAAATGCAGCTTGGAGTCAGAGGACATGGGTTCTAATCCCAGCTCCTCCGATTGTCAGCCAGGTAACCCTGGGTAAGTCAGCATGGCATAATGGAAAAAGCAGGGGTTTAGGAGTCAGAGGAACTGGGTTCTAATCCCGGCTCTGCCACTTGTCTGCTGTGTGACCTTGGGAAAGCCCCTTAACTTCTCTGTGCCTCAGTATGTTCATCTGTAAAATGGGGATTAAGACTGTGAGCCCTACGTGGGACAACTGTCACTGGGCAGGGATTGTCTCTATCTGTTGCCGAATCGCACATTCCAAGCACTTAGTACAGTGCTCTGCACATAGTAAGCGCTCAATAAATACTATCGAATGAATGAATGAACAACCTGATTATCTTGTATCTATCCCAGCGCTTAGAACAGTTCTTGGCATATAGTAAACACTTAACAAATACCATTATTATTATTATCAGTTTTCTCATCCGCACAATGGGGGTTCAATACCTGTTCTCTCTCCTACTTACAGTATGAGCCCCATGTGGGACCTGATTGTCTTGTATCTACCCCAGAGCTTAGTACAGTGCTGAGCAGCACGTAGTAAGCGCTTAACAAAAACCACAATTATTGTTATTATTGTGCTCGGTGTGAGTCTGTGAACTCTGTGTGAGATCTGTAGCTGAATGAGTTTAGTCAGTGCGTGATTTGGATTCTACTGAGGTATGGATATTCTGTTAGACTGTACTTGAACTTCGTGGGTGTATGTGAGTATGTGAAACAGCATGGTTTAGTGGATAGAGCACCTTCCTGGGAGTCAGAAGGACCTGGGTCCTCATCCCGGCTCTGCCCCTTGTCTGCTGTGTGACCTTGGGCAGGTCACTTCACTTCTCTGGGCCTCGGCCACCTCATCCGTAAAATGAGGATGAAGATTATGAGCCTCGTGTGGGACTGTGTCCAACCCGATTTGCTTGTAGCCACCCCAGCGCTTAGTACAGCGCCTGGTACAGAGTAAGCCCCTAACAAGTGCCATCATTATCAATATTATTCTGTGTGGGAGTGGGAGTATACTCCATCTGTGAGTAAGGGTGCTTCGTTTGTGAGCGTGTGTGTGTGTGTGTGTGTATTCTGGGTATGAGGGGCTCTGGGTGGGCTGGCCTGACTGCTGGTGGGTGTTTGTTTCTCTGTGCTGGGGACCAAAGCAGTGGGGATTTCCAGACTTTGGGTCTTCCCAGACTTTAATCCTGGAAATGGGAAAGGCAGGGCCAGGCTGCATGTAGGGAGCTGATTTTGCTGGGAGCTGGTGTGTGTGTGAGTGTAAGTGTGGGTATGTGTCGGCAGGAAAGCGAGGAGCGGGGATGGGGAGGCTGGGGGCAGGCGGGGGAGAGACCCCTCCTGTTTTCCCTGTTCCCTCGCTGGCTGGCGGCCAGGACTATTTACCAATAGGCCTCTTCCTGCGGCCCGGCTTCCCACGGCCGGCCGGCCGGCCGCCCGCTGCCCCAGCGTCGCCGATAAGCAGGGGCCGAGGAACTGGGCCCTGACCTCGGGGAGCCGCCTTCTCTGGAAAGCCCCGGGCTTGCAGAAACAGACCTGGCGGCCTGTCAGGGACACTGCAGCGGGGAGCCGGGGGCGACGGGCCGGGCTGGGGGGTCCAGCTGGCAGCTTGGACACCATCTGCTGCTCGAGACAGGGCTCTCCCTCTGGAGCCCCACGCCCACTGCCCCCCTCCGGAGACCGGTCGGTTCCCAGGTGGGGTCAGGAGACGGGGGATTCGGGAGTCAAGCAAGGAAGCACCTTTCCCCAGGAAGAATGAGGAGGGTCCGTAAGGAGGGGGTGAAGGGGAGGGGGCAGGTTTGGGGCATCAGCTAAGCTCCGTGGTCCAGAGTGGGGGCTGGCCCCCTGAATGAGGCTCCAGGGATTAATCTGCCCATGGGCCCCGGGGATAATCGAGTTTGTAGGACCCCCCCCACATGGTGCCGTTATGGTACACCTCAATGTGATGACTTCACTCTGTTGTGAAGTGTATTATTTTTATAGTATTTGTTACACGTTTACTATTGTGCCAGGCTCTGTTTTGAGCCCTGGGGTAGATACAAGGTAATCAAGTCCCTGTCCCCTATGGGGCTCACAGTCCTAATCCCCATTTTGCAGATTAGGAAAATGAGGCACAGAGAAGTTACGTGACTCGCCCAAGATCACACAGCAGACAATTGGTGGAGCTGGAATTAGAACCCAGGTCCTTCTGACTCCCATGCTCTGTCCAAGTCTTTACACTCTAGCTCATGTTCCCCTCCATTCTCGCATCAATCCATCCATCAGTCGATCAATCGTATTCACTGAGTACTTACTATATGCAGAGCACCTTACTCAGCACTTGGGAAAGTACAATAAAACAGAGTTGGTAGATGCGATCCCTGTCCACAAGAAGCTACAGGGAGAGACAAACACTAAAGTGGATCAGGGATGGAATCAATAGTAGAACATAAATATATTCTCAGAAGTACTGTGGGGCTGTGGCTCAGTTCGGCACCATCATCTCCAAGCAATTAATAAAACAGGATCTGAACAACGGTGGTAAATGTTAAGCGCTTACAATGAGCCAAACACCGTACCAAGCTCTGGAGGAGATTCCAGATAATCAGGTCCAACTCAGCCATCTCTCAAGAGGAGGTGGCTCATTCGGTTTCAAAGGGCTAACACTTTGACCCGAGCCTCTGACACCACCCCTTCTGGCCCCCTAAAAATACTCGAACCCCCTCTTCTCTTCTTGAACCCACCACCTTCAGCCGCCTGTTCTGAGCTAGCTCCTTCCCTTTGCCTTCAAGCACGTTCACGTCTCTCCAAAACCTTCTCTGGCTCCCTCTGCATCCTCCAGCTATCACCCCACCTCCCTGTTCCCATTCCTGTCCAAACTCTTCAGGTGGGTTGTAAATACCCATTACCTCCCTTCCTTTCCTCCATCTCTTTTTAACAGTCTGCTTTCTGCTCTCTTCACCCCACTGAGACCTCCCCGTTCTCCCAGACCACCACCTAACTTTGGTTTTATTGCATGGGTTTCTTCCGGCTCTCTTCCTTTTTCTCTGGCCACACTTTCTCAGTCTCTCTCCCAGGCTTATCCTCTGCTTCCTGTTCCCTAACTGAAGGGATTCCTCCAGACTCAGTTCTGGGTCCCCCTCTCTTCTCACGTTATGTTCAGCTCCTTGAGGAGCCCCTTGACTTCCACTGTGGATGATTTCCTAATCTACCTCTCCAGTCTCAACCTCTCCTCTTCATTCTGCCATTTCCTCCTGCCCCCAGGGCGCCTCGGGCTCAACCTGTTCAAAACTGACCTCCTCATTCCCCCTTAGACACTCTCCCTCCAATCTAACCGTCTAGTGGACAAAACCAACTGACCAACCATCTCTCTCAAGCCTGTAAGCTTGGTCCTATCCTTGACCTTTTCCTCCCTTTCAACCCCCAGTTTCATTCTGTCACCAGATACCATTCTGTGCAGTTCTTCCTCCACAGCAATTCTAGGGTCCACCCCTTCCTCTCACTGAGCTAGATGCCGGTCATATCCTGATTGGATAACTGCATCAGCCTCTTTGATGGTTTTCCTCCTGTCTCCAGCCTCTCCCTCTTCCAGTCTGTACTAACATCCTGCTGATCGGATCATTTTTCTAAAGCATCATTCATCATCAATGGTATTTCACCGCCATCATCTTCAGTGGTAGTTATTGAGCACTTACTGTGTGTAAAGCACTGTAGTAAGCACTCGGGAGAGTACGATATAGCAGGAGTGGCAGTGTACATGTCCCCACTCCTCAAAAACCTCCAATAGTTACCCATTTCTCTCCTCATCGGAGAGAAACTACTGCCTGCTGGTTTTAAGGCATCAATCACACTCTCTCCCTCTGACCTCTCTCCTCCCGCTACACTCCAGCTCACACTTTTCCCTCCCCTCCAGCTAATCTACTCACTGTGCCTTGTTCTCTTCTCTGACACTGCCAACCTCTCACACACATCTCTTCTCCGGAACTCCTTCCCACTTCAAATGCGGCCGGCCAACTTCTCCCCGTTGTTTGATCGATCGATCGCTTGATAGCTGGAAGCCGACTATCCGAGGCCAGAGGCCAGGGGACTGACGGGCTGGATGTCACTGGTGAAATACCTGGTGTCCTCCTCCTCTTCTTCTTCCTCTTCCTCCTCCTCCTTCTCTGACTCCTCCTCTTCTGACTGCAGGAACGGGATGAATGTGGTTGAGGCGGCAGCCCTGGGGTTAAGGGATTACGCTGGGCTCTGCCACTCCCGTGGCCCTTTCAGGGGCAACACCGGGTGGAGTTGACTAGAACTGGAAGCCCAGTGAGTGGAAAGGGAGAAGGGGCACCTGGGATGCAGCTGCCAGGTGAACAAACATGAAGGTAATGAGTTCTAATCCCGGCCCTGCCACTTGTCTACTGTGTGACCTTGGGCAAATCACTGCACTTCTCTGGTCCTCGGTTACCTCATCTGTGAAATGAGGATTGAGACCCTGAGCCCTCCACGGGGCAGGGACGGTGTCCAACCTGGTTTGCTTGTGTGGAACCCGGCGCTTAGTACAGTCCCTGGCACATAGTAAGCACTGAAGTATCATAATTATCGATTAGACTATTAGTCTACTGGTTAGACTGTGAGCCCATCACTGAGCAGGGATTGTCTCTATCTGTTGCCGAATTGTACATTCCAAGCGCTTAGTACAGTGCTCTGCACATAGTACGCGCTCAATAAATACTATTGAATGAATGAATGAACAAATACTATAATTATTATTAAGAGGGCTAGGCCGGGGCCCCACCCTTTCCCCCTCACTGCTCACCCTCCCCATCTGGCAATCCCTTGCCTCTGGACCAGCCACCCTCAGGGCTCCATACTCCACATGGTCTTCCCCAGCACCACGCTCAGCCCAGCTCCTGATGCGGCAGGGGCTCCACGACTCCTTCAACAGCTGCCCCCCCGCTTGCCAGCCAGTGTCTCCCTCCTCCCCACTCCTTCCCCTCCCTCACGCGCCCCTGGTGTTACACCCCCCTCTGTCTGTCTGCCTCTGGGGGACGTGGGGAGAGGAGTCTGAACCCCACCCCTCCATCGATACTATCCTTGATTTCTCCCTCTCCTTCAACCCCCACATCCACTCTTCACATCGTCTCCAAAATCTGTTCTTTCCTCTCCAAATGACACAAGAAGCAATGTGGCCTGCTGGACAGAGCACCGGTCTGGGAGTCAGAGGACCTGAGTTCTAATCTTGGCCCTGACGTTCGTCTGCTGTGTGGGCTTGGGCAAGTCACTTCGCTTCTCTGTGCCTCAGTTAACTGTAAAATGGGAACTGTGAGACACATGTGGGACATGGGCTGTGTCCCCCTTGATTAGTTTCTATCTACCCCAGTGCTTAGTACAGCCCCTGGGTCGTAGTGAGCGCTTAACACCTGCCGTAAAAAAGAAACCGAAAAAAATCCCAGCCCCCGTGCCGGTTCGAACGTCTGTCAGAACCCAACTTGACTCCTGCAATCGCCTCCTTGTTAACCTCCCTCCCTCCAGGCTCTGCCCTCCCGTTTTACGTATTTCACTCCACCACCTGGCTCATTTTTCAAAACGAAGTTTTTTTCCCATTTCTCCACTCTTCGATGATCTCCAGCCATTGGCCGTTGGCCTTCGACCTCCATATCGGAGAGACTGATTCAATTCTCTTCCTCCCGTTCATGCACCGTCTTCTCCCACTATCAAATCATTGGTATCAGTGCTATTTATTGAGAACCTACAGTTTGCAGAGCGCTGTACTAAGCTCTTGGGAGAGTGCAGTGAAATAGAGCTGATCGAAATGATCTCTTCCCACCTCTAATCATGCTCTTCCAAGTTCCAGAGCCAACTGTTCTGCCTCATTGACGTCTCGGTCTCTCTCCCCACTTCTGCCTGGAACTCCCTCCCCTCTGCACATCTGGCAACCCACTGTTCTCCCCATTTTCAAAGCCCTTTGGAGATGATATCTTCAGGAAGCTTCCCCTGAGCAATTTCTCATCTCCCCGATTTATAGCCCCACAACCGCCACTTTAACACTTCCACACCACTTAGGCACTTAGCCCCCTCAGCCTCCCATATCACTCACATACATACCAGTAATACCCTACCACTGAATCACCGATTCATGTACGTAATCCCTTCTCCTTCTTCCCTCTGCCCGTGATTCATTTTAGCGTTTCCGGCTAGACTGTAAACTCCCTGAAGGCAGCAGTCGTGTTTACTAATTCTACTGGATGATCCAAGCACTTAGTTCATTCCTCTGCACATAGTAGGTACTCACAATATACCACTGCCCGACTGGCCGGCCGAGGGAAATTGTTTGCACTTAGAGGAATAAATAAAAAACAAACTCTTTCTCGTAAACATTTTTATTTCAGGGGCAGCAGCAGGGAGGCAATGCTAGAGACTGGAAAAATTAAAGCTGAAGTGGCTGCCGTGCATGTTCTAAGACAGAGGGAGCAGGGAGAAGAGGAGTGGAGAGCATGTGAGCCCGTTGTTGGGTAGGGATTGTCTCTGTCGCCAAATTGTACTTCCCAAGCGCTTAGTACAGTGCTCTGCACACAGTAAGCGCTCAATAAATACGATCGAATGAATGAATGGGGAGAGCAGGGGCTGCCGGGTGAGTGGTGACCGGGGGGAGTGGGAGTAGCAGGAGCAGGGGAGTCGGTGGGTAGGGGGGAGTGGGAGGAGCTGGGAGGCAGGGAAGCAGGGAGTGGGGAGGTTTGGGGGGATAAGGGGATAGGGAAGAAGGGAGAGAGGGGTGAATAGAGGGAGCAGGAGAATAGGAGGGATGGGGGGAACCAGAGAACGGGGGACCGAGTGAGTGGAGGAGTGGGGAATCAGGTGAGCAGGGGGGCAGGGGGCCAGGTACTACAGGTGAGCGCCGGGGCTGCTCTGGCCCGTGGCATTATGCATGCGCAGAGGCCAGCTTAGAAAGGTGGGGTACGGGCTGCACCTTAGGCCCAAGTGGCACACAGTTACCGTCTGAAACCAGCTGTGCCACCCCCTTCGCAGTAGCCCAAGGCCACGGGCCACAGCCCCTACAGCCCCTGGCCGTGGGGGGACCTTATCACTCGTCCCTTGTCCCTCAGGAGCCCCTGCCACCAGACTGGGCCTCTCAGTCCCTTAGAGACTGGCTGGCAGAAAAGGATGCTTCCGAACACACACACAAACTTCATGTCTCGTTTCCCATCTCTTCAGGGGCCTTGTTCCCCCTTTTGTCAACCCCTTCTCTGTTCCCCATCTGCTCAAGGTTAGGGATGCCCTTTCTGGTAGGGCCCTTCCTCTAGGCCTTCATCTCTCCCCTTCCTCTCTTACCTTTGAGATCTAAGCCCTTGTCCCCCAGCCCCACTCTCTCAGGTCCCCCCCTCCACCAGGCTGAAATGGGCTAATAATAATGTTGGTATTTGTTAAGCGCTTACTAGGTGCAGAGCACTGTTCTAAGCACTGAGGTAGATACAGGGTAATCAGGTTGTCCCACGTGAGGCTCACAGTTAATCCCCATTTTACAGATGAGGTAACTGAGGCACAGAGAAGTTGAGTGACTTGCCCACAGACACACAGCTGACAAGTGGCAGAACCGGGAGTCGAACCCATGACCTCTGACTCCAAACCCCAGGCTCTTTCCACTGAGTCACGCTGCTTCCCTAACTAGTACCTCCACTCACACAAAGCAACACTCTTGAACTCACACTCAGGCACTCCTACTCACACTCACGTACTTGCCCAAACTCGCTGTACGTTCATGTTCTTGGGATCGGCAGGATCTAGTGAAAAGAGACTGGGTCTGGGAGTTGGGAGACCTGGTTTCCAGCCCGGATCACAGGCCAGTCACTTAACCTCTCCAGGCCTCAGTCTTCTCATATGCAAAATGGGAATAATAACACGTGGCTCATTCCCCGTCTCACACAGGGAGATCGTGAGGATAAGGGATCATGGACATGAAAGTGCTTGGGGAAAAAAAACAAAAAACAACATACGAACTTAAAATGTCATTATTGTGAAATCTTCATACACACGAATGCACGCACATACACACACACACTAAGCTATACGGTCTCCTGTTTGTCCATGTGTGCTGAGCCCTAGAGCCTCTGGAATAGAGGAGGGGGAGATTACGACTCCGGCCTCCCTGTCTGTCTGTCCAGGAGGAGGGGGACCCTCCAAATGGCATTACAGGGGTCAGCCTCTTCCATTTTAGTGTGGAAGGGCCCAGGCTCTGCTTGCATAGACAGAAAATACAGCCATGGGCTGGCTTGGTGCCAAGGCCCTCTTCATAAGGCAGTGATCTTCTTCCATCCTTCGACCTCTGGGTCATGGGCCCAGCACACTTCCACTGCGCCGGTCGGCTCCTTATTCAAGCTCCCTGTTCAGATCAGCTTTTCCCAGAACTCTAGACTGTAAACTCGTTGTGGGCAGGGATTGTGTCTGTTTATTGTGATACTGTACTCCCCCAAGCGCTTAGTAAAGTGCTCTGCGCACAGTATGCACTCAATAAATATGATTGACTGACTGACTCCGGGCAAGAGGCCGAGGGCTCCAGCTCCAGAGTCGGGGTCTGGAAGACCCCGATGAGATGGAGCTGGGGGCTGCCTGCCTTCTCTCCTGAAGAAATCAGCTTCTTTTACCTTGAGTTGATCAGAGGCCGAACCGCTCTGCCTTCCGAGGGGCAGGTCCTGGGGAACAAATGCCACCAGCAGGCTGGCTCTTAGCCCTGCCTGGGGGCAAAGACCCACTGCTAAGTAGCCCTATGTGGGCAGAGAGGAAGGAAAAAGGGTTTAGAGTAAGTAGCTCAAAGCCAGACTCGCATCCTCAAGAAGCCGAGGGTCTGCAGGGGCTCTGGGGGTTAGGGTCGCGTAGAAGGCCCGTTCGTATGGCCGCAGGTACATGCCCGTCACTCGTCTCCCAGGGACGGGTTCGGGAATCGGCACGGTGAGAGAAAGCGGTGGAGTCAAGGGCTGAGCCGTACAAAAATTTATCCCGCCCCGCGAATTGAACTTCCCTTTTGGAAGAGATATGATTATTTAATTATTTTGAAAGTGGCGAATTGAACTTCCCTTTTGGGAGGAATGCGATTATTTATTTAATATGATTCTTATTATTTATTATATTGGAGCTTCCCTAGTGGGAGAACTACACTTCCCCCATGAACGCTTCCCATTTGGGAGAAATGCATTTATGTGTTACGCGCACATGGCAAAGCGCTCTGGCTTTCAGCCCCCTCAGTCTCTATCCCCAGTGAGCTTCCAGTCTAGAGGGTCCTCCCCCAATCCATGCTCCACACCTGCCTCACTCCCTCTCCCTTTAGCCTCGTGTCCCACCCCCCGTCCCAGCCTTCTGACCTCTGACCTCTGGGCCCCTGCGACCTCATTTCATGCCCCCCCCCATCCTCAGTGGGGCTGGCCTTACCAGTCACCTCCCTCAGATCCACCTCCCCAGGCTCAGACCTAGCCCAGGTCGGCAACCTGATTTCTGATGGTGCTCGGCCTCCCCGCTGGCCTCCCTGCCTCCGGCCTTTTCCCTCTTCACGGCTGAGGCAATCAGCTTCCTCCCGGTGAGCTTGGGCCCAGCCCTTGCCCCAGGCAGAGTTCAGGGTTCAGACAGCTTCCCCACATCCAACCTTAAGTTCTCAACCCACAGCTTCTGAGGTGCCCGAACTGCCCCACATCCTTTCACTCCCAGCCCCTACTCTGGGCAGGACACCTGGGTCCCCGGTCCCACACATATCTCACTTTCACCTGCCTCTCAATCAAGCAATGACATTTATTGAACACCTACAGAGTGCTTGGTACGCTACTAACACTCTCCCAAGAGCTTAATACAGTTCTCTGCACATTGTGAGCGCTCAATAAATATGATCGAATGAATGAACATGTCGTGGGGAAGCAGCTTGGCGTAGTGGGTAGAGCCCGGGCCTGGGAGTCAGAGGTCATGGGTTCTAATCCTGGCTCCGCCACTTGTCTGCCGTGTGGCCTTGGGTAAGTCACTTAACTTCTCTGTACCTCAGTTACCTCATCTGTAAAATGGGGATGAAGACCGTGAGCCCTTTGCGGGACAGGGACTGTGTTCAACTCGATTTGCTTGTATCTACTTCAGCGCTTAGTACAGTGCCTGGCACATAGTAAGCCCTCAACAAATACCATAATAATAATCACCATCATCACCAGCATGGATGGGGCCACTACAGTGTGTAGAACGCTATACTGGGCATCTTTTTGTTGTTGTTTCGTGGCGTTGTTTTTTATGATGTTTGTTAATCGCCTACTGTGCGTCAAACTCTGTTTGAAATGCTGGTGTAAATACAAGTTAATGAGGTCAGACACAGTCCCTGTCCCTCAAGGGGCTCACAGTCTAAGTAGGAGGGATAACAAGTATTGAATCCCCCTTTTACAATTGAAGAAACTGAGGCACAGAGAAGTTAGATGATTTGCCCATGGTCACACAGCAAGCTCATGTCAGAGTCAAGATTAGAACGCAGATCTTCTGACTCCCAGACTAGTGCTCTTTCCACTAGGCCACCCTGTTGTTTAGAGGGCTCTGTATTGAGTGTCACCTCTATGAAGTGCACTGAACTGAACACCTACTATGGACCTAAATCCAGGAGGCAGGAGGGCAGCAAGGAAAGTCATCTCTGCTGGGTGCCCTTGGTCAAGTCACTTAATAATAATAATAATAATAATAACAGTAATTATGGTATTTGTTAAGCTCTTACTATGTGCCAAGCACTATTCTAAACACTGGGGTAGATACAAGGGAAGCAGTTTGTCCCACGTGGCGCTCACAGCCTTAATCCCCATTTTACAGATGAGGTAACTGAGGAACAGAGAGCTAATTGACTTGCCCAAAGTCACACAGAAGACAAGTGGTGGGGCCGGGATTAGAACCCATGACCTCTGACTCCCAAGCCCACGCTCTTTCCACTAAGCCACGCTGCTTCTGTGCCTCAGTTACCTCATCAGTAAAATGGGGATAAGAATGTGAGCCCCATGTGGGACAGGGACTGTATCCCACCTGATTAACTTGTATCTACCCCAGCGCTTAGAACAGTGCCTGCCACTTAGTAAGTGTTCAACAGATACCAGAATTATTATTTTTAGGGCCATTTTATTTTTGCCAAGCGCTAGCATAACAATTATCTCATTTTATCTCCCCAGCATCCTGGCAAGGAAGGTGTTATTACCCATATTTTATAGATAAGGAAACTGAGGCCCAGAGAGGTTAAGCGACTTGTCCAAAGTCACGCAGCAGGCCAGGAGCAGAACTGGAATAAGAATGAGGTTTCCTGATTCCCAGCCTCATGTTGTTTCCATTAGATCAGGCTGCCTCCTCTGAAAAACAACTCAGGCACATGTCCTATAGCCCAGCGGCCGGAGCGGCTGTTGGGCAGCGGTGCTGTGCCCCTCTGCCCCTGCCTGAGACCACAGCGACTGCCCACAGCCGCCGTCAGCAACTGCCCCTGACCATGACAGAACGCAAGGGAGACAGACGCTGCCTCTCCCACCCCCACAGAGATAGCGATGGATTATAATGGCCACCTTGACGCCCGAGTGAGCAGCGGTGCCCAAACCCTGGAAGCAAGCCATCGGGCCACTTGGGACTGGCCAAGCAGGAAGCACCCAGATCTGAGAGACAGGGGATCTGGATTCTAATCCTGGCTCTGCCACTTGCCTGCCGGGAGACCTTGGGCCGGTCACTTAGCTTCTCTGGCCTCAGTTTCCTCATCTGTAAAATGGGGATTCAGTAGCAGCGTGGCTTAGTGGAAAGAACCCCGGGCTTGGGAGCCAGAGGGCTCAGGTTCTAATCCCGGCTCTGCCACTTGTCAGCTGTGTGACTTTGGGCAAGTCACCTCTGTGCCTCAGTGACCTCATCTGTAAAATGAGGATTAAGGCTGTGAGCCCCACGTGGGACAACCTGATTACCTGATTACCCCAGAGCTCAGAACAGTGCTTGGCACCTAGTTAGCGCTTACCAAATGCTATCATTATTATTATTATTATTATTACCTGTTCTTTCTCCCCTTTAGGCTTTCAGCCCCATGTGGGGCAGGGATTATTTTGTATCTACCCCAGTGCTCGGCACTGCTTAACAAACACCCCAAGCATTATTATTAACTTCAACTCTCATTGAGAAGGCAGACACAGGGGAGTACGGAGAACACTGCACTCGCCGTCTACTGTCTGCAAAGCAGAGTACTGTTCTACGTGCTTGGAAGAGTAGAAATAGAAAATGTGGTCCTCAGCCGAGAATCCAAAGGGAGAAAAAAGAAGAAACAAAGTGTCAGTCAACCAGCTGTATCTGAGCGCTCGCTGTGGGGAGAGCACTGTACTAAGCACTTGGGAGAGTACAAAATAAAGATAAACAGACACATTCCCTGCCCATAATGAGCTTTTCGTCTAGAGGAGGAGACCGACATTAATATAAATAAATAAATTGCAGATACAAACATAAACCCTGGGGTTGGTAGTCAGGACATGCGTTTTAATTCCGCTCTACCTCTTGTCTGCCCTGTGACCTGTGTACTATTGATGCCTGTCTACTTGTCTTATTTTGTTGTCTGTCTCCCCCCTCCTAGGCTGTGAGCCCGATTTGGGTAGGGATTGTCTCTATTCGTTGCCGAATTGTACTTTCCAAGGCTTAGTTCAGTGCTCTACAACACAGTGCGCTCAATAAATATGACTGAATGAATGAACGAGTGAAGTCACTTCAGTTCTCTGGACCTCAGTTCCCTCATCTGTTAAATGGGGATTAAAACTGCATGCTCCATGTGGGACATGGGCTGGGTCCAGCCTGCTTAACCTGTACCTACCCCAGGACTCAGTAGAGTGCCTGGGACATAGTAAAGCGCTTAACAAATACCATTTTAAAAAGAAAGGTGGGCGAAAAAGATCATAGGACAAACTGGTCCCCAAAGTTTCCTTCTCAAACGCTCTTCTACCTCTAAACCAGGAAACAAGATGCCAGAGTTCGCCGACTCCTTCGGCTTAGGTGAAGCGAAGAAGGGGCTGTAGCTGTAATTTATTTACCATATCTGTAATTTGTTTATTATATCTGATATTTATTGTATCTATAATTTATTTATATTAATGTCTGCCTCCCTCTCTGGATCGTAAGATTTTGTGGGCAGGGAATATGTCTATCTATTGTTATATTGTGCTCTCCCAAGTGCTTAGTACAGTACTCTACACACAGTAAGGGCCCAGTAAATACGATTGACTGACTGACTCTCTCTGGTCCCTCCCTCCAGGCTTGTGCCCGCTGGACCAGGGAGTGCGACGAACAAGGAAGGGCATGGAAGCAAATGGTGAAAAACCGAGCAGTCAAGTAAATAAATAGCCAAATAGTTGGGTAGTAAATCCTGAACAGGAATATACAGGAGTGTTTAGGAGCTGAAGGTGGGGGCTAGTCAGGGAAGGCCTCTTGGAGGAGGTAACACCTTAGGTGGGCTTTGGAGGTGGGGAGGGATACGGCCTGGTGAGTTTCGTTTTCCTAGGACCCTCGAGTTCGCCTCGTCTTCCTCTCTTGGGCCCCCTCCCCAGCTCTAGGTAGGCTCAGTGACTGCTTTTGTTGGCCAAAGCCGCAGCCTAGGAGCCAGGATGCCTGGGTTCTCACCCCAGCTCTGCCCTCTCTAGGTGTGTGTGACCTGGCTGAGTCACTTCCCTCTCTGGCCCCTTTCCCTTCCTCGTAAGCAGAGAGGATGAGCTGACGGCACCAAAGCCTTCCATCTCCTCTCTGGGGGCCCACCAGGCCTGGCCACATGCCAGCGTCACCTGGGCAGTCACCTGAGCCAACCTCCCGGGCGGCAAGGACCCCACCCTTCTCCCGAGGGGGGCGCGGGGCAGATCGCCAGGACTGGACCAGTCTGGACCGGACCAGACCGCCAGGCGGCGGATCAGATTCTGCAGGGGAAGGGAATTCTACGGCTCAGTTTGCTGCTGCTCCAGCAGCCCCTGTTCCGGGGCGGGGGGCGGGGGGCATCAGCAGGAGGAGTTTCCGGAGAAAACAAACTGCTCTGGTCTTGAGGGCACAAGGCAAGCAGGAGGGCTCAGGGGGGTGGGAGGGTGGAAGGGGGCAGGGGGCTCATCTGGGAAGGGGGCTCATCCAGTCAGGATGGGCCCAACCCCAGAATAGCCCTTCCGTCAACCCCAGACACAGCACAGCTTGTCCCAGACTCAGCCCAGCTCCTCCGGCCCCAGCCCAGCCCCACCAGCCTCCAGCTCAGCTCCCCCAGACCCAGCCCAGCCCTACTATCCCCGGCTCAGCTCCCGGAGTCAAAGCCCACCTCCCCCGGACCAAAATATAACCACTCCATTCATTCAGCCCGGCCCCATTAGCACAACCCAATTCCCCAGCTTCAGCTCATCTCCTCCAGTTCCAGCCCAGCTCCCCCAAACCCAGCCCAGCTCTCTCAGCTTCAACTCAGTCCCCTCAACCCTAGTCCGACTACCCCGGCCCTAGCTCAGTCCACCTCTAGTCCCACTTTAGCTCCCCCAGACCCAGTCCAGGGTCTCACAGATCCAGCCCCGTTCCCCAGCCCCAGCCAAGTTCCTTCAGCCCCAGTCCTGCTCCATCAGACTCAGCTCAGCTCCCCTAGCCCCAGTCCAGCTCCCCATATCTCTGCCCTGCCTCCCCAGCCCAGCTCCTCCTACTTCAGGCCGGTTCCATCAGCCCCAGCCCAACCCCATCAGCCCCAGCTAAGCTTCCCCAGCCCCAACCCAGCTCCCCCTCCCTCAGCTCAGTTCCATCAGCCCCAGCCCAACTCCAGCAGCCCCAGCTCAGCTCCCCCAGCCCCAGCTGAGCTCCCCCATCCCAGCCCAGATCTTCCAGCCCCAGCCCAGCTCCCCCAGTCTCAGCTCAGTTCCATCAGGCCCAGCCCAACCCCATCAGTCCCAGCTCAGCTCTTCCAGTCCCAGTACAGCTCTCCAAGCCCCATTCAGTCTTCCCAGCTCCAGTCCAGCTCCCTCAGAACGAGCTCAGTCCCACCATCCCAATTCCCCCAGCACAACTTCCCCAGTCACAGCCTTGCCCCCCCAGTCCCAGCTCAGGTCCTCTAGCCTCAGATCGGGCCCCCCAGCCACAGCCCAGCTCGGCTCACAGACATCTCCTAGCCACCAGAAACAGGACAATCCACTTCCACCTATGACCCCTGCCTGGCTGGAAGGAAGCGGACCAAGCTGAGAAACAGAGCTTTTAGATTGGAGGAGAGTGAGGCCAAGGGACAACCCTGTATCCTCTTTGGACATGTGCTGCCTGACCCCTCCCTCTAGACCCCCAGGAAGACCTCGGGTCCCGACCAGGGCCATGACCGCTGGCGGGAGCAGGCAGCATCGGGGCCCTATCTCTGATACTTCACGCGGACTTGGCCAGCACACAGTGTGTCACTTTGGGGCAAGCCTGGGCTGGATGCCTCCCTCCAGCCAAGCCCCCAGTCCCTCCAGATTCCCTCTGGCTCCCACGCTCTCCTGTCTGCAATGGAAAGCCCCAGGCTCAACTCCCACCCCAATCTGAAGACCCGACCCCTCCGCCTCCTCACTATCCCCCCGCCCCCGTCCCTCTGTTGCCCTGACTTTGGCTGGCTCCAGGCTCTGGGCTGGACCAGGTGAGGGGGAAACCACCTGGCGGGGCTCCAGGCCTCCAGCGAAGGGCTGGGGGAGAAGGAGCAAGGAGCAGGTTGCCCCCACTCTACCTGGGTCCTACAGAAAAACGCTCTGAATCCAGCCAGGGGCTGCTCAGACCTCACAGACCCTCAGCACCACAAAGCCAAAGCCAAGTTCCACCACAGCTCCTTTTGTCCTTCTTGCCACCTCCCTCCACTCCCGGGGCCTGCATTTTTCCTGGCCAGGGCAGACTGGGAGAAGGGGCAGGACTTTTAACCTGGCGATTTAGGGGGAGGGTGTGGACTCGGTTGGTGATTCAACCCAGACTTGTGGTAAACCTCCTCGCCTTCCCCCTGTCTACCTGACAGCCAAGGCCTCACTGCTAGGGAAGTGCCATGGTCCTCATGGCCTCCAGACCTCAAACCAGGAAGGTTGCCTTTGGCAGCTCTGGTTGGGGCCAGCCCAACTTGGGTGCTTAGTTCAGTTTCCTCAGAAACATATCATTCCTGTCTGCCCACTGGCCATCTCTCCACATCTCATCTCCTCCCCAGCCCCAGGCCCTGCCCACCTAGATAATAATAATAATAACAATGTTGGTATTTGTTAAGCTCTTACTATGTGCCGAGCACTGTTCTAAGCGCTGGGGTAGACACGGGGGAATCAGGTTGTCCCACTTGGGGCTCACAGTCTTAATCCCCATTTTACAGATGAGGTAACTGAGGCACCGAGAAGTTAAGTGACTTGCCCAAAGTCACACAGCTGACAAGTGGCCGAGCAGGGATTCGAACCCATGACCTCTGACTCCAAAGCCCGTGCTCTTTCCACTGAGCCACGCTGGATTTGCTTCCAAGGGGCAGCCAGTCTCCCCCCCGGTGTCCAGGCCTAACTACCGGCCTAATCAATTCAATGCCCACCCTCTGCTGGGCTCAGGGCCCCAGTGCCAGGTTCCCCATGGACCTGGTTTCTCTATCAGACTGGAGCTTCACTTTTCCTGGAAACCCTATGTCCCTGGGGTGCTCAGCAGGGAATCAATCAATTATTTTTATTGAGCTCTTACTGTGCGCAGACCCTACTGTATTAAACACTTGGGAGCATACAGCGTAGAGTTGGTAGATAGGTTCTCCGGCCTCAAACGATCTAGAAGGGGAGACAGACAGCAAAATATAAACGATGGCTATGTACATAATAATAACGATGGTATTTGTTAAGCATTTACTATGTGCCAGGCACTGTTCAAAGCGCTGGGGTGGATACAGGCAAATCGAGTTGGACACAGTCCCTGTACCTTGTGGGGCTCTCAGTCTCAATCCCCATTTTGCAGATGAGGTAACTGAGGCACAGAGCAGTGAAGTGCAGCCCAAGGTCACTCAGCAGGCAAGTGGTGGAGCCGGGATCAGAACCCAGGACTTTTTGACTCTCAGGCCCGGGCTCTATCCACAATGCCATGCTGCTGAGGGGCTGAGGGTGGGGTGAATAAAAAGTGCAGACCCAAGTGCGTGGGTGACATACAAGGGAGAGGGAGTAGGGAAGATGAGGGCCTTGTCCGGGAAGGTCTCTTTGGAGGAGATGGGATTTTCATAAGACTTAGAAAGAGGGGAGCGTGTTGAATATGAAGGGGGAAGGAATTTCAGACCAGAGGTAGAGAAGCAGCATGGCCTAGTGGATAGAGTGTGGGCCTGGGAGTCAGAGGGATCTGGAGTCTAATCCAGGCTCCTCCATTTGCTGCTGTGTGACCTCGAACAAGTCACTTAACTTCTCAGTGCCTCGGTTCCCTCATCTGTTAAATAGGGACGAAGACCGTGAACCCCACTTGGGACAGGGACTGTGTCCAAACTGATTACTCTGTATTCCTTCCTTCCTTCCTTCATTCATTCAGTCGTATTTACTGAGGGCTTACTGTGTGCAGAGCACTCTACTGAGAGCTTGGGAAAGTACAACACAGCAATAATAATAATAATGATGGCATTTGTTAAGGGCTTACTATGTGCCAAGCACTGTTCTAAGCAATAAAGAGGGACAAACGAGCTCACAACAACAAGACAAGAAAGACAACAATACAAGATAATAGAAGATAAACAGACTTCAATATAAATAAATAAAAACCAGAGCTGTACCCCGGCTCTTTGCTTTTTAAGTAAGCGCTTAAAAAATATCCTAAAAGAAGAAGAGAGAGGGTGGGTGAGCGCGTTGTGGGCAGGAATATGTCTGTTTGTTGTTACCTTGTACTCTCCCAGAGCTTAGTACGGTGCTCTGCACACATTAAGCCCTCAATAAATACGATTGAATGAATGAATGAATGAATGAAAGGGCAAGGGAGTCGGGAGAGAGAGACATGATGGTGATGCAGTGAGTTGGTTATCTTCAGTGTGCGGCAGCAGGGTGGCCCAGGTCGATGGCTCTGCACTGTGTTCTCCTGCCCTCTGCCGGCCCCGGGCCCGGGCTCCAGCCCTGCCTTGCTCCCGGGCCTACTCCGGGCCTACTCCGAGGGGCAGGGCAGGCGGGCGACTCCCCCTACCCGGAGTTCTGTCCTGCCAGGCTGGCGCTGCCCTCGCTCGCTTCCTCTGGCAACTTCTCCTCGGCCGCAAAATCTCGTTCGTCCCCCGGGTTCGCCCTCGGGTCTGGCCGGCCCCGTGTGTTTGCTGCATGTGATTGGAGTCGAGTTGCTTTCGTCATGCGGTTTTGCTCTTGGGTTTTACCTTTCATCACCCCCTGCATACCTCCGGAGGAATGACAAAGTTACCCCTTTCCCCAGAGAAAAGAGGTTTGAAAACAGCTGAAATCATAGTACTATGTGCGGGGGACCGTGCTAAGCGCTGGGAAATGATACACGGGTGGATATTACGCACGGTTCTTCGGCCCTCAGCTGGCTCCCAGTCTAAGGGTGGGGTGAGGAGACAGGGCGTAGCTGTCCTTACCAACCCCGTAGCTCTCGTGTACATATCTGCAGTTTGTTTATCATGTATTTATTTGTTTATCGATTTATATTAATGTCCATCTCCCCCTCCGGACTGTAAGTTCCTTGTGGTCAGGGAACCTGAACACCTACTCTGTTATATTGTACTCTCCCAAGTGTTTAGTTCAGTGATCTGCTTGCAGCGAGAGCTCAAAAAATGCCACTGATCGATTGATTGGTTGTCGACAGACAGACACTTAAGGACAAGAGAAACACAAACACAAAAATAGCTCGAAAGAAATACAGTTGATAAATACATCAAGAGCAAGAGGTACAATTGTAAAAGTCCTGCTGTCTAGATGGGCCAAAATCTAGTCGTCTCCTGTGAAAATGAGGGCCCTTGTCTGGGAAGCCGGATTCCTGGGGTCCATCCCACGCCTGCCCCTGGGATTTAGGGGAGGTCTCTCTTGTCCTGCCAGTCTCGGGAAGGGGCCCCTCTCTCTACCCCGGCCCCGGGCGGCTGTGAAGGAGGAGGAGGCTCGGGGCTGGGCCCAGATTCCTATGCCAACGGACAACCACCGTTGGCCGTTTTTGCACTGTGTTCCCTGCTTTCCCTTTGGGAAAGTGCAAACAAATGTGGCTTGACGGGGCCCCAGAAAAGGTTGTTCTCCTCCTCATTCCCCCTCCCCCTCCTTCCCCTATCTTTTTCCTCCCTCTTTTTCCCTCTCCTTCCTCTCCTTCCCCTCCTTCTCCTCCTATTCCTCCTCTTTCCCTCTTCCTCTCATCTGCCTCATCCTTCCCTCCCATCCTTCCCTCCTCCTCCCCCTTCCTCTCCTCAACCTCCTCATTCTTCCCTCCTCCTTCCCCTCATCTTCCTCATCCTCCCCTTCTCCTCCCCTTATCTTCTTCATCCTCCCCATCTTCTCCCTCCTCCCTCTCATTCCTCCCTCTTCTTCCCCTCAATCTCCCCCTCCTTCTGCCCCCCTCCTCTCCCTCTCTCCCCCTCATCCTCCCCGATCCTCGCCCTCCCTCCCCCTCATCCTCCCCGGTCCTCCCCGTCATCCTCCCCCTCATCCTACTCCTCCTCCCACTTATTCCCCATCCTATTCCTCCACTTCACTCTACTCTTCCTTCCCCTCATCCTCCCCTTCTTCCCATTCCTCCCGTCCCTCTCTCCTACTCATCCTTCCCTTCATTCCACTCTTTCTCCCCCTCCCCTTTCTCCTCCTTCTCCCCTTTCTCCTCCTCCTCCTCCCCTTCATCCTTCCTCCCCCTCCTCCCTTTCCTTCCCCTTAACTTCCCCTCATTCTGACCCTTCTCCTCCCCCTTCTCCTCTCCTTTTTCTTCCTTCTTTTCTGCTCCCGCCCCCACCCCCTCATCCCCTCATCCCCACCCCTCGCGGAGCTGGGGTCAAGGCTGGGGAAGTGGAGGCTGGGATTGTCCCCCCACCTGTGCCCTGACTCGGGGTCCCTGGGGCCCAGTGGCAGGCTGGGATGCCGGGCGGGCGGGGAGCCAGTGGTCGAGTCATCAGTCCCTGGGGGTCCGGGGGACAATGGCAGCTGGGGGCTTCTGCCGGGGTGGGGGTACTCTGAGTGTGGAGCAGAGATTGGGCCCCTCCATCTTGCCATCCTGAACCTCTGCTTGCAGAGCAGCACAGCGGCCTCCTGTGGGATCCATTCCACTTTCCTGTCGGCCCATTCTCCCCCCCTCCCATGAATTGGAGCTTCGGGGAATTGCGCATGAGGACATTTATGTTAATGATAAACAGATATTTTCCCAGAAGCGGCGAAGTGTTGGACATTCCCTTAGAGGCAATGCAGGGGCCAACGTGGAGAATTTTTGTTACAGTAATTCAGCTTGCAGGAGGCATGTTTGGGAGCTTAGAATGCCGGGCTGGGAGTCAGGATCCTGGGTCTCTGCTGCTTGATTCACGAGTGACTCAAATCCTCTTCCTGTCCCTCAGTTTCCCCCACTCACCTGCATGCCGAGCACAGGGATTCTGGAGGCTCCGGGGGCGCTGGGACGATGGGGTGGTGATGATCTCTTCCTGCCCTCCCAGGGAGTCATGGAAGGAGGGGTGTGGGGGGGTGGCCGTGACGCAGACAATGACCACAAGAGGAGGGGTCAGTGGGGCCAGGGACACCGGCCGGGGAGACATGAGGCCGGTGACATTGGTTTTGAGAGGATGTTTCTTGGGGAAAATCCCTCTCTCCCCTGAACTGGCAGGGGGTAATTACCTGGATCGTGTGGCTAAGCCAGTTCCTTTAGGGCGAGTGCTGTACAGTCACGGCAAACAAACCCAGAGACCGCCCTGGACATCTCGCCCTCAGCCCCGCAGTCTGATGGGTCCTCTCTCACCATCCTGCATGGGGGAGATGGCACCAACCCCACAGGCCAGTCAGGCTGGCAGAGGGCGTGGATGGTCCAGAGAGGATGCCGGGCGAACTGTCAAAGAACTATTGCCCAATGGCTTTCAGGAGATATTGAAATATGATGACCCTCGATCAATTGATCAGTAGGTCAACAGTATTTATTGACAACTTGCTCTGTGGAGAGCATTGCATAGCGTTAGCAGACACAATCCCTGCCCTTAAGGCTGCCCCACAGCCTAGCGACAAGATAGACACTAAAATAAATTGCAGGTAAGGGGAGGCAAAAGAGTTTAAAGGTATGTACATAAGTGCTCCCGGGGGGAAGTGGGAAGCTGTGTGGCTTAGTGGGAAAACATGGGCCTGGAAGTCAGAGGACCTAGATCCTAATTCCAGCTCTGCCAGTTGTATGCTGTGTGACCTTGGACTAATCACTGAACTTCTCTGTGCCTCAGTTCCCTCAACTGTAAGATGGGGATTCAAAACCTTTCTCCTTCCCACTTAGACCGTGAACCCTACGTGGGCCAGGGACTAGCACTTAGAACAGTGCTTGGCATATAGTACCATAAAAAATACCATAAAATACCATCCCATAAAAAATACCGTAAAAAATGCAGGAGGGGTGAGAACCCAAGGGAACAAGAGAGTTATTCAGGGAAGGCCTCCAGGAGATGTCATTTCAGAAGGAATTTGAAGACGGGGCAAGCAGTGGCCTGCCAGATGTGAAGAGGAAGGGAGTTCCAGGCTGGAGGAAGGGCATGAGCAGGAGGTCATTGGACAGAAAAACAAAAATGAAGCACAACGAGAAGGTTGGCTTGAGAGGAATGAAGATGGCAAGCTGGGTGCACTGGGAAAAAAAGAGTAGGTAAAAAGGGGGAGAAAGATGATGAACTGCTTTAAAGCCAATGTCAGGAATTTATTTCTGCCGCAGAGGGGATTGGGTAACCACTGGTTGTTTTTGAGAAAGGGGATTAGAACTGCGGTATGATGGTTTTGAAAAATGATCAACCGATGCTGGGCGGGGAAGAGAAGGAGGAGTAAAGGATGATACCAAGGTTGCAGGTTTGAGAAATGGGGAGGATCGTGATGTTGTTAACTGAAGGGGAAAGTTTGGTGGAGGAGAAGATTTTGGGTGGGGCGGGGGGGGGGGTGGGAATTGAGAGGTTCAATTTCAGACACGTGGATTTGGAACTTCCAGTGGAATATTCACACAGCTCTCCTGGAGGCAGGAGGAAATGTGAGATTGCAAAGGAGAGAGATCAGGGCCAGTGAGGAAGATTCAAGTGCCATTTTCAAGGAGGAAGGAGGAAGCTGAAGGGTGAATAAGTTCCCCAAGGAAGCGCTTATAAAAATAAGGAGAGAAGACCCAGAACAGAGCCTTGAAGTTCATCGGCAGATAGAGGGTGGGAGGCAGAGGAAAAGCCGGGAAAAGAGAAGGATTGGTCAGAGAGGTCAGAGAACCGGAACTTTCAAAGACGTCAAGGAAGATTAGGACAGAGAAAAGCCCATTTGATTTGTTGAGGAGGAGGTCATCAGTGACTATTAGTCAAGACACTAAGCAACTCCTACTCCAGTTCCCAACCTCAGGCGACAACGCAGATGGTGTCTGGGTCTCAGCAGGGAACAGTTCTGAGTTATCTGCTGGCAAATTACACCCGCAGGAAGAGAGCTGAGTTTATTACCTGGCCCCTTCAGTCTGTCTGCTGATAGACCAACCGAACCCGAAGGACTTAAAGGACTCAAGACATGGGTCCCTCACTCGGGCTCACATTTCATACCCTGCGGTTCACCCGACCTCCTAGTGGGCAGGGAACGATGTCTAGTACGGCGTTCCGCAAACAGTGAGAGCTCAAGAAATACCATGGATTGATCGAAGGGTGAAAGCGGAGCAATTCTGGTCCCTACTTTTGCCGCCCACACCAGCCACTGCAGATTTAGCTTGCATTTGTGCTTTATGTGTACTTGGGCATGACCACTCAAGTGAATCTCTCGCTTAGCTGACCACGGTTAAGGGGTGGTCAGCCCCACTTACAACCTGGCGGGGTTCCTCATCAATTTGCAGTTGGCATCAGCGAGCCTCTCTCTGCACTGTCTCGAGGTCTCGCTAAGTACTCTAAACACAATCCTGCCATTCTCTTGGAGATCGGGTCTTCCCGGAAGTGGGGAACCTCCCCCGTCAGGGGCACCTCAATGCTGACCCCCTTCATTCTCCAATATTGCTCCACTTCCACTTCCATACATACGAGATTGTTGTTGTCTTATGCTGTCGAGTCTTATCCGACCCATAGTGACGTCATGGACACATCTCTCCCAGGGTGCCCCGCTTCCATCTGCAATTGTTCTGGTAGCGTATCCATAGGGTATTCTTGGTAAAAATACGTAAGCGGTTTACCATTCCGCGCAGTAAACGAATCTATGCCCTCAACTCTGTGCTGCCCAGCACAGGCGAGTTTTGACTTGTAGCCGATTGCCTTCCACTCACTAGCCACTGGCCAAACTAGGAATGGAATGAACAGGCCTCTCTTTGACTCTCCCTCCTGTAGTTGAGACTGGAAGAGTACTGGAAACTCTGCAGGTGCAACCCTAATGGGGATATATGATATATATATATATAGACATATTTATATATATGTCTATATATAATCTCAATAACCCACACAGTCTGTTAGTACATCTGGTATCCAAGGTCGCTTTACCAGCAAGTTCAAATTTTCCAACTTACCTTTCAGAGATCTCTACTGGTCAGTGTCTGGCCTTGGGATCAAGAATTTGAGTGAAATGTACATAACTTTCAGCTCAGAGTCCAGCCTCATCGCCAAGCTTGGGTCTAATATTTCTTTTTATGTAATCAGTGCCATACCTTCGGTTCAGTGATCTGAATCTGTGTTTGTTTGGTTTAAATAGTATTTGTTAAGCGCTTACTATGTGTCAGGCCCTACGCTAAGCCCTGGGGTAGAGACAAGGTTGGACACAGTCCATGTCCCAAGTGGAGCTCACGACCCCAATCCTCATGTTATAGATGAGGTCACTGAAGCCCAGAGAAGTTAAGCGACTTGGCCAAGGTCACACAGCAGTCACATGGTGGAGGATTAGAACCCAGGTCCTCTGGTTCCCAAAAAAAGGTCCATGCTCTTCTAGGCCACACTGTTTCTCAGGCTGCTGTTTCACCCTACTCTAAAACATACACGTCCTCCTAATCCCAAACTGGAGGATGTGATCCCAGAGAAGCGACCTTCACACTGTCGGGGGAAAAGGGCAGGGGAAGGTTTTTCTAGTAGCCAAGTCATGCCCCAATATAGATCGCTGTTGCTGGATTAATTACCCAGGTTGTTCTCAAATTGTCATAGCCAAATTGTTCTCTGGGTTAGGCTTAAATTGTTAAACCAAATCACTTCCCTCTCCCTTCTTGGCCTCTGTGTTGTGGCCAATTACACACCAGTACAGCCATTTCACAAGCGAAATAATTTTCAGGGACTCTGTCGCTTTCTAAATTATTCCCATATCAACGACAACCATCTCAACGGTTATATAAACAAGCAAAAATGTCCTTGTGTTCCTGAAGTCTTCCTCTTTATACAGATGATGCATCGTGATGTCCACCCTGCTGGATCAGGTCATCGGGTCATCTGCCGGCAGCGTTTCCCTTTCTCTGATGTTTTCACAGCAGGACAGAGGTGGAAGGCCGGCTCCCGGAATCATGAGGCCAGGATGTCCCGGTGACGAAGCAGGGGACGGAACCCAGACTGTACGCTCGTAACGGGAAGGGAACGTGTCTACCAACTCTCTTGCACTGTACTCTCCCAAGTGCTGAGGCCAGTGCTCTGCCCACAGTAAGTGCTCAATAAATGCAAGCGTGGCTCAGTGGAACGAGCCCGGCCTTGGGAGTCAAAGGTCATGGGTTCGAATTCCAACCCTTATGTACATAAATGTAATTTACTTATTTGTATTTTGTGCCTCCCCTGTTCTAGACTCTAAACACTCTGTGGGCAGGGAATGTATCCGTTTATTTTTGTATCACACTCTCCCAAGTGCTTAGTATACTGCTCTGCACACAGTAAGCGCTCAATAAACACCACTGAATGAATGAATGAATGAATCAATCAATCACATATTACAGATTATTACCTTTCGTTTGTTCTTTTCCAACACCCAGGGGTCCAATGCTTAAGGGTCTACCCAGCCTCTTAGAAAGCACTTTTTTTATGGTATTTGTTAAGCATTTACTATGTGCCAGGCACTCTACTAAGTGCTGGGGTAGATACCAGATCATCAGGTTGGACCCAGTCCCCATCCCACTGGGAGCTCACAATCCCCATTTTACAGATAAAGGTAACTTAGGCCCAGAGAAGTTAAGCGACTTACCCAAGCTCTCACAGCAAGCAAATGGCAAAGCCTGGGTTCAAATCCACACTGTTCCCCTGCTTGCAAAGATAGACAGACACCCTAATCTTGGATCTTCACGTACATATACTCAGTACAGTGCTCTGCACACAGTAACCGCTCAATAAATACGATTGAATGAATGAATATACTTCACGTATCAGTCACTAGTCCTGAGTGACAAACATTTATTCACCCATACACGGGGCTAATTTCTCTTCAGTTGAAAAACGTCTCTTTTTAGACACAGCGGCTTAGATAGCTCATGTTCCCAAACATTGGCCATAGATCTCCCACTTTTTGGGAAATATAAACACAAATTGTCAGGGTCCCATAAATTCAGCTCATAATAAGACCCCAGCTCCCCAAGGCAGGAGAATATGCAAACCGTCTCAATCAAATGCTTTTTCAATTAACCCTTAATAGGTAGCATTTAACTACCTCATTAAAGACCCTTTGAACAAAACCCTGATTCCCTAAAGAAGAGAGTGCCGCTTTCCCTGGGGGCATTGTGCAGAGTTTGGGGTTTTTTTTTTTAAATGGAATTTGCAAAGCGTTTACTATGTGTTAAATACTGTTCTAAGCACTGGGATAGGTTCAAGTTAATTAAGTTGGAAACAGTCTCTGTTCAGTACTGGGCTTACTAAGTAGGAGGGAATCCCCGTTTTACACCCCTCTGTAACTACCCAATTTTCCTCTCTCACCAAAAGACCTCCCCCCCCCCCCCACACACACATACACTCTTATACACTCATTACTACCATCCTGGAGCATTCCCGTGAATGTCTCTCTGGCTAGAGAAGCATCGAGGCTCAGTGGAAAAAGCACGGGCTTGGGAGTCAGATGTCGTGGGTTCGAATTCCGCTCTGCCACTTGTCAGCTGTGTGACTGTGGGCAAGTCACTTCACTTCTCTGGGCCTCAGTTACCTCATCTGTAAAATGGAGATAAATACTGTGAGCCTCATGTGGGACAACCTAATCACCCTGTATCTACCCCAGGGCTTCGAACAGTGCTCTGCACATAGTAAACGCTTAACAAATACCAGCATTATTATTATTATTATTCTCTCCTTTGCAACCCAGCCCTTTCCTCCTCTAGTGCTAGCCTTCTAACCTGCCGACCCCTGGCCCTCATCCTGCCCCTGGCCTGGAACGCCTTCCCTCCTCAAAACCGACAGATGATTACATTCCCCCCACTTCAAAGCCTTATTGACACATCTCCTCCAGGAAGCCTTCCCAGAATAAGCTGCACTTTTCCTCATCTCCCACTCCCTTCTGCATCACCCTGACTTGCTCCCTTTGCTCTCCCCTCACCACCACCAGCTCCAGAGCACCGATATATATATCTCATATATATATTTCATTTATTTTATACTGATGTCTGTTTCCCCTAATCCAGACTGTGAGCTCGTTTTGGGCAGGGAATGTCACTGTAATAAATACAGAAAGTTGTTCTGTATTTTCCCAAGTGCTTAGTACAGTGCTCTGCACACAGTAAGCGCTTAAATAAATATGATTAGTTGAATGAATGGATGTCTCCTAACCTTTTCAAAGACATTTGTGTAACACAGAAGGCCGCCTGTCTCTATCACCAATCTCCCAGGTTTTCTTTAAACTACGTTTGTTCGAGTCATTACCTCCAGGGCAATCCCCACCCCCACAGTCATCAGTAACCTGTAAAAGCTCCTTTAAAGTAAACAAATTCAACATTTGCTTGAGGAAGATACATTCCCCTAAATAAATGATTTGTGGCAAGGCCCACACTTTAGATTCCCTGCCGCCCTGCAACTAATGGGTGATTTCTAGAGATGCTGAGAATGAAAGGCTAGGGCTTAACCCCAACAACAACTATTTGCTTTTCCCCACAAGAGACAGGTATACAGTCTCACAACTTGGATCCATCCATTTTATTTTTCTTATGTAATTTGTTAAACACTTACTATGTGCCAGACACTGTAGTAAGCACTAGGGTTGATACAAGCTAATCAGGCTGGACACAGTCCGTGTCCCAAGTGGGGCTCACAGTTTTAATCCCCATTTTACTGGTGAGGTAAATGGGTGACAGATAAGTTAAAGGACTTTCCCCAAGTCATGCAGCAGACAAGTGGCGGAGCTGGGATTAGAACCCAGATCCTTCTGACTCTCAGGCCTGTGTTCTTTCCACTGGGCCACACTCTTCTCACTTTTTTATGGTATTTGATAAGCCCTTACTATGTGTCAGATGCTGTCCTAAGCACTGGGGTAGGTACAAGTATTTAAGTCAGACTCAGTCCCTGTCCCGTATGTGGCTCACAGTCTAGGAGGGAGAAGAAGCATCCCCATTTTACAATTGAGGAAACTGAGGCACGGAGCAGTTAAGTGACTTGCCCAAGGTCACATAGAAGCAGTTGACAGAACCGGGATTAGAGGCCAGGTCTTTCTGACTCCCAGGCCCATCCTCTCTCCACTAGGCCACACTGCTTCTCCACATTTCGTGGAAAGAGAAGTTGACAGTATCTATCAAGCACCTACTCTGTTTGCAGAGCACTTTACTAAGCACTGGGAAAAAATACACAGCTGGGAATTAGACAAAAAAGTCCTGTCCCTGAGGGGGATCTTGTCTCGTCTTATGCTGAGGAGTCATCTCCGACCCATAGCGACTCCGAGGTCACGGCTCTCCCAGAACGCCCCACCTCCATCCGTAATCGTTCTAGAGGTGTATCCACAGAGTTTTCCTGGTAAACATATGTAAGCGGCTTAGCATTACCTCCTTCTACGCAGTCAACTCGAGTCTCCGCCCTCGCCTCTCTCCCGAGCCGCTGCTGCCCAGGACAGGTGAGTTTTAACCTATAGCAGATGGCCTTCCACTCGCTGGCCACTGCCCAAGCTAGGAACGGAATGGGTAGGCCGCTGCTTGACTCTTCCTCCCGTAGCCGAGACCGGTTGAGTATTAGAAACTCTCCAGGTGCCGTCCGAGCCTGAAAATAAAAAGGGGAGTGGGGACTGGCAGAAGATACGTAAGAAAAGATCAATCAAAACGCTAAGACAACATAAAGACCAAAGCAAAACTCAGTAGGATTCTGCGGCAGGAGGAGCAGAATTTCAGCCCTCGGTGCCTCCCTGTAACAGCGGCTGAATCCATCTTCCTCTTCCCGAGGTTCTATGGAAATGACACGAGGCTGCGGCTACCTCTGTCCGTCCTGCCGGGTTGGTGGAAGGCGGGTCGGGATGGAGATTCCTCGGTGATGCGGAAGAAGGCCGGCGAGGGATCCCGGGGTCGGCGTGGTGGGCTCCCAGGGAAGGACGCCGAGGGCGCTGGGAGCCGCAAAAGACGGGGTAGCAGGCGCCGAGAGGATGCCGGTGCAGAGGCCTGGTGTGAAGTCGGCAGCAGTTTAAATTCATGCAGGCAATCCATGGCGCACAGGGCGCTAGCTAAACTAAGGTTCACTGCCCCCGTCCCCTGCTGGTTCTCCTCCCTCTCCATTTTGGCCTTTTGCACTGGTTCCTCCTCTACCTCCTAACTGGGGCAGGGAGACCTCTCCAGGCTTGCTTCTGGATCCCCTTCTAGTCTCCATTTTCACCCACTCTCTTGGGGACTCATCCACTCCCATGGCTTCAGCTACCGCCTCTAGGCCAGTTCCCCCCCAAATTAAATCTCCAAGCCCAACCGCTCCCTGCCGCTGTAGCCTCACATTTCCTCTGCCTCCTGACATCTCTACCTGGATGTCCCGACTGACACCTTAAACCTCTAGGCGTTATGCTCTTTGTGGGCAGAGAATTGTTTTTTCTATAGTATTTGTTAAGCGCTTACTATGTGCCAGGTACCCTTCTAAGCGTTGGTATAGATACAAGGTAATCGGGTTGGACACAGTCCACGACCCACGTGGGGTTCACAGTCCTAATCCCCATTTTACAGATGAGGTAACTGAGGCGCAGAGAAGTGAAGTGGCCTGTCCAAGGTCACACTGCAGACAAGCGGCAGAGCTGAGACTAGAACCCAGGTCCTTCTGACTCCCGGGTCCGTGCTCTATCCACTGGGCCATGCTGCTACTCCAATTTGTACAGGCTGTGTACAGAATAAACAGAATGTGGTTTTTTTTTATATTGTACTCTCCCGGGCGTTTAGTCCAGTGCTCTGCACACAGTAAGCGCTCGATAAATACAAATGACTGACTTGACCTGTCCAAAATGGAACTTCCCATCTTCCCTCTCATACTTTCTCTTCCCACTGACTTTCTCATTCCTGCGGACTGCACCACCACCCTTCCTGTCTCACAAACCCACAACTTGGGCAATATCCTTAACTCAACTTTCTCCTTCAACCCATATATTTAGTCAGTCAGTAAATTGATTCTGCCTGCTGTGGGAGCAGCATGGCTCAGTGGAAAGAGCGCGGGCTTGGCAGTCACAGGTCGTGACTTTGGGCAAGTCGCTTAACTTCTCTGCCCCTCAGTGACCTCATCTGTAAAATGGGGATTAAGACTGCGAACCCCGCTTGGGACAACATGATTGTCTTGCATCTACTCCAGCGCTTAGGACGGTGCTTGGCACATAGTAAGCACTTTGCAAATGCCATCATCATCATCATCATCTCCATGACATATGCAGAATTTGCTCCTTCCTCTCCGCTGAAACTGCTATCATAGTGTATCAATCACTTTTCAAACCTGTCTTGACACTGTACCGGTCTCTTCACTGACCTCCCTACCTCCTGTCTCTCATCTCTCCGGTCCATACTCTACTACCTGGATCGTTCTTCCGAAAAATGGTTCCGCACGCATTTCCCCACTCCTTAAATGCCTCGTTTTTCTTCATCACATCAAGCAGAAACCCCTCACCATCAAATTCAATGTAGTCAGTCAGCTCTCTCTCCGTTACTTATCCTCACTCCTCTCCCACTACAACCTAGCCCATGAACTGCCCTCCTCTAGTACCAACCTACTCTCTGTCTTTCTCTCTCACCTCACACATCTTCGACAGCTTGCTCACACCCCTCCCCTTTCCTGGAACTCTCTTCCCCTCCCTCTCTGACCGACGAGCCTTCTCTTCATCTCCAAAGTCCTGAAATCACATCTCCCCCAGGAAGTCTGCCCAGACTAGCTTCGCTTCTCCTCCCCTCAGACTATCTTCCTTCCCTCCTGCCTCTCCCAGTCACCTAGTCCCACTTGCTAAGCATTTAAGTAATAATAATAATGATGGTATTTGTTAAGCGCTTACTATGTGCCAAGCACCGCTCTAAGCGCTGGGGTAGATACAAGGTTATCAGGTTGTCCCACGTGGGGCTCACAGTCTTAATCCCCATTTTACAGATGAGGTAACTGAGGGCACAGAGAAGTTAAGCGACTTGCCCAAAGTCACACAGACGACAAGTGGTGGAGCCGGGATTAGAACCCATGACCTCTGAGGCCCAAGCCCATGCTCTTTCCACTAAGCCACGCTGCTTCTCCACATCCCCATCCCTCAGTACTTATGTACACATCCTTATACCCCATTGCTTCCCCTACCTTTAGTTTAACACCTATCTTCCCCAAAAGACTTGAGACAGGGATTGTGGGTGCCAACTGTATTATACTTTCCCAACTGCTTAGTACAGTGTTTTACACAAAGTAAGTGCTCAATAAATATGATTGGTTGATTGATTGATTGAGCGGTTTGCGGCTCTGAAACCTGGACTTTCACTTCTTCTCCAAGTATGGGACCAGCCCAGCTTGATCCTCCCTTACCTGTAATTTATTTTAATCCCTGTCTTCCCCATTAGACTGTAAACTCCTTGAGACAAAGGTTGTGTCTGCCAACCGTAGTATACGCTCCCATGTGCTTAGTACAGAGTTTTACACAAAATGAGTGCTCAATAAATATGTTTAATTGATTGACTGAGCTGTTTGTTGCTCTGAAACCTGGACTTTCGCTTCTTCTCTAGGTATGGGACTAGCCTAGCTTGATCTTCTCACTTCTCGTTACTTGGAAGACAGTTTATCTACAGTCACCAGCCCGGGCTTCCTCTAGGCTATGTCTCCCCCTCGAGACTGCAAGCTCGTTATGGGCAGGGAACGTGTCCACTAATTCTGCTCTATTCTATTCTCCCAACCGCTTAGTACAGTGTTCTGCGCGTAGTAAGCGCTCAATAAATACTCCTGATTGAGAGCCAAGCGGTGGAGGGATCTGACCACCAGATGGCATAGAGAGCTCAGTAAGGAGGCTGACTCAGTTTGAAAAAAAGGATCTGGGATGGAACGCATTCAGTGAAGTGAGTAAGGACTTTAGAAATACCGCAATTATTAATCATTACCGTAGGTGTCCCAGGGCTTAGCACAGAGCTTGTGCTTAATTAATACCACAGTTGTTATCTGAAAGAAAGAATTCGAACCTGGCTCCTGTCCTTCCATTTCTGAGGAATATGCCCTCCAAAATTCAGAGCGTTGGGTGGCGTGGGGGTAAGGTAAAGGAGGAAAAGAAGCTTGGGACAGGGCATAGATCCCTGGTCTCAAGAGGCAGCTGAAGAATAAAGGGATAGAGGAGCAGCCTGACCTAGTGAACAAAGCAGGGGCCCGAGAGTCAAAGGACCTGAGTTCTAATCCGCGTTCCACACTTGTCTGCTGTGTGATCTTGGACAAGTCACTTCACTTCTCTGGGACTCAGTTACCATTTCTGTAAAATGGGGATTAAAGCTGTGACCTCTCTGTAGGATATGATTCTCAACCCCAGTGCTTAGTGCAGAGAGAGACACATAGCAAGTGCTTAAAAAGCAGCGTGGCTCAGTGGAAAGAGCCCGGGCTTGGGAGTCAGAGGTCATTCATTAATGTTGGTATTTGTTAGGCGCTTACTATGTGCAGAGCACTGTTCTAAGCGCTGGGGTATACAGGGTAATCAGATTGTCCCACATGAGGCTCACAATCTTAATTCCCATTTTACAGATGAGGTAACTGAGGCACAGAGAAGTTAAGTGACTTGCCCACAGTCACACAGCTGACAAGTGGCAGAGCCGGGATGCGTTCTAATCCCGCCTCCGTCACTTACCTACTGTGTGACCGTGGGCAAGTCACTTCACTCCTCTGGGACTCAGTTAACTCATCTGTTAAGTGGGGATTAAAAGTGTGAGCCTTATGTGGGACAACCTGATTACCCTGTATTACCCCAGCGCTTAGAATAGCGCTTAGCACATAGTAAGTGCTTAACAAATACCATTATCATTATTATTACTATTTTTATTATTATGTGACAGAGCTAGAATAAGAACTCAGTCCTTCCAGTCTGTGCTCTTAAGCAGCGTGGCTCAGTGGGATGAGCCCGGGCTTGGGAGTCAGAGGTCATGGGTTTGAATCCCGGCTCTGCCACTTGTCAGCTGTGTGACTGTGGGCAAGTCACTTAACTTCTCTGTGCCTCAGTTCCCTCATCTGTAAAATGGGGATTAAGACTGTGAGCCTCATGTGGGACAATCTGATTACCCTGTATCTACCCAAGCGCTTAGAACAGTGCTCTGCACATAGTAAGCGCTTAATAAATACAAATACAAAACAAATACTTCTTCTGCGGTCCAGGTGTTCCAGCCCCGTCTCCTTGCCACTTGACTCCTCCCTCCTTCTTGGCTCTAAGTGGCATTTACTAGGCGCTTACTGTGTCCCAGGCACCATATTAAGTGCTGGGGTGAATACAAGTAAATGGGGTTGGACACAGTCCCTGTCCCACCTGGGGCTCACTGTCTTAATCTCCATTTTACAGATGAGGTAACTGAGGCACAGAGAAGTTACTGTGGGGTCCAGAGAGGAGGGGGCTATTTGAGCAGGTCATTGGAGGCGGGGGGCCCAGGCCAGGGGACAGACCCGCCATCAAAAGTGGAAGAGGACTTGAAGTTTTAGGATGCCAGGCCCCGCAGGACTGGATGGGAGGAATGGAGGCCTGGGAGCACTGGCCACTTGCCAGTGCTCTGCAGGGACACACGGCAGTTTGATAAATCACAACCCCCTTGACGATGAAGGGCTAGAGTTCAGAAAGGGAATTATAGCTCTGTAAAGTCACCTCTAAAATGCTTATTGTTGGGGAGTTGGCCCATCCCCAGGATCTCTGTTCATAGACTCAAATTAGTTTCATGGAGGCTTTATCAAGGGAAGCAGCATGAACTAGAGGAAAGAGCAGGGGCCTGGAGTCAGAGGACCTGGGATTTAATCCCAGCTCTGCCGCTTGCTTGCTGTGTGACCATGGGCAATCACTTAACCTCTCTGGGCTTCAGCTTCCTCATCTCTAAAATGGAGATTCAGTACCTATTTTCCCTCCTCCTTAGTCTGTGAACCCTATGTAGGGGAGGGGTTGTATTTGATCCATTCATCTTGTATCTACCACAGTACTAGTCATGTAGTAAGTGCTGAACAAATACTGCAATTATAATTATTATTATTATTCACAAATCATTCTGCCTCCCTCTGGTCCTGCTTGTACTTCAGCTTCAACTTTAGCTCTGCTGGGCTCCACCCCACCCAGTTGGCTAGTGGCCACCATCTGGGCCACCATCCATTTTTCATCCATTGTGGCTCCTGTGAGGGAACCAACAGGAGTTGATGACAGAAGGATCCATTCTTTCGGTCATCCCTGACCCCAGACCATCAAAATCACCATCTTCAATGCACATTTTGCATTTTTTTTTCTGAAAAACTCCTCAGTGCCTCTCCACGTGCCCTCATATCAACATGCTAAATGACCAACTGCACATACAGTCAGGCTTCAGCCTTGTTCCACGCAGATTTGGTTAGGCACCTTACCCCGGTCTGCATGAGTATTGTCAAAATAATGCTACGATGGTCTCATTTTCCTGTAGCTTTTAATTCAGATTTTTAGAATTGTAACATGGGCGCTGCTTGTGTGCTAGACCTTAGGTCTCGGTTCCCTCAGCTTTAAAATGGGGATGAAATACCTGTTTTCCCTCTTTTTTCTAATCTGGCAGACAATTACTCTCCCCTGCCTCAAAGCCTTACTGAAGGCACATCTCCTCCAAGGGGCTTCCCTGACTAAGCCCCGCTTTTTCTCATCTCCTGCTCCCTTCTGCATCACCCTGATTTGCTCCCTTTGCTCTTCCCCGCTCCCAGCCCCGAAGTGCTTATGTATATATCTGTAATTTTATTTATTTGAATTGATGCCTGTCTCCCCCACTTTAGACTGTGAGCTTGCTGTGGGCAAGAACTGACACTGTTTATTGTTGTACTGTACTTTCCCAAATGCTTAGTACAGTGCTCTGCACACAGTAAGTGCCCAACAAATATGATCGAATGAATAAATGAATGAAAGTTCAGGCTGTTAACCTTGAGTGGGATAGGGACTATGTCTGATTAACATCTATCTACCCCATCGCTTAGAACAGTTTTGACACATAGGGCTTAACAAACACCATTAAAAAAAAAAGACCTGTGCTGTTTGCCTTGAATTGACCTGTTTATCTAAACTCTGGAAACACTTGATCTGCCGTTCATTGACTCGACTAAGCTGGCGTCCCCCTGGCCTGTACATTGACTGGTGGGCAAGATTGACTTCGATTAATTTGCTCCGCCTTTGCCATCGGCTTCCAGGCACTCAATCAGCTCTCTCCTCACTTCTCATCCTCTCTCCTTTCCCAGTACGGCCCAGCCTGCACACTTCACTCTTCTAACACCAACCCACTCACTAGGCCTCGGTCTTGTCTCTTTTGCAATCACCCCCTTGCTCATACTCTCCCTCCTGCCTGGAACTCCTTTCCCTTTCACACCCAACAGACCACCATTCTCCCCATCTTCAAAGCTTTGCTAAAATCACATCCCTTCGAGGATGCTTTCCTGACTAACCTCTCTCCTCCCCACCCTATACTCCCTCCTTTCTGCTTCACTTATGAACTTGGGTCCATTTCCCCCTAAGCACTCTGATACTCACCCACCCCCGCCACCGTAGCACTTAGATACATCTCCTTACGCTCCGTCGCTTCCCCTACCTGCAATTTATTTTAATGTCTGTCTCTCATGTTAGATTGCATGCTTCTTTAGGTCTGGGATCTTGCCTATTTACTTTATTATACTCTCCCAAGAGCTTAGTACAATTCTCTGCACACAGTAAGTCCTCAATAAATACCATCGATTGATTGATTGACTCAGACCGTGTTTGTCATTTCTCTCCATCTCCGAGCCAGGGATTTCCTGTCCGTAGCTAACTGTGTATCTCCAGGCTTAGTGGGTCACTAACCCTGTTGGCCTCTGCTGGGGTCAGATGTGGGGTGGGGGGTGGGGGTGATTAATCCTGTGTCTCTGGCTGGGGTGGGGACATAACTAACCCTGAGTCCCCTGGAGTACTGGAGAGGGCTTCCTGCCTGCTTGGATTGGTTTCCCATCTACACTACGTAAACACTAGCACTTGGTCAGATCAAAGGGATCCAGCCTCTCCCAGACTCTGAGGTGAGGGCTAAATCCCAGTCTCACTAAGTGCCATCAACAGCTCTTGACCAACCCCGGTGGGCCTTGGGCTGGGATGGGACAAATGGAAGGCGGTCTGGGAAACGGCTACACAAAGTGGCCGAAGGAGGGGCACACTAATGCTTTTTTTATGGTATTTGTTACGCTCTTACTATGTGTCAAACACTGTTTTAAGCACTGGGATAGGTGCGAGTTAATTAGGTTGGACATACTGCCTCACAGTCTAAGTGGGATCCACCTCTGTATCAAACAAAAACTCCTCACCATTGACTTTAAATCCGTCAATCACCTTGCCCCCTCCTACCTCACCTCACTACTCTCCTTCTCCAACCAGCCCGCACGCTTCGCTCCTTTAATGCCAGCCTTCTCGATCTCATCTATCTTGCTGCTTACATTTCACCCACATCCTACCTCTGGCCTGGAACACCCTCCCTCCTTGTATCTGACAGACAATTACTCTCTCCCCATTCAAGGCCTTATTGAAGGCACATCTCCTCCAAGAGGCCTTCCCTGACTAAGCCTTCCTTTCCTCTTCTCCCTCTCTCATCTGTGTCGCCCTCACTTGCTTCCTTCATTCTTTCCCTCCTCCGAGCCCCACAGCACTTATGTACACATCTGTAATTTATTTGTTTATATTAATGTCTGTCTCCCCCTCTAGAATGCAAGCGCGGTGTGGGCAGGGAATGTGTCTGTTTATTGTTTCATTCTACTCTTCCAAGCACTTAGCACGGTGTTCTGCACACAGTAAGTGCTCAGTAAATATGATTGAATGAATTAATGAATGAATGAGGGAGAAAAGGAGAGCTAAAGTTATGTGACTTGCCCAAGGTCACGTAGCAAGCAGTTGGCAGATCTGGGATTAGAACTCAGGTCTTCCGACTCTCAGGCCCGTGCTCTGTTCAAATCCACTAAACAATCACTCTTCCCCGCTTCAAAGTCCTCCTGAAGGCTCACCCCATCCAAGAGGCCTTCCCAGACTAAGCCCCCCTTTTCCTCAGCTCCCCTTCCCTTCCATATCACCTTGACTCACTCCCTTTGCTCTGCCCCCCTTCTCCCCGCCCCACAGCACTTTTGTATATATGTATAAATCTATGATGCCTGTTTACTGGTTTTGATGTCTGTCTCCCTCCTTCTAGATTGTAAGCCTGGAGTGGGCAGGGATTGTCTCTTTATTGCTGAATTGTACTTTCCAAGCATTTAGTACAGAGTTCTGCACACAGTAAGCGCTCAATAAATACAACTGAATGAATGAATGTGTTCAGTAGGCCCTGCTGCTTGGTCCTGCTTCTGGAAGATGTAGTCTTCCCAGAGGCCTGTTTCTGGCAGCCACTCTCTCTCCTTGGCCCTTGTCCGGGGAAATGGAGAGAGGGTCCACCTGGAGGAGAGGGTGTCACACCTGATTGTCCCAAATCAGCAGGCCTGGCCCAGAACACTCGGGTCTGCATGATAATAATAATAATAATAATGTTGGTATTTGTTAAGTGCTTACTATGTGCAGAGCACTGTTCTAAGCACTGGGGTAGATACAGGGTAATCATGTTGTCCCATGTGAGGTTCACGGTTAATCCCCATTTTACAGATGAGGTAACTGAGGCACAAAGAAGTTAAGTGACTTGCCTACAGTCACACAGCTGACATGTGGCAGAGCTGGGATTTGAACCCATGACCTCTGACTCCCAAGCCTCAGCTCTTTCCACCGAGTCACACTGCTTCTCTAAGCAGTGAGAGACTCCTGCGGTTGAGGCAGGCAGGCGGAAAAGCCCAGACAAATGGCCCTGGTCCATTTGGAGTCTGATATCCGAAGACTTCAAGTCCCTTCCAACTTTGAGAGGGGGTCTGTACCCTGCCCTTCAGCACCCTCCTCCAATGATCTGCTCCAACAGTCCCCCGACTCTCCTGGACCCCAAACATCTACGCAGGCATTCCCGGCGCCCCCCCCCCCCATGGCTCTCTCTGTCATTCTGGCTCATCTTGTGAAAGTTTCACTTTCTCAATGGATTTTAAAGGAAAGCTCCAGGAGATTCCAGTTCTTGCAGAAGGCCAGTTCTCATCTAAAGAAACCCTACCTATCTGAACCCCTTCTCTTCCACTACTTCTTGGGGCCGGGCTGCCAGGGCACTGAGAATTTCCGGCCTCCACGCCTTTCCCGGCTGCCTTTTAACCGAGAGTCCCCTAGGGCCAACAAGCTGAGGCAGGGGCCGGCAGGGGGAGGGTTGGTTGGCAGACAGGAGTTGATGGCAAGACACTCCCAGTGGCAACAAGGCAGGTGCAAGGGGGTAGAGAAGCTGTGTGGTCTAGTGGATAGAGCACGGGCCTAGAAGTCAGAAGGACTGGGTTCTAATCCAGTTCCCCCACATGCCTGCTGTTTGACCTCGGGCAAGTCACTTAACTTCTCAGTGCCTCAGTTCCCTCATCTGTAAAATGGGGATTTAGAGTGTGAGCCCCATGTGGGATGGACTGTCTCCAACCTGATGACCTTGTATCTACCCTGGCGCTCAGAACAGTGCTTGGCACAGAGTAAGCACTTGACAAGAACCATTCTTATCATTATTATTATTAGGAGTTGAGAAGCAGCCCGACCAGGCCACACCACATTGTGCCCACATGAAAATATCTTTGCTTTGCTGTTTTCACTTCTTATCACTACAATCTTCCCAAAGCCTCTGCTCACAGATACTCTCCCCCTCTAGGACTTTCTGCTATTGTTGCTCCCCGGGGCGTATTCAGCTCTCCATGGTACTCCCTCCCTCCCACCCCAGTCCCTAGGTCTGGGTGGGACACTCCAAACTCCCCCCGCCTGGGGTTCAGTAGACCATCTGGAGCAGTCACTTCGGGTCAGAGATGGAGGTAGGATAAGGGAGGGAACGTAGCCAGGATAACGATTTAAACCTTCTCCCTTCCTGAACCAGGTGGAGTTTGGGTCCAGGATCATTCTGGGACAGCGTAAACCTCAAGCTCCCTCCCTGAACCCCCCCAACCCCTTCCTCAGCTGTTTGACCACCCTGCCACACCTAATTGGTGCCTCACTTAGACAGTAGAGCACATGCAGCTCATCGGGGGATGAAAGCTTATGCTAAAGAGGAGAGTTTATCTTGATATTTGGGTATCATAATGATTCGACTGATCGTGTGGGCGTAGGAGCAGCAGTGGGGGAGGTTGAAACAACTGGCTTTGTGCAAACACTGGGAGAAGGTCGCCTTCGTTCGCCTTTATGGATAGGGCACGGATTCTCTGTACATCAGCTGCTGGGCCTTTTCTAAAGGCTCACTGGGGAGGAAACTAGCCGGCTCTGAGGATGAAATCCCCTCTGGGAGAAACATCTTCACTGTGGTCTTTCTTCTCCCTTCAGCTCTCAAGGAGCAACCTGAAAGCCCAGTTCTTCCCCCGAGGTTTAAGCATCCCCAGCTGGCAATTATTCAGCTGAGAGCATTTCCGCAGAACGTTGGAAGTCTCTGTTACCCAGGCCACGACCTAGAGACGGATTTTGCAGGAAGTAGCCTGCTGAAACGTTGGGACCAGAGAGTAAGACCCTCTGGGGAGTGAACATGGACAACAGGATTCAACCCGGATTGTCCAGAGTCGGGGTGAGGGGGTGGGAGATTAAGGGGGTAACACTTCTTCTGTGTAGCGTTAAAGCCCAGAAGCCCCCACGCCCTCTGCCCTCTAACTCAAGACTGGTCCAACTTAAAAAGGGATAACAGGCTTGTCCAAATATCTATGGGGTTGGTCTTGGGTTGAACTTGGTTTCAGGCCCTGGAACAGAAGAGACACCTGGAAATCTTCTCCCCCATTCTTCTAGAATGAAGAATAGAGCTCTGAGCAATTCTAAGCTAAATGCTGTGAATCCAACACGCTCATGAAACAAAAGATGGCCCCGGATGGACTGCTTGTGAGAACAACCCTTTGGGCTCGAAATTACCCAGTCCAGTGTGATTGTACACCTACCAGCAATCCTCAGGGTCTTGGATGTTGATGGTGTTTAGTCTTCCCCTTCCCAGCTTCAGTGAAGAAGCACCGTCCCAGACAGAGTTTCTTCAAGAAAAGTCCAGGAGGGATCCTCGGATGGTGTGTGTCCATCCTGCCGCCATCGTTCACCTCTGTGCTTCAGTTTCCTCAACTGTAAAATTGGGGATTAAATCTTACTCCTTCTTAATGAGACTGTGAGCCCTGTGTGGATCAGGGACTGTGTCCAACTGGATGAACTTATATCTACCCCAGAGCATAGAACAGTGCTTGACATGTAGTAAGCATTTAACTGATAAAATAATAATATTAGTATTCTTGAAGCACTTATTAATTTGTCAAGCACTGTACTAAATGCTGAGGTGATAGAAGATCATCAGGTTGGACACAGTCCCTGTCCCGTATAAGGCTCATAGCCTAAATGAGACTGTAAGCTCATTGTGGGCAGAGAATGTCAGCTTACTGCAATATTGTAGTCTCCCAAGTGTTTAGTACAGTGTTCTGCACAAAATAAGTGCTCAATTAGGCGATTGAATGAATGAATGAAAGGGAGAACAGGTATTGAAGTCCCCTTTGCGACTAAATATTGATGTGACAATGTTTCCCTGAGCCCTCCTGATACCCTTGTCTTCCTCGGGCTTGGGCTCTGTGGCAGGCAAGCGAGGCCCTTGCTGCTTCCATCACAGAGTCGGGCACATCTCCGCAGCCACGGGGCATCCCCAGGCTACCGTCGTCGTCCCTCCGCCCACCACCCCAAATCTTTCTGGTTCATTCATTCATTCAATTGTACTTACTGTGTGCGGAGCACTATACTAGGCACTTGGGAAATACAATACTGCACTAAAGAGTGACAATCCCTGCCCACAACGAGCTCACAGTCTAGAGGGGGGAAGATAGACATCAGTATAAACAGACATCAATGTAAATAAATAAAATTACAGATATATACATAAATGCCATGGGGCGGGGAGCGGGGGAAGAGTAAAAGGAGCAAGTCAGGGTGACGGAGGAGAGAGTGGAAGATGAGGGAAGGTGGGGCTTAGTCTGGGAAGGCCTCTTGGAGTAGATGTGCCTTCAGTAAGGCTTTGAAGCGGGGGAGAGTAATTATCTGTCGGATTTGAGGAGGGAGGGAGTTCCAGGTCAGAGGCAGGACGTGGGCCAGGTGTCGGCAGTGAGACAGGTAAGATTGAGGCACAGTGAGAAGGTTAGCACCAGAGGAGCGGAGTGGGAGGGCTGGGTCGTAGAAGGAGAGAAGCGAGGTGAGGTAGGAGGGGGTGAGGTGACGGAGAGCTTTAAAGCTAATGGTGAGGAATTTTTGTTTGATATGGAGGTGGGCAGGCAACCACTGGAGATTTTTGAGGGGGGAGGTGACATGTCAGGACCGCCAACCCCTTCCCACACACTCCAACACGGAGGCATCACGGCATATCCACAGAGCTTTGCTTGCTACGGCTCCGGAAGCCACTACCGCTGCAGAACATCATCCTCACCCTATCACAGGTTGGGATTGAACCTAGCACCCTCAGTTTCCCCAACGCCTTGGTAATTTGGGGGTGTCCTATGCTCCCCTTGCCCCCCCAGGTCACATGGATCCAAGATGGCGCATTGGGCCATGAAATGGAGAGCAACGGACCGTTGGAGGAGAGACAAAGAGCGATGAATAGGTCTCATTGGAGACCGAAGGATGCCAACGCTCAACTGCCAATAAGAGGCCACAGAACCCGACTGACGGCGTGGGGAACTAATGAGCGTTCGCTCCCAAGGAAGCCTCTTCAGGAGGGCCAAGGGGAGCTGACTGTGTCAGCCAGGGGCGGGTTTAGGCAAATAAAAGAACGTGCCCATGAAAGTGCCCAGCTCAGTATTTGGACCTTGGGAGTGGGGTACCCAATAGAGAGGTTCTGTGGAGGTGGCATCAGGCTGCCTTCTGCTTCTCTCTGTCCTGCCGGGTTGGTGGAAGGTGGGTCGGGATGGAGGTTCTTCAGTGAGGTGGAGAAAGGTTGGTGCGGGATCCTGAGGTGGGGTGACGGGGGGCGGCATGGTACTCTTCTAGAGGAAGACGCTGAGGTCCCTTGGAGCTGCAGTGGAGGGGCTGCAGGTCCCAGGAGGACATCTGATGAAGAGGTCCAGGGCATGTCCAGCAATAGTTTAAATCCATGTGGGCAACCCACGGAGCACAGGCATGCTGGGAGCCTCTGCTCCTCAAGACCTGCCATGCGAGTCGCATGAACTCTTTCTTAGGGTCACCACAACACTATCAACCGATGATAAATAAGCCTAAAGATTAAGATTTGTCTCAGGTTGCAGCAGAGAAACCTTCGTTCGGTCCAAGAATTTCATTAGCACTGGGCAATATCAACATTTATTGAGCTCCCACTTGGTGCGGTGTTCTGTACTAGGCACTCGGCCTAGCTCCCTGCTCACAGAGAGCTTACAACTCTAACTTGAAGTCTAATGAAAAAGTAGACAAGCTGAGTTAATATAGCCAGGGTGCCTTTTTGGAGGTTGACAGCTCCAGTTCAAAACCAGAAGGGCGACAGAGTGGAGATTGGGTCCAGACCCTCCATGCTCACTGCTATGCTACTTCTTAAGTGCTATGTGCCAAGCACTGTTCTAAACGCTGGGGTAGATACAAATTAATCAGATTGGACACGGTCCCTGCCCCACATGGAGCTCACTCTCTTAATCCTCAGTTGACAGATGAGGTCCCTGAGGCCCAGAAAAGTTGTGACTTTCCCAAAGTCACAGAGCAGATGTATGGCAGAGCCGGAATTAGAACCCAGGACCTTCTGACTCCAGGCCCGGGCTCTCCCCATTAAGCCACACTGCTTCTCTATGTGGCTTTGAGATCTCGCTGTCACAGCCCAAGTCCTGGAGCTGTTCCAGCAGTCTCCTGGGCCACATCTGACAGCATATGGCAGGAGAGAAACCCAAATAAAAGGTTCGAGGGTGAAATCAATATACCGGCATGGAAGCGATGCTTGTCACAGCCTGGCTCTGTTAAAGGGGAAACTTGCAGAGAAAGGACGTGAGCAGGATATCCAGCAGCGACTGTTTGTTCTGCCGAAGTGAGGCACCTGGAAATGAGGCGGAGAAGAAATGCCGTAAGGACACAGGGAGCCACAACTTCAAATCTTGAGGCACTGCTGGGAAACGGCAGCGACACATGGACCCTCCTGACAAGTGGCAATCAGAAAGGAATGGCCAAGAGGTAAAAATATCAACAGTTGCTGCAGTTAATAGCTGCAGACATAAATTAAAAGACCTCCTTGTTGTGAATGCAGTGTGGAAGGAGTTGTTGACCCAATATTAATCTTTCTGGCTTCCCGGTTAATCGTATTTACTGAATGCTCTCTGCCTGCAGATCACTGAACTAAGCGCTTGGGAAAGTACAGAATAACAGTTTTGGTAGGTGCAATCCTTCCTGCCCACAAGGAGACTACTCCCCTCCCCACCCCACCACATGCACACACACACACAAACATGCACACACACAGACACAATGGTATACTACAGTGTCCAGGCAATAGTCAGTGTCCCTCCCCAAAGATGTAACAAATGAAATCATGATATCCATTCTCCCAAAATACCAACATTCATTGGTCTAACCCTACTTTGGGGGTGTGGGGGCGTGGTCTCCCTGCATCCAACACTCTTAGACCTTTCCTGTTGTGTCACAGATTTTCCTCATCATCTCACTCTGCTCCTCCTCCATTAGATTTTCAGAAGTTGATTAGAGGGTCTAGGTTGGCTTGGTTCTGCCCAAATAATAATAATAATAATTATGGTATTTGTTAAGTGCTTACTATGTGCCAAGCACTTTTCTAAGAATGGGGGTAGACACAAGATAATCAGTTTGCTCCATATGAGGCTCATAGTCTTAATCCCCATTTTCCAGATGAGATAATTGAGGTCCAGAGAAGTTAAGTGGGCTTGCCCAAGGTCACACAGAAGGCAATTGGCAGAGTAGGGATTAGAACCCAAGTCCTCATACCCACTGGGTCGGTTGGATTTAGATTGGCTCGGGTATACTAGGTTAGCTCTGGCTCTGGGATGGGTCTGCCCCATGCTTGAAGGACCCCGAGGGAATCAGCTAATTCTAACCTTGTTTCTCTGGGAAACTGGGGAACCGTTCTCTGGTTCCAGAGCCTTGGCCATCTGGAATCCCTCCATACCCATAAACCCATAACCCAGCCCTGGAAGGGCAGATTCCCGGTAAAAGAACCGTCAGGTCTGGACTGATTCAAGGGTAAATCTCCCAGAACTAGTTCAGTTCTATCTGAATCAAATAAACTCTTCCCCCCTAAATTAGGAGGAAATTGTAGCTGAATTCAGTTCCCCACTTATTTCCAACTCCCAAGCAGGAAATGGTTTTCCCCCTTGAATGTTAATGGATCTCCCCTATCCTTATCTAGACCCAACAGAAAAAGATTTTCTGACTCCAGCTGTGATTTCATATGGCCCCCGCTGCTTGGCAATTAGCCCATCGACTCCTGCTAGAGGTCTAAAGGTCTGCACAGAGCTGAACTCAAGGATGTTAGTAGTTGGGGCCAGGTCCAGGATCCAGGCTGTGACCGGTTGAGATTGGACATCTCAGCCTCCCTTCCATCGGGCACTTTTACCGAAGTTTCCAACACCTGTTGGCATCCCAACAGCCCACGGGAACAACCATACATGTCTGAATGGCATGTGCTTACAAGGCAGAGTCCCAACACTGAGAATCCCTACCAGAGGGAAAGCCCAAACTGACCCCAAACTGGTCCCTTTGGACTGGCCTCGGATGAGCCAGGCCTTCTCTCTCATGACTGGAAGACTCTGTCTAGCATAGATGGACAGGTACCTAGAAAAACATTCTCCTCCCGCTCTAACCCAGGTCGGTGGATGCGGCTTAGTGGCAAGAGCCCGGGCTTGGGAGTCAGAGGTCGTGGGTTCTAATCCCAGTGCTGCCACTTGTCAGCTGTGTTACTTTGAGCAACTCACTTCACTTCTCTGTGCCTCAGCTACCTCATCTGGAAAATGGGGATGAAGACTGTGAGCCCCTAAGTGGGACCTGATTCCCTTGAATCTCCCCCAGCACTTAAAACAGTGATTGGCACATAGTAAGTGCCAAACAAATACCATTATCATTATTATTATTATTATTATTCCAAGTCCCATCCCAGCCTCCAGTGTGGCTGCTGCCACTGGCAGGGTTTAGTGACACAGCTGGGCTCTCTCTCCATACCCTTAAAGCACTTCCAATCCGACGAGGTCAAATTTCACTGTCAGAACAGGGTCTCCAAACAAACAAACAAAGAAAAAGACCAACAACAAATCTACCATTTGCCAGGGGTTTTCCCAGCTTCCCGGTAACACCACTTAGCCAGAAATGAAAACAGTTCCCTACTTATCTGCCCCATTGCCTGTTGCCCCAATGCAGCTGCAGGGCACCAACCTTTTGGATGGCTGCTTCACTGGAGGGATGTGGGGGCTGAGGTTGTGTGCATCTCCATGTGAATGTGTTTTTCTGCACTCTGAGGGCATGAACCGTGTGGGTGAGTTTCCGGAGGTGTGCTTTGCTGTCTGTCTGTGTTTCTGGGTATATGTGTCTTCAGTGGGTGTATTTCTCTGTGCTTCTTTCTTCCCGGGGGTGTGCAAAATGTGTGCATATGTGCGAATGTGTGTATGCGTTGGGAATCACTCTATGGAGGCAGCTGGGGAGTTTCCCCGCATTGGACCAAGGATTGGAAACTTTTCTTGCGGTTTCAGAGAAAGCTTTTCCAGCTCTCTGCCTTCACAGCTTTCTTTCATTAGTTTTGGCAGTCAAACGATCATCATCATATTGTATGAGACCTTGGATCTCTAAACACCCAATCATGCTGATTTAGAGCTTAGACACAAAATGCAATAATCCAGAAACGACAAGGCCCTGGCAACGCACCGTAAACAGGCTTCCGCAACCGGGGCCTTGATTAGATCACAAGCAGCGGGCAGCACTAGCAATCTCCGGGAGTACCCAGAGTTTAAACCTACTTCCCCTCAACCGTCCCCTCTATTTCCTCTCAACCTTTCTCCTTCCAGGTGGCAACTTCTTTAGTTGTATCTGTAAAGGGATTTGATTCAGTTACCTTGAGATAATTATTTGAAAGCTCTTGGGGCTTCAAAATCTATTGATAGGCAAAGACTCTGGTTCTGCTGTGTGACCTGGGCAAGTCACTTAACTTCTCTGTGCCTCAGTTACCTTATTTTTAAACGGGGATTAAGACTGTGAGCGGAGACGGGGACTGTGTCTAACCTGATTATCTTGCATCTACCCCAGGACTTAGTACAAGTGGCTAGCACATAGTAAGTGCTTAAGAAATACCACTAAAAAAGCACTGGGAATATATTCAGTCAATAAATTAAAATGAGAACTTGCAAAAATTTCACCTAAAGTAGAAGGAGCTTGCAGATCAGGGTTAAACATTTCCAAACTGATAAATAATAATGTTGGTATTTGTTAAGCGCTTACTATGTGCCGAGCACTGTTCTAAGCGCTGGGGTAGACATAGGGGAATCAGGTTGTCCCACGTGGGGCTCACAGTCTTCATCCCCATTTTACAGATGAGGGAACTGAGGCACAGAGAAGTTAAGTGACTTGCCCACAGTCACACAGCCGACAAGTGGCAGAGCTGGGATTCGAACTCATGAGCCCTGACTCCAAAGCCCACGCTCTTTCCACTGAGCCACGCTGCTTCTCTGATAAATCTTTATCAGAAGAATTTATCTTCTCTGATAAATTTTTCTCAGATAAATCTGCAGATAATAGCTGTTCCAACTCTGGGGGAGGCGGAGCAGTGAAAAGACTGGAACGGTAAATTTGTTCCAGGTCAGGCATCTTTCTTCCCACTTTTTCCCAGAAGGTGTCCACCTGTGCTGTCCACAGGGCCAGGCCCACACTCTTAGCCCATTTTGCCTGCCGAGCTGCGATTTTCTCATTTTTCCCATTTTCATATTCCCTCCCCTGGCGGAGGACGCAGGCAGCCTCTCCTATCTCTCCCCCCGATAGTCCAGCCGTTCGCGCGAATCACTTGGGGCCTGTCATCTGCTACTTGGCTGGCAAGCCCACCACTCCTCATTAGGCCCTGCCATCTTGCTGCCACCATACAGTTGAGTTTCAAGGTTAGAGGGGCTCCCAAGTGCTTAGTACAGTGCGCTGCAAACAATAAACCCTCAATAGATACGAGGTGGGGGGTGGGGGGGGCTCCCCAGTGACTGAGCTCACCCACTTCAATTTTCACCTAGCCCCCCACCCCTAAGAGAGCCGGAGACCTCACCCACCATTATCATCACTTCTGCTCCCTGGCCAGGATCTGGGGTCTGCCCTGTGGTGTGGCCAGCACGGCTCAGGTGGATGGTCATCACCACTCTTCACATCCAGCAAGGGGTGACCGGGTAACAGTAGTTATCTCTGCTGCCTCATCATCATCCTCATTAGCAGGAGCAAACATCAATTGAGCACCTAGTGGCTTGAGAATATAGGCAGGGCAACCCGCAGAATTGTTAGTCACCAAATCCCATGCAGCCGGGATGAGGGGGGCCCCCCATGGAAGCTTAAAGGTGGAAAATTCAAATCAAACAAAATTTGGATAACTTCATGGGCAAGAGACACACATGGGTTATTAAAGGGATAGTTAAGGGTGTCAGATGGTCCATCCCGACCAAGAAGATGGATATCAAGAAGAATTCCTTCAGCATCCTCTTGCCTCTATGGAACACAGAATGCTGGACTAGATGACCCCAAGATGGCATTTTTTAAGCCCTTTGGTAGTCCAGAAAGCCGCATGACCTAGTAGAAGGATGATGGACCTGGGTGCTAATCCTGGCTCCACCACTTGCTTGTTGTGTGACCTTGGGCAAGTCTCTTAATTTCTCTGAGCCTGTTTCCTCATCTCCAAAATGGGGAGTCAATACTTGTTCTCCCACCTAACTAGATTGTGAGCTACACTGGGACGGGGACTGTGTCTGACCTGATTATCTTCTATCTACCACAGCTCATAAATATAGGGCTTGGCACATAGAGAGTGCTTCACAAATGCCACTAATATTGTTGTAAGGTAAATTATTTTTATTATCATACTAGGAAGTCAGAAGAGATGGTCTATCTCCCTAAGGAGTGCATGGTCTGAGTGGGTAGACAAACACGTTGTAAATGTCCTGAATTCTAATTCAGAATCAGAATCTTTCCACAGTAAAAAAGCTTTACAGAGGTCACAGCAAGAAGCCAAAGTCCAGATAAAAAAGCAGGGAAATTGCTTTCAGGCCCTTCTGAGCCCTCCCTGCCAGCCTTTTGGCCTTCAACAATATTTACTCCGTGCCTATTGGGTTTGAAAAGACTTTGTCCTTTCCTTGCTGTGGACTAGGACCCAGCTTGTTCAATCTGTTATCTGCAACCATACTCCAAGACATATCAAAGAAGTTGGGGCCGGAATACAATTCCGATCTTTTAGGAAACTGTTCTGACTCAATGGGCTGAGGCAATCATCAGAAGGCTGTGAATCCCTCAGAGAAGAGCTCTTTCATGCTGATGATTGGACTCCAGAAGCATTCTCACAAGACATTCAAATGATTACCACCCCTCTGCTGACTTTGCAAAGCTCTTCGGGTTGACAGTTATCTGGAAGAAGACCACGGTTATGGGCTTGCAAAACCCTGCATACTGCCAAATTCTACATAGAGTCACAGATCTCCAGCAGAACAAAGACTTGAATGCTGTCCCTGAATTGTCACCTGGCTAGCCCCTTGACAGAGCAGGGACTCCTCAGCCCTAAATCCCATCCATAATAACTCCTTTCCTCCCAACCTCTGACTTCCAGACCCTGCCCTCCTGACAGGGGCACTTAGGGGAGCCTAAACCCTCTGTAAATGTCTACGGGGTAATAAAATTCCCTGGTTTCTCTCACGGATGAGAAAGATAGGTAATTCCCACCAAAGGAACCCCATTCCTGCACCATTTGGCTGCTAACGCCACCCCTCATCTCTCAAATAAGCACCTCTCGAACAGCGAGGGGATTATTTGGGGTCTTGCCAGCCATCCTTCCTCCCGAAGCTGGCTAGTTGCAGGAAGCCTGGGGAGTCTTTCTTCCTCAGCTTCTCAGAAAAAGAAAACCTATCTCCTCAGCTCCCCAGAGCTACCCACGCCCATACTATGCTCCAAGCAGACACAAAGGTAAGAGCTCTAAGATAGAATTTAATAGATGAATTGAAAGTATTATTCCTCAATGCTATTAATAGTATTAAATACAGAGAGAACAGAATTCCAGTCCAAGATGCCCTTCCCTTTCCTCTAACATTTTGCCCCATTTCTCCAGGATCCTTTCTACTAGCCTGTGAACATCCTGGTGCACAGATTCTTCTGGGCCACTCCACTCCTCTTTTCTCAGGGAATCTCATGTCCCAGCTTTACCCTCTCCGGATCCTGCCCTCAAGATTTACGGATGCCAGGGCAACCTGCTGCCAATCTACATTCTTATCACTGCCTCATTCAAGGGTAGGAGCCTCACTCCTCTGGACCGCAGCAAGAGAATCTTACTCTTGTCCCTCCAGGATTGCTTCCCAATACCTTCTCTGTGGGTCCTGACCCTCCAGGATCCCATCCCTAAATGGCTGAGGAGCTTCTTCCCCAACTAACCAGCCTTTCTTCTTCTTTCCCAATCCTGCCCTGTAATTGGCTGAGTCCAGGCCGAGGCACCGTATAAGTCTCTGGTACTTAATACAACCAGCCTTCCCTTTGGGTGCGTGTCTTTAAGAGTAAGTTTCCTCCACTTCTATAACTCCCAGTCTCTTCTCCCCTCTTCCTCTCACTGGGAGTGGGAGTTGTGGAGTGGGGGCTCTCTTGGGTGACCATCAAAAGCACATTCTCCAGTAATGCAAGGATAAATGCAGAGATAGAAAACTGAAACAAGAAGGCTTGTGAGCCTTTGGGAGATTCAAGGACAAGGGGTGATGCCATCACAGCAACAAGATTCAGTCCATACTGAAGACTCGTAGATTATAGAGTCTGGCATTCGGAATGGCTGGGAAACCTGGGCCTACCACACACTTCACCTATGTGCACGGCTTAGCGTCGAGTGGTGCGACAGGATCGCAAACAAGAAGTTCTTGGAATCCATTCGGTCAACCAGCAGAGAAACAAAACTTGTCACATCACACCTTTGCTACATGAAACATGAGAGAAGAATGGAGAACAACAAGATACCTGAACAAAGGTTCTGTGATGAGCTGAAATGGGGTAACTCTAAGCAGAAGAGATAAAAGAAACATTCTAAATATACAACGAAGCTGAACTTTAAATGGTGTGGCCTAGCAATGGACAGTTGCTAGGCTCTAGACTGTAAGCTCGTTGTGGGCAGGGAATGTATCTGTTTATTGTTACAGTGAATGCTCCGTAGCGCTCAGTACAGTGCTCTGCACAAAGTAAGTGCTCAGTAAATACTACTGAAGGAATGAGTTGGGAGACAGTAGCAGGATCAGAAATGGGGTGCCTGCCTTGGAGGGGAGGTCTTAGGTAGACTGTAGCACCAAGAAGAAGAAACAATATTTGCATCAGGCACAAATAAACAGTGAAGCAAAGGTCTGTTGACCCACTGTTACACAGTCATTATGTGGAATGGATGGTCAATCATGCATTAGTCAAATCAGCCTTACGTACGTACCCCAGTGAAAAATCTCCCCTCAAAGGACAGCACATTCTCGTTCTCATTCATTTTCTCTCTCTCTCTCAGCTCGCGAAGAACAGTTGCAGACATTTGGACCGTACAGAAGTATAAGATGTGATTCCTGCCCTTAGGAAGCTTATAATATAAGGGAGGAGTGGGGGAGACAGTAAGAATAAACTGACAGATCCACAGTCTGACCCCAACATTTTAATGGAGGGCCTCACAGTACTTAGGCTTCTGTCTCCTCTACTCCCAAGGGATTTAGGACTTCAGAATATCAGTAGGTTGAGTTCACCGTATAAGCCAGCCTATTTATTCTACTCTTTGTATGTTAGCTCCTCTGCCTTACTTTGAGGGGCTGCAATTTCTGTATAAAGCTGATGAAGAGAGCACTGATTTCTGGATCTGAGGTTCGAGAGAGGATGGGCAGAGAGTGTCTAGGTTGATAGGCTATCGGTCTGGAACTACACTGAGCGGTAACTCATCCATATGGACAGGCACACACAACACATTTACAGTTGCTCACAGCAGAACCCTGGGATGCCCAGGCAGACACATCCATCTTACCCTCTCCCCAATTTCAAATTCTCTTTTCCAGGCATGAGATGACTCACTCTGCCAGGGAGAAGCCACCTCCTTCAGCGGCTCGCAGGACGTAGATACAATAAGGGAGAAAAATCTAGAGAGAGGCGTGGGCTGTCCGGTCTGTGAATGGGGTGAGTGTGAGGAAGGAGACTATGTGGGAGAGACAGGTCCCTATGCACTAGAAGAGCGTGTGTTAAAGTCAGGGCTTAATAGTGTTGGTATTTGTTAAGCGCTTACTATGTGCAGAGCACTGTTCTAAGCGCTGGGGTATACAGGGTAATCAGGTTGTCCCACATGAGGCTGACAGTCTTAATCCCCATTTTACAGATGAGGGAACTGAAGCACCGAGAAGTGAAGTGACTTGCCCACAGTCACACAGCTGACAAGTGGCAGAGCTAGGATTTGAACCCATGACCTCTGACTCCCAAGCCCGGGCTCTTTCCACTGAGCCACGCTGCTTCTCTAAGACACATGAACTTGTGTCATATCAGCTAACGGCACAGTTTATTGTTATACGGTACTCTCCCGAGAGCTTAGTACAGTGCTGCTACTGTCTCCCAACTCATTCATTCAGTAGTATTTATTGAGCACTTACTTTGTGCAGAGCACTGTACAATAAGCGCTTGAATGGATGAATGAATGAATGGCCTTAACCAAAGAAGACTCCTTTTTTCTATAACTAGCTGTAGCTCCCAAGCCTTCGTTAGGCCCCACGGCCTGCAAGGATCAGAAAAGCCCTTCCTAGTTCTGATCCGCTCTTGGCCCCAGATTATTGAATCCAAGTGGGGTCAGGAAATAAGTCTGGGATCAACCGGCGATGGATCTGGGGCGAGCTTCGGACTCTCCTTCTATTCTGTATCGTTCCCCGGGGGGCCTCTTGGAGTTGTAGTCCCAGCAACCTGGGAGTCAACTTCATATAGGTGCACGGAGTATGCAGGTATAGCTGGCTCCTTGTCCTCAAGCTGCTCCTCTGGAACTGCCTCATTTCCCCCAAAGAGGGACGTGTGCAGAGCTTTGGGTTGGCCTGATTTGCCCCCAGTAGGACCTGGAGGATTGAGGAGGTCTGGGAGCTGGGCCCAGCTCGGGTATACCTAGAGGCAGTGAGGCCCAGTGGTTTCAGAGCCACGGGGATTCCAAGGGCTGGGAATAGGTTGACCATTCATATGAATGTCTGGTGTCTACCTGAGAGTGAGCTTTAAGGCTCATGCATGTAGATCGATGGCAGATGCTCCCCTGTAGAGAGGAAACCCACTCTCAGGTTTTCATCAGGCTCGCTGAGCTAGGAATAAGACTGCCAGCTGCTTGTCAGAGTCCCCAGGCAGCGGGGAGCTGAAAGAACCAGCCATTTGCTGGCTATTTTTTCATTACAATGATAAAATGGGCCTGTCAGTAATAGCCTTTGATAGACACTGAGAATGTCACATCCAGTAATGCCTGGGCCAGTGCCAGCCAAATTCACTTTGGCTGGAAGGGCCCAGAGCAGATCCTTAATTGACACAGACTAGGGCGGAAGCCAGAGAAATCTGCACTGTTCCCTGGAAGCCAAAAGACTTCAGTTCTTAGAAGCTAGAGTGGAGAGGGATTGCCAAAGCCACGGGCCTCCTCCAGAAGTGATCTTCACCCCCACAAGCTAGAATTTCAGGAAGCCGGAGGCTGGGAAGGGCCGAGGAGGAGAAAAGCTGCTGGCCAGGCTGCTCACTGGTTAGCGCCGGCTGGCCGGCTCAAACCCTGGGTGGCTTCAGTTTACCTCCTCTTTTCTCTCAGTCTGTATCTCAACCAGAAGAGCAGCACTTAGATCGCTGGAGTAAAATAATAATAATTAATAACTGGGGTAATTTTTAAGTGCTTACTATTTGTACTAAGTGCTGGAGTAGATGCAAGCTAATTGGGTTAGACACAATTCCTGTCCCACTTGGGGTTCACAGTCTTAATCTCCGTTTTCCAGATGCGGTAACTGAAGCCCAGAGAAGTTAAGAGACTTGCCCAGGGTCACACAGCAGGTAAGTGGTGGAACCGGAATTAGAACCCAGGTCCTTCTGACTCCCAGGCCCGAGCTCTAGCCACTAGGCCACCCTGTTTCTGCCACCGGAGCCCTTACTAGTCATCCCAGGAAAGAAAATAATGTCCATCCCATCTCACAGAAGCTCTGCCTGAAGAAACCCTGCAGCCAGGTTGACTAGGAACAGACCCTGATGCTCATGCTCACCCAGCATGCAGCAGGGACTTGTAACACAATACGGCCGCCATTTTATGAGAGGCCTCTCAATCAGTTCAAATCAACCCAAACCTAGAGCGTTTGCCTGGGGTGTCCTGACCCGCTCAATGCTCTTCAGCTTTTCGTGCCCAGGTAAAGCCTGATGCAGCATCCGAGCCGAAGAATAGCGGCTCGGCGGCAAAAATGAAAGACCAGACATAAGAGAGCCTCGTACCACATCAGAACCAGAACGAGGACTGGGCAGGTCAGAATGTTCTTCAGGTTGCTCAGTACTTTCTAATCCAACTCACCTCTTCAGAGGGGCAGTGAAGAGCCAAACCATTCAATTGGCTCTCCAACTCTTTGCTTCTTCAAAATAGAAAAGGCACTCTGCATTAAAACTGCAAATGGGTTGCCTTCTCTCTTCCTCCATCCGTTGAAAGTCCATCTGTTGTCTTCGACACTATCTGAGCACTCAAACTCCTTACCTGCAAATCTAAAAATTCTCAACCAACCTCTAGTCCGGCAAATGATTGATGCCCTCCAGATGGAAAGATGGAGGCCCGAAGAAGGGAACGTCACCCAGGCCAGAAATCCCAATTCTCTCCTGGCCTTTCTGGCACCGCTCCTCTCGACTGCCGTCCCTGAGCTCGCGAACCCACAGTCCCTAAGCGCTGCTGGGGAATGAGCCAAACTGCAATCAGTAATGTCCCTCTATCAGCACTTTGCGCTTCTCATCTCCTGGCAGGCAGCAGGCGGGCTTTGGGGAGAGCCTTTCAACACTGCTTCCGAGATCCCCGCAGCTAATGGCTTAGGCAGCTTGTTTCCACCACATTGAAGCCAGTGCCAGGCAGTGTCTGTGGGTAATCTTCCCTCCTGGCTGGGAATATTCTTTAAAGCCGTGAGATGCTCCAGGGAAAGGAGCCAAAAATGGACCTGCTGCCCTTCTGCCCTCAGCTGGAGGAAGGGTGACTGGCTTTGTGATTAGGCTGTCCTTGGCAGAGTAAAAATGTGAGTCCTTGATTTTAGTGTGTCCCAGTGGTTGCGTTTATGGTTGTGTGTTTGAGAGTTTGTGGGTATGTGTGTGAGCGTGTGTACCGGAGCACGCCGGTCATCTGTAATTTTATTTATTTGTATTGATGCCTGCCTACCCCACTCTAGACTGTAAACCCATTGAGGGCAGGGAATGTGACTGTTTATTGCTGTATTGTACTCTCCCAAGTGCTTAGTACAGTGCTCTGCACAGGGTAAGCAGGGCAGCATGGTACAGCGGATAGAGCACTGGCCTGGGAGTCAGAAGGTGGTGGGTTCTAATTTGGGCTCTGCCACTTGTCTGCTGTGTGACCTCGAGCAAGTCACTTCACTTCTCTGTGCCCCAGTTACCTCATCTGTAAAATGGGGATTAAGACTGTGAGCCCAATATGGGACATTCATTCATTCATTCATTCATTCAATAGTATTTATTGAGCGCTTCCTATGTGCAAAGCACTGTACTAAGCACTTGGAATACACAATTTGGCAACAGATAGAGACCATCCCTGCCCAATGATGGGCTTACAGTCTAATCGGGGGAGACAGACGGACAAAAACAAGACAACATAATCACGATAAATAGAATCGAGGGGATGTACACCTCCTTAACAAAATAAATAGGGTAATAAAAATATATACAAGTGAACATGTCCAATCCAATTTCCTTGTACCCACTACCATTCTTAGTACAGTGCCTGGCACATAGTAAGTGCTTAAGAAATACCATAGTAGCAATAATAACAGTCATTAGTAGTAGTAGTAGTAATAGTAATAAGCATTCAATAAATACAACTAAATGAATGAATGAAACTCACACACAGTCCACCTGGCAGCTCAGTTCCCTGGAGAGAAGGCTGCTACTTGCTTTTTGTTGTCTGTCTCCTCCCTTCTAGACTGTGCTCCTGTTGTTCGGCAGGGACTGTCTCTATCTGTTGCCCACTTGCACTTTCCCAGAGCTTAGTCCAGTGTTCTGCACCCAGTAAGCGCTCAATAAATACAACTGAATGAATGAATGAACAAATGAATTCACAGCCTTAGGGTTCCCAGACCGAACCAGGGAGAATACTTGCAAAATTAAACAGCACTGGAAATTATGGTTTCATTTTTGTTGACCAGAGAATTTAAAAAAGTGGCCCTGACCTCAAGAATCATCTCATCCCCGCTTCTAGGCAGAGAGGCAGGTTCACCATTCCTGACCAGTAATAACAACAAGAGATGTCTCTGATGAAGATGTCACTGGGTCCCATGCATTCCAAAGGCTCTTACAATCAGGGAGGTTGAATTTTTCCTACCTTTGAATCACTTACCCACATTCGACTCCACCCTCACATGGTTACCGATTAAGCGCTTTTGATAATGATGATTTTCACTCCTGTCCTCCGGCTCTTCTCCAACTCTTTCATATCTCAATCAAGATCAATCCAACGACCGTATTTATTGAGCACTCACCTTGTTCTCTCTCCTAACCGCTTGGGACAGGAGAAGAGTTGGTAAGGCACCATCCCTGTCCACAAGGAACTTACAGTCTAGAGGGGGAGACAAACACTGAAATAAATATGGGGAGGGGAAATGACAGGGTATAAGGATATTTACATAAGTGCTGTGGGGCTGTGGGCGGGATGAACATCAAGTGCATAAAAGTCCAAGTTCAAGGTCGATACAGAAGAGAGAAACTGTAAGCTCGTGTGGGCGGGGAACGTGTCTGCTTATTGTTATACTGTACAACAGGACACAGCTCTAAGCACTTGGACCCGGCCCCTGTCCCACAGAGGCTCACAGTCTTAAATCCCCATCATACAGATGAGATAATTGAAGCCTAGAGAGGTGAAGTAACTTGCCCAAGGTCACAGAGCAGACAAATGGCAGAGCCAGGATTAGAATGCAGATCTTAGTCCTTAGCTCCGTGCTTTGCACACGGCAAGCACTCCAATAATACGATCAATTGAATGAATGAATGAGAGGGAGTTGGGGAAAAGAAGTCTTAATCGGGGAAGGCCGCTTGAAGTTTTGTAATTTTAATAAGGCTTTAAAGGTGGGGAGAGTGGTGGTCTGTTGTTTATGAAGCAGTGTGGCTTAGTGGAAAGAGCCCGGGCTTGGGAGTCAGAGATCGTGGATTCTAATCCCAACTCGGCCACTTATCATTTGGGTGACTTTGGGCCAGTCACTTCACTTCTCTGTGCCTCAGTTACCTCATCTGTAAAATGGGGGTGAAGCCTGTGAGCCCCACGTGGCACATCCTGATTCCCTTGTCTCTCCCCCAGTGCTTAAAACAGTGCTTGGCACATAGTAAGCGCTTAACAAATACCATCATTATTATCATGAAGGGGGAGGGACTTCCAGGCCAGAGGGAGGACAGGGTCAAGGGTTCAGTTCTCAGATGGATGAGATAAAGTCACAGCGAGGTTGATTTTAATGGAGCAAAGTGAGGGGGGCTAAACTGTAGTAGGAGATCAGCCCCACAGCACTTATGTACATATTTGTAATTTATTTATTCATATTAATGTCTGTCTTCCCCTTGAGACTGTAAGTTTCTTGTGGTCAGGGAACGCGTCTACCAGCTCGGTTAGACTGTACTCGCCCAGGATCTTAATACAATGCTTTGCACACAGTAATTGCTGGATAAATACCATTTATCTGTCGATTGATTGATTGAGATAAGTGTGGTAGGGTAAGAGGGTAAGATGCGGAACCTCCATTAAAATCCACTAAGGTCCTGACCAATCTGGAGCAGAGAGGAAAGGTTTTCACCCAGTTTATATGTCGATCACTCTTACTGATGCAAAACAACATTTGAGCTTTTTTCCAGCAGAGCTACACTTCTGAGTCATTCCACTGGATTCTCCCTCCTTTTCACAAGATGTGCTTTCTTCAGGCCTGAAGGGAAAAGACTTTCCCTAAACCATTAGCCCCCACTCATTTCCCCATTCTGGCAAGTTTACACTTTAGAGGAGGATAAGCAGGTGACCCTTGGGAGCTCTAGTGTGCCTCCCAAAAGCATGGCTGACCTTATGCAAACACACGCCTACACACAGGCAAGACAAGAGGAAACATGGTCCACACATTATTACAGCTAAAGTTGGTCAGTAGGTCCTTGATAGGATGGTAAAGGGAGAAAGTTAGGGTTCTTTGTAAACCATCCTGAATCAAAAGGCGCAGTCATCCTTTGGTGTGGAGGATACCAGCAACAGCAGTATATATTGAGCACTTACTCTGGGTGGTGCATTTTGCTGAATACTTGGGAACAAATGAAAAAAGTAAATGGCACAGTCCAGACCCTGGAGGAGCTTACAGTCAAAGTTCTGGGCTGGATGGATCATTAGTTTGATCCAGAAATGACACTGAGTTTCTGCATCAACCTAGGCTAGGATACTTCCTTTTCCTCAGCCTCCACTTGGAGGACATGCTTGCCAAGATGAACTGTGCCCTTGTGTACAGGGGAGAGACCAATTCTCCATCCTGCAAAGAGGCACAGGCTGAGAAACACTAGTGGTGGGAGAAAGACTGTAAAATCCTTGAGGACAGGGATCGTCTGCCAACACTACTGTATTATCCTAAAGGTTTAGTAATAATAATAATAATTATAATGATAATGGTATTTGTTAAGCGTGTACTATGTGCCAGTCCCTGTACTAAGCACACATTCTCTGCACAGAATAACTGCTCAATAAGTACTACTGATTGGTTGATTAAAAGAGGGAAAGAATCCTGTTGATATCTACTCTGTCAATCAATCAATCAGTCATATTTATTGAGTGCTTATTGTGCAGAAGACTGTACTAAGCATTTGGGAGAGTACAGTATGACGGAGCTGGTAGACACGTTCCCTGCCCAGTGAGCTTACAGGCCAGAGGGGGAAACATTAATAAAAATAAATAAATAATGTACGTAAGTGCTGTGGGGCTGAGGGAGGGGTGAAAAAGGGGAGCAAATCCAAGTACAAGGAGATGCAAAAGGGAGAGGGAGAAGAGGAAATGAGGACTTCGGGAAGACCTCTTGGAGAAGGTGTACCTTCAATAAGGCCTTGAAGGTGGGGAGAGTAATTGTCTGTCAGTTACGAAGAGAGAGGTAGTTCCAGGCCAGCAGCAGGATATGGGGGAGAGGTCGGCAGTGAGATATCTGAAACCAAGGTCCAGAGAGAAAGGTAGCATTAGAGCAAAGTGTGAAGGCTGAGTTCTAGTAGGAAAGCAGCGAGGTGAGGTAGGAGGGGGCACGGCGATGGGGTGCTTTAAAGCCGATGGTAAAGGACTTCCTGTTGGATGTGAAGGTGGATGGATAACCACTGGAGGTTCTTGAGGAGTGGGGAAACATGAACCAAATGTGTTTGTAGAAAAATGATCTGTAAGCTTGCTGAAGGCCAGAAACCTTTCTACCACTCTGTGATACTGTCCTCTTCCAAGCACTTAGTACAGCACTCAGCATACAACAAGTGCTGAGTAAATACCACTGATGGAGTGATTGACTCCAGCCACACCTCCCTCGGTATTATGCATATTTAATCGGCCCTCTTTATATCTTAAGTATCTTTCATAAAGGCTAGGGCTGCCAAACTGTAGTTTGAGAGCCCCTTGCAGCTCCTCATTTGCTGGGAGGATGGCAGTGAAAGGCTAGGAAGCACATGCTTTGTTATTTATCTTGTCGCTGCTGCTACAATGAGCTGTTTGATCTATTTCGTTGGTGGTTGTTTCCCTGACCCGGTGGGCCGAGCCGAGGGGCGAGGGGGAGTGCCGCTCTTGCTTTCCCCCACAACCCCAACACCTCGCTCAGGCTATCTCTTGTTCACCATCCATTACTGGCCTCCAATACCGCTCCCGCACCCCAAACTGGCCCCCTTTCAGGACCAACTCCCAGTTCTGGTTAAAGCAACGCTTTCTGATAACTGATCTGTGGCTCTTGGCCACATTCTGCTTTTGGTCTGTGGTTTTTCAGTTCACGAGGCTGGGCCACCTTTGCTTTATGTTCTCTTTTTCCCCCCTCTAATTGATCTCCGCTACATTCTGAACTACTGAACTTTGGCCAGTCATTTTTCCATTTCTCCAATAAAGCATGGCCATTTTAAAATGAGTGCATGCCTATATATACTGCCCTGATTCTCAAATGAGCCTTCATATAATCCAGAATTACTGAGAAATCAATCAATAGCATTTGAGTGCCTCAGAGTACTTGGGAAAGTTGAACAGAATTAGTAGAAATGATCCCAGCCCTCAAAATCCTTCTGCTTTATTGAGGGAGACAGTCACTAAGACAAATTACAGGCAGGAGGAAACAGTGGAGCATAAAATAGGTGTATAGATGTTATGGAAGGAGTCAGCTGGGGTGTGAATACCCAGGCTCTTAATAATGATGATAGTTGTTAAGAGCTTACTATGTGCCAAGCACTGTTCTAAGCACTGGGGTAGATACAAGCTTATCAGGTGGTACGCAGTCCCTGTCCCAAGTGGGGCCCGTAGTCTTAATCCCCATTTTACGGGTGAGGTAACTGAGGCACAGAGAAATGAAGTGATTCGCCCACGGTCACACAGCAGACAAGTGGCAGAGCCAGGTTTGGAACCCAGGTCCTTCTGGCTCCCAGGCCCATGCTCTATCCACTACGCCACTCTGCTGAGGTGAGGCAGAAGGCTGAAATGGCAGTTTTGGGAGATAGAGGGTAGGAAGACAGAAGATTTACCAGGAAAACTTCCTGGAACAGATGGGATTTCAGGAAGACTTTGAAATCAGGGAGAGCAGTGGTCTGCCTGTTGTGAAGGGGCATGGAGTTCCAGGCAGAGCAGAGGGTGTGAGCGAGAAGTCAGCAGTGAGAGAGATGAGAAGGAAGTACAGTGAGTAGGCTGGCTTGAGAGGAGTGAAGGGTGTGAGCAGGGGTGTAATGAAGATAAGCCTGGAGAGAGAGCAGATTGAGTGACGTAAGCCAGAGGTCAAGAGTTTCCATTTAATGCAGACAGACATGGGAAACCATGGACAGTTTTTGAGGAGGGGGAGATGTGGGCAGAATGATGTTTCAGAAGAATGGCCGAGGCAGCAGAGTGAAATATTGCCAGGAGAAGGGAGAGATGGAGGCAGGGAGGTCAGCGAGGAGATTGATGCCTGTAGTTCACTCGGGACGTGTCAAGTGCCGGACCAGCATGATGGCTACATGGTTGGAGAGAAAGCGGTGAATTCTGGAGATGCCTGTAGAGGAAGAAGTGACAGGATTTGTTGATAGACTGAATATGGGCTCTGATTTAGAGACAGGAGTCATGGATACTGCCAAAGTTACAGGCTTGAGAAGTGAGGAATTCCTCTTGAGAGCCCTGTCCTCTCCCTGACTTTCCCACCACAGCACCACCATCCTCCTTGTCTCACAAGCCCCTTGGTAATTTCACTGACTCATCTGTCTCATTCAACCTACACATTCAAACTGTCACCAAATCCCTGTCAAATCTTCTACCTTCACAACATTGGGAAAATCTGCCCTTTCCTCTCCTTTGACCCAATCACTTAACCTATCCCATCTTGATAACTGCATCAGCCTCTTTGCTGACCTCCCTGCCTCTTGTCTCTCCCTACTGCAGTCCACACTTGAGTCTGCCGCCCGGCTTATTTTTCTAAAAAAATGTTCAAGCCTCAAGAACTCCAGTGTTTGCCCATCCACATCCACAACAAACAGAAGTAGTCTAGGAATTCCAGATGCAACAGTATTATTCTTGACTCCTCCATAGTCTCATGCCATTCATTCATTCATTCAATCGTATTTATTGAGCACTTACTGTGTGCAGAGCACTGTACTAAGCATTTGGGAAGTACAATTCAGCAACCTAAAGAGACAATCCCTGCCCACAACAGGCTCACAGCCTAGAAGGGTCTCCTCAGACCAGCTCCCTTCCTACTCTTTTTCACATGAGGAGGGAAAGAAGGTGAAATAACACTCAATTTCCCACCCTGAGGCCTTGAAGCAACTTGTTCCATCCCTGTTACTCTGAACATTAGGGACACAAAGGGACTGACTTGGTCCATATGGAGCATATCTGAAGATGCTAAAGTCAATGAAAGGCAGCTCTGTGTGTGATATAGAACACTAACAGCTGCCATGCTTGACTGTGCAAGTAATGACCATGGGCAGGTCACTTAACTTCCCTGAGCCTCAGTTTCCTCACCTGCAAAATAGGGATTAAGCCTTTCAGCACCATGTGGGACTAGGACTGGGTCCAACCTTGTGTCTACCCAGTACAGCGTCTGACACGTTAGTAAATGTTTAAAAAATAGCATTAAATGAAAACTGTGGTGGAAGGACAGCATTTGGCTGGGAAGATGAGGAGTTGTATTTTGGACATGCTAAGTTTGAGGTGTCGGCGGGACACCCGAAGGTAGGAGGAAATGCAAGACTGCAGAGAAGGAGAGCAATCAGGGCTGGATGATTTGGGAATCATCTGCATAGAGATGGTAGTTGAAGCCAGGCGAGTGGATGAATTCTCCAAGGGAGTGGGTTTAGATGGAGAATAGAAGGCAACCCTAGAATGTAGGCTCACTGTGGGCCGGGAACATATCTACCAATTCTGTTGTAGTATGCTCTCCCAACTACTTAGTACTGTGCATGGACATACTAAGTGCTCAATATATACCATTGATGATGATGATGACGATGGTGATGATGATGATGAGAAGCAGTGTGGCTCAGTGGAAAGAGCCTGGGCTTTGGAGTCAGAGGTCATGGGTCATGGGTTCGAGTCCCAGCTCGGCCACTTGTCAGCTGTGTGACTTTGGGCAAGTCACTTAACTTCTCGGTGCCTCAGTTCCCTCATCTGTAAAATGGGGATTAAGACTGTGAGCCCCACGTGGGACAACCTGATTCCCCTGCGTCTACCCCAGTGCTTAGAACAGTGCTCGGCACATAGTAAGCGCTTAACAAATACCAACATTATTATTATTATCTAATTTCTTCCCTTGAGAAAGAACCTGCACTTCTCCTTTTCTCTCCTAACTTGCCCTCCCTTTCTTTTACTGTCTCTTGCCACCCTACATATCAGACAGCAATTTCCTTGAGGGCAGACCCTGTGTATTTACTTTTGTAAATTCACCGTGCATCTAAATCCCTTAACAAAGCAGGCAGTTGAATCCTGTTGAATTTGCTGTCCCTCTACTTCTCTCCTCTCTCTTTCCCTCTCATCCCTTTTCGATACCTCTCATTATTTCATTTTCATGTCCCTTTCCCTTCTCAGCTTAACATCTCTCCCCCATTTCTGCTTGTTGTTCTCTCCCATCCCCCCCCCCCCCCCTTGATATTCTTCACCTAAACTTGTCTTTCTAAACGTTTTCTCATTTCCTTGTTTTCCTCCTCTGCTCTCCTGTTTCCCCCACCCCTTTTTTTTTCCTTTTTCCTCAACCGTTCCTCTCTAATATGGCCTCAGAGCTCTTCTCTCTGAGCAGTCAATGCTAGGACTCCATGAAATCTGCTCAGGGAACCCCGGAGGAGGGCGGGAAGCCCAGAAATTGGAATCCTGCTACAATATTATGTCAAGATATGAAGGAGATATCAAGGATATAATTGCCTGGCTCACCCTTTAAGTGTACAGTTGTAACTGGTTCTCATCTATATGTTCTCAGCCATAAGAAGCAGCACAGTTGTTCCGCTACATAAATTATTTTAATCTTCCCCATCAAAGCAATGAGATATTTCGCATCAGATTACAAATCTCAAACATAAGCCTTATGGAAGCTCCCATAATAGAGATCTGGTGATCTTACTTTGATTTGTAGGCACCCAGAAAAAAGTCCTGGGGGCTCCAGTCTCTCTAAGATAAAATAGATTGGGACCCGCTAAAGGAATTCTTACTGCTGTACATGAAGCACAGTTTTAAATTTGAATGAATGGATTTTTGGATTAATCCACGATCAGTTCTGATCCAGCACAAACCAAGTCTTTCACGGATTTTTTAATGGGTAGATGAACAGGGTAGGGAGGGAGGAGGAGGAGGAGGAGGAAGAGAGGGAGGGGAGATGGAAAATAGACTGGGGAAGGGTGAGAAGAGAGTACAAATGCAGACACAAGCAGGCTAAGGCAGTACATTTATTACTGTACCTAAGAACTTCCACACCTTGCTTCTATTTCGCAAAGTCAGTTTACCAGAATTCTTTTGAGCCAATCTTCACAGCAATACTGTAAGTCGTTTTAAAGATAAAAGATCCATTTTTAAAATAATGAGTCAGAACCTCTCGGCAGTTGTCGTTTTCCAAAATCCCAAAGCAAGCTAGTAGAAATCTGAAGTAGAATTTAGCCCTTAAATTTTCATACTGCCACTGCCCTCTGACCACGCTACTAAAGAGCCATTGCAGTTCATTCTTAATCAGTTGTGTCTGCTTATCTGGGCTCTGCCTCACAAGGATGGAAGGAAATAGCTCATAACTAACTGCAAAATTATTGGCAAAGGTGAAGTGCTGTGGAAATTCTGCACATCCCCAACAGCATAAAACCATATGCTGGACCGTTTCTGGGGGTCATTCCTGGGGGCCACTAATGAGAGTCATCGGACCCTCTAGACTGTAAGGTCACTGTCACTGTTGTACTGTACTCTCCCAAGAATTTAATGCAGTGGTCTGTAATCCTTCAATGAATATCATTCGTAGGCTGACTCTAAAGACCAATGGTCTGCCCAACTCGGGATTCGTTCTCCTGAATTGGCTTGGAGAAAGAGTTTACCTTCCTTAACATCCACCCTAATGCCTAGAGATGGACCATCCCCTGCCCACCTCATCCCCAACCTTTCCTCTGGACCTCTCACCCATGAACTGAACAAGCCCTTGAATGGGCTGATTTTTTCAGCTCAACTTTCTGTGGGCCATCCTCTGCGTGAAGAGGTATTTTCTTTTGTGCTCTGCCACAGTGAAGCTTCACTGAGCGTTCCCCCAGACCGCGGCAGAGGGATTTGTTGAACAACAGTACTGGGTTTGCCCTGTCCTCACCCTTCATGATTTTGTAAGCTTCAACCATGACCCTTCGTAGCATTCATCCTTCTGGAATGAAGAGTCTCTATCTTCAGACTGCAATCATTTCTCACATAAAGCGTGCTTTCACTTTGTTTTGGGACAGAACGCTGTGGGGGAATTAGAGAACATTCTTCTGAAAACACACATCTGTCTGGATAGAATATGATGCAAATTCAGAAGGACCATAATAATAATTAATAATTGTGGCACTTGTTAAGCACTTCTATTGCAAGGCACAATACTGAATGCTAAGATAGATCCACAGAGAAGCAGCATGGCTCAGTGGAAACAGCACAGGCTTGGGAGTCAGAGGACATGGGTTCTAATCCCGGCTCCATCACTTGTCAGCTGTGTGACTTTGGGCAAGTCATTTAACTTCTCTGTGCCTCAGTTACCTCATCTGTAAAATTAGGATTAAGACTTAAGCCCCACGTGGGACAACCTGATTACCTTGCATCTACCCCAGCGCTTAGAACAGTGCTTGGCACATAGTAAGTGCTTAACAAATACCAGCATTATTATTATCATTATTTATACATTTAGATCAGACACAGTCCCTGTCTCACGGGGAGCTCACAGTCTAAGGAAGAGGGAGAAAAGGTATTTCATCCCAGATGAAGAAACCGAAGCTCAGAGAAAGTGTGACAAAACTATCTTTTTCCTAATAATGATAATAATGATGATGATGACAGTATTCGTTAAGGTGTGAGTATGTTTTAAGCTCAGTTCTAAGGTCTGGGGTAGATACAAGCTTATCAGATTGGACACAGTCCCTGTTCCACCTGGGGCTCACAATCTCAATCCCCATTTTACAGATGAGGTAACTGAGGCACAGAGAAGTGAAGTGTCTTCCCCAAGGTTGCACAGCAGGCAAATGGCAGAGGCAGGATTAGAACCCAGGTCCTCTGACTCCCAGGCCCGGACTCTTTCCATTAGGCCACTCCGCTTGGTTTTCGCCCTTCCCAGCCTACTGTTTCATGTGGTGGCAATACTGTGCCTTCTGTCCTGCTTTCTATGTCCTTCCTGGCGCTGCCCAGAATTTTACTGGCCTTTTTGGTTGTCATCACACATAAGACGAATAGTACATTCCAAGCGCTTAGTACAGTGCTCTGCACATAGTAAGCGCTCAATAAATACTATCGAATGAATGAACGAACGAATAAGACTCACGATTCGGTCATTAATGATCTTCTGTATCCTAATCGCCATGGCCTTCCAATCTAGCCAGGTAGAGGATGCTTACCTTTCTTATTCTGTCTCCATCTGCCACTGAGAATTCCTTTCTAGTCCCCATGAGCTTTTAAAACCGGCAAGGGAACACATCTCTACTTTTAATTTCAAAGAAAAGGACCATTGTGCTACCCGTGAATTTCAGGGAGAGTGAAGCAGCACGGTCTAGTTGAAGTGTAAAGAACTGGGAGTCAGGAGATCTGGGTTCTAATCTCGGCTCTGCCATTGGCAGATGTGTGCCATTGATGTGTGGCTTTGGGTAGGTTATTTAACCTCTCCATGCTTCTGTTTCTCTCTGTGCCTCAGTTACCTCATCTGTAAAATTAGGATTAAGACTGTAAGCCCCACGTGGGACAACCTGATTACCTTGCATCTACCCCAGCACTTAGAACAGTGTTTGGCACATAGTAAGCGCTTAACAAATACCAGCATTATTATTATTATTTATACATTTAGATCAGACACATTCCCTGTCTCATGGGGAGCTCACAGTCTTTCTCTCTTTCCCTTACACTTTAGGACCTTGTGGGACAGAGACTGTGTCTGCACTGATTAACTTGCATTTACCCCGGGATAGTACACACAGAATACAGTAAATAATAATAATAATAATTAGGGAATGTGTCTGCTTATTGTTGTATCATACTCTCCCAAGAGCTTAGTACAGTGTTCTGCACAAAGTGCTCAATAAATACGATTGACTGAATAATAATAATAGTTGAATTTGTTAATAGTTTTTTAATGCAGAGACTTGCCAGAGGTCAGTATCTGACCCACAGAAGGATCAGCTTCTATCTGGAGAAGGTAGGTAAAACCCGCAGTTCTGATCCTTAACATCAGCTTTAAAACGCTCAATCAGCTCACCCCCTCCTATCTTGCCTTGCTGATTTTCTCCTATAACTCAGCCTGCACACTTGGTTCTCTAACGCCAACCTATTGAGGTTATCTTGCCACAGAGCCCTTGCCCACATCCTCTCTCGGGACTGGAACTCTGTCCTCCCCCCATATATAACAGACCACCACTCTCCCCACCTTTAAAGGATTATTAAAACCACATCTTCTCCCAAGAGGCCTTCCCTTACTAAGCCCTCATTTCCTCTCTTCCCCCTCTGTGACACCCTTCCACTTGGATATGTGTCTTTTCATCACTCGCTATTCACCCAACCCTCAGCCCCACAGCACATAAGTATATCCGTAATTTATTTTAGTATCTGTTTCTCCCCCTATACTGTAAGCTCCTTGTGAGCAGGGAATGTGTCTACCCACTCTATTGTGTTGTATTCTCCCAGGTATTTAAGATAATGGTCTGCACACGACACGTGCTCAGCCATACTCCCTGCAGGTTTCAGTAGAAGGGGCGAAAAATCCAATTTCCCAGAAAGGTCATTGCTAGGCTATAGGCTCCCTGAGGGCAGAGATGTGTCCATTAACTCTATTTATTTCTCCCAAGTGCTTTGTACCGGTGCTCCCGGTGCTCCTTTGCAAAGAGTAAATGCTCAATAAAACTCGGTTGATTTCCCCACTCAAAAACAAAGCAGGGGCTGCTTTAAGACACCTGAGGTAAAATGCCAGATTAAAGTGTCAGTGGTTCCTCGAAAGACACTTAGACACACCAGGAAAATATGTGAAATTTCATCGTAGCTGAAATTTGAGGCTTCTAAATAATGGACAACTGTTTTTATAATCGCAATTGGTTTTTTCCTTACGCATTAGAATTTCCCCAGGATTTTGTCTCTATTTTTCATTCAAACACCAAAAGCCCCATTTTCTATTTAAAAAGTCAGTCTTTATTATTCTAACAATTCACAAATATGACTCAAATTCCCTCCCTCGCGCTCCCTCATTAGGATACGTGGAACAATTACCAAGTCTTTTGGGATAACCAGTCAATGCAAGGCTTACTTAGAAGGAGGAAACACTGCATTTAACAAAACACAGGTTTATGAAGAAGTCGGAATTCCCAAATTGCTTTCCAGATCCAATATGTGAACATATCAGATTTGGCGAGAAGGTCACTGATGCCCTTGGAAAGATAATTTCAGTGGAAATGAAGCTGTCAGAAACTGGATTGTAGAGGGCCAAGGAGGGAGTTGGAAGGGTTGGGGCGAGTTGAGGCAGTGGATATATGCCTACTATGGATACCCTACTTAAAACTCACCTCCTCCAAGAGGCCTTTCCAGACTGAGCTCCTCTTCTCCTTCTACTCCCTCTACCACCCCCCCTTCACCTCTCTGCAACTTAACCCTCTTTTCCCCCCATTTCCCTCTGCTTCTCCTCCTCTCCCTTCCCATCCCCTCAGCACTGTACTCGTCTGCTCAACTGTATATATTTATTACCCTATTTATTTTGTTAATGAAATGTACATCGCCTTGGTTCTATTTAGTTGCCATTGTTTTTACGAGATGTTCTTCCCCTTGACTCTATTTATTGCCATTGTTCTTGTCTGTCCATCTTCCCCGATTAGACTGTAAGCCCGTCAAACGGCAGGGACTGTCTCTATCTGTTGCCGACTTGTTCATTCCAAGCGCTTAGTACAGTGCTCTGCACATAGTAAGCGCTCAATAAATACTATTGAATGAATGAATACACAACCTGTTCTTGGAATTTGAGCAGAAAATGGAGGAAGATGGTGGGTGATCGCTGGATAGTGTAGTTGGGTCCAAAGAAGCATTTTTGTTCAATAGGGGAGACATGAGCCTGTTTGAAGGTGGAGGGGAAGAATGCTGCAAGCTGTGACTGGTTGGAGATGACAGCGAGGAAGAAGAGTGGATGCAAGTGTTTTTAGAAGATGGCACAGTGGAGAGGATAGAGTTTTTGAAAGCATGCGGGAGATCTCTTGAGAGATGGCCAAGAGGGATGAGAGTGGATGTGGAGTGGGAGGTAGCTGTGGAAGGGAAGATTCTAAGGAACTCACACTTGATGATTCCAATTTTGTCAACAAAGACGTCATCAAGGTCATAAAAGGTGAGCAAGTTAGAGAGGTCTGAGGGTCTCAGGAGGGAGTTCAAACTCTGGAATGGTTGGAGGGGCCAGTGGGCTCAGGAGGTGATGAGAGAAAGGGAGTAAAGTTGCTGAGAGGGAGAGAAGGCAACGTTACAGCAAGTGAGGATGAATATGAAGTGGCCAAAGTCAGCAGCTGGTGCCGGGTTTTCTGCCAACAGTATTCTGTGGCACAGGCGCAGAAGAGGAAGAATCATACTGAGGAAGGAATCCACTGCTGGGGATTGGAGGTGTGAGGTCTACTGAGGATCAGGGAGATGAGAGAGGTGATTTCAGTGGCGAGAGGGGAGTATTGTCTTAGGCTGTCTAGTAGTCTCCGACCCGTAGCGACTCCATGGACACATCTCTCCCAGAATGACCCACCTCCATCTGCAATCGTTCTGGTAGGGTATCTACAGAGTTTTCTTGGTAAAAATACGGAGGTGGTTTACCTTTGGCTTCTTCCGCACAGTAAACTTGAGTCTCCTCCCTCGACTCTCTCCCGTGCCACTGCTGCCCAGCACAGGTGAGTTTTGACCTGTAGCAGATTGCCTACAGTCGCTAACCACTTCTCAAGCTAGGAAGGGAATGGATAGGCCTCTGCTTGACTCTCTTTCCCATAGCTGAGACTGGTAGAGTACTGGAAACTCTCCAGGTGTGACCCTGAGATGGGGAAAGGGGAATTTACACTTCAAGAGGGAGTCTTAATGGGGGCATGAGGCCTGGGATGACAAGAGGGGGTCCAAGAAAAAAAAAAAGTCTGTGGTGGGGCAGAATATTTTTGCAAGGGTTGAAGGAGGGGTGGGTTGGAAGAGAAGTCAGGTTAGAAGGTTGTGGACAGAGAGGAATTTAAGAGTTGGTGAATCAATCAGTCAATCAGTAGCATTTATTGAGCGCTTACTGTGTGTAGAGCACTGTACTAAGCCCTTGGGAGAGTTCAACCCAACAACATAACAGTCACATTCCCTGCCCACAATGAGCATACAGTCCAGAGAGGGAGACAGACATCAAAATGAATAAATTATGGATATGTGCATAAGTGTTGTGGGGTTGGGTGGGGCGGTAAATAAAGGGAGCAAGTCAGGGTGACACAGAAGGTAGAGGAGAAAAGGAAATGAGGGCTTAGTCAGGAAAGCCTCTTGGAGGAGATGGACCTTGAATAAGACTTTTGAAGGGGGAGAGAGTAATCTTCTGTCACATATGAAAAGGGAGGGCATTCCAGGTGAGAAGCAGGATGTGGGCGGGAGGTCGACGGCGAGATAGATGAGATCGAGCTACAGTGAGTAGGTTGGCATTAGAGGAGCCAAGTGTGCAGGCTGGGTTGCAGTAGGAGAATAGTGAGATGAGGTAGGAGGGGGCAAGGTGATTGAGTGCTTTAAAGCCGTTGGTAAGGAGCTCTGCTTGATGTGGAGGTGAATGGGCAACCACTGGAGGTTCTTGAGGAGTGGGGAAACATGAACTGAAAGCTTCTGTAGAAAAATGATCCGGGCAGCAGAGTAAAGTATGGACTGGAATGGGGAGAAACAGGAGGCTTGGGAGGTGAGCAAGGAGACTGATACAAACTAGGATAGCAAAAGTGGTTGGATTAACATGGTAGCAGTTTGGATGGAGGGGAAAGGGAAGATTTTAGCAATGTTGTGAAGGTTAGACCGGCAGGATTTAGTGATAAATTGAATATGTGGGTTGAATGTGAGGGAGGAGTCAAGGACAAGGGAAGTTAGAGATGATACAGTGACTGATACAGTGTGTCCAAATTGGTGAGTGGGTGAGGTGGGGTGGAATAGGAGGTTAGTGGAGTTGAGGAATGAGAGGAAGGGGGCACTTGATGGGGTGGAGGGGGGTGTCTTTGGAAATGCCCTCATAGGTTTTGAAGTTGCCAAGGATCAATGTAGGGATGGAAAAGGGAAAGAAATCGAAAAAGGTATCAAAATCACAGAAAAAGCAGAAAGGCACAGAAAAGTGAAGTGACTTGCCCAAGGGCATACAGCATACTAGTGACAGAGTCAGGATTAGAACCCATGACCTTCTGACTCCCAGGCCCATGCTTTATCCACTATGCCATGCTGCTTCTCTTAGTCACTTCCCTTCTCTGTGCCTCAGTTACCTCATCTTTAAAATGGGGATTAAGACTGTGAGCCTCATGTGGGACAGGGACTGTGTCCAACCTGATTTGGTCTTCTAGACTGTGAGCCCGTTGCTGGGTAGGGATTGTCTCTATTGGTTGCTGAATTTGTTGCTGAATTGTACTTTTCAAGTGCTTAGTACAGTGCTCTGCACACAGTAAGCGGCTCAATAAATACGATTGAATGAATGAATGAATTTGCTGGTACCCACCCCAGCACTTAATACAGCATCTGACACATAGTAAGTGCTTAACAACTACTGTAATTATTAATACTATATCATCCCAAGGGTTCAGTAAAATACTCTGCAGAGCGAAGGAGCCGAAAAAATCCCGATGACTTGCCTGAAGATTGGAAACAGAGAACTGCTAAAATCCCGGGACTATTTGACGGTCACTACTTCCTCTAGCTGGTTAACATGAAACCCCAGCTGAGCACTAATAGACACATAATAAGGCAGGTGCTGTGCTCCTCATTAAACCAAAGAAGATTCAAGAGAAAAGAAAAATTGCCCAGGTGTCCTTAAATCTAATTTTTCTAACCGCAAAATAAGAATAACGTCTTGAGAGACTTTGGCTAAGGATTATTGGGCATAGAGAAGCAGCATGACTCAGTGGAAAGGGTACAGGCTTGGGAGTCAGAAGACCTGGGTTCTAATCCCAGCTGCACCATCTGCCTGATTTATGACCTTGGGCAAATCACTTAAGTTCTCTGTGTCTCAGTTTCCTGGCCTACAAAATGGGGATTCAATAACTGTTCTCTCTCCCCTTTAGACCGTGAACCTCATGTGGGACAGGGATTGCGTCTGACCCGATTGTACTGTATCTACTCCAGATCGTAGTACGTGCTTGGCACAGAGTAAGCATTTAACAAATACCACAGTTATTATAAGGAAGCTTCTGTCGATGCCATGAGCTTCCTAATCCCCACGCTCACAATTTCGCAGTCACCTTTGACCCCTGGTTCTCTCTCGCCACCCTCCCCTCCCACCACATCCCGCCAATTCTTCCTAGGTAATCATTCATGATTTTCCCCGTCCACACCACACCTTACAGCCCACAACGTAGCAGAAGTCCTCATCGTCTTGGAATTTGTCTCCCACTCCAGGCTACATACACTATGTGCGCCAGGGAGAATCAGCTCCCTCAAGTGCTCATCCAATCACGTGGCTCTCATTACAAGCCTAGAGCAGCCTCCCATCATCACACTTTCCCCATTTCACCCCTTGACCACCGACTTGAAGATTTTCTACCAGCTGGCTTCTTTGTTTATTCTCTCCTCTGCCCAGGCAAACATCCTCATGATGCCCAGCTTAACTCTCTCCCCCATGGCCTGGCCTGGAATGCCCTTCCCCACCCTCTTCAACAAGCCCCAACCATTCCCCCTTCCAAACTCTGCTAAACACCCACCTGCTGCACGAAGCCACCCTGATTAATTCCACCCTCATGTTTCTCTTAGTCATGCCATCTACTCCATTCACCTCAGGACTAGGGTTTTATCTACTTGTGTGATCCTGTCTCCCCCATTAGACTGTAACCTCTTCTAGGGCCAGGACCAAGCAGGTCCTCAATAACCAAGTAGGTTTCCAGTCTGCTACTGAGCCACTAAGCTTCGTAGTCTCTGTCCTCAAACTTCAGAATTCCACTCCAAACATGTCAGTGTGGATACAGGGAGCCATATTTAGGTCCAAACAGCAAGAAAAGCTCCTTTGCAGCTTTACCGACTCTATTGCATTATACTCCCCTAAGGGCTGAGTACAGTGCTCTGCACACGATAAGCACTCAAGAAATTCCATCGACTGATTAGGAAAACCCATTTTTCCAGCTCTTTTCACTGCTTCCCTTTGCGATTTTGAGCTTTGGTAAGAATACTCATTGCTTTCAGTCAAACGATCAATCATTGACACTTATTGAGCACCTACTGAGTGTGAGGTACAATTCCAGGCACTTGGGAGAGTTCGAGGATAGCAACACATCTGTTCCCTGCCCTCAGGGATCTTACAGTCTAATGGGGAAGATAGGTAAAAACATTTTGCAGACAGCGTAAACCAGAACAACAAGCATAAAGCAGGGGGAAGTGCAAACATTTTGGATGAGACAGCTATGCTGACTCATTTTCCTCCCCCACCCATTCACTCAGTGGTATTTATGGAGCATTTATTGTGTGCAGAGCACTGTACTAAGTGCTCGGGAGAGTACAATACAACAGAGTTAGTAGACACATTCCCTGCCCACGCTATTACAAAAGGAGCTGACGACCGGGCCAGGTCCCGAAAGAGTCGATCCTAACCACTCTAATCCTCTCATCTTGTTCTTTGGGGTATCAGTTCTATTGCTGGGTTTCAATTTTCCCTGGAAAATATAGCTCTAGGCCTGCTTTCTCCCCTTCTCTGGGTGGATGTTTCTTTGTCTCCAAGTCATCTGCACTGGACATCTCTCTGCCACCTAGCGCATCTTAAAAAAACACACAACCCCACCAGATCACTTACCCTTCCTAAAAACCAAGCTCTTCCTTCCAACTTCCCCATCCCAAGCCACGGCCCACACTCAGAACCCTGGAATCATTAGTGTTTCCTCTCTTACGTTTAACCTCTCCCCTCTCCCCAACACACAGGGCTGGCAGATCTCTGCATGGTAATATCCGCCTCTAGACTGTAAGCTCATTACGGGCAGGGATCTTATCTACCACCTCCGTTGTACTTTATTCTCCCAAGCCCTTAGTAAAAGTGTTCTGCACCCAGCAAACACTCAATAAATGGTATTTGTTAAGTGCTGTACTGAGCTCCTCTATTAACTCTCTTACTAATGTGCTCCTCCACCCCACCACCTTATGCTCCTTATTGTTTTATCTGCTCAGACCTGCACAGCGTATCAATGGATAGAGGACAGAGATACCTTTCTGTCATTTACATTCTTATGTACTTTTTGCAGGTTTAAAACTTCAGTCAAGTGTGGTCTGTTTCTCTTTTAGTAAATGTATTTCTTCCTGCTTCTCCTATTTGAATGTAGGTTCCTCAGGAGCAACCAGATCTTAACTCCACCGCATCTAGGTCAGGAGTCTGCTCAATGAATACAAAAATCGATTCCTAAAGACTAGGAAAATTCCTAGGTCCCTGTCATTGCTCTAGGCTCCCGCTTTATCACCCCTTTTCAGTTCCCGTCCTTCGGCAGTTCTTCCAATACATGCTACATTCAGTTAAATTCGTTTTCTATGGCATTTTGGAGAGGCACCAAGCAAAACACTTTTCCAAAGGTATCGTTCCTCTCACACATCATGGGACTCACACACCCTCCCTGTGATATCGTATTTTGTCATTTCTGCAGCAGAAGGTTTTTCACCTGAGGATGTGAGGTTCTGTGCATCAATTTCCCTCCACCACCAGGGAAAAAATAGCAAGAAGCATGAGATGCTGCACTGAGGAGAGACAGCTGATGAGCTAGAAAAGCTTCTGCCTAGCTTTAACTCCTGGATCCAAGACCACAAGCTCACTGTGGGCAGGGAACGTATCTACCAACTCTGTTGTACTGTACTCTCCCAAGAGCTTAGTACAGTGTTCTGCACACAGTAAGTGCTCAATTAATAGCATTGGTTGAGTGATTGATTGGTAATGACATTCAATTTCCTTTTCCTCAAATAGATGGCCAATTCTAAAGTTATTCAAAGTGGCTGCCTCCTGAAGACCCACCGTGAGGTTTATCTCTACTTAGTGACAGCCCAGAGAGGCTTAAAAGAGCCAACAGATATCGGAAGAGAGGCGAGGCATCCAGTTCCAGTAACAGAATGAGACGGCATCATCAGAAGGACCCAGATGAAACAATCTCCGTATCCCAAACTCAGGATGTCTATAAAAGGGATGATGGACCCCAGTTGGAATCGGGAATCAGAACAGAACCAAACGGAACCAGTTTTGCCAGCAGTTGAAGAGTAATACAGCCACTTGGGCAAAGGCCGGGAGCCTAGAACAGGGCAATGCGGTCGGCTGTTGGACTAGGTAAATAGATTAAAGGGAAGCAAAATTAAAAGACAGGTAGCGTATCTTCCTGGGTACTACCTAAACCCAACTAGGTCCTTCCTACCCTGGTCAGTTTCACCCTGTGGGGACCCGCTCTTCAGGGAAGAGGGGAGGGAAGTTCTTTGGCTCTCAAACACCTACTGAGGACTACTGAAGGGAAGATCACCTAAAATAAAATAAAGACGTTCAAGGAAAACACTCTCAGTCCATCCACCTGAGATGGAGGATGACAAGAAGAGAAAGATATCCCAGAGTCATTGGTCAAGGAGGATGACAAAGGGAAAGGGATTGGAGAGCTTCAGTTTTTAAACAGATGCATGAGTTGGGCCTGGCCTAAAGATCAGTTAACCAGTGTTTTGTGTCACAATTATAAAAATGAGACTATTAATAATAATAATGGATTTTATTAAAGCTTTTATTATGGAACAAGCACTGGGGTAGATATGAGATAATCAGGTCCTACCTGGAGCTCACATTCTAAGTAGGAGGAAGAGCAGGTATTGAATCCCCTCTTCCAGAATTAGAACCCAGGTCTTCTGACCCTCAGGCCTGGGTTCTTTCCACTAGGTCACACTGCTCCTCAGGTTTGAGCCACTGCAGGGATCTCTCGGTGGCACTTTCAATTAAATTTTGGGAACATCACTGCCAGAACAGGGAAATGGCTCCTTACTTTCAGATCTGTAATTTATTTCTCTGTCTAGATCGTAAACTCATGAAATCGATACGATCATGTCTACCAACTAATAATAATAATGTTGGTATTTGTTAAGCGCTTACTATGTGCAGAGCACTGTTCTAAGCGCTGGGGTAGACACAGGGGAATCAGGTTGTCCCACGTGGGGCTCACACTCTTAATCCCCATTTTACAGATGAGGTAACTGAGGCACAGAGAAGTGAAGTGACTTGCCCACAGTCACACAGCTGACAAGTGGCAGAGCTGGGATTCGAACTCATGACCTCTGACTCCAAAGCCCATGCTCTTTCCACTGAGCCACGCTGCTTCTCCACACCAACTTCACACCACACTCTTCACCAACTCTATTGTACTCTCCCAAGCACTTAGTACAGTGTCCTGCACACTGTAGTAGATGCTCAGCAAATGCTGTCGATGGATTGATCTCACTGATGTACACCAACTGGGTTGGACCTGGGAAGTAATAACAATAATAATAATGATTATGGTATTTGTTAAGTGCTTACTATGTGTCAAGCACTGTTCTAAGCGCTGGAGTAGATACAAGTTAATCAGGTTGGACATAGTCCCTGTCTCACAACGGGGCTCACGCTCTTAACTCTTAAGATGAGGTAACTGAGGCCCAGGGAAGTGAAGTGACTTGCCCAAGGTCACACAGCAGATAGGTGGCTGAGCTGGGATTAGAACCCAGGTCTGTCCACTAAGCCTCTCTGCTTCTCTATAAGGCTCTGAAGGTGGGGAGAGGAATTGTCTGTCGGTTATGAAGAGGGAAGGCATTCCCAACCAGGGGTGGGATGTGGGCGAGAGGTCAGCGGCGAGATCGACGAGATCAAGGTATGGTGAGGAAGTTGGCATGTGAGGAGTCAAGCGTGTGGGCTGCAGAACGACCGATCTGAAACCCTGAGTGGTGAGCTAATATAGAGAAGCAGAATCCCTACTTGAAAGGGGAAAGGACGGCTTCAGTTCCAGGGAGAAGTCTGGGAAGAAAGGCTCTGCTGCCTGGAAGAGTCAAGAAAGAAAGGAAACACGGCAGGACAGAGATTCTCAGGTGGAAATACACTGTGACTCTCTGAGGGAAACTCGGTAATTTCCAGCTGGTTGCCGGAATAGTTTCTGACTCTCGGTCACCAAGCCCTGAGCCTCCTATGAAAAAGCCCAGGTCCTGTGCCAGCTCCAGCAGGATTTTTTTTTATGGCATTTGTTGAGCACTTACTATGTGACAAGCACTGTTCCAAGTGCTGGGATAGGTACAGTTTAATCAGGCAGGATGCAGTCCCTGTCCTACATGGAGCTCAAGTCTAAGGAGCAGGTAGAACAGGTATTGAATCCCATTTTACAATTGAGGAAACTGAGGCACGGAGAAGTGAGGTGACCCGCCCCAGGTCACACAGCAGGCTAGTGGTAGAGCCGAGATTAGAACCCAGGGCCTCTGACTCCCAGGCCTGGCGTCTTCCCACTGGGCCACACTGATTCTCGGGTTTCAGCCGCAGCGTGGACGGGCAGGGGCTCTGGCAATAGGACGCACTGTCCCTGGCATGAAGTGGGCAATCCCCTGCCCGGGGGTCTTCCATCAGTACTGTTAACACTTCCAACCCAAGATGGCATTCCTATATTCCGCAAGGTCAGGAATATGAAGCTGTCACTTGAAGCAAACAGCATAATTGGTCAGAGGCTGAGCCTCCCTCCTGCCCTTCAAGGGTTTCTGGTTTCCCCTTGGCAGCAGGCTTCTCTTTTCAGGGCCCTACCAAGAGGGAAAGAAAACAGGGGCTCGTGGGTCTCAGCCTCTCTCTTTCTCTGACAGTCCGTTTACTTACTCGGATCCTCTTAGTGTAACATGTTCTCTGATAAAGGATGGATCTGTTTCTAACTCGTCCACCATTTCCTTGTCTTTCTCCTGCTTCCCGCCTCTTTCTCAAGAGGCTTCCCGTTTGTCCTCTAAATCCATCCCCTCTCACTTTTAAAAAATACCCGTTCCCACCTCCCCAACCCAAACTGATATTTTCAATCACACTCTGATGGCTTCTCCCCTTCTGCATTCAAGCATGCTTGAGTCTCCCCCATCCTCAAAAAAGCCCCCATCTTGATCGCAAAATCCCCTCCCTGTCCTAGCCAAACTCCTGAAAAGGGTCAGGTGCCCCCACAGCCTCCATTTCCTCTCTAACAACTACCTTCTTAGCCCACTACAATCAGGTTTTTAATCCTTTCAGTCCACTGAGACCAATTTCTTCAAAGTTATCAGTGGCCTCCTTAGAGCCAAGACCAAATGATTCCGACCTAAACCCCCCTGACCACTCAGCTGCCTTAGACACTGTGGACCAGCTATCTCCCCATCTCCTTCCTATCATTCCTCTCCAGACTTCTTGAGCGAGTTGTCTACACCCCTGTCATTATTTCCTCTTCAACTCTTTCCTTGACACTCACCAGTCTAGCTTCCACCCTTTCACTTCACCAAAACTGCCCGCTCAAAGGCAAACGGTGATCTCCTTCTGCCCAGTCCAACGGCCCCTATTGCATCCTAATCCCCTTCTACCTCTTGGCTGCCTTCAACACTGTGCTCCAACCCCTTTTCCTGGAAATGTCATCCAAACTTGACTTCACTGACACTGTCTTCTCTTGATTCTCCTCCTACCTCTCTGGCCACTCATTATTAGTCACATCAGGGGCTCCTTCTCTCTGCCTCCCACCCCCTAACTGTGGGATTCCCTAAAGGCTCAGTATTGGATCCCCTTCTATTCTCCATCTTCAACTACTCCCTTGGAGAATTCATTCACACCCTTGGCTTCAGTTACCATCTCTGTGTGGTTGATGCCCAATCTACTTGTCTGGTCCTGATCTTTCTCCTTTTCTGCAGTCTTGTATTTCCTCCTGTCTGCAGGATAGCTTTACTGCGTGTCCCACTGACACCTCAAATATAACATGTCCAAAGCAGAATGCCTTATCTTCCCACCCGAACCGTCTTCCCCTTGGCTTTCCCATCTCTCTAGACAACACCACCATCCTCTCTGCCTCACAAGCCCGTAACCTTGGTGTTGTCCTTGACTCATCCCTCTCGTGCAACCCACGTACTCAGTGGCACCAAATCCTGTCAGTTCAGCTAAAATCTGCCCTTTCCTCTCCATCCACACTGCAGTGACGTTAATCCAAACACTTACTCTATCCGTTGCTGACCTCTCTGCCTCCTGTCCCTTTCCACTTCTCCATACTTCACTCTGCTGCCCAGATCATTTTCTACCAAAATGTTAAGTACGTGTTTCCACCACGCCTCAAGAACCTCCAGTGGTTGCACATCCATCTCTGCATCAAACACAAGGTCCTTACCACAGTCTTTAAAGCACTCAGTCACCTTGCCTCCCATTACTCTACCTCCCTGATTTCCTACTAAAATCCAGTCCACACACTTGGCTCACTGTACCTCCATCTCATCTAGCTCACCGATAACCCCCCTCCTACATCCTGCCTCTGGCCTGGAACTTCCTCCCCCTTCATATCTGACAGATGATCACTTAATGCCTAATTAAAAGCACATCTCCAAGAGGGCTTCTCCGACTAAACTCTCATTTCCTCTTCTGCTACTCCCTCTGCGTCACCCTTACACTTTGATTTGTACCCTTAATAATAATAATGTTGGTATTTGTTAAGTGCTTACTATGTGCCGAGCACTGTTCTAAGCGCTGGGGTAGACACAAGGGAATCAGGTTGTCCCACGTGGGGCTCACAAGTCTTAATCCCCATTTTACAGATGAGGTAACTGAGGCACCGAGAAGTTAAGTGACTTGCCCAAAGTCACACGGCTGACAAGTGGCTGAGTCAGGATTCGAACCCATGACCTCTGACTCCAAAGCCCGTGCTCTTTCCACTGAACCACGCTGCTTTTCACCCCACCCTCAACCCCACAGCCCCTGTGTACATATCTATAATTTATTCGTTTATATTAACATCTGCCTCCCCCTCTAGACTGTGAGCTTGCTGTGGGCAGAGAATGTGCTCACCAACTCTGTTGTATTGCTCTGCACGTGGTAAATACTCAATAAATAGGATTGACTGATTGATTGGACCACTCCCTCCTCCTTGAAACACAATCAGGCCTAGATCTAGATCATGCTGAGAAGCAGCGTGGCTTAGTGGAAAGACCTCGGGCTTGGCAGTTAGAGGTCGTGGGCTCTAATCCCTGCTCTGCCACTTTTCTGCTGTGTGACCTTGGGCAAGCCTCTTCACTTCTCTGTGCCTCAGTTATCTCATCTGTAAAATGGGAATTAAGATGTGAGCCCCACGTGGGACAACCTGATTACCTTGGATCTACCCCAGCACTTAAAACAGTGCTTGGCACATGGTACGCGCTTAACAAATGCCATCATTATTATTATTATCATCTAGATTTTGCTAAAAAAATACTAACTTGGTATTCCTCCTACCTTTCTGGCCACTCTTAAGTTGCATTCACCAGCTCTTATTCTCTGAGAGTGTCCTATAAGACTCTGCCCGGGTCTCCTATCTTTCTCCTTCTGAAATCACTCTCTCTGAAAACTCATCCACTCCCTGGCTTTAGCTACTGTTTCTAAAGAGCCGATTCCCAAATCTCCCTCTTCAACACTGACACCTCTCTAACGTACAATCCTGCATTTTCTCTGGCTTTCGGGACACCTCTACCTGGGTGTCTCACCAGCAACTCAAATTCAGTGTGTCTAAAGCAAAACCCACCTTTCCTCCTAAGGCCACTCCTGTTCCTTAACTGTCCCATTTTGTCCAATTACACCACCATCCTTCCCTTCCCAGTAGCCCCCAACCTCAGTGGCATCCTTGACTCCTTGCTGTTTTTCACCTCTCACCTTCAATTCTGCCAAATCCTGCTGGTTCTTCTTCTTCTTATTAATAATAATATCAAATGTGGTATTTGTTAAGCACTTACTATGTGCCAAGCACTGTTCTAAGCGCTGAGGTAGATACAAGATAATCAGGTTGGGCACAGTTCCTGCCCACATGGGCCTCACAGTCTTATCCCCCATTTAGCAGATAAGGTAACTAAGGCACGGAGCAGTGATGTGATTCGTCCAAGGTCACACAGCAGACAGTTGGCGGAGCCGGAATTAGAACCCAGGTCCTTCTGACTCCCAGGCCTGTGCTCTATCCACTAAGCCATGCTGTCATAATGAGTTTTTGCTTGATGCAGAGGGAAATGCACAGTCATAGGAGGCTTTTGAGGAGAGATGTGTGCTCAGTGGTACAGCAGCACGTACTACTTGGATTGGAGATGCTGGAGTTAGGGAGGCTTGTACGCTTACTTATCCGCAATTGAGCCGGCGCTCAAACTTGGGTGGGAGCTGCTTGGAGGTGAGGAAGGGACAGATCCAGGAACTGCTATATAGGAAGAACCCATACAGCAATGGGAAGCAGCATGGCCTAATGGAAAGAGCACGTGGCTGGGGTCAGAGGGCATGGGTTCTAATCCCGGCTCCGCCAGCTGTCTCCTGTGTGACCTTGGGCAAGTCACGTCGCTCCTCTGTGCCTCAGTTACCTCATCTGTAAAACGGGGATTATGATCGTGAGCACCATATCGGACGGGAACTGTGTCCAACTTGATTAGCCTGTATCTACCCAGGGTTTATAACAGCCCTGGACACATAGTAAGCACTTAAAAAATACCATCATTATGAGCGAATGAATTAACATTTGAGGCTCTCCTCCAACTCTCCCCATCCTATATACCTGCTCTCTTCAACCACTCAGTGGTACTCACTGAGCACTTCCTGGGTGCAGAGCACTGTCCTAAGTGCTTGGGAGAGTACAATAGAATTGACTTGATAGACAAAATCCCGGCCCTCTGGTAGGAAAGACAGACAATAAAACAAACTTGGAGAAATGACAGAGAATAAGTCTATGTACATAAGTGCTGTGCCAGGGTATGACAGTACGACAGTCAAGAACAAGGGTGATGCACAGGGAAGAGCTGTTTAGGGTTGTATTGTACTTTCCCAAGCACTTAGTACAGTGGTCTGCACACAGTAGGCGCTCAATAAATATGAATGAATGAAGGAATGAATGAAGGGCGAATAGGGGAAATGAGAGCTTAATCTGGGAAGGCTTCTTGGAGATGTGATTTTGGTAAGGTTTTGAAGACAACTCCTTGAGTGACTTGTCTGCACCCACTGCCTCTACATCCCACCCGCAAATTTTATCCTTGATTCCCCCCAACCCCCCGCAGCCTGGTTTCCGCCTCCTTTACTCCACCGACACTGCCCTCTCAGAGGTCATCGGCGATTTCCTTCTTGCCAAATATAACGGCCTCTCCTCCATCCTAATCGTTTTCCACCTCTCAGCTACCTCTGACACCGAGGACACGCCCTTGTCCCGGAAATATTATCCAACCTTGACTTCGCCGCCAACAGGCTTCTCCTAATTCTCCTCCTATCTCTCTGCCCACTCATTCTCAGTTGCTTTCTCAGGCTCCTCCTCTGCCTCCCGTTTCCTAACTTTGGGGCTCCCCCAAGGCTCGGTTCTGGTCCCCTTCTAATCTCCATCTACACCCACTCCCTTAAAGAATTCATCACTCCTCTGGCTCTAACTACCATCTCTAGGTGGATGACTCCCAAATTTATCTCTCCAGCCTTGATCTTTCTCTCTGCTGCAGTCTTGTATTTCCTCCTGTTTTCAGGACATTTTTATTTGGATGTTCCGCCTACACCTCCAATTTAACATGTCCAAAACAGAACTCCTCTTCTTTCTACCCAAACCCTGTCCTCCCATTGCCCTTCCCATCAACGTGGACAGCACAACCGCCCTCCTTGTCTCACAAGCCCATAATCTTGGCATTATCATCAGATCATCTCTCTCAGTCAGTGTCACCAAAACTATGGGTTCGACCTTCGCAACATCACTAGAACAATTTTTCCTTTTCATCCAAACTGCCACCGCCTTAATCCAAGGATTTATCCCGTCCTGCCTTGACTACCGCGTCAGCCTCCTTGCTGACCTCCCTGCTTCCTGTGTCTCCCCACTTCGGTCCATACTTCCTTCTGCTGCCCAGGTCATTTTTCGACAAAAAGCGTTCACTTTCCCCACTCCTCAAGAACCTCCAGTGGTTGCCCATCCACTTCCCCATTATACCGAAACTCCTCAACAGTGGCTTTAAAGCACTCAATCACCTTGTTCCTCCCACCTTACCTCAGTGATTTCCTACACTCCAGAATGCTCACTTTACTCCTCCTGTGTCCGTTTGCTCACTGTCTCGATCTCATCTCTCTCGCTCTGTCCCTTTACTCAAGTCCTGCCTCTCACCTGAAACACCCTCCCCCTTCATATCCGACAGACCTCTACTCTCCCCATCTTCGAAGCATTATTAAAATCACATCTCTTCCAAGAAGCTCTCATTCCCTCCCACCCTTCTGGCTCTTCCTTGCTCTTGGATTTGTACCCTTTATTCACCCCACCCGCAGCCCCACGACATTGACGGACAGACACCTAACACATTTTAATGTCTGTCTCCTCCTCTAGACTGTGAGATCCTTGTGGGCAGGGAATGTGTCTACCAACTCTGTTGTTTTGTACTCTTCCAAGTGCTTAGCACAGTTCCCTCTGAGCACTCAATAAATAAGACTGATTGATTTGAGGATGAGGAGACTGCTGGGAGGGGAGGGAGGGAGCCTGTCGTATCTAAAGGGGGAGGGAGTTCCAGGCCAGAGGGAGAACGTGGGCAAGGAGTCGGCACTGCGATAGATGAGCTCGTGGCTCAGAGAGTGGGCTGGCGTCAAAGAAGCGGAGTGTGCGGGCTGGGTTGCGGTGGGCGACGAGCCACCTGTTACTTCCCAGCTTTCTCTCTTCATTCCTCCCCAGCTACCCATCTAACTTTCCAGAACCTCTCTCGGGACCCTCGCACCACCATACCCTCGTTCATGCTGCTCTCCCAAACTGCAAGTCCCTCCCTCTCCAGATCCCTGGGACCACAGCTCACCTCACACCCAAAGCGCTCCCTAAAATTCCACCTCCTTCAATAAACCTCCCCCATTTAAGCTCCAACTCCCCAAACTCATCTTTGGCATTTACCCATCCTCAGCACGTATGCATATGTTTATTCAATCATTTATTCGGCTTACTCTATTTGTAAATATTGTAATGTCTGTCTCCTCTGCGAAGAGCCTTTCCTGACTAAGCCCCTCCTTTCCTCTTCTCCCACTCCCCTCTGCGTCACCCTGACTTTTGCCTCCCCCCTCCCAGCACTTATGTACAGATCTGTAATTTATTTATTTATATTATCTGTCTCCACCGCCCCCTCGACTGTATTTATTGCTGCATTGTACTCTCCTAAGCACTTAGAACAGTGCTCTGCCCATAGTAAGAGCTCAATAAATGCAACTGATTGAATGGATGAACGTAAGCAGGGAATGTGTCCCTTTCTGCTCTACTTTTCTGTTGAACTTCCTCAGTGGGACGCAGTTCGTACCATTTTACCACCCCTCTCTCACTAAAACACAGTCTGGGCATCAGAACTTCCGCCCTTCTCTCCCCATAATGATTTAGGGAATGCTGTGTGACCTTGGGCAAGCCACTTAAGTTCTCTATGCTTCAGTTACCTCATCTGTAAAATGGGGATTAAGGTCGTGAGTCCACGTGGGACAGCCTGAATATTCTGTATCTACCCCAGTGCTTAGAACAGTGCTGGGCACACGGTAAGCGCTTAACAAATACCAACAATATATTTAGGAAAATGCATCATCTTCTCCCAGGGATAAAGTCCCCCAGGCACATGCGACCAGGGCATCTTTGGCAGGCTAGATAGAAAATAATAATAATGATGATGGTATTTGTTAAGTGTTGGGGTAGATACAGGGTAATCAGGTCTTCCCTCGTGGGGCTCCCAGTCTTAATCCCCGTTTTACAGATGAGGTAACTGAGGCATAGAGAAGTTTACTGGCTTGCCCAAGGTCACACGGCAGACAAGTGACGGAGCCGGGGTTAGAATCTACAGCCTCTGATTCCGAAGCCCGCTCTCTTTCCACTAAGCCAAGCCGCTTCAGAGACCGCCACCAGCTGGTGCCCAAAAAGGGAAGAGAAGCAGCGTGGCCTTCGAAGGACCTGGATTCTAATCCCCGCTCCCTCCCTTATCTGACGTGTGACCTTGGGCAAGTCACTCCACTTCCCTTTGCCACAGTTATCTCATCTGTGAGACGGGGATCGACTGGGAGCCCCATGTGGGATACGGACCGATTAGCTCGGACCTGCCCCGGCGCTTAGAACAGTGCCTGGCACATAGGAAGTGCTCAACAAATACCCTAAAAAGAAAGATGAACGGATCTTGGGGAAAGAAAGAGGTGCAGAGAGAGCCACGGGCGGTAAGAGGTGGCGCGCAATGAGCAGGCTACTTCTTGGCTCACGAGTCTCTGAAAGAAAGAATGCGAGGACACGGGGTCCTGGTGGGTGGAAGTCCGGCCTCGGGCCAACGATGGCCCACGAGAGGAAAGCCAGAATGAGAGGGCCGGGGGTGTGGAGCAAAATAAGCAGCTAAGGTCCTCGCCTGTGGTTCCCCTCGTCCACTGTGCGATGCAGGCCCTCCCTGACCCCGGGGATCCAGGGGGCCGCTATGCTTCCCCTCTGCAGAGGCATAAGTGTCCCCTTCCTTCCCTGGGCAGGGCAGGGGCAGGGGCCGGGGGCCTGGCAGCCCATCAAACCCCACCCCTCGGCCGGCTGTTGTCCAGCCTGGGTAGAACCGGAGTGCCGACGATGTGTGAGGGGAAACCTCAGCCACCCACCGGCCCTCCCCTGGCGCACAGGTGGGGAGAGGGAACGGGCACCGCGTCCGGATGGTGCGGGGGTCTCAGGCTGCCAAGCCCGGGCCCTGCAGCCCCCGCTGACCCCGGCCTTCCCCTCTGACCCCTTCCTTCCCCGCGGTTCCACCTGGCCAGGCCGAGCCCCTGCCCCTGCTGCGAAGGAGGGGATGAAAAGAGTGGGTGTCTTGCAGAGGGAAGGGGAAAAATCCCGGACAGCCGGGCGGGACTGACCTTGCCGACAACGATGGGCCGGTGCGGTCCGGGGCTCGTCCATCCCCGGGGCTGGGGGGCGGCGGGAGGGGGGACCCGCTCCCCTCTCCCCACCCCCACCCAGTGGCCGCTGGGGGTCCACCGAAGCCCATTCCTTCCTCGCCCACATCTCCAGCCCCCTCCCCAGCCCGGTGGCCCGCCCTTCGGGGGCGGGCAAGCCCCTCCCCATCTCCCCTCGCTCTCTTCTCTCTCCCCTCCCCTCCGGGCGAGGGCTTTGCGGGATGCCCGGGGAAGCCGCAGCAGAGACAGAGAGACGACAGAGACGGAGAGAGACGGAGAGGCAGAGAGCGCCCACCGCCCCGATAAACCTCCCCGGCCCTGCGCCCTCCCGAGCCTGCCGTGCCCGGGAGCCCATGGAGGCGCGCCCCTCCGTCGCAGCGCCCTGGGGAAACTGAGGCTCCCGCCGCCGGTCCCTTGCGGAGCGATGGGCGGACCCGGAGCATCTCTGTAGTTCCCGGAGCCCGGCGGGATCGAGGTAAGCGGTCCCCACCCTGCGGGGGGCGGAAGGGGGCGAGGGGTGTCCATTTCAGGGGAGGGGCTACCCCGGGAGGGTCAGGAAGGCCCGGAGGGGTGGGGGGCAAGCAGGGCACGGGGGGGGGGGTCTTTATGCAGCTCCATGCAGTGGGTCGGAGGGGAGAGGTTGGGCAGGGTCCCGGGTTCTTGGGGGGGGGCTCGTGGAGGGGACGGGGGTCCTGGCCTCGACGAGAAAACCTTGGGGGAGAAAGAAGACCGGGGTGGTGTCCCCCTCATCTCCTGCCCCCAAACCCCCGTCACCTCCCCTTGGAGGGGCTGGTCCTCGCTCGCCCCGTCGGGGGCTCGCCCCTCCAGGCCCGAGGGACCCCCGAGGTTTGCCCATTTTCCTAGCGGGCTAAAGGTGCCAATCCCCGGGCAGACTCCATCCGCCCCACTCTGCCTCTCGGGCGTCTTGGGCCACCTGAATCCCTTCTATCTCCCCCACCGCCCCCCCACCCCCACCCCAGCGCTTAGAACAGGGCTTGGCACGCGGTAACGGCTTCACAGATACCACCGTTAGATCATCTGCGCCCCCTCTCCCTGAGATGCCCGCACCCAGGCGCCCCTCGAGGAGGAGGGGGAGGATGGTATTTGTTAAGCACTTCCTGGGTGCCGAGCACTGTTCTAAGCGTTGGAGGTGGATGCGGGGTAATCAGGTTGTCCCCACGTGGGGCTCACCGTCTTCATCCCCGTTTTACAGAGGAGGGAACTGAGGCCCAGAGAAGCTTAGCGGCTTGCCCAAGGTCACCCAGCAGACAAGTGGAGGAGCCGGGATTAGAACCCACGTCCTCCGACTCCCAAGACCGGGCTCTTGCCACTAAGCCGGGTCGGATGGCTTGCTGGAGGAAAACCTCCCTCCCGTCCCCCTTTCCCGGTCCCGCGGCAGCTTTTCGAGTCAGCCCTCCCCGCAGAACAGCTTGCCAACCTCCTCCCCCTGCCCCCTGGCCTCCGGTGGGACCGGTAAATGCCAAACTGCTTCGGGGAAAGAAAAGGAATGAATGAACTGATGGAGAAGCAGGGGGTCCCCGGGGAGACGATCCAGGGCCTCCGGGGAAATCAGGGACCTTCGAAGGGGGATGAGGATGGGGGAGGCTGGGCAAGCGGAAACAGAAGGAGGGCTACTGGGAAGCATTCCACCAAGTCAGGGAGTCATCTGCACCCCGGCCCCGGAATTTGAAGCCGGGGAGCCCTTGGCCTGGGTGGAACGGCCTGGAAACCTAGAGTCCATGCCAGGCTGACGGTTAATCCTGCAGTCCTCAGAAGCACAGATGCCTGCAAACCCAGCGTGACAGGCATCCACGCTAGCAGCGAAAGGGTCCCTTGACCGGGATGAACTGGAAAAGATTTTAGCCGGTCACTCTGGAACTTGGCGAGTGGGTTTTACTAAGGAGGTAAAGGTAACAGGAGGGGAGGAGTCTTGCAAAAAGGAACACGATTTTTCTACCCGGGAAAGGCCCTCAGCAAGGATCTTCTAGCCGGTGGCCCCTTAAAACTGTAAGCTCGTTGTGGGCAGGGAACGTGTCTACCAGCTCTGTTTTATCATTATATTGGACTCTCCCAAGCGCTTAGCTCTGTGCTCTGCACACAGTAAGCGCTCAATAAATAGGATTGATGGATGGATTCGGTGGGTTAAACTCTAAAGGGTGGTGCTGGAGGGCCGTGAAGCCGAGGGTATCCAACCTAGAGCCGCCAAAGTTCGGCCTCCCTTCCCGGTGTTGCTTCCCGGCCCGGATCCGTGCCAGGGCTGTCTTCTCCATCGTGTTGACGTCTCAGAGTGATTTGGGAGCAGAGGTGCGGAATCAGCACGGGCGGCTCAGTGGAGCGCTCTGCCCCGGGGCTTATATGGGGGGAAGGCCACGAAGGAGCACGGCCAGGTGGCCTTCATTCGTTGGGGGAGGCGATTGTCGACAGCCAGCCTAGGGGCCCTGCAGCCGGACAGCCGGGATGGGAGAAAGGATCATAGGAGGACGGGACCGCAGGTGACCGTGGGGGGAGCAGGGAGAAGGAAGGCAGTGTTTGGCGAACCTCACCTCACCCCGACCCCTGGCCAGACCCTACCGGGACACCCAGGCTGGGGGTGTTGGTAGACTGTACGTCTAGACTGTACTCGTTTTAATTTTTAAATGAATTGAAAACATTAAATTAATTTAATCTTAAAATTACTCTAGACTGGAAGCTCACTGTGGGTAGGGAGCGTGTCTACCAACTCTGTTGTACTGTTATCTCCCGAGAGCTAATGCAGTGCTCTGCACACAGTAAGCCCTCAATAAAGATGATTGATTGATGCTGATTAGTGAGCAAGGTGAAGTTACCGGAACATTTGCCCCACAAGGTAGTCATCTTGACGACCGAAGCTGCAGTTCGGAAAACAAATATTTGAGTGCCCGTGGGCACGTAGCACTCTCTCCGTCTGCTAGGGGAAAGATTAAGACTGTGAAACGTGATTACGGCCCTTAAGAATCTCTACATCTAGTTTGGCCGCTCTTGGAGGGAGAAAGAATTCACATTTGCACCATCAGAACAATGTCGTGGCTACCTGTTTTTAAAAACATCACCATGAATAGCAGAGAAATGGACAATCTTGTGTGTACTGGGCATTTGAGTCCATACAGCAGAAGTAAATCCTGGCCTGGAGGCGTTGACGATCTGATGACATGTAAAATTGGGCTAATACTAAAACTGTTGAAGGTGTGTAGGCAAATGACTTAATAAAGTGCCTGAAAATGAACATTTCATTAAGCTCTCCGTTTAGTTTAGACCATTTCAGTGATTTAACTGCGTAGGGGACCGCTTTTAAAAGAAGCACTTAACTATGTTATACGTATACAGCTGACATATAGTTATCTTTTGTATTCAAAGAAGACACCACCATCAGTAAAATTCACCTCTGCGAGTGAGGGTGTGTGCGCGTGATTGACAAGGCCACTTGGGGATCCCCTAGTCCCCGCCAAACTTGGCCCACAAAATGGCTGCCCCCTTTTGGGTTGTCATCTTTGATGTCTATAGTGCCTGAAACTGTTTTCTGTGACTTGTGGCCTAAATATCAACAGGCTCGTTACTTGGTCTTGCCAAGAGGTAGGTTACGGCTCTGAGGGCGGGAGCTGAATGCAAAAGGACTCTGGAGCCAGACCCAGCTTCGAGCAGAGAGAGGGGAGCAGGGTAGGTAAGTTATTCCTCTCTCTTAGATCCGGGGTTATTTCTGGGTGTTCTGCCTGTGTTTGTTTCACTGGCTCAGGATTCAGGCAGAGTCCTCCTGGCTGAAGATGGTGTTTGTTAAGCAATTAATGAAATTGAGTGAAGAGTTGTGCGCGCTTTTGCACTCCCGGGCTGGTGACCCATCACACCATTCCATTTAACAACTTTTCAGTATAAAAAGAGCACACCCACGCTCCCTGGCTGTTGGTCTCCAATTCTTCGTTCAGGCCAATTTGGGGCATAGTGGAGTCTACTGCTGAGAGGGCACACAGAGATAGTTACGGATATAGCTGTCTATCTATATACTGTTTCATGTCCGCTTTGTAAAGATTGAGAAACAGTATAAAAAAGTGAGTGGACAATTCGATACCATCCCAGGTGTGAACATAAGAGATGGTGCCGGTGAAGGGGGTTGAGGGAACAGTCGGGATGCTAGTCTGACTGAAACCAGGGTTATGCGTCAGCGTCTGTGAGGATTCGGTAGAAGAGGATGAGCTGAGGGAGAATGCGCAGAGGATGAGCTGTGGGAGAATGTGAGTTTATACCCCTTAGGGAAGGATGTAATCACTGCTCTTCTCGAGTGTAGACCGGGAGCCTGCCTTAATAATCATAACTGTGGAATTTATTAAGCACTAGGTGCTAAGCACTGTACTAAGGACTGGGGTAGTTACAAGCTAAATAGGTCAGATGCAGTCATGAGTTCGGTCTGGGATAACTACGACTCGAGGTGCCAGCGGGATACCCAAGTAAAGGGATCCTGGGGACACAGAAGATGTGAGATTGCCGAGAAGGAGACCAGCCAGAGCTGGAGAGGTTTGGGAGTCAGTAATAATAATTACGGTATTTGTTAAGCACTTTCTATGTTCCAGACTCTGTACTAAGCCCTGGGGCGGATACAAGCAAATGGGGTTATACACAGTCCCTGTCCCACTTGGGGCTCACAGCCTCGATCCCCATTTTAGAGAAGCAGCGTAGCTCAGTGGAAAGAGCCCGGGCTTAGGAGTCAGAGGTCATGGGTTCTAATCTCAGCTCCGCCACTTGTCAGCTGTGCGACTTTGGACAAGTCACTTAAATTCTCGGTGCCTCAGTTACCTCATCTGTAAAATGGGGATGAAGACTGTGAACTCCACTTGGGACAACCTGATAACCTTGTATCTACCCCAGCACTTAGAACAGTGCTCGGCACAGAGTAAGCGCTTAACAAATACCAACATTATTATTATTACAGATGAGGTAACTGAGGCCCAGAGCCCAAGGTCGCACAGCAGATGAGTGGCGGAGCCGGGATTAGAACCCATACCGTTCTGACTCCCAGGCCTGTGCTCTATCGCTACGCCAGGCTGCTTCTCGGAGGCATAGAGTTGGTTGTTGAAGTGAGAGTGGATGAGCTTCCTCAGGGGGTAGATTGATAATAGAAGGGACCCCAGAACCAAACTTACTTACTGATAGGGAGTGGGAAATACAGGAGGACTGGGCAAAGAGACTGAGAGGGAGCTTCCATGGAGGTAGGTAAAAGGAGGAGAACACGACAGAGAAACATAGGTTAGTCAGTGTTAACAGGAGAAGGCGGGGGGGATGGGGGAGACGGGGGACATGGGATCAGCCGAGAGGTCGAGGAGGATTAGGATAGAGTAGAGTGGGATAGATTCAGTGGGGAGGGGCTCGTTGGTGACCTTAGAGAGAACAGTCTGTAGCTCACCCTCTGGACTGTAAGCTCATCTCGAAACTGTAAACTGGTGTTGGGCAGGGAATATATAGGTTTATTGAATATTGTACATTGTACTCTCCCAAGCAGCATGGCTCAGTGGAAAGAGCACGGGCTTTGGAGTCAGAGGTCATGAGTTCGAATCCCGGCTCTGCCACTTGTCAGTTGTGTGACTGTGGGCAAGTCACTTAACTTCTCTGGGCCTCAGTTCCCTCATCTGTAAAATGGGGATTAAGACCGTGAGCCCCATGTGGGACAACCTGATTCCCCTATGTCTACCCCAACGCTTAGAACAGTGCTCTGCACATAGTAAGCGCTTAACAAATACCAACATTATTATTATTTAGTACAGTGCTCTGCACACAGTAAGTGCTCAGTAATACTACCGAATAAACGAACGAATGAATGAACTCAATTGGACGGTGCGCAGGGCGTGGATTTGTGCATCCAAGGAAGGCAGGTTGGATCTGGAGACCAAATGGGGCCTGATGGGGTGGGATAAGTGGAAGGGGGTCAAGAGACCGGAGTTCTCTGTGCCTGGGGTGGGCAATTTTGTGGGGAGTAGGTGTGCGGGAGGGTAGGCAGGTAAAGGAGGTTGCGGCCCAGAAGTGAGATTTCCCAGAGAAGCTGCATAGTCAGTGTGAAGATTTGCCTCCTACTTTTGTCGATAGTGTTATCTTCAGATTCACAAGACAGCTGCCTTTTATAAACGCTACCGTGCAGGTGAGTCTCAGAATGTGATTTTACCTCTGTGTTCCAGTGCAGCGGAAAATGGTCATGTGGCACCCAACGGTCCTCCTGTGCATTTTTTTAATGGTATTTAACTACTTACTATGTGCCAGGGTAGATACAAGCTAATCAGGTTGAACACAGTACATGTCCCACATGGGGCTCACGCTCATAATCCCCATTTTACAGAGAAGGTAACAGCATGGCCTAGTGGAAAGACCCCGGGCCTGGGAGTCAAAAGGACCTGGGTTCTAATCCCTACTCTGCCACTTGTCTGCTGTGTGACCTTGGCAAGTCTCTTTACTTCTCTGTGCCTCAGTTCCCTCATCTATAAAATGGGATTAAGACTGTGAGCCCCATGTGGGACAAGTTCTGTGCCCAACCTGATTGTCTTGTATCTACCCCAGTGGTTAATAAAGTTCCTGGCACATTGTAAGTGCTTAACAAATACCTTAAAAAAAAAGTGGCAGATCTGGATTAGAACCCAGGTCCTTCTGCTTCCCAGGCCCGGGCGCTATCCACTAGGCCACGCTGCTTCTCCGCTTCCCTTTGGCTCGTGGCTAGACCTGCCGTTGGCCCTACTGGCACTGTTTGCTACTTGGTCTCAGAGACTCAGAGTCTTCCCGGAAGCCTTTGCTTACAAAAAACTCCCACTCCATTCCCCATTGCTGCCCACCCAGTTGGTGTCTTACTGCAGTCTACTGTAATGGTTTGGAGGGGTGCTTCACTGTGTGTTTTAAGTGGGGTTATTTTAATAGTATTTGTTAAGCACCTACTATGTGCCAGGCACCGTACAAACCGCTGGGGTAGACTGGTGGACTCAGTCCCTGATCCACCTGGCGTTCATAATCTAAGAAGAAGGGAGGAGAGGGACTGAATCCCCATTTCACCGACGAGGAAACTGAGATCCAGAGAAGTGATGTGACTTACCCAGGGCCATACAACAGACAGATGGTAGAGCCGGTCCTCTGACTTCCAGGCCCACGGCCTATCCATTAGGCCATGTTGCTTCCCCACGGAGATGGGGGTGAATCGGTGGCCAGTCTTGAAGCCAACACAGAAGAGTTCTTTGATTAGAGAAACAGCGTAGCAGAGACGATAGAGCACGTGCCTGGGAATCAGAAGGTCATGGGTTCTAATCCCAGTTCTGCCACTTGTCTGCTGTGTGACCGGGCCAAGTCGCTTCACTTCTCTGCGCCTCATCTGTCAAATGGGGATGAAGACCGTGAGCCCCATATGGGACTGGGACTGTGTCCAACCCGATTAGTTTGTTTACACCGCAGTGCTTAGTACAGGGCCTGGCACATAGGAAGCGCTTAACGGATACCACAATTATTATTATACAGAGGGAAACGGGAAGCCAGTGGAGGGTTTTGAGGAGTGGAGAGAGGTCTTTGCCCCTCCAATCTCTGTCTCCTCTGATAATTGTCCTCAATCCGACTCAGTCCCTCCTGTCAACTCTGCCCGCTGGGAGGGTCTGAAGTGTTTATCGGCCCCGGTGGTGCTCCAGATTCTGCGGCTCACGGCTACAGCCAAGACCTGGAGAGCCATTCCAGACCCCAGCCCAGCTGGTTGCCGCCAAAGGAATCAGCCAGAGCCTCTGGAACGTTCCAGACAAACAGCACAGCGGCCACCGGAAGCCGATCAACCCTGCTGTTGATTAGCTTCGTTGTTTAATGTGGACATTAATGAGCACAGTAGTCGTTCTGAAACTCGGACCAACTCCCCTCTGCCCTACCTTTAAATGTCCAGCTCATTTCATAGTTGGCAGTGCTGGACCTCTGAACTCCACCCATCCTGCTCAGGCAGAGCTGGTGATGATTTGCCACTTAGCAAATTTTCTTGGGTTGGGAACTATTCCACCTCCAACCTTTGTTTTGTGCTTTCCAAGTAGTTAGTACAGAGCACTGGACCCGGTGGGAACTCAGTAAGTACAATCGCTAACTCTAATAATAATAATAATGTTGGTATTTGTTAAGCGCTTACTATGTGCCGAGCACTGTTCTAAGCGCTGGGGTAGACATAGGGGAATCAGGTTGTCCCACATGGGGCTCACAGTCTTAATCCCCATTTTACAGATGAGGGAACTGAGGCACAGAGAAGTGAAGTGACTTGCCCACAGTCACACAGCCGACAGGTGGCAGAGCTGGGATTCGAACTCACGAGCTCTGACTCCAAAGCCCGTGCTCTTTCCACTGAGCCACGCTGCTTCTCATCTAACTCTACTAATAACACCCTCCCCAAGGACTACACTTCTAGTGATTGCCATCAACCGGTTACGTCTTCCTCAGTCTCCCGCTCTACCGCCGCTTGAGAAGTTCTCTGAGGGGATCGGCCTTCAGTCGTATTTATTGAGCACTTATACTGTGGGCGGAGCACTGTCCTAAGCGCTTGGAAAGTACAATTCGGCATCAACAAGAGAGGACCATGTTGGGTGTATGTTCTAATAGTGATAAAGGTATTTATTAAGCGCTACTCTTGTGTCCAGCTCTCTACTGAGGTGCCGGGTTAGAGACAAAAATGATCATATCGGATGCTGTCCCTGTCCCATTTGGGGCTCGGGGTCTAAAGGGGAGACAGGAACCAGGTCACAGATGAGGAAACTGAGGCTCATAAAAGTTAAATGACTTGCTATGGTTTCGCGTCATATTAAACTGCAATGAGTTTGCAACTTCTGGGGCTCTTGAGCTCAGGAAAGCTGGGAAATAGTTCTAATCACCCCATTTTCATTACCTGCCCTTTGGGAACCCCCAACCTGCAGAAGGCAGTCTGGCAGATGCTCCGGGCCTTAGGGACACCAACCTGAAGGAGAGAATCCGGGTGGTGCCGGCTGGATCTGTGTCTGGATTTGGGGGCACCTGGGGCCTATAAATAGTCCCTGTGCCTCTGCCAGGAGACTGGATGGCGGGAACCGTAACCCACACCAGGGAATATCATAGAACCGGATCTTTGGAGCAGCAGCACTTCCCAAACGGCTCAATGAGTCCAAACTTGAATTGGGTGTAAGGTATAGTAGGCAGTGCTTTGGCTAAACTCCCAGAGTCTTTTTGAGCAGAAGTGCCCTCTTCGGTCTCCTGCGATAGCCGAACACACCCTCGGCTCACAGACCCTGAAATTCATCATTCCTATGATTATTGGTTGCTGGCATTCAGGGGCTGGAATTTCAACTCAGCCTTGGGTGACAAAACCTGTGTCCTTCTTAAACCCAGCTCCCTGGCAACTGCCCTCTTGTTGGACTATTTCTAGCCGTAGGGTAGGGTTCAGTCTCTGAGCCTCGGAGCCAACTTTGACATGTTTCCCTGTACCCGCCGGTGTGGTAGCCAAAACCAACCTGGTTCCTGTCTGGCCTCTGTGTTCAGAGAAGCTACCACAGGATTCATCAACAGTTTTGACATTTGTCATGGCTACCGGACTCGGATCTCCCCTCAAGCTCAAATTGAGGACCAAAAGATGAGGGGAAATCTGTAGGCTGCCCTAGAGATGAGTCCCTTCAAACCCCAGCTCAAAATAAACAGTGTTGGCAAAAGAAGACCTCTCCTTCCCTCAACCTAATGGGGATGATTCCAGCAAAGACTGCTCATGTTTTTATCATTATCAACTAGCCTCTAGACACACCTACGCACCTACACACCTTCACTCATACACACCTCTTCCTTCCCTGCAGTGTGAAGCGGTTCAGTCTTGAACAATCTTAAGCGTGGAATTAAAATGATTACTCTGTGACAAGCTTTGGGGTAGCTACAGGATAATCAGATTGGACTCCGTCCCTGACCCACATGGGGCTCATAGTCTGAGTGGGGAGAGAAAACAGGTATTTAATCCCTATTTTAAATCCCTCGAGTCTGAAAAACTTGTTGTGGGTAGGGACTCTGTCTTCCAACTCTATTGATTTGTACTTCACCAAGTGCTTAATAATAATAATGATGGTATTTGTTAAGCGCTTACTATGTGCCAAGCACTAGAATAATAATGGTATTTGTTAAGCACTTACTATGTGCTAAGCACCGTTCTAAGCACTGGGGTAGACACAAGGTAATCAGGTTGTCCCACGTGGGATTCACAGTCATAATCTCCATTTTAAAGATGAGGCAACTGAGGCACAGGGAGGTTAAGTGACTTACCCAAAGTCACACAGCAGAGCAGTAGCGGATCCGGGATTGGAACCCAAGACCTCTGACTCCCAAGTCTGGGTTCTTTCCACTAAGCCAAGCTTGCATAGTAAGTGCTCAGTACCAATGATTGATTTTTACAGATGAGGAAAGCGAGGCATGGAGAAGTGACTTCCCCAAGGTCATACAGTGGTCAAGTCAGTGGCAGAGCTGGGATTAGAACCTGATCCTGAGGTCCATCCACTAGGCCATGCTGCTTTTTTTCAACCCACTCTCAACCTCTTTATTCTCTAGATAGCCCACTTCTTATTCTTCCTGTTTCCTTTCTGGCATTTCCTGACCTCCACCACCCTGCTCAATCACGGGATTATTTTGGCAATGAGAGGAAGGAGCGAGTTCTGTCTCCTGCCCCTTAAACTAGCGTGGAAACACCCCCCCCCCCCCCGCCATCCCACTCCCTCAAATTCAGCCCTCCCTAATAAGGCGTCTGTCAGGAAGCTGCCTCCAAATCTCCTCCATCTCTCCACAAGTCATTCCCTAATTCCTACTGTTAGCCAGGACCCCGAGTGATGTCATCCCCCGTTCCTTATCCGGAGGCGACGCTGGAGGTTTTGGGGTGCTGGAGCAGAACGACTTTAAATTATCTAATAGCAAGCAACACCCGTAATGTGACTAGAGCTGAATTTATCACCAGGGCCTTCCCTGCCACAGACCCCTGACACTGTCAAAAAGCTGACCAAGCCCCCACAAAAACTGTAGAAAGACCCTCAGTGCAGAAAAACCCACTGTACCACTCTGGGGCACCCACTTTCTCCCCGAAGGTTTGTGTGAGCGCCACCCAAACGGCAGTGTGATGTCCGTCACCTCCTTCTCCGCCCACACCGTCTACTGCGTGGACTGAGCGTTTATGTGGTACATATGCTTGGCATCACCATTCAAATGAGTCTTCTCCTATGGCAAAGTCATTACCTTTGCCAGTGCCCGTGCCCAGGTACTCTGGCGAGGAGAGAGGTCAGCTAATAGGTGGTCAGTCCCACTTTCTTCCCAGCGGTGTTCCCTGTCAACTTCTAGGTGGCCCAAGCAAGCGTCCCTTGCTATTGCCTCGAGGTCTCCCTTGGGCTTTTTTTGATGGTATTTTTTAAGCACTTACTACTACTACTACTAATAATGTTGGTATTTGTTAAGCGCTTCCTATGTGCAGAGCACTGTTCTAAGCGCTGGGGTAGATACGGGGTAATCGGGTTGTCCCACGTGAGGCTCACAGCCTTAATCCCCATTTTCCAGATGAGATCACTGAGACGCAGAGAAGTTAAGTGACTTGCCCACAGTCACACAGCTGACAAGTGGCAGAGTCGGGATTCGAACCCATGACCTCTGACTCCCAAGCCCATGCTCTTTCCACTGAGCTACGCTGATTCTCTGTGTGCCAGGCACTGAACTAAACGCTGGGGTAGATACTAGCTAATGGGGTTGGACACAGTCCGTGTCCCACGTGGGGCTCACAGTCTTCATCCCCATTTATGGATTACCTCATTTTACGGATTACCCCATTTACGGAGGTAACTAAGGCACAGAGCAGTCAACTGACCTGCCCTCGGTCACGCAGCAGAAAAGCGATGGAGCCGGGATTAGAACCCAGATCCTCCGACTCCCAGGCCCAAGTTCTTTCCTAGAGGCCACGCCATTACCCTGGGGAGCTGGTCCCCTGGGAACAAGAACCTTCCTCATCAGAGGCACCCTCACCCTTTCCTTCCCCAACATCTACTTCCCTAACTAAGCCTGTTGTCGGCAGGGATTGTCTCTCTTTATTGCCGTATTATACTTTCCAAGCACTCAGTACAGTGCTCTGCACACAGTAAGTGCTCAATAAATACAATTGAATGAATGAATATCATTTCCCCTCGTTCCTCCCTCCTCTTCCCCTCCTACAACTACCCTTATAGGTCTTGGGTGTGTGTATTCCAATTAGTTCTTGGGTTTATAAATGATTTATACTAGTGTCTGTCTCCCCCTCTAGACTGTAAGGTCACCGTGGGCAGGGAACATCTCTATCAACTCCGCATATCGTAGCCTTCTAAGCACATAATGCAGTGCTCTGCACTCAGCAAACTATAAATGCCACTGATTAATCGATTTTGCTCCCCTTGGTGTTTATCAATTGTAACTAGGATTTGTTCTTTTGTTTCTATTGCGCAAGCTGTGCCTGCCTGTCATCCTCAATAGACTGTAAATTCCTCCGGGGTAGAGATTACATTTTCCACATTTATTGTGCATTTATTTACCCCTGGACTTTGGACGGTTGTCTATGCACAGGAGGTGTCCGACAGAGGCTGCTGAGGTTGCTTTCTCCCTGAGTTTGCCGTGTACACCCATAGGCACAACCGTACACACCCACCCACCCTCCCCACGTCCTTGCCTGGAACTGGAAGTAATTTTTCTGCATTGTGAGCTGCTATTTGTCTGAAGAGAGGGACCCTGCCAGACTGCAAACTTGCACAATCAGGTCTTTCTAAGGGAGCCATGTAGACAGACGTCCTCACGACTCCGGTTATTCCAAAGACAGATAGGGACTCTCATCTTCTCTGACCTTTGCTGTATCTCAGGCGGTTCTTTCCTGATGTTCTCTTCTCTCTGTTGTTCTCCTCGCCCGTCTGCGCTTCCTTCTCTGGCTCTTCCCATTTCCCACCCTCCTGAATTCACCTTTTAACCCCGGTCAAATGCTCCCTAGCAGGCCACCCATTTAAATTCCTTTCCTAGGACTACTGCATCAGCGCTGAGATGTCCCTTAGCCTAACAGCCTCTGTTAGGCCGTCACACAGCCCTGGGAAACTTTGGGATGTTAGAGTTTCTGTTATTTATCTGTGCTTTGGTGGTACTGAGAAGCAGCACGGCCCAGTGGAAAGAGCATGGGCCGGGGAATCAGCAGTGTGACCTTGGGCAAGTCACTTAACTTCTCTGTGCCTTAGTTTCCTCAATTATGGGGATTAAACACCTGTTCTCCCTCCCACTTAGACTGTGAGCCCTATGTGGGAAAGAGACTGTGTCCAGGCTGATTAACTTGTATCTACCCCAGTGCTTAATATAGTGCTTGACACATAGTGAGCGCCTAACAAATGCCATAATAATAATAATAATGTGTCAGTGGTATTTATTGAGCGTTACTGGGTGCAGAGCACTGTACTAAGTGAGAGTACAATACAAAAGAGTTGGTACACACAATCCCTTCCCATAAGGAGCTTACAGTCTAGTGGGGGAGGTAAACATTAAAATAAAGTATGGATATGTATGTAATACTGTGGGGCTGAGGGTGGGGTGGATGTCCCTCGTCCCTCTCGTTCACCCCACACATCCTATCCGTTACCAAGACCTGCCGGTTTCACCTCTACAATATCGCCAAGATCCGCCCTTTCCTCTCCACCCAAACGGCTACCTTACTATTACGGGCTCTCGTTATATCCCGGCTAGACTACTGTGTCAGCCTTCTCTCTGACCTCCCTTCCTCCTCTCTCGCCCCGCTCCGGTCTATTCTTCACTCCGCTGCCCGGCTCATCTTCCTGCAGAAACGATCTGGGCATGTCACTCCCCTTCTTAAACAACTCCAGTGGTTGCCTATCGACCTCCGCTCCAAACAAAACTCCTCACTCTAGGCTTCGAGGCTCTCCATCACCTTGCCCCTTCCTACCTCTCCTCCCTTCTCTCTTTCTACCGCCCACCCCGCACGCTCCGCTCCTCTGCCGCCCACCTCCTCGCCGTCCCTCGGTCTCGCCTATCCCGCCGTCGACCCCTGGGTCACGTCCTCCCGCGGTCCTGGAACGCCCTCCCTCCTCACCTCCGCCAAACTGATTCTCTTTCCCTCTTCAAAACCTTACTTAAAAATCACCTCCTCCAAGAGGCCTTCCCAGACTGAGCTCCTCTTCCCCCTCTACTCCTTCTGCCATCCCCCCTTTACCTCTCCGCAGCTAAAGCCTCATTTTCCCCTTTTCCCTCTGCTCCTCCACCTCTCCCTTCCCATCCCCACAGCACTGTACCAGTCCGCTCAACTGTATATATTTTCGTTACCCTATTTATTTTGTTAATGAATTGTACATCGCCTCGATTCTATTTAGTTGCCATCGGTTTTTACGAGATGTTCTTCCCCTTGACGCTGTTTAGTGCCATTGTTCTTGTCTGTCCGTCTCCCCCGATTAGACTGTAAGCCCGTCAAAGGGCAGGGACTGTCTCTATCTGTTGCCGACTTGTTCATCCCAAGCGCTTAGTACAGTGCTCTGCACATAGTAAGCGCTCAATAAATACTATTGAATGAATGAATGAAAGAGCTGGGACTTTTTGGCCTGGGAAATGGCATTAGTAACAATAATAATAATAATAATTGTGCTATTTGCTATGTGCTTACTATCTGCCAAGGACTGTGCTAAGCACTGGTAGGAAAGAGTTCCAGTCCCACGCGGAGCTCACAGTCAACAGGGGAGGGACAACAGGCATCGAATTCCCATTATTACAGATGAGGAGGTTGAGACCCAGAGAGGTTAGTTACTTGCCCAAGGTCACACAGCAGGCAAGTGGCAGAGCTGGGAGTCTCCTGACTCCCCGTTCTGTGTTCTCCAGGGGAATCTCAATTCCTTCCTTGCTGAGGGGCATTAGTTGCAGACCACAAGAAGTTACTCCACTGGCTAGAGGAACCTGTTGCGATTTTTAGAATTTGTGATCTTCATTTAGAGGTTCTACAGAAATACAATACTTACTGCCTATTGAGATTAAAACGCCCTAATAGCATCTTAGTGACTCTGTTTTTTGTGGTCAATAAATCCTGCTCGCTCCTGTCGCTAAAAACAATACTGTAGCTATTGTTCAAAATAAATAACTTTTAATCAACAGCTCCTAAACCAAAGCTGGAATTAGCTAGTTTGAAAACAATCTTTGAAAAAAAAAATACCCTCACTTACCGGATCCTAATTTGGTATTCTGGGTTTCCTTGGTAACAATTGATGCCAGAAAAACACTAGCTTGGCATTTCTGATGTTATCCTCGTGGTGTCATGAATTGTGACTGGTGTCAAAACGGAAACCTGGTCTCTGGGCCCAAAGCGAGCAATTCTCAGGTGTTGATTGTCCTGAGCGAGATGATGTAGGGATGATATCCTGGGGCAACAGTTTACGATTTTGCCGGAGTTCTGCGAAAAGTCAAAGAGCTCAGAGGACAGAACTAAACTCACCCTCTTCTTCTCCTGCCAGTCTAGGAAATATTTAGAGGAGCAACAGCAACCCAGCCTCCATCTTGGGGGTGGGAGAGAGTAGCAGCAGGGGCAGCCTGGATGTAGACTGGCATCCCTCTCCACCCTTCCGTGACTGCTGTGGGACTAGAAAGAGATGCCGAGAGGTCATGGATGATGCCTCTTCCTACCCAGTGATCCCAGTCCAGAGAACCTCAACTAGTAGAGGAGTGGGGAACGGAGCCAAATTTGCTGAATCTCCTAATGGAGCATATGAATGGATCTGATTAGTTTGGATCTTACCTCAGTGCTTAGTAATAATAATAATAACTGTGGTATTTGTTAAGCACTTACCGTGTGCCAGGCACTGTATTAAGCGCTGGGGTGCATATGAGGAAATCAGGTTGGACTCAGTCCCCGTCCGGCGAAGGGCTCACCGTCTTAATCCCCGTTTTACGGGCGAGGTAAATGAGGCCCAGAGCAGTAAAGCCTGCCCGAGGCCACCCAGCAGACAAGTGGCAGAGCCGGGCTTAGCACCCCTGACCTTCTGCCTCCCGGGCCGTGCTCTATCAACTACGCCGTGCTGCCTGGCACGTAACAAGTGCTTAACAAATATCATCTTTAAAGAATTAGGGTGCACCTGTTTATTTCATCTTCGAAACTCCTCAGAGGGCAGATGTCTGTGGGAAACTTGAATACACACACAGAGCTATAATTCATATTCAAAGAAGGCCCTCCCATGCATGCCCAAAAAAATCACTGGGGGACAACCCCCTCGCCATTGTTTACAAGTAAGCTAGTAATTAGTGAGCTTGCCTGGCCCTGTTTTCAACTCTGCCTCACTGCATCCAGTCTTCTCCAAAGCCTGTCCTTCAGGAGAGCCACCCCTCTCCCGATTCCTCGCCGGTCAGGTTCATCTGTCTGCTGCAGTGAACTCCCAACATTCCCCTGCGGCGTCGCATTATTCGAGATGGTGCTCTGCCTTGACTTTCAATTCTTTTTTCTGCCCTCCGGGGTGAGGCGTGCCTCCTTCCCGTTCCCCAAGCAGCAGCAGTTTGGGTTAAGGGAAAGATCATGAGGCCGGGAGTCAGGGGGTCTGGGTTCTAACCCCAGCTTTCACCTGCCGGCTGTGTCACCAAGGGCAGGTCACTTGACTTCTCTGTGCCTCAGTATCCTCATCTGTAAAATTGGAATTTAATACCTGTTCTCCCTCCTACTCAGACTGTGAGCCCCGAATGGGACAGGGACTGTGTCTGACCTGATTATCTTTTAGGTACCCCAGCACTTAGGATGGTACTTCGCACACAGTAAGTGCTTAACGGATACCATAATTATTATTCCCTCATCTGAAAAATTGGGATTGGATACCTGTCCTCCCTCTTACTTAGACTCTGAGGCCCATGTGGGGCCTGATTCTCTGGTATCTACCCCAGCGCTTAGAAGAGTGTCTGACACATGGTAAACCCTCAGCAAATACCACAGTTATTATTAATCAGGAGCAGGAAAGGTGCTGACTACTCCAACTGAGCTCCCTGAGTTGGTTTTCCTAAATTGGCCCTCGGCACAATGCCAACTTCCACCTGGCAGCCAGTCCAGGGACTCCTTCCAGTTTCGATAATGGACACCGATGGGCGGCCCCTGGGCACATCTGGCTGGCTGGCAGGTTTCGCTCGGGGGGATTGCTCACACCACCCTCCTGCTCCGCCCTCAGCATCATGGGAGTTTTGATGTCCAAGCGGCAGACGGTGGAGCAGGTTCAGAAGGTGAGCCTGGCTGTGTCGGCCTTCAAAGACGGATTGCGGGAGAGGCCTTCGATCCGCCGGACAGGCGAGCCGGCGGGGACCCGCCGGGGTACCGTAGACCACGCCGTCCAGGAGCAGCAGCAGCAGGAGGAGGGGGCGACGGCCGCGGAGGGAGCCGCCCCCGACCCCCAGGAGGGGGGCAGCGGGAACCGAGCGGCCTGGGAACGGCTTCGAGATGGTCGCGGGGTGGAGCCCGAGGAGTTTGACCGGGCCAACCGCTTCACGCCGCCTGCTTTCACCCGCCCCACCCGGGAGCTCTTTGATGACCAGCCTCTTGACATCTGCCTGGAACCACTGGAGTCTGTGAGTACCTGAGCAGGGCAGGGAGAGGGCACGGGAAGTGATCCTAAAGGAGACCGGGGGGCGGGAAATAACAATAATAGTAATACAGTATTTGTTGAGCGCTTACTATGAGTCAGTCACTATACTAAATGCTGAGTTGGAGACAAGCAAATTGGGTTGGACACAGTCCCTGTCTCCCGTGGGGCTCACAGTCTCAATCCCCATTTTCCAGATGAGGTAACTGAGGCCCAGGGAGGCGAAGTGACTTACCTAAGTTCACACAGCAGACAAGCGGCGGAGTCGGGATTAGAACCCGTGCCCTTCTGACTCCCAGACCTGTGCTCTCTCCACTAGACCATGCTGCTTCCCATAAGGGAAAGGCAGCAGGAGGGAGCATGCTGGAACTGGAGTGGAGAGAGGCTGGAGGCCTGTCAGAACCCAGTGGGGTGTGAAATCCTGGAGTCACATTCTTTATTATGACTCGGCTTCCCCAAGGCTAACCTGGAGCATTAGGGATCTGTCGGTACCTTGAAATCAAAGATCCAGAAGCTGCTGAACTGGCCATCAACTTGGGTCCGTGAAGCACTCCGGGGAGGGCAGCATATGAAAGGTCCTCAGACGGTCCTTCCAATGGGGCAGCTCAGAAAAGGTTACTCTCTCAGCCAAAAGCTCAATGCTCCGTCTCTTGCGGCGCCCCAACCCCGGCCCAAGATACCAGGAGCGCTGAAGCGCCCTGGCGATTTATTCGTTCATTCATTCGTTCAGCTGAATTTATCGAGCGCTTACTGTGCGCAAAGGACCGCACTAAGCGATGTGACTGAAACCCCCGGGGTCGGGGGCCAGGCCCGTGGTCACATATAAGTTGGGCGCTCTCCCCTCTGGCTCTCTGTCTCTCCCTCCAGGTCGCCAACGACGAGATGTGTGAGATCTGTGAGGTGTGGACCGCGGAGAATCTCTTTCCGTGCAGGATCTGCACGAGGGTGTTTCACGACGGATGTCTGCACCGCATGGGTTACCTGCAGGGAGACGGCGCCCTGGAAATGACAGAAGTGGCCCACACTGAGATCGGCTGGAGCTGTTACTACTGCGTGAGTCCAGCTCCGACGGAGAGCTGGGGCCGGATGGCTCCTCCGGCTTGCTTATTATTATTAGAATGATAATGGTATTTGTTAAGCACTTCCTACGTGCCAGGCACCGTTCTGAGCACTGGGGTGGATACAAGCAGATCGGGTTGGACACGGTGGGGCTCACAGTCTCGATCCCCATTTCACAGACGAGGGACCTGAGGCCCAGAGAAGTGAAGTGACTTGCCTAAGGTCATACAGCAGACGAGGGGTGGAGACAGAATTAGAAGCCATGACCTTCTGACTCCCAGGACTGTGCTCTATCCACTGTGCCATGCCACTTCTCTAGGTCTCTATTCTCTATCACTTGGTACATCTTTCAGTCAGGGGCCTGGAGAGCTTTCTCATCCCAACTCCAAAAGGCCTGCAGCCCAAGTAGAGTCGGTGAATCACACGAAAGGGGAGTTCAGTCTCAGGGGAGCAAGTATAGAAACCCATTCGGTATACATCACGGCCCCGTAGGGTTTCGGGCCAGGAGGGTAGGATAACGTCCTGCCCCGTGGCGTAGTGTGGTAGAGCAAGGGCCTGGGAGTCAGAAGGTCACGGGTTCTACTCCTGGCTCTGCCACTTGTCTGCTGGGTGACCTTGGGCAAATCACTTCACTTCTCTGGGCCTCCGGTCCCTCATCTGTCAAATGGAGATTGAGACTATGAGCCCCACAGGGGACCGGGACTGTATCCAACCCGATTTGTTTGTATCCACCCCAGCGCCTGGCCCATAGTAAGCGTTTAACAAATACCACCAGTATTATAATGTCCCCCACCCCGCCATCTCTTCCCCAGCCAGCTGGGGCTGGACTCCAGGCTGGATGGTTTGCAGCGCGAGCAGAAGCGGGGAGGCTCCGTGCGGCAAACCAAGGACCAGCCTGGGACTGGAGGTCCTGTGTCATGGGCTGGGTCCTTGCAGTGCAGACTGCCATCAGGGTCTCCGTGATTCTGATCCCAGAACCCAAATTGGGATCAGAACTGGAGCCACGGTTTCAGTGGCGATGGGGCTCAAGGGCTCTCGTGGGACGAGGGAGCGCTCGCGGAGGTGAGGGGCGAGGGAGCCACTCACATCCAGTCCTCGTTTCCAGGGAAGACAGGAAGGGATCGCTGGGATAGAAAGAGGTAGTGGGCTCCTCCTCCTTTTGTGCTTTTCACTTGCTCTTCCTTCTCTCCTCTTTCTCTCTCCTTCCCTTTCTCCCTCTTCCCTTCTTTTCCTCCCTTTCCCTGCACATCTTCCTCCCCGGTCTCCTCAGGACCCCATCCCCAAACCTTACCCTGGCACTGAAAATGAAAAGTTGGTGTCCCTGGGTTCAAGTATCGTGGTAGGTTAGGTCATTATGATGGGTAGCAGCGACTGACTTCTGCTCTTGCTGGGCTTCTCTGGGTCCTGTGGGAGACCCCTTTCATTCATTCATTCAATAGTATTTATTGAGCGCTTACTATGTGCAGAGCACTGTACTAAGCGCTTGGGATGAACAAGTCGGCAACAGATAGAGACAGTCCCTGCCGTTTGACGGGCTTACGGTCTAATCGGGGGAGATGGACAGACGAGAACGATGGCAATAAATAGAGTCAAGGGGAAGAACATCTCGTAAAAACCGATGGCAACTAAATAGAATCGAGGCGATGTACAATTCATTAACAAAATAAATAGGGTAATGGAAATATATACAGTTGAGCGGACGAGTACAGTGCTGTGGGGATGGGAAGGGAGAGGTGGAGGAGCAGAGGGAAAAGGGGAAAAAGAGGGTTTAGCTGTGGAGAGGTAAAGGGGGGGGGTGGCAGAGGGAGTAGAGGGAGAAGAGGAGCTCAGTCTGGGAAGGCCTCTTGGAGGAGGTGAGTTTTAAGTAGGGTTTTGAAGAGGGGAAGAGAATCAGTTTGGCGGAGGTGAGGAGGGAGGGCGTTCCGGGACCGCGGGAGGACGTGGCCCGGGGGTCGACGGCGGGATGGGCGAGACCGAGGGACGGCGAGGAGGTGGGCGGCGGAGGAGCGGAGCGTGCGGGGTGGGTGGTAGAAAGAGAGAAGGGAGGAGAGGTAGGAAGGGGCAAGGTGATGTAGAGCCTCGAAGCCTAGAGTGAGGAGTTTTTGTTTGGAGCGGAGGTCGATAGGCAACCACTGGAGTTGTTTAAGAAGGGGAGCGACATGCCCAGATCGTTTCTGCAGGAAGATGAGCCGGGCAGCGGAGTGAAGAATAGACTGGAGCGGGACGAGAGAGGAGGAAGGGAGGTCAGAGAGAAGGCTGACACAGTGGTCTAGCTGCTTGCCTACAGTAGTTTGCAAGTTCTGAATTCATTCAATCTTATTTATTGAGCGCTTACTGTGTGCAGAGCACTGTACTAAGCGCTTGGAAAGTACAATTCGGCAACAAATAAAGGCAATCTCTACCGAACAAGGGGCTCACAGTCTAGAAGGGGGAGACAGACAACAAAACAAAACCGGTAGACAGGCATCAATAGCGTCAATATAAAGAAATAGAATTATAGATATATGCACATCATTAATAAAATTAATAGATTAATAAATATGTACATATATACATACCCAGGTGCTGTGGGGCAGGGAGAGGGGTAGAGCAAAGGAAGAGAGTCGGGGCGATGAGGAGGGGAGGAGTGGAGGAAAAGGAGTGCTCAGTCTGGGAAGGTTTCCTGGAGGAGGTGAGCTTTCAGTAGGGCTAAAGAGGACTCTATATTTATGCCACCCACCCCTCCAATGTGGCTTCCAGAAACTCCCCACCCTAGGCTAGTAGTAGGAGTATTTATTAAGCGCTTACCGATGATGATGATGATGAGGATGAGGATGATGATGATGATGGTTGGTGTTTAAGCACTTACTTTGTGTCAAGCACCGTTCTGAGCGCTGGGTCAGATACCAGATAATTAGGTCAGACACAGACCCTGCCCCAAATAGGGCTCAGAATCTAAGTGGGGGGGAGAACAGACATCGATTCCCCATTTTACAGATGAGGCAGCTGAGGCACAGAGAAGTTATGCGACTCGTCCAAGGTCACACGGCAAGCAGCCGGAAGAACTGGGACCCAGGTCCTCGGATTCCCAGCCCATTCCCTGTCCACTAAACCACGCTGCTTCTAGTCGGGGAGATAGATGTGAAAATAAATTATATTTTCACATCTAAAAATAAAAATTAAGGGAAATGGCAGATTGTAAGAATACGTTCATAATGTTGTGGGGCAGGTGGTGGGGTGATTATGCGGTACTTAAGGGTACAGACCCAAGTTCATAGGCGATGAGGGAGGAAGGTGAATAGGGGAGATGAGAGCTTAGTCAGAAGGAACAATTTAGAGGAGATGTGATTTGAGAAGGGATTTGAAGTTGGGGAGAGTGTCGCTCTGTTGGATGCGAAGTGGGAGGGAGTTCCAGGCCAGAGGGAGGACGTGGGCCAGGGGACAGAGGCAAGACGGACAAGGTCGATTTTGGCATTAGGACAGCAAAGTGTGTGGGTTGTATTGTAGTGGGAGATGAGTGAGGTGAGGTAGAAAAGAGAGAGCTGATTGAGTGTCCTAAAAAGCCAATGGTAAGGAATCTCTGCTTTGGGCAGGGGTGGGTGGACAATCGCTGGAGGCTTTTGAGGAGTGGGGAGACATGGGCTGAATGATTTGGGCAGCGGAGTGAGGAACGGACTGGAGAGGGGAGAGACAGGGAGGTCAGCCAGGAGGCTGATGCAGTAGTTGAGGCAAGATATGATAAGTGCTTGGATCAGCGTGGAAGCAGTTTGGATGGAGAGAGAGGGGCGGATTCTAGAGCTGTGAGGGTAGAAGTGACAGGATTGGGTGACAGACTGACTCTGCGGGTTGAAAGAGAAAGATGAGTCAAGGATAATGTAGGCACAGAGAAGTGAAGCGACTTGCCCGAGGTCACACAGCGGACAAGTGGTGGATCCGGGATTAGAACCCATAACCTTCTGGATGTCTGCAAGGACGGGCAGGGAGTACTCTCCAAGACTGAGGCTGCCATAGTTTATCTCCCAGATAAACCTCTGCTGTATCCCAGCCTCAGCTCTTCCACTCCTGGCTGAGGGAACCTCTGGGAAATCACTGGACTTCTCTAGGCAGCAGTTTCTACTGGATTATTAACTGCTTTGCAAACAAAGCCCGGAATGAATGCTTCCGTTCATCAAGGGGCAGATTCTTATCCAGTTTTGGTTGCCCCCAAATGGGTGATGTTGCTTCTGCAGTAACTAAGCAACCTGAGCCAAGAGAACCCTCCTTTCTTTCCCTCTCTCATCCCTGCCTGGCTTTTGGGTCGGTGTCTTGAAGGTTATCCCTCCTGAAAGCTCACCTCCTCCAGGAGGCCTTCCCAGACCGAGCCCCCTTTTCCTCCGCTCCTCCTCCCCTCCCCATCGCCCCATCTCCCTCCCTCTACTCCACCCCTCTCCCCGCCCCACAGAACTTGAGTACATATGTACATATTTACTGTTCTATTTACTGGATTAATGATATGTATGTATCTCCAATTCTATTTATTTATATTGATGCTATTGATGCCTGTCTACTTGTTTTGTTTTGTTTTGTTGTCTATCTCCCCCCTTCTAGACTGCGAGCCCGTTGTTGGGTAGGGATTGTCTCTGTTGTCCAGTTGTACTTCCCAAGCGCTTAGTAGAGTGCTCTGTACACAGTAAGCGCTCAATAAATACGATCGAATGAATGAATGAATGTGAAGGGGTCTTGCCGCTTCTGCCCGAGTAGAAGTCAGGTCCTCCGTGCAGCCACCCTGAAAGGAAACTCATTTCCAGGACTGGAATGTCGAGTAGTACATTTGGCCCATTAGCCCACATGGAGTGACCCAGAGAGGGGCTGAAGCCAAGGAGTCCTGGGTCCAGTCCAGAGAAGCGGGCTGACTGCACTTCCTCAAATGGCAATTTAGGAGCTTGACTAACTTCCCCTACTTCTTGTTTCATCTGCATAATTATTTGTCTAATAATTTCCACACCCCCATATCTGATCTTCCATCCACTCTCTTCAAGGGGTCCAAAATTCCTACGCAAGCTCTGATTTCTGCCTTTTTTTCATTTCTCTCCCTTCCTTTCTTAATAGTAATAATAATTGTGTTATTTAAGCACTCACTATGTGCCAAGCACTGTTCTAAGCATCAGGGAAGATACAAGATAATCAGATCAGACACGATTCTTGCTCCACAAAGAGCTTACAGTCTAAGTAAGGTGGGGAGAACAGGTTTTGAATCCCTATTTTACAGGTAAGGTAATTGAGGCAAGAGAATAATAATAATAATTGTGGTATTTGTTAAGTACTTACTGTGAATGAATATATGCCGGGTACTGTACTAAGTAGAGAAGTATCATGGTGAAGTGGAAGTCAAAAGGTCATGGGTTGAGACTGTGAGTTCCACATGAGACAGGGCAGCAAATCGTCCACTTGTATCCACCCCAGCATTTCCTACAGTGCTTGGCACATAGTAAGCTCTTAACAAGTACATAATTATCATTATTATTATTATAGTTACTATTAATCCCGGCTCTGCCACGTGTCTGCTGTGTGAATTTGGGCAAGTCACCTGTAACAAATGGGTTTTAAGAGTGTGAGCCCAATGTGGGGCAGAGGCTATGTCCAACCTGATTAACTTGACCCCAGTGCTTAGAACAGTGCTTGGCACATAGTAAGCACTTAACAAGTGTCTTAATAATTATTGTTACCAAGCACTGAGGTAGATACAAGATAATCAGGTGGGAAACAGTCCCTTTCTCATGTGGGGCTCACAGTCTTAACCCCATGTTATAGATGAGGAAACTGAAGTACAGAGAAGTGAAGATGACTTGCCCAAGATCACGCAGCAGGTATGAAGTGGAGCTGGGATCAGAACCCAGGTCCTCGGATTCCCAGGCCCGTGTCTTCCCCAAAGTCCTCCTTCCCACGGTGTAGAGAGAATGAGCGTCACCCCGCCGCCACCCCAGAAGAATAGAACTGGGCTCCGGCCATGCCCCACATTTCTAGCTCCCCTCTTCTCCTGCTTTCTACACGTCCTCCAACCGCAATGTCCAGCAAAATGGGCGTCAAAGCCTCGGCTTCTCCCTGAGCCATGGGACGTTTCAGCTTTCCCCACAGATCCTGGGCGAGATCACCAAGGGCAACGGGGTAGTCTAACAGTGGGAGATTTGGGAAATCTCTAGGCATCGAAGGGAGAGGGGAGGTCTTTTGCCAGTCCTCCTCCTGTCCCGTCCTGTCCCCTCCACACTGGGGATTGCTGGGAGACATCCTGCGTCCGCACGGCATGGCTGGCTTTCTTCTATCCCCGTCCCCCCCTTGTCTTCCAATCCTGACCCCCACCACCCTGCTGGGGTTCCCTTTAGCAGTTCCACTTGATTCTCTCTTGCCCAGGCCCCTTCTCCCTGCGTGCATTTCTTTAGAACTTTAGATTCGCCCTTCACACTGCGACTGCAGCTGCTGCTGCTCAATACTCCCTTTCTAGAAATGCCTCTCTCAATCAGTCAATCGTACTTACTGAGCACTTACTGTGTGCAGAGCACTGTATTATGCTTGGGAAAGTGCAGTGTAACAGACACGTTCCCTGCCCACAACGAGCTTAGAGTCTAGAGGGGAAGACAGACGTTAATGTAAATAAATGACAGATATATACGTAAGTACCTTGGGGCTGGGAAGGGGGGATGAATAAAAGGAGCAAATCAGGGCGATGCAGAAGGGAGTGGGAGAAGAGGAAAGGAGGGCTTAGTCAGGGAAGGCCTCTTGGAGGAGATGGGCCTTCGATAAGGCTTTGAGGCGGGAGAGGATAATTGTCGAATTTGAGTCGGGCGGGCGTTCCAGGCCAGAGGCAGGATGTGGGCAAGAGGTCAGTGGCAAGATAGAGGAGACTGAGGTACAGTGAGAAGGTTACCATGAAAGGAGCGAAATGTGTGGGCTGGGTTGTAGTAGGAGAGTAGCGAGGTGAGGAAGAGGGAGGACTTTAAAGTCAATGGTGAGGAATTTCTGTTTGATGTGTTGGTGGACGGACAACCCCTGAAGGTTCTTGAGAGGAGAAACATGGAGAGGCTAGAGATTCAGGACTGGCCCCAAGCTGTGTGTGTGTGTGTGTGTGTGTGTGTGTATGCCTGTCTGTTTTAAACTCTACCCTTGGAGGAAGTATGAAAGCGGTTAGGACCTCTCTCTCCCTCATCTCCCTTCCTCCCTCAATCTCTTACTCCCCCTCCCTTTCCCTGCCGAGAGAGTCCATGGGGACTCTGGGAAAGATTTGAAGGCCTCTGCCGTTCAGGGCTCATAGATAGGTATAACTGTATCAGGGAGCAGTCCCCAGGGTTTTTCTTGCTGAGACTTGTGAGTAAAATTCAGCCCCTTACACAGGGCATTTTTCTGAGTTAAAAGAGCAAGTCTGTGCTCCCGAGCAACAAGTCGACAAACAGTGCTTTAGAACTGCCGGCCTCCTGGTGGGAATGTTGTGGGCCAGGAGGGGCAGAGGTTGACTCAGAGAGACACACCGAGCCAGGGATAGAGTTGGGGATTAAAACTCCCGGCGCTGAGTCCTCACACATTTGAGCCTGACACTCCTTCAGCCCCGCCCCATCCAAGACTCTCTTCTCTTCTCTCTTCAGGACAACCTCAACCTGCTGCTCACCGAGGAAGAGATGTTCAGCCTCATGGAAAGCTTCCAGCAGTGCAGAATCATTCCTGGTGAGGGCCTCTGGGGTGGAGGTGTGTGTGGCGGGGGAGAGAGGGGGAGGCGTGAGGGACGGAGAGCAGTCAGGGAGGCTGTACGAGCTAGAATCCGCCCTCCTCTCACCTCATCTTGGAGATCGAAGGTGAACCAGGTTCTTGAGGTGCCAGGGAAAGACCTTGAAGATGGCGAGCGAGGGCAGGGGCGCCAGAAAAGCCATGGAGAATCTCAGGCCCAGGGATAGTTGGCATCCCCACCCCCAGCCCGCTCCGAGAGTATATCCCTGCCGGTGGGAGACGGAACCATCGCCGACGGTGCCAAGCTATGGGCTGGTTCCAAGAGGGCTCCAGAAAGGCTCCAGAAGGGGAGTTCTGGGCCTGGCGGGGCCGGCCGCCCAGGGTGAGATCCTGGTCGGGGACGGCTGGGGATGTGGAAGGTTTTGGCCTCTTTGCAGACTGCTCGCTGACACTGGAAGACTTCCTCCGCTACCAGCACCAGGCGGCACGGCGGGGAGGCAGCGCCAGGGTGCTCAGCGAGGAGCAGGAGGAGTGTGCCAGCCGCCAGTTCGCCGCCCTCGACCCCGACCGCCAGGGCCACGTGGAGTGGCCTGACTTCTTATCCCACGAATCCCTGCAACTGCTGCACCACCTGCGTCCCGAGGTGAGGCTCCAGGCCAGGGCGGGTGGTGGGGAGAGATTCCCTCCGGTGTTCATTCATTCATTCATTCAATTGTATTTATCGAGCACTTAATGTGTGCCCAGAACACTCTACTAATCGCTTGGGAGAGTGCAATGTAACAATAAGGAGACACATTCCCTGCCCACGACGAGCTTACATCTAGAGGGGGAGGCACACATTAATAGAAATAAATTACAGATATGTATTTAACTGCTGTGGGGCTGGGAGAGGGGGGTTGAATAAAGGAAGTGAGGCAATAAAGGGAGCCTGGTGGCCGGCAGGGTGGGCCACAGGGACTGCCCAGACAGCCACGAGGCCCCCTGGGTGGGCCCGTGGCCGGGAACATCACCCTGCCGGCCATCCACCGGCCAGCCCTGCCGAGGCTGGTGTGACAGGTTGGGAGGCCTGTGGAGAAGGAAGATTTGGCCCTTCTCCAAGAAGTTTAGTGGGGCAGAGAAGAGAGAAACCCTCAGTCCCTCGTGGATTCGGAAGGATCAGCCGGAAGGAGTGCCCGTGGGATCAGCCAGATCATCGCACTTATCGAGTGCTTACTGTGTGCGGGGAACTGTACTAAGCCTTTGGGAGAGGACAATACAACAACAGACACGTCCCATGCCCACGTCACGCTTACGAGCCAGAGGGGGAGACGGACAGTAATATAAATAATTACAGATAACGTTCGCAAGTGCCGTGGGGCCGGGAGCGGGGCATGAATGAAGGGAGCAGGTCAGGGTGATGCAGGAGAGTGGGAGAAGAGAGAAGGAGGGTTTAGTCAGGGAAGGCCTCTCGGGGGAGATGTGCCTTCAGTAAGGCTCTGGATGTGTAGGGGAGAATAACTGTGGGATTTGAGGAGGGAGGGCGTTCCAGGCCAGAGGCAGGAATTGGGCAAGGGGTCGGTGGTGAGATAGGTGAGGTGGAGGCAGAGCGAGAAGGTTAGAGGGGCAGGGTTGGGGCCAGTCGGGCTTCCTGACTCTCCTCTACTCTCCCCGAAGAACTCCCTGCTGAGGCTCCTCACGGCCAAGGAGCGGGACCGGGCCCGAGCTGCCTTCCTGGCCCAGGGCAGGGAGGGCCACATTAGTGAGACGGAGTGCCGGAAGGCCCAGCATGCCTGGTTCCGCAAGCGCCCCCGAGAAGCCCTGTCCTGCAACGTCAGGTATGGGATTGAGCAATCGGTGTCTGCCCCACTCACTCCCCTTCCTCCCCCTCGCTTCACTGAGGGTCCCAACTTATCCCTCTTTGTTTTATTGCCCCTTCCTCCGCACCTCCCCCTCCCACCGTGCTGCCCCCTGGGAGGAGAAGATTAGGGTGAACCCCTAGGGGAGAGTTGGGGGGGTAGGGGGGCAGACAAGTGGAAGAAGGCTCCGTCTCCTTCTAGTCCTGTTCCAACTCCATGTCCCTGTACATTCAGCATCAGCCACGTGGGACCAATGTCGGAGAGCAGCCCGGCCAGCAGCAACAGCGGCAAGAGCCAGGAGAAGCCCCTCCTCAAAGCTGACCAGGAAGAGCCCAGGTGAGTGAGCACCCCCTGCTTCTCCCTGAGATGATAATAATAATAATAAATAATGATATTTGTAAGCACTTACTATGTCCCAGGCACTATCCTCCGCCTTTACTGACCCGAGTGAGATCTTCTCCCGGTGGGTGAAATGTTGGGGTTTGGCCCTGCCTGGTGACTGCGTGCTTCGGGCCAGTTCAACCTTGACTTCCTCGGCCCCCAGCCCATTCCCCACAGCAGCGTCGCTGGGGCATCGGGAGCCTGCTTCAGCTTCCACTCTCTGGTCCCTCTCTAGGTCCATGGACTGGCCCACGTTCCTGAAGGAGAACGTCCTGTACATCCTGGCAGCCCGCCCCAACAGCGCAGCCGTTCACCTGAAACCTCCGGGATAGACGGGCCCGGCGCTCCTTGTTGGAGCAGGGAGAGGGGGGGTCTGGACACCGGACGGGGAGGGGGTGAGGGCTGGAGGTTCAGCCAGCGTCTTTCTTCGTTATCAGGCTTCGCGGCTGGGGATCTCCATAACCACCCCCTTCCGGGTCGGGAGCGGGCACCCTCAAGGAGAGGCTGTAGGAGACTAGAAGAGGGGACGCCCACTCCTCCGGGGCCCTGGCAGCTCCATGGTTCGTCTACTGCCGGGCAGAGAGGAATCCGGTTCCCCTGCCCCTCATCCATCTCTGCCAACCTTTCACCATGGAAGAAGACACTTCACGTCCCATCCCTGCCAGCCCTGCTTGAGTTCTGGTTTGTAATGGGTTGGAAGAGGACATACTGCTTTCCTACACAAGCCCCCTCGGTTTGCCAAAGGGGAATCCTACCCACAGTCCTCCACGCCGGCCAGCTTTGATTCTTGGCTTGGCCGAGGAAAGGTCACGGCTCTCTACCCTGCTCACTTAAATCCTTGCTTCCGAGAGCCCCAGCGGCTCCAGCTACCCTCCCCGACCCCTCAGCCCAAATCACTTCTCACCTTTTTAGCCACCCGAATCTGATGAGAAGACGACGCTCGCTCCCTCTGCTTCTATCGAAATCCTAATTCCCTGGGCGGAAGGAAACCCACCACCCTACACGCTGCCTTCAGTGTCACGGCATAAACCCATCCCAGGAGAGGGGGGCAATAGAACAGGCTACGTAGGAACAGAGGCCCTGCTGGGTGGGGGTGATTTGCCACCTGTTCTGTGATCCCCCAAGAACCAGCTGCCTCCTCCCGAGCCCCTCGCTCTGTTCCTCGCGGCCTCTTGTTTCAGATTGCATGAGGAGTCCTCCATTTGGGGCCACATGTCTTCTCCCATCATTCTCCCATCTCCCCTTGGCTCTGCTGTCGGGAGGAGAGGATCTCATCACTTCACAGTGCACATCTCCGCTCTGAGATGTGGAGGGAAGAAGAGCAGCACGGGACTCCTTACGCTCCTAGAATTCTAAGCCCCAGGGTGGGGAACGGTCCAAAGCTAGAGATGAGATGGGCAGGAATTTGGGCTTCCCCGTTGAAAGTCTGCGGCGAGTTTTACAGGAGTGTCACTGTAGGCACGAGCTGACTTGGTGGCGGGCCGAAGCAGAGCCTCAAGCGTCTCCTTGAGCGAGGTCCTTCCCGCCCTGGGGTGAGAGCCTACATTTCTGGCCTGTCTCTTCTAGTGGATCCTGGCTTTTAAGGCAACTAGGAGCCAAAGGGGGTCCCTTTCTCTTTCCCCAATTCTCCAGGGTTAACTGAGGCAATCTCATTTTGGGATATGACAGAAACACAATGAGCAGGCCAGTGGAGAGGTCTTGAGGAGGTGGAAGGGGTACCATTTTGAGCTCAAGGTCCCTTTCCAGTTGTGCTCTTTTCTTGACTCCCCGTGCCCTTTGTTCAGTTAAGTCCAAGGGTCACAGCTCTGGGATTCTACAATGGCAGAAAGAATGAGAGCAGCAGGTCACTGGGATTCTGAGAGGTAAAGAACAGAATCCAATCTCCAGAGGATCAATCAGTCAAGGGTATTTATTGAGCGCTTACTGTGTGCAGAGCACTGTACTAAGCACTTGAGAGAACAGTGCGAAAGAATTAGAAGACATGTCCCAAAGAGAAATGAGAGGAGAGATTCTGGGCAATGAAACCACGGAGCCAGCTTGTTTAGGGGGAAGGATGATGTTTGCTGAGCTGGAGATTTAAAACTCAGACTCCAGCCTTGGGCACAAGCTTGGCTTTGGGCCTTCGTCCAACCTACGAAGACGCCCGCGTTGGGCGAGGGGAGAAATGGCAATGGGTCGATTGCACCCAGAAAGGAGAGAGTAAAGAACTGTTTCTTGCACCAAATCCCCAAGCCTGGACTTTGTTTTCTTGAGGCCTTTTCTGGCCACAGCTCCAATAAACAAATCAGTCAATAAGTCATATTTATTGAGCACTTACTGTGTTGCTGAGCACTGTACTAAGTGCTTGGAGAGTATAATACAACAGAATCAGTAGACACGTCCCTGACACTCATCTTTCTCTCCTGCGCACCAGTTAGATTCCAGAGAAACATCTCTTCCTGCAACTGCTCTTAGGTCAGTTCCAAGAGGCACTTGGCCCCGACTCTCAAAAGCTCATGAAAACCGAGTTTGTTTTTTCTACCAGAGTTCCCTCCCATCCCAGAGAAGCTGCAGAGATGCAATTCCAGGGTCTCAGCTGCCAAGGCTGCATTGACCAGAGTTGGAGACCAAAATTGCCTTTAATCAAAGTCCCTGGGCTTTGCTACGGATGGAAGTTTAAGATCTTGCCCCAGCTTGAGGAGAACCTCTGGGTAGCACCAATCTGCCCGTCTCCCTCCTGGGCAGGGCCGGTTCCCGGAGCCCCTGCCGCCCACCTCATCGGGGACTGAATCGCAGCAGTGGAAGGTGCCACGTTCTCCTAGGGCAGGTGTTGAAAGCCACTTAGAAGCCCCAGGACCAGAACCTTCTGCATGAAAGGCACTCCCTGGGCTGGAAAGGCCCCTGAGAAGAGATCAAATGCTTAGAGCAAGGCTCTGCACACAGTAAGCGCTCAATTAAAATAACATGGATTGCCGTAGCCCATCCCCAGACTTTAGATCATCATTTTCCACCATCAAATTGACCAGGGACGCAAGCTGTACTTAACCCACCGGGGAAAGGAGAATCTAACTGACAGATTATCCCTTTAGCTGCTTGACCACCCCTCTTGCTGTTCTGGCCCATTTCCCCTGCTTCTGGCCTCAGCCCTTAGCCTCCATCTAACAACTCTTTATACATGGCCTCCTCTGGCTCTCTTACCCGACCTTCTTGGGGTGTTCTTCTTTCTGTTCTTCCAGGCTTGGCAAAACTGAATCCTGTTTTATTCTTGTTTGGACCTAATCAGTAGCCTCCATTTCTGCCCTCTCTTGGCTGACAGCGCCTACACAAGTTCTTGGTAGAGCGCTCAAGCGCTTAGTACAGTGCTATGCACCCAGTAAGCACTAAATAAGGAAGATTGAAAATTAAAAAAATTAAAAATACATAAATGCACACAGACACACGCGAGCTCTCTCTCGCTCTCTCTCTCTGTCTCTCTGTATCTCGTCTCCCCATCCCTGACAGACGTTGACTATGGCTTGAAGTCCTCTGGAGAAACCTCTTCCCCTCACCAGGCATCCCATTTAGTCCCTTTTCTCTCCCTCTGCTTCGCCCCACTTTTCCCACACTGAAATTAGGAGTTTCCAGCGTGGTTCTCGGTTTCTTGATCGCAGCACACAAAGGTCCTTGGGCAGAGCTGGCCCCCACCTCCACATCTACCTCTCCTCCCCCCACATTCCTGCAGTAGTGTTGCAGCTGGGAAGACCCGGCGGGGGAAGGTTTTGGCCAGAGCCTTCCGAAGCCTGAGCTGGGAGGTGCCGCCTCGGGCGGACCGTGGTGAGAGGAGGCGGCCGTTTTTTCTGGACAGCAGGGCCAAGTGGTGAGCAGCGAAGGGCCGTGGCTCTCAGCCATCTATCCGGTACACGTGGGTCGTCGTTGCCTTGGGCCAGGCACATCCACAGAAGAGAGACAGGTAACGGCAGCTCGGAGCCGCCATGGTGTCTCCGCCGAGTCCATTAAGCAGCCCACAGGCAGCCGGAGCCATTCGCTGTCTGGCCGGCAGTAAACTTAGCCAGTTATTGCCTTCTTCCAAACCACTTACTCCATATAACCTGGGGCCTGCAGGCGCGCACTGACCGGGAACAAGGCTGCCTCTGCCCACTGACCCGGAGACAGATGGGCCCGATGACAGGCGGCAGAGCCCAGGGCGGAGCCCGGATGTCCGGGAGGCATCCATCATACGACTCCTCTGATGCCCGGGCCGGCGGCACAATCCTGCACTGACTGATGGCATTCTTCGTGGTGTCCTGTGGGAGGAGGGAAATGGGACTCTCCTTGAGGTGACCCAGAATCCCTCTGGAGCTGGGGGCAGCCCCATGCCTAAGCAATAGTCTCATCCCTCCCATTCCGCACCCAGGCCTTGGGTCCCGCAGGAGGTTGGCACGGTAGCCTAGGGCCCGTTTTTTCTGCACTGCTGGGCCGCTGCCAAGAGAGCAGTCCAGAACCAGTTGCCTGGAACAGATGAGGCTGACCTGGGCCTGCAGCCCCAAATGGTAATTATATTTTCCTCTTCAGATTAACAAAGCCCCTTCTGGACCTAGACCCTGGCTGAGCCGTAGCTCTGTTTAACAGATGCCCAAAGGGGCTTCAGGAAGAGGAGTTGGGAGCCTGGGAGTGGAGCTGGGTTTCATCTGAGAGAGCTTTCTGCTTCCCCTGCCCTGATCCAAGGAGGGACCTGCTCCTTTCCCCTGGGGACCTCCCTCCACTGCCAGGGGCCAATGCCCAACCAACTGAAGCTGCCCATCTGCCTCTGCAATCTCTGCCAGCTCGAAAATGAAACGAGGGGGGAATCCTTCAAACCCCTCCCCGACACTTTTCCCTCACTGTGGTTGCATGCCCCCTCACTCCCCCCGCCCCCCCCAGCCCTGGTAGGTACCGAGGCCGAGGAGGGGCCCGACACGCACTGGACATACTAATAAAGAGATTCCCAAAGCAACCTCCGTCTCCCTGCTGAGCGCCCGTTACACCCGGAGGCGGCTTTCATGCTCGTTGCAACGAGGGGGGGGGCGGGGGCAGTGTTCTGGGGAGGAAGGAAATTGGCTGTTCCCTTCACAGAGCACTTCTGGACAGAGCATTAGGCTGGTTTGGCCAGGGGCTCAGATCTGCAGCCCTTCGGACAGGCCCCTACCGGAATTAAAGGAGAAGGAACGGCAGCCAGAGTGGACGGATGAGGCAGGGGGAAGAAAGCAGCCCGGGAGTTTTCCCACAGATCAGTGTGGGAATGTCCAAGGACGAGGGCGGGTCATGCCAGCCCAGGACATCTCAGCCCCTCCTTTCTAGAGTCTTTGAGCCATGTATGGCACACCGGGTTCCTTTCTCCCACCATCACCGGTTTATAACCAGCAGTAGCAGCAAAACCTTCCCATGAGCACCAAAAGAAAAACCAGACAGCCAAGAAAGAGAAGGGAAAAGGGTGGTTCAGAGTTGGGCTTTTTAGATACCAACCCCTGAGGGCCTGAAGAGTAGTCAGAGCTCTCTGCAGGCCCCAGAACAACTCCTGTGGTGCTTGGCGCCAGAGCTGTCTCCCTGACATATTACGACCCCAGATGCCACCACGGGCCTGAGGCCGGAGTCTTTAACTCCCGCAGTGAGATTTCAGTATCACCCTGCTCCCACCTTTCCCTACGGCTATGTTCTGAGCTCCCAGGGTTCAGAAGATGAGACGGGGTCGCCTGGATAGCAATATCTGCGTACGGCTGCTCCGGAAGTCCTACGCCGTCAAAAATGTTTTTCAAACGCCTACTGAGAGAGTAGCTGACCGTACTAGTGTTTGGCAGAGTAGAATAGAATTAGTAGAGTGCTCTGCACACAGTAAGTGCTCAATAAATACGATTGAATGAATGAATGAATGAATGAACCTCCAGGAGCTTACAGTCTAGTAGGGGAGAAAGACACTAAAACAAATTACACAGAGGAGGGAGCAGTGGAGTTTAAAGATAAGTGCCAAAGTGCTACAGGGGAGGGTTGAGGTGTGAGTCCCCAAGAATTTAGGAGATCTGGAAGCGCTGTAGTAGCCATTGTAAACTGTAAGCTCATTGTGGTCAGGGAATATGTCTGTTTATTGTTGTATTGTACTCTCCCAAGTACTTAGCACAGTGCCCTGCACACAGTACATGCTCAATAAATACGACTGAATGAATTGAATGAATGAAAAGGGGAAATTAATTGAGAGAGACCTCCTAGAGGGGTGATTTCAGGAGGACTTTGAAGAAGGGGAAAGCAGGGCGAGGTTATCACATTTGCTAAGTGCGCACTGTTTTTGTAAGGGCTGGGGTAGGTTCGAGTTAATCAGGTCAGACGGAGTCCCTGGTCCACGTGGAGCTCACAGTCTAAGTAGGCGGAGATCAGGTACTGACACCCCATTTTACAGGTGAGGAAACTGAGGCCCGGAGAAGTGAAGTGGCTTCCCTAAGGTCACACAGCAGGCAACCGGTAGAGTCACGATGAGAACCCAGGTCCCCCGATTCCCAGGACTCGTGCCCTTTCCACGCCGCTTTGCCATATGTGAAGGAGAGAATTACGGGGCGAGAAGAGTGCAGCGGGAGAGACAGGAAACAGGCACTGGAGTAGGTTGGCTGGAGGGGAAGAGGGTATGTGACCTGGAGTGTAGTGAGCGCAGAGTAGATAAGTAGAGGGGACAGAGAGCTGATAGATGTAAAGCTGACGGTCAAGATTTCACATGGCAGTCCGTGTCCTCGACACTGGAAATGTTCCTCTCCAGACTACACAGCATTATAGATGCCGTAGATTATACAGCAAATTGGGATGGATTACAGATAAGGTAACTGAGGCACAGAAAAGTTGTGACCTGCCCAAGATCACTCCTCAGGGAAATGGCGGGGCCGGGATTAGAACCCGGGTCCTATGAACCCCAGGCTCTTGCTCTTTCCACTAGGCCAGGCTACTTCCAGTAAGCGGCGACCAGAATGGCAGGAGATTATTCACAGAGTGCCTCCTGAAAGTGATAACTTTTCAAAAGGACTTTGAAGGAGGGGAGGGACGCGATTGCTGAAGATGAGAGAAGGGAAACGGGAGGTTCCAGGCGGGAGGATATGTATAAACGATGACCCGCTGAGATCCCAAGAAAATCCCAGTTGTTGGCCTACTTGGACCTCGTCCATGGCCACGGTGGACGCTTTGGGAGATGGAGCGTTCAGCAGCCGTGAAACCATCAGGAGCCTCTAAGGAGCTGGAAATAGAGGACTTTCTGCTCCTCATTTCCATGCTCAAGTCTTCACCCCAGGAATGCAGCAATTTCCCCTGGAAATTTTTCAGAATTGGCCAGAGATGGGTGAGCCAAAAGCGAAGAGGGTTAGGAGGCTAGCTTGGGAGGAGTGGTCAATGCGGGCAGGGCAAGAGTAAGTCACTAAGAGAAATGCAGATCAGTCAGTGGCAAGAAGGACTGTCAAGTCCTGAGAATGATTATTCATTCATTCATTCATTCGTTTTTATTGAGCACTTACTGTACTTGGGTAAGCACGATGTAACAGTGAAGATACATTCCCTGCCCACAATAGACAAACAGTATGAACAAACTTACTGACTCAATCTTTTACTGACAAAGAGAGATCTGATTTTGCATAATATAAGACAGTAATTGGGCATTCACTGTGGCAACCATATGGCCCATAGCTAGGTGATGCCAAGTGCCCAGGAAACAGGGCAGAGTTGTGCTGAGTTGGGGGCGGGGGGGCAATCGCGAACCCCATATGGGACAGATACTGGGTCCAACCTGATTAACTTGTATCTGACTAGTGCTCAGAACAGTGGTTGGCGAATTGTAAGCACTTAACAGATACCATAATAACAAATACGATAATAATAGTAATAATGACCAGAAATTATCTAGAAATCACAGCTCCCTTCCTTCTACCTGTCCTGCCATCTCCTGCCACAGAGCTCTCTAGAGGCTGCCAGCCCCCCCCCCCCCCCCCCCCCCCCATAACTGACCCAGGGCCCGGAAGAAAAGGTACTTAAGGAAGAGAAAGGAGGGGAGCAAAGAAAGGGAAGAAAAGAGGGAAAGAGGAGAGTGGGAAAGGAGAAGGTAGGAGGGAAGGAAGGGAATGGAGAAGCGTAGATGATAAAAAAAAATAAGACAGAGGGAAGGAGAAGAAAGGTGGGAGGAAGGAAGTAGAGTGTAAACGGTCTCATTTTTCTCTCTCCCTCACTTCCCCCTCCTTCCACGCACTGCATACAACCGGACAGGGACTCGGTCCCAGATTCCTCATTTGAAAATCAAGGTGGGGAGTGGGAGGAGGAAGGAAGGGAGGGGGAGTTGGGGGGGAAGGGGGAGAGTAGAAGGAGGTGGGAGAGGAGGGAGAAGGGGAGTAGAAGAAGGGGGAGAGGAAGGAAAAGAGGGAAGAAGGGAGGGGGGAGGAGGGAGAAGGGGGAGAGGAGGGAAAAGGGAGGAGAGGAGGGAAAAGGGGGAAGGAGAGGGGGAGAAGCGAAAAGTGGGAAGGAGAGGGGGAGAAGGGAGGAGAGGAGGGAAAGGGGAAAAAGGGGGAGGGGGGGAGAAGAAAAAAGGGCGGAGGAGGGGGAGGGAGAGGAGGGAGAAAGGGAATAGGAGAAGGGGAAAGGGGAGAAAAAGGAGGGAAAAGGGGGAGGGAGGGAAGGGGGAGGAGGGGAAAGGGGGAGGCAGAAGGGAAGGAGGGAGAAGGGGAAGATAGAGGTGGGAGAAGGAGAGGGAGAGGAGGGAAGCAGCGCGGCTTAGCGGCAAGAGCCCGGGTTTAGGAGTCAGAGGTCGTGGGCTCTAATCCCAGCTCCGCCACTTGTGACCTCGGGCAAGCCGCTTCGCTTCTCTGTGCCTCCATTACCTCATCTGTAAAATGCGGATGAAGACTGTGAACCCCACGTGGGACAACCTGATGACCTTGTATCCACCCCAGTGCTTAGAACAGTGCTGGGCACATAGTCTGCGCTTAACAAATATCATCATCATTATTATTATTATTAAAAGGGGGAGGAAGAGGAGGAAGAAGGGATGGGGAGGAGGGTGCGGGGGGAAGAATGCTCTCCATCCCCTTGCCCCCTCCTACCTCACCTCCCTTCTCTCCTTCTCCATCCCACTCCCCTCCTCTGCCGCCGCTAACCTCCCCACTGCGCTTCTTTCTGGCCTGTCCCGTCGCTCACCCCCGGCCCACGTCCTCCCCCTGTGTCCCGGAACGCCCTCCCTCCTCACATCCACCAAACTAACTCTCTTCTCCTCTTCAAAGCCCTACTGAGAGCTCACCTCCTCCAGGAGGCCTTCCCAGACTGAGCCCCCCCCCCTTTTCCACTGCTCCTCCTCACCTCCCCATCGCCCCGACTCCCTCCCTCTGCTCTAACCCTTCTCCGCCCCCCCAGCACTTGTGTATATATATATATAGAATATATTATTCTATTTATTTTGTATGTGTATATACCTATAATTTTATTTCTCTATTTTCCCCCTTCTAGACTGTGAACCCGCTGTTGGGTAGGGATTGTCTCTATCTGTTGGCGAATTGCACCTTCCAAGCGCTTCGCCCAGTGCTCTGCACTCGGTGAGCGCTCAATAAATACGATCGTATGAGTGAATGAAGGGAGGGGCCGGCGTGGCCGAGGAGGGGCTGGCTGGCTAGCTGGCCGGGTGGCTGACTGGCCAGGGCCCCTCCGGGAAAGGATGTTGGCGGCGCCTTCTGCTGTTGCCCTGGCAACCGATGTTGCCCCGGCAACCGCCGCCGCCCCGCTTGGCCCGTGGACCAGGGAAGGCCCGCCGCTCGCCCCTCGCCCCCCGGGCTCTCCCGACCCCTCTTTTCCCTCCCAGACCACCCCAGTCTGACGTTTTTCTGACCAGCAGCAGCTAGCGCCTTCAGCCCGGGCGCCCTCAATCCTGTGCCCTCAGCCCTGTGCCCTGTGCCTCGGGTCCCAAGCCCTGTGCCCTGAGCCCCGAACCTTGTGCCCTCATCCCTGAGCCCTGAGCCCTGTGCCTTGGGTCCCAAGCCCTGTGCCCTGAGCCCTGAACCTTGTGCCTTCATCCCTGAGCCCTGTGCCCTGTGTCTTGGGTCCCAAGCCCTGTGCCCTCTGCCCCAAGCCCTGTGCCTTGTGTCCTGTGTCCTGAGCCCTGAGCCTTGAGCACTGTGCCTTGTGCCCCAAGCCCTGTGCCCTGAGCCCTGAACCTTGTGCCTTCATCCCTGAGCCCTGTGCCCTGTGTCTTGGGTCCCAAGCCCTGTGCCCTCTGCCCCAAGCCCTGTGCCTTGTGTCCTGTGTCCTGTGCCCTGAGCCTTGAGCACTGTGCCTTGTGCCCCAAGCCCTGTGCCCTGAGCCCTGAACCTTGTCCCCTCATCCCTGAGCCCTGTGCCCCAAGCACTGTGCCCTGAGCTGAGCCCTCTGCCCCAAGTCCTGTACCCCGAGCCCTGTGCCCCAAGCCCTATGCCCTGTGTCCCAAACCTTGTGCCCTGTGCCCTCAGCCCTGTGCCCTGTGTCCTGTGCCCTCAGCCCTCCTCTCTGTGCCCTGTGTCCTCATCCCTGTGCCCAGGACCCGCCGCACTTCTGCACGTATCCGTAATTTGTTTATTTATATTAATGTCTGTTTCCCCCTCTAGACTGCAGGTTCGTTGTGGGCAGGGAATGTGCCCACCACCTCTAGTGTATGGTAATAATAATAATGTTGGTATTTGTTAAGCGATTACTATGTGCAGAGCACTGTGCCAAGCGCTGGGGTCGATACAGGGTCATCAGGTTGTCCCTCGTGAGGCTCACAGTCTTAATCCCTATTTTACAGATGAGGTAACTGAGGCACAGAGAAGTGAAGTGACTTGCCCACAGTCACACAGCTGACAAGTGACAGAGCCGGGATTCCAACCCATGAACCTCTGACTCCCAAGCCCGAGCTCTTTCCACTGAGCCAAGCTGCTTCTCTAATAATGATAAGGTTGGTATTTGTTAAGCGCTTACTATGTGCAGAGCACTGTTCTAAGCGCTGGGGGAGATGCAGGGTCATCAGGTTGTCCCTCGTGAGGCTCACGGTCTAATCCCCATTTTACAGATGAGGTAAGTGAGGCCCAGAGAAGTGAAGTGACTTGCCCACAGTCGCACAGCTGACAAGCGGCGTAGGCGGGATTCGAACCCATGACCTCCGACTCTCAAGCCCGGGTGTGGTACTCTCCCGAGCGCTCGATACAGTGCCAGCTCTTAGACCAGTGCGTGGTACGTAGTAAGCGCTTAACAAATACCATTATTGTTATTAATCGATGCTATTGATGGATTGATGGATTGATTGACAACCCCCCCATCGAGGGCAGAGAACCGAAAGGGGGAGACGGCGGTTGGACTGTGGCCTGCAGCGCCCTCTGGTGTTTCTGGGGCAGAACTGGCTCCTCTGCGGCGTCGGGGCGATGGGGAATTGGGGAGACGCCCCCCGCCCCACCAGAGAGGCCTTCTCCCTCCTCTTCTTCTTCCCCTTAATCCTCCTCCTCCTCCTCCTCCTCCACCTCATCCCGGCCTCTTCCTCCCCTCCTCCCTTCCCCGGATAGCAGCCTCGTGCATTCCCAGCGCTCAGTACAGCGCTCTGCACACAGTAAGCGCTCAATAAATAGGATTGAAGGAAGGAAGGAAGGAACAGCCACCCCGATGCAGAGCGCGGCCACACGAGGCCGCTACTGAGCTGCAGACTTATTATTATTAATAATAATAATGATAACGACGACGGTATTTGTGAAGCGCTTACTATGTGCCGAGCACTGTTCTGAGCGCTGGGGTAGGTACAAGGTCATCAGGTTGTCCCACGCGGGGCTCACGGTCTTCATCCCCATTTTCCAGATGGGCCCAGAGAGGTCAAGCGACAGGCCCAAAGTCACCCAGCTGATCGGTGGCGGACGCGGGATTAGAACCCACGACCTCTGACTCCCAAGCCCGGGCTCTTTCTACTCTATTAATATAATATTCACTCAATCGTATTTTTGAAGCTCTTACTGTGTGCAGAACACTGTCCTAGGCGTTTAGGAAGGTGTAAGGCAACGATGAAGAGTGACAATCCCCTGCCCACAGCGAGCTCACAGTCCAGAGGTGATAATGGTATTGGTTAAGGGCTAATTATGTGCCAAGCCCTGTTCTAAGCACCGGGGTAGATACAAGAACACAGTCCCTGTCCCGCATGGGGCTCACAGTCTCAATCCCCAATTTACAGATGAGGTCGTTTAGGCACGGAGAAGTGGAAGCGATTTGCCCAAGGTCGCACGGCAGACCCGGCGCAGAGCCGGAATTAGAGCCCAAGTCCTCTGACTCCCAAGCCCGTGCTCTTTCCACCAGACCATCCCGCCCCTCCTCTGGTTCTCTCCTACTCTCTCGCTCTCCCCCTTCCGCATCTCCCCTGCCCACCCCTCTTACGTCCGCCTCTGACCGGGCCTCTCCGGAAACTGCCATCCTGGGATGACCCGGGGACCGGGTCGGGAAGTTAGCGGATTGATCGGAGCGGGCAGAGCTGAGGTGGGCTATCTGGACAGTGGTGCCCTCTCCTCGGCAGTCCTTATCCCGGGCTTGCTGGGATCGATCTGGGGGGGCTCAAAAGCAGGGCCGGCGGCGGGACGGCACGAGGGCCGGGCCCCATCTGGGGCGCCCCATCCGGGGCAGGGTGGGGGGCGAGGCTGACGGGGGTGGCGAGAGGGGGGCCCACACAGGGGATGACCCGAAAGAGAATGGAGCGGGGCAGAGGTGGGGATGAGGCAAGGGCAGGATGTGAAAAAAGTCAGGTTGAGGGCAGGATAGGCAGACACTGGGAAAAGGGTGGGGAGGAAAATTAGGTTGGGATGGAAATGGGATGGAGAGAGAGAACCCTATCCCAACCTGGGTCCCATTTCGGGATCCCCTCAAGAGGTGTGGCAGAGAACAAAGGGTACAACCATCGAAGACCAAATAATATCAAAGAGAGGCACAGAGGACAGATGGGGACACGTAAAAAATAATGGGACTTGTTAAGGTCTTATTTACTAAAGTGCCGAGCACCGTTCTAGGCGCTAGGGTAGGTACAAATTGATCACGTTGGTCACAGTCCCTGCCCCACATGGGGCTCCCAGTCTCAATTCCCATTTTACAGATGAGGTAACCGAGGCCCGGAGAAGTGAAGTGACTTGCCCACGGTCACCCAGCAGACAGGTGGGGGAGCTCGGGATTAGAATCCAGGTCCTTCTGACTCCCAGGCCCGTGCTCTACCCGCTAAGCCACGCGCCGCTTACCGACCCAGTGGAGCGGCACGATGGGGAAAAGTGGACGGAACGGACAGGCAGACAGGGTGGAAGGGCAGAGGGGCCAAAGAGACAGCGTTGACCCCAACACCGAGGAAAAGGGGACAGGTGGACGGGCAGGAGGGTTAGACGGCTGGGACAGGAGGACGGACAGGCCTGGTATACATCATGGTCACGTGGAGCGGTGGGACAGAGGATGTGGTAGGCAGAGAAAAGCAGGGCAGAGAGGCAGACTGGACCCCGGCTGGGCTGGGGGGGCTAACAGGACAAATGGACAAACGAGACAGACAGGCAGAGAGGTCCAACAGAGGTGGGACCGACAGAAGGGATGAAAGACTGGATGGTGGGAGAAGGCAGGGAGACGGGAAGGACAAATGAACGGACAGGATAAAGAGCAGACAGACAGACGGAAGGGAAGACCGCGCTCAAGGACGGGCAGACAGACAGGCGGGCGGAACGAAGACTGAACGAACAAGCCAACGGAAGGAACCAGGTTGCCGCAGGAAGCCCCAGGGGCCAGGCGGGAGAGGTGGACTGATTCCCCGCCCAGCAGCCCCGCAGATGGACCCAGGCCCCAGAGGGCAACTGAGGGCAGGGCCGGAGCCACCTCCATCAAAATAGAAATTCCATCCCCTTCCAGAGGGGTGGGGGAGGGCTAAATGAGGAAAAAGGCGGGAGGAACAGCCTGGCGCAGTGGATAAGACACGGGTCTGGGGGCAGAAGGACATGGGTCCTAATCCCAGCTCCGCCACTTGTCCTGCTGTGTGACCTTAGGCGAGCCACTTCCCTTCTCTGGGCCTCAGTTACCTCCTCTGTAAAATGGGGGTTGAGACTGTGAGTCCCACTTGGGACAGGGACCGTTTCCAAGCCTTGTATCTCCCCCAGCGCTTAGGGCAGTTCCTGGCACCTAGTAAGCGCTTAACGAATCCCACGCCGCCGCCGCCGCCGCCGCCGATGACATTCAGCTCGGGGAAGTAAAAGCAGGGCTGAGGGCTTGGGGGGAGAGGAAGCTGGATGTCCTGAGTCCTCCCCGTCCCTACCCCCAACCGCTTGATCTCCATGGGCAACGAAGCCTCGCACAGCCGCTCCATCCGCCCCCAGAGCCTGGCAACCATAGGGGTCCCTAGCAACCGCTGCCTCAGCAACGAGGGCGGGAAGGGAAGCAGAACCTGGCAACGGGGCTTGACTGGGATTGCGGAGGGGAGGGACGGACATTAAGATTCCTCCAACCCCCTCCCCACCCCCCCATCCGCACACCCAACCGCCGCTTCACTCTTCCCTTCCCCCGGCCCCCCCAGAGGAGCGGACCCCGAGCATCCTGAAAGGCAGCCCACGTCATCGCTCGGTACCCCATCCCCACCCAACCCAGCCGCCCCCGCCAGCTCCGGGCCACGGGAGCAGGGGGCTGGGACTCTGACGTCTCTGTGGGGGCTGGGAGAACCGAGTGGGGGGAACTCGGAAGTGACACAATCACACATATACACACACCCACATCCCCGGAGGCATCCTGGCCCACAGTATCCCCCAGACACACGCAAGCACCCACCTGATTATGCTCACACACTCTCACACACTCTGTGGCATATATTACCACGTTCCCTCATGCACATTCACACGCCACCACGCACTTACATACATATGGTGTCGGGCGCACACGCGGAGTATCTCTATTAACTTCGATTCCCCCTTTGATTCTTCCTTTGACCTCTCACCGAGTCAATTCCCAAGTTTATTGGCCCCGCGAGGAAGGAAGCCCAGGGCAGGTGCTTCCGGTCTGAGCAAAGGTCAGAAAGGAGCTCCAGTACAAGCGTTCATCTTTTTTTTTTACGGTAGGCGTTAAGGGCTCACTCTGCGCCTGGCACTGTAATAATAATAATTAGGGTATTTGTTAAGCGCTCACCATGGGCCAGGAACTGTCCTAAGCCCTGGGGCGGATATAAGCAAATCGGGTTGGACCCGTCCCCGTCCCACGTGGGGCTCGCAGTCCCGCTCCCCATTTTACAGGTGAGGTAGCTGAGGCGCGGAGGAGTTCAGCGACTCGCCCAAGGTCACACGGCAGACTAGTGGCAGAGCTGAGGTTAGAACCAGTGACCTTCTCGCTTCCCGGCCCTTGCTCTGTCCACTACGCCCTGCTGCTCTTCGGAGTACATAATGTAGTACGTACTCGGTACACACTGTACTAAGCGCTGAGTGTACGTCTTCACTGCACACAACTGTTTACACACCTATGCTGAACGCACACACCGTACACACCCACTAAGAGCACACCACATACAAATAGGGAATACGTATCCACCCAGAAATACACCGGCACACAGCATTCCCCATATACCCACAAGCACACACACCACCTCACACACAAGGTCACACAATTCGTTCCTACACACTGCGACGACACACTGCGTACACTAGGTCACGCAGGGAGCGTGCAGTCTTCAGAGACCTCACAGCTTCTCTGTGCCTCGGTTCCCTCATCTGTAAAATGGGGATTAAGAACGGCGGACAACCCGATTACCTTGTATCTACCCCAGCGCTTAGAACAGTGCTTGACGCACAGTAAGCGCCTCACACATACCATCATCGTCATTATTATCATACATGTATGGTGCAACTTCCATGTACACGTATACTCAGTCTCGTGTTCACACATTTATATTTATACACTACAATCCCTCTGTATACACACTCACTGCCTGCACTCATTGTGTTTCTTGTTTATCCAAAGTACATACACACGTCTTTTTTTGCACTTCCTAAAGCACACCATGCGCACAATGTACGCACTTTCACACCTCACGCTCTGCCCCTGAAATCTGGAGAAGCAGCGCGGCCAAGTGGATAGAGCCCGGGCCTGAGGGTCAGAAGGACCTGAGTTCCAATTCTGGCTCTGCCACTTGTCTGCTGTGTGACCTTGGGCAAATCGCTTGGCTTCTCTGGGCCTCAGTGACCTCATCTGTAAAACGGGAATAGAGACTCCGAACCCCACGCGGGACCCGGGCTGTATACAACCTCATTAGCTTGTATCTACCCCAGCCTTTAGTGCGGTGTCCGGCGCATAGTAAGCGCGAAACGAATACCATAAAAAAATCGAGGTGAAGGACTGCTGGGAGGAGAGAAAGTCTGAGGGGGCAGGGGGACAGAAGTAGCCCTCCTGCACCCTTGGAAGGTGAGGGTTGCAGGAAGAGGTTACCGAGAGATGGAGAGAGGGAGAAGGCGGGCAAGGCGCAGGGAAAAGGGAGAGAGAGGCAGGCAGGAACAGCTGGTAGGACAGACACCAGAAAAGGAAGCAGCGGGTGCTGGTGAAATAAGGACAGAGCTCGTCAGTCGCCCACAGCCCGGGCTCAGCCAGCACCCTCTCCTGCACTGTCTGCTGAGGGCTGGGGAGAGAGGGGAGGGAGAGGGAATCTGGGGGAAGGGAAGGGGCAGTGAGAAGAGGGAAGACCCAGGAAGACGGGGGCAGTCAGGGGAGGAGGCAGAGATGGAATGGGAGGGAACCTGGGGATAGACAGTTGAGATCTTTGGGGACAAAAATGGGGAATTTGGAGACAGACACAGGGGACGTGGAAACAGACTGACAGGGACGAGGGGATTCGGGGACAGGCAGGCTCGGGGAACAGGAGGACACAGGACAGACGTGGGCCTGGGGGGGAGCTGGGAAAACGGGAGGTCACCCAGCCTCGGGGGCTCTGGGGAAAGATGGACTTTGCAGGGATTTGTCCTTCAGGCATAGGGGTTATGAGAGCAGGGAGACCCGGGCTCGGGGACAAGGGGGATTTGAGGATCGACAGACCCCAGGGAAGCAGGAATTAGGTCTCCACTCCATCTCTCCCCTTCCGGGCGAGACCCCCCAACCCATCCCCCGCTCTGTGGAAGGTGGAATGGGGAGAAGATGGAGAGAGTTCCCAGGGGGACCCCTGGGCCCTGTCCCTTCCCAGAGGCCCAGCTCCCGGCTCCCGGACCCGTGCCCCCCTTTCTCCTCCTCGGAAGCCGCCCCCGCCCCCGCCCGCACAGATGGTTCCCGGGAGACGGTGACGTGAGTACCAACCCGGCAGACACACACACACACACACACACACACACACACACACACACACACACCCCGTCTGCTCAGGCGGCCACCCCCGCAGCCCCCTCCCCTCCACCGCCCAGCCTGGCTCAGTGGCAAGAGCCCGGGCTTGGGAGTCAGAGGTCGTTGGCTCTCATCCCGGCTCCGCCGCCCATCAGCTGGGTGACTCTGGGCAGGTCGCTTGACCTCTCTGGGCCTCGGTTCCCTCATCTGGAAAATGGGGATGAAGACTGTGAGCCCCCAGTGGGACAACCTCATTACCTTGTATCTCCCCCAGCGCTTAGAACAGTGCTCGGCACATAGTAAACGCTTAACAAATACCATCATCATCATTACTATTATTACTCCCTGGCCGGAGTGGAGAAGATCGAGATAGGCCGAGATGAGATCGGCCGAGACGGGATAGGGATAAGCTGGGTTGGGATGGGCTGGGCTGAGTTAGGATAGGATGATGATGATGATAATGATAATAATGGTATCTGTTAGTCATTTACTATGTGCCAAGCACTGTTCTAAGCGCTGGGGTAATTGGGTTGTCCCATGTGGGGCTCAGTCTTTATCCCCATTTTACAGATGAGGTCACTGAGGCCCAGAGAATAATAATAATAATGGTATTTGTTAAGTGCTTACTATGTGCAAAGTAGTGTTCTAAGTATTAGGGTAGATACAACGTAATCGGGTGGTCCCACGTGGGGCTCACAGACTTCATCCCCATTTTACAGATGAGGTAACTGAGGCCCAGGGAAGTGAAGCGGCTTGCCCAAGATCACACAGCAGGCAAGTGGCAGAACTCGGATTAGAACCCATGACCTCCTGACTCCCAAGCCCGGGCTCTTCCCACTAAGCCAGATGGGCTGGGCTGGGATAGAATGGCATGAGATGCGATGGGGTGGGATGGGAGAGGATGGGGTGGAATGGGAGGGAATAGGACGGGATGGGTCGGGTGCTGGGTACCCGAGGGTCGGAGCAGGGATGAGGGAAGAAGTGGCTGCCGCCGGCACGCACTCGGCAGAGCCCGGGCAGGAGGCTACTAACCTCGGAGGCGCTTGATAGACGGAGAGGAGGTTCCCTTCAACTGAAGTGGCCAATCGGTGATGCCTCTCCCTTGGCCTTGCTCCCACCTGTCACCGTGTCCCACCCCGCTCCTCCCCTATGTGGGACAAGGACAGTGTCCATTCATTCGTTCCATCGCATTTATTGAGCGCTTACTGTGCGCAGAGCACTGTAGTGAGTACTTGGGAGAGTCCGGTGTAACAATAAACAGATACATTCCCTGCCCACAACTAGCTTACAGTCTAGAGGGGGAGACAGACATAAATATAAACAAATAAATTACAGGTATGTACATAAGTGCTGTGGGGCTGGGAGGGGGGATGAACCGAGGCAGCAAGTCAGGGCGACGCAGAAGGGAGTGGGGGACGAGGAAAGGGGGCTTAGTCAGGGAAGGCCTCTTGGAGGAGATGAGCTTTCAATAAGGATCTGAACCGGGGGAGAGTCATGGTCTGTTGGATTTGAGGAGGAGGGAGTTCCAGGCCATAAAGAGGATGTGGGCGAGGGGTCAGTGGTGAGATCGATGAGTTGGAGGTACCGTCAGAAGGCTTAGCAATAGAGGAGCGAAGTGAGCCGGCTGGGTTGTAGTAGGAGAGTAGCTAAGTGAGGTAGGAGGGGGCAAGGGGATTAAGTAGGTTAAAGCCAGTGGTGAGGAGTTTTTGTTTGATGCAGAGGTGGAGGGGCAACCACTGAAGGTTCTTGAGGAGCGGAGAAACCTGCCCTGAACGTTTTTGTAGAAAAATGATCTGGACAGCGGAGTGAAGAATGCACTGGAGTGGGGAGAGACAGGAGGCCGGGAGGTCAGCAAGGAGCCTGATACAGTAAGCAAGGTGGGAGAGGGTATGGGATTATATTAACGTGGTAGCATTTTAGATGGAGAGGATAGGGTGGATTTTAGCAATCTTGAGAAGGTGGGACCGCCAGGATTTAGAGATGGATTGAATATGTGGGTTGAATGAGAGAGAGGAGACAAGGATAACACCACTGGTTACAGGCTTCCGAGGCGGGAAGGATGGGGGTCCCATCTACAGTGATGGGACAGTGAGTGGGAAGACGGCGTTTGGGAGGGAAGATAAGCTGTTTTGGTCACGTTAAGCTTGAGGGGACAGGAAGATATCCAAGTAACGATGTCTTGAAGGCAGGAGAAAACGTGAGACTGCAGAGAGGCAGAGAGATCAGGGCTGGAGATGTAGATTCGGGAGTCGTCCGCATCGAGGTGGGAGCTGAGGCCATGGGAATGAATGAGTTCTCCAAGGGAGTGGGTGTAGATGGAGAATAGAAGGGGATCTAGAACTGAACCTGGAGGGACCCCCACAGTTAGGGGGTGGGGGGCAGAGGAGGAGTCTGTGAAGGAGACTGAGAATGAATGCCCAGAGAGATGAGGAAAACCAGGAGAGGACAGGGTCAGGGAAGTCAAGGTTGATAATGTTTCCTTGGGAAGCGGGTGGTGGCCAGTGTTGAAGGCAGCTGAGAGGTCAAGGAGGACTAGGATGGAGTAGAGGTTGTTGGTTTTGGCAAGAAGGAGATCATTGGTGACCTTTGAGAGGGAGGTTTCTGTAGAGTGAAGGGAACAAAAACCAGATTGGAGGGGGTCAAGGAGAGAATGGGAGGAGAGGAATTTGAGACAGCTGGTGTAGACAACTCGCTCAAGGAGTTAGGAGAGGAATGGAAGGAGGGAATGAGGTCGTAACCGGAGGGAGCTTGGGGGTCCAGGGAAGGTTTTTTCAGAATAGCGAAGACACGGGCGTGTTAGAAAGCAGTGGGGAAGAAGCCATGAGAACAGTTGGAGATGGTTGTTAGGGAGGGAAGAAGGGAGGGAGCGAGGGTTTTGATAAGGTGAGAAAGAATGGGATGGGATGGGATGGGATGGGATGGGATGGGATGGGATGGGATGGGATGGGATGAGCAGGTGGAGCAGGTGAATTTTGAGAGGAGGCAGGAGATCTCCTCTAGAGATATTGCTGGGAAAGATAGGAGAGTTGAAGAGAGGGCAGGAGGGGGGAAGTACTGAGGAAGGGCAGGGGAGATTTCAGGGAGATCATGCATGACGGTGTCAGTTTTCTTAATAAGTAGGAAACCAGGTCACTGGGGGCAAGGGATAGGAGAGGAGCCTTGAGGACAGAGACAAAGGTCTGGAACAACTGGCGAGGGCAATGGGTGTCGTTGTCCATAAAGGTGGAGAAATAATTCTGCCGGGCAAAAGAGAGGGCAGCGTTAAAGCCGGCAAGGATAAACTTGAAGTGAACCAAATCAGCCTGATATTTTGGCTCGTGCACAAGAGCGAAGGAGGGGAACTGTGCATTTGATCCAGGGCTGTGGGTTAGTGGTACGAGACCAATGAAGGGAGAGGGGAGCGAGGGAGTTGAGTTCAGTAGAGAGGGTGGTGTTGTCAGCGTCAGTTTGGTCATCAAGGGAAGGTAGTTTGGTTTTGGAGGCTAAGTAGGGTGTGATGAGTTGAGAAAACTGGATGGGCTCTAAAAATCGGAGGTAACAGTACAGATTGACTGGGAGGAGGTGCGAGGGAGAGAAGGCAAGCGAGGAGGTTGTGCTCCGATAGAGGGATGTCAGAGTCGGTGAGGGTTGAGATTGTACAAGTAGCTAGAGAGGATGAGATCGCGTGCGCGTCCAGGTCGGTGAGTGGGCTAGGTGGGGTGGAGCAGGAGATCGGGGGAGTCGAGGAGTGATAGAAGGCCGGTAGCGGAAGGGTCAACGGAAACATCTGCGTGGTTATTGAAGTCCCCAACGATCCACATAGGCGTGGAGAAAGAGAGAAGGAATATGAGGAGGGGATCGAAATGGTTAAACAAGTTGGAGGTGGGACCTGGGGGGCGGTAGTGGGGTCTTTTGGGGGTGGGAACAGCGCAAGGGGTCGGAAGGGGTTGGATGGGAGTGAGTCGACGGGGGTCCACGCAGGAGGAGGGGGACGTGGGGTTGCAGAGGGACAGGATGACAGGAATAGGGTGGGGAGGAGGGGTGGGAGTGGGGCAAGGGGTAGGGAGGGGTTGGGTGGCAGAGGGGAGGATTGGGATGGGCTGACTGGAGAGGGAGCGGCCTGAAGGGTTGTGGTGGAGCCTGTAACCGAAGTAAAAGAAAGGAGTCAGGAGGTCCCAATCTCGGCTCCGCCGATTGTCTGCTGTGTGACCTTGGGCTGATCCCGTCACCTCCCTGTGCCTCAGCTTCCTCACCCGGAGAATGGGGATCGAGACGGTGAGTCCCACATGGGACAGGGACTGAGGTCATGGGCTCTCATCCCGGCTCCGTCACTTGTCAGCTTGGAATCGCCCCCAATTCCTCCAACGTCCCTTACCCCTCCCCAGTTCTTCCCTGAGGGTGGGCTTCCTCACCTCTGAGGTCACTCTGGGCAATCTGGGGCATTCCTGAGGTGTCTCTGCACATTTCATAATGTCCTCGGGGTTGGGAATCTGCTCGGGCCTTGTGAAAAGGTCACAAGGTCACGGTCGGGTCAACTAATATGACCTGTGTAAGGGGGGAATTTCTAGCTGATTGTCTGGAGAATGGAGGGAGGTGGGCGGGCGGGGGGAGAGTTTTCCTTCAATATTTCCATCATCAATAGTCTTCCTGGTGATGTTGGGATGGTCTCTTCTTGTTGGAGACCTTTCTCTGCTCTGCATGTTGCCAGAGACACCTGCCCTGCTCCCAAAATCCTACCTTTTGTGTTACTGCCAGTGATTGCCTGCCCACTCTGCTCTTCTGCTCCTCCCCATACGTGATGATGATGATGATGATGATGATGAGCTGTGATGATTAGCACTGTTCTAAGTGCTGGGGGAGATACAAAGCAATCAGGTTGTCCCATGTGGGGCTCGCAGATGAGGTCACTGAGGCATTGAGAAGCTCAGTGACTTGCCCAAAATCATACAGCTGATAAGTGGCAGAGGCGGGATTAGAACACACCACTTCTGACTCCCAAACCCGTGCTCTTGCCACTAGGCCGTGATGCAGTTTGAGTCCCCCAGCATCGCCCTCGTGGCCCCAACCCTAATAATAATAATAATAATAATAATAATAATACTGATGGTATTTGTTAAGCATTTACTATATGTCAGGCCCTGGGGGAGATACAAGCTCATCAGGTTGGACACAATCCATGTTCCACATGGGACTCACGGCATTAATCTCCATTTTTACAAATGAGGTAACTGAGGTACAGAGAAGTTAAGTGACTAGCCCACAGAGCCAAAAAGTGACGGAACCGAGATTAGAACCCAGGTCCTGCTGGCTCCCAGGCCCGTGCTCTATCCACTAGGCCACAATGCTTCTCAGTGTCTGCCACCAATGTCGGGAGGCCGGGGGATCCTAACTGGTCAGGCCCCGCTCTCCAGAGGGGAAAAGGAGAGGGCGGAGGGCGAGGGGAGATTCTACGGAGGAAATGTAGAGCTTCATTCTCCCCAAGTTTATCTTCTATCCTTTTTCTCAACTCTCCCACTTCTGATACCTTGCTCATGTTGTTCCCCCAGTCTGGAACTCTCTTCCCCATCAGTTGATAATAATCATAATAATTGTAATATTAGTTAAGTGATTAATATGTGCCAAAAACACTGCCGTAGGGTCTTCCACCTCCTGTCTCTCGCCTCTTCAATCCATACTTCACTCTGCTGCCGGGATTATCTTTCGACAGGAACGTTCCGTAATCTGTAATCTGGGCACCTCACCTGCTTCCTCGAAAATCTCCAGTGGTGGCCCATCAACCTCCGTATCAAACAAAACTCCTCACTATTGGACTGAAAGCTCTCCATCATTCTGCCCCTTCTTACCTCACCTTCCTTCTCTCCTTCTCCATCCCAGCCAGCACATTCAGCTCCTCTGGTGCCAACCTTCTCACCGTGCCTCGGTCTCGCCTGTTCTGCTGTCAACCCCCGGCCCACCTCTGACCTGGAACGCCCTCCCTCCTCAAATCCTCCAAACGAGCACACTTGCCCCTTCAAAGCCCAACTGAAGGCTCACCTCCTCCAAGAGGCCTTCCCAGACTAAGCCCCCCTTTTCCTCAGCTTCCCCTCCCCTCTGTGTCACCCTCACTCGCTCCTTTTGCTTTACCCGCCTCTTCCCACCCCACCCCACCCCACTTGTATATATATGTCCATATCCATAATTCTATTTTTATTTATATTGATGCTTGTATACTCGTTTTGATGTATAAGTCTATTTATATTGATACCGGTTTACTTGTTTTGATGACCGTCTCCCCCTGCTAGACCGAAAGCCCGGTACGGACAGGGATCGTCTCTCTTTATTGCTGAACTGGACTTTCCAAGTGCTCAGTACAGCGGTCTGCACGCAGTAAGCGCTCAATAAATACGACCGAATGAGAGAATGAATATTTGCAGTTTGGACACAGTCCCTACGGGGCTCACAGTCTACATAGGAAGTAGAATGGGTATTGAATCTCTATTTTACAGGTGAGGAAATCGAGACTAGAGAAGTTAAGCGACTTGCCCAGGTCACACAGCAGGAAAGCGGTGGAGCCGGGATTAGAACCCAGGTCCTCGGACTCCCGGGCCTTTGTTCTCTCCGCAAGGCCACAGGGCTTCTCCGCTTTGCCCATCTTTAAAATCCCCAGGTCCCTTCTCGAATTAATATATTTATTAAGCACTTAGAATGTGATCATCGGAGCAGGCGCAGAGCACACGCTCTTAAAGGGAGGGAGATCAGGCATTTTATCCCCGATGTGTAAATGAGGATTTGCCTTATTAAGGTCACACCTCCTCCAAGAGGCCTTCCCCAATTAAGCCCTCTTTCCCCCGACTCCGTCTCATTCGTTCATTCACTCGTATTTATTGAGCGCTTACTGCGTGCAGGGCACTGGACTAGGCGATTGGAAAGTACGATCCGGCAACGAATAGTTCTGCATAGCTCTCCCTTCTGCATCATCTATGCGCTTGGACCTGTCCCTTTACATTCCCAAATGTTTAGTGCAGTTCTCTGCACACGGTAAGCGCTCAGTAGATAGCAATGATTGAGGAAACTGAAGCCCAGAGAGGTCAAGAGTCTAGCCCACGATCGTAGAGCAGACCGGTGGCAGACTTGACTCTTTGCTCTTTCCGCTCGGCACTCGGGCTGCAGATAGCCTTCCTCAAATGATTATCGGATCGACACCAACCCTTAGTACTTGTGTACACAAGTATATTTTTATTCGTTTATGTTCTATTTGTGTGTTTATCTGCACTTTCAATCCTTCAGCTGTTTCATTCTGATGTGTTTGTGTGGTTTCCAGCTTCCTCCGGTTTCGTTATGTAAATAATTTCTACCTCCCCGTTAGATCGTAATCTCTTTAAGGGGAGCAAAGGGTGTCTTATTCTTCCAAGCGTGATACTCTCCCAAATGGGCCTAGCGTTCACAGAGCACTCAGTAAACGCCACAGAGTCCTCCAAACTCTGTAAGCTCCTTAAGGGCAGGGAACGTCGTCGACCATCTCTCTCATGTGGTATTCGTTCATTCAGTCAGTCAGTCGTATTTACCGAGCGTTTACTGACCTCTGTACTAAGCGCTTAGGGGAGTACAATACAGACACAAACTGACACATTCCCTGCCCACAGTGAGCTTACAGTCCCGCCCCTCTCTTGTACTCTCCCAAGCGCTTACTACAGCGTTCTGTACACAGTAAGCGCTCAGTAGATACCACCGGCTCGATCGACCGATCGCTTGAACCGCGAAGCCCCTGGCCGGGGTGCCTAGGGGAATCTTTTCTCACCAGGTCCCATCGCCTAAGGCCGAGGGCAGGTCGGTCGACGCTTGGAGGTTTTGGACAAAACGAACGGAAAGGAGACGCCTCTTTCGTGCAGGAGCTTCTTCACCCCCGAAACGTGACACCGCACGGAGCGACCGAGGTTCAGAAGGGGTCTGGATCCATTCCCAGACGAGAAGTCCGCAAAGGGCTAGCGGAGGCAGGAAATTTAGGAACGGGAGACGGTTTATTCTGAAGCGGGAGGATCGTCGGGAAGGAGGGACCGGCCGAACCGCCCGTTCCTCCAAGCCTCCCCGGGACTGACGAGCGGAGCCCGGCGGACACCTTTGCCCGTCCAATACGGCACCGCTGCCGGTCGTGCGTCCCAGAATCTGGCTGGGCCCGTCTTAGGCTGGCTGCCACCCGGCTCCCTCCATTTCTAGCCAAGCTTTCCTCCCCTCGGGCCCTTCTCCCCGCCCCGTCCCTCTGCCCAGATCGACCTCGGGGCCCTGCTCTGCCCTCCGCCTTCTTGGCGTCACGTAGGCCATTCTCCGGCCCCAGGGGCCTGCCCACGGTTGACCCCTCCAAGCTGGTGGAGAGGGGGGCGGAGGACGGGACGCCGGGGACAGAGTCTACTCGTGGGGCGGCTCTGAATCGAAGGCCCTCGACACTAAACTTCGGAGTCCGGGGTCATGGGTTCGGATCCCGGCTCTGCCACTTGTCAGCTGTGGGACCTTGGGCAAGTCCCTTCACTTCTCTGTGCCTCAGTGACCTCACGTGGAAAATGGGGATGAAGACTGCGATCCCCGCGTGGGACCTGATTACTCCGTATCTCCCCCAGGGCTTAGAACAGTGCTCGGCACATAGGAAGCGCTTAACAAATACCAACATTCTTATTATGATTAACTTCTCTGTGCCTCAGTGACCTCATCCGTCAAATGGGGATGAAGACTGGGAGCCCTGCGTGGGACAACCTGATCCCCTTGTGTCCACCCCAGTGCTTAGCACAGTGCTCGGCACATAGGAAGCGCTTAACCGATACCAACATCGTTATGATTAACTTCTCTGTGCCTCAGTGACCTCGTGTGGAAAATGGGGATGAAGACCGTGCGCCCCGCGTGGGATTCCCTCGTGTCCACCCCCGCCAGCGCTTAGAACGGTTGCTCCGCACAGAGTAAGCGCTTAACCAATACCAACATTACTGTTATCATTTAAGAATAAAGAAATACGGTCGACGGACCGCCTCCCAACCTCCCCCCCCACCTCCAGTCCTCTCTGAGGGCCTCACACCTCGAAGGACTACATTTCCCAGAGGGCGGCGCGGCAGGAGGCGGCCCCACTTCCGCCGGGGGGGGAGGCTGCCCTTAGGGCCGCGGCCCCTTTAAGGTGCGCCCCGTGACGTAGCCGGCTTCCAGAAGGTTCTCGAGGGATTCGTCGGGCTTCCCCCCCCCCCCCGGCCCCCCGCCCCCCCCCACCCGACCGACGGGGCCGAGGGCGCAGCCCCCCCCGGGGTCGAGGGCGGGGCCGCTAGGGGGCGCCCCGGAGCGCCGGGCCCCACCGAGGCCGCTCGGCTGGGCGGGGCCGCCCCGTTGATCGACAGGGCGTCCGGCCAATCGGGGCGAGGCCGGGGCGCCGGGGGGCGGGCCTCCCGCTGGGCCCCGCCCCCTTCGGCGGAGCCGGCCAATCGGGGGCGAGGGGCGGGGCGATCGGCTGGTCGGGGGCGGGGCGGGGAGCCGCCGGCCGCCCACCCGCCCGCCCGCCCACCCACCCACCGCTGTCCCGGCCGAGCGGCGCTGAGCGGCTCTCGCTGGGACCCGAACGTCCTCACCGACCCCCGCACCCGCAGCGCCGGCCCCGGCGGGATCAGGTACGGGGAGCGGGGGCGCTGACACGCGGGCCGTCTGCCTGCGGGACTGGGTTTAGGGGGGAGCTGGGGACAGAGAGACGGGGAGCGGGGGGGCAGAGAGGGGGGAGCGGGGGGACAGAGAGAGGGGGAGCTGGGGGACAGAGAAGGGGCGAGCTGGAGGACAGAGAGAGGGGGACTGGGGGACAGAGAGAAGGGGCAGGGGGGGACAGAGAGAGGGGGAGCTGGGGGACAGAGAAGGGGGGAGCTGGGGGACAGAGAGGGGGGAGCTGGGGGACAGAGAGGGGGGGAGCTGGGGGACAGAGAGAGGGGGAGCTGGGGGACAGAGAGAAGGGGCGAGCTGGGGGACAGAGAGAGGGGGAGCTGGGGGACAGAGAGAGGGGGAGCGGGGGGACAGAGAGAGGGGAGCGGGGGACAGAGGGGGGAGCTGGGGGACAGAGAGAGGGGGAGCTGGGGGACAGAGAGGGGGGAGCTGGGGGACAGAGAGAGGAGGAGTGGGGGACAGAGAGAAGGGGGACTGGGGGACAGAGAGAGGGGGACTGGGGGACAGAGAGAAGGGGCAGGGGGGGACAGAGAGAGGGGGAGTTGGGGGACAGAGAAGGGGCGAGCTGGGGGACAGAGAGGGGGGAGCTGGGGGACAGAGGGGGGGAGCTGGGGGACAGAGGGGGGAGCTGGGGGACAGAGAGAGGGGGAGCTGGGGGACAGAGAGGGGGGAGCTGGGGGACAGAGAGGGGGGAGCTGGGGGACAGAGGGGGGGAGCTGGGGGACAGAGGGGGGGAGCTGGGGGACAGAGGGGGGGAGCGGGGGGACAGAGAGAGGGGGAGCTGGGGGACAGAGATGGGGAGCTGGGGGACAGAGAGGGGGGACTGGGGGACAGAGAGAGGAGGAGTGGGGGACAGAGAGAAGGGGGACTGGGGGACAGAGAGAAGGGGGAGTGGGGGACAGAGAGGGGGGAGCTGGGGGACAGAGAGAGGGGGAGCGGGGAGACAGAGAGGGGGGAGCTGAGGGACAGAGAGGGGGGACTGGGGGACAGAGAGAGGAAGAGTGGGGGACAGAGAGAGGGGGACTGGGGGACAGAGAGAAGGGGGAGTGGGGGACAGAGAGAGGGGGAGTTGGGGGACAGAGAAGGGGGGAGCTGGGGGACAGAGAGAGGGAGCGGGGGGACAGAGAGGGGGGAGCTGGGGGACAGAGAGGGGGAGCGGGGGGACAGAGAGGGGGAGCGGGGGGACAGAGGGGGGAGCGGGGGGACAGAGAGGGGGAGCGGGGGGACAGAGAAGGGGCGAGCTGGGGGACAGAGAGAGGGGGAGCTGGGGGACAGAGAGAGGGGGAGCTGGGGGACAGAGAGGGGGAAGCTGAGGGACAGAGATGGGGAGCTGGGGGACAGAGGGGGGGACTGGGGGACAGAGAGAGGAGGAGTGGGGGACAGAGAGAGGAGGAGTGGGGGACAGAGAGGGGGAGAGCTGGGAGATAGAGATGGGGGGAGCTGGGGGACAGAGACGGGGGGAGCTGGGGGACCGAGATGAGGAGAGCTGGGGACAGAGACGGGGGGGAGCTGGGGGACAGAGATGGGGGGAGCCGGGAGATAGAGATGGGGGGAGCTGGGGGGCAGAGACGGGGAGAGCTGGGGACAGAGATGGGGGGAGCTGGGGGACAGTTAGAGGAGAGCCAGGAGATAGAGATGGGGGGAGCTGGGGGACAGAGACGGGGAGAGCTGGGGACAGAGATGGGGGGGAGCTGGGGGACAGAGACGGGGAGAGCCGGAAGATAGAGATGGGGCGAGCTGGGGGACAGAGACGGGGAGAGCTGGGGACAGAGATGGGGAGAGCTGCGGGACAGATAGAGGAGAGCCGGGAGATAGAGATGGGGGCAGCTGGGGAGCAGATAGAGGAGAGCTGGGAGGTAGAGATGGGGGGAGCTGGGGGACAGAGGAGAGCTGCGAGATAGAGATGGGGGGAGCTGGGGGATAGAGATGAGGGAGCCTAGACGTCGGGGTCGAGAGGCCGAGATGGGGGTTTCGTGGAGTGGGGGCCCGGGGATTCGGACTGAGGGGTCGGGGATCGGCGCCTGCCAGGGTCAGGGGGCGGGGGCGGGGGCCGAGAGCCGGTGCCAAGCTCTGGACGGGTCGTCCCCCGGCTGCCGGTTCCGGGGGCCGAGGATGGGGAGGGACGGGGGCAGTAAACCCTGGGGGCGGGGGGGGAGGGGGTGCAGCCCCTGACAATCCCGGCAGTACCCCCCCGCATCCCTTCCCTCCTGCCCCCCTCGCCCTCCGTGTGGCGGGTGCCCTCAGCCAGCAGGTCCCCTCCCCTGCCGGGCACGACCCCGAGTCCCGGCCGGCGGGGCCCTCGTGTCCAGGCCCCGAAAGGAAGTGGCCCCTGGGTGCCCCCACCCTCCCCCCCCGCAAGGCGGGCGGTAGATTCGGGGGCTTTGGCCTCCAACCCACGGGTGGGTGGGTGGGCTGTGGGGAGGAGCGACTCGTGGCTGCCCCCCATCCAGAGAGCAATCAGAATCGGTGGAGGAGGAGGAGGAGGAGGAGGAGGAGGGGGGAGCTCCAGCGCGTCAAATGACTTCATTGAGCGGTTTCTTGGATCTCCCGAACGAGAAGCGCTCAGCCCACACAAAGGGGCAGAGGCGGCCCCTTCTCGCCGGTGCCACCCCGCCGGGCCCGCCCCGCCCGCCCCTGGCTTTAAGGGTGGCAGCCGGGCTTCCTTCAAGCGCCACTCGCCTCAGCCTCCCCGAGAACCGGGTCGTCGGCGGGTCGCGCGGCCCAACGATGAGCCCCAGTTAGCTGGGCCCCGGGGGAGGAAGCTGGCCGGCGGGCACGGGCGCCGAGTGGCACGGGGCGATGGCGGCCGTCCGAGGCAGCCCCTCCGCCCGCTCGGTCGCGCCTAAGGGGGCCGCCCTCTCCTGCCCCACCCAAACGGCACCCACCGTCCAGGCCCGACCCCGTGTCCGGGGCTTCCCACAGTTCTGGGGTGAAGATTTCTTAGCCAGTTTAATGTTTAAAATTAAGCTGGAGCCCTTAAAAATGAGCGCGTGGACGCTGAATGTGTTTGTAAAGTTTCGGTAAGTGCTTTTGCCTCGCGGCTCCTTCTCTCCATCCCCAGTGGGGACCGGACCCGGTTCGTCTCCGCCCCCCTCCCCCAGCCCCCCCACGTCTGCTCATCTCATCCATCCCCCGCCGTCCACCATCCCACCGTCCGTCCCATCTCATCCTCTGCCTCCCGGGACTGAGTCGGTGTGGCGGGAGGGAGAGGGCCCCAGGAGGAGCCCCGGGTCGGGGGGGGGTGGAGGGGGAGGGCCGGGGGGCAAGGCAGGGCTGGGCTTGGGGCCGGAGACGCTCGCCCCCCTCCCTCCCCCGCCCCCCCGGCCTTCCGGCCCCGGCGAGGTCGGGTGAGCCACGCGGGGTGAAGGTCAGAGCCGGGCACGCTTCCCGCTCCTGGATCCGGGGATCCGGGCGGCCACGCCGGCGGCCTGCTGGGGAGGCTGGCTCGGGAGATGGGGTGACACGGGGACAGGCTCGGGAAGGAGAGGAGGTGGCCTCCCGGGTGCCTCTGTGCTGTCGCTTGCCTGGCAAGAGCCGGACGGTTTCCGTCCCGGCTCCCCTCCCTCTGCACCCCCCTCCACCCGCCCACCTGCCCCCTAATTCTGAGGAGGGCCGGATCGGAGGCCCTCCTGGAGGGAAAACATCGGAAGCTCAACCGGGGTGCCCGGGGGCAGAGGCGACCCCGGGATCAGCCCCAGGTCCCTGGGCCCGGGGCCGACCCCACGCTGCATTCGTGTCCCCCCGCCCCCCTCCCTCCCCGAGACCATTTCTGGGTGGGCAAGCTCCCCGAGCGCCGACGGGGCTCAGACGGGTTTTCGCTGCTTCCGAAAATGGCTGCCGACCCTTCGGGGTTCTCTCTCTCTCTCCTCCGCCGCCCCCGCTCCCCAAGGCGAGTGATTCAGACGGAGCCTCCGGGAGCTTCCAGGAGGAGCGTGCGGGTGGCGCGGCGCGGGTGTGCCGAGCTCCGGCTCCCACGCCTGCCGTGAGCGCCCCGGGACCGCCCCCGCCCCCGCCGCCCCCGGACTGACGTGCCGGAGGGGCCGAGGGCATGGGGTTTTATATAGAAGTCGTTCGTACCAGAGGTATCCCTGAGGCATGAGTCAGGCGCTGGCAGTGCCGTCACTGTGTGGGCAAGTGCTGCAGCCATTCCGTCCTTGCCAGGAACCCTCAGATGCCGGCAGCCGGAGGTTTCAGGCGGGGAGCCCGCCCCGGGGGGCCGGAAACGCTCCGGATCGGGAGCACCGGCCCCCCGGAGTGCCGGGGCCCGGTCGGGGCCGTCCCCCGCCCCCCGCAACTGGGCCTGTGCCCGACCGGGAACCCGGTCGGGGACGGGGGTGCCGGACAGTTCAACTGGGCCAGCCCCCGGCCTCCAAGCGGGTCGACGCCCAAACCACCGAGTCAGAAAGGTATCCGCTCTCCCCGTAAAGACCCCCGACGCCCTCCCCGTAGCCCCGGCCGGCCTTCGGTCACCCTGACGGCCAAGCAGATCTCCTCTGGGCCTAACCGGGATCTCTCCCGCCTTCAGTCCGGGGTGGCGTCCCGGGCGGCGGGGTGGTTCGGGGCGACAGAAGAGAGACGGCATCCGGGTTTCGGGAGCCTGGGTCCCCAGTCCTGAACTCTAGCGTGAACCCCCCCCCTCCCCCGTGACTCCTTGTGACCCCCCCCCCCCCGGTGACTCCGCGTGACCCCCACTGTGCCGCAGCGGGGTCGCAGAGGTTAGGAGGCCGCTGCGGCCCCGGATGTTTCCGGAAAGAACCTGACTTTCCCCATGCCGAGCAGGGCCTTGGGCCGTGACAGTGACAGACAGAGCCGCCCTTCCGACTGGCCCCTTGGCTCCTGGCCACGAGAAGCTTCTTGGCTCGGCACCCTGGACACGCACACGGACTCCTACCTACGTACTCTGGCCCCACCCCGACCCGACGATGGTCCTGCCTTGGGCAGCTGCGGGAGGGAACTTGACCTCCCGGGCCCCGCGGGTTCCCCTGTGGAGGCCGGGCACCGGGGTCGGGGGGACGGCGGTTTTGCCAAGTCCGGGATTCCGCCCGAGACGGGTTTGGCCGGGCGCCGGGGCCCGGGTCGGAAGAGGAGGACCGAGAGTTGCAGCTGCTCGGAGACCTCAGGTTGGCAGATGGGTGTATTTGGGGAAATGGTTTAATGCTGAACAGCTGGCCTGGGTGTGTTGGGGGGTGGGGAGGGCGGGGTGTTGAGGGGGAGGGGGCGGGGAAGGAATTCCCCACCCCTCTTCCTCCACTCTCCTAAGATTCCTCTGATTCTTCTTCCTGGGGCCTCTGAATCATCCTCCCCACCAAGGAAGTCCTGGGATTGGCACGTCGGGCTTGGGGTGAGACTGGAAAGCATTGGCGTGGGTGTGCCCGGCTGTGGGACCCTGGGAAAGAGATGGGGATCCGGTCCCGGAATGCAGGAGAACCCTCGAGTGTCAGCTTGCTCCCGGGGCCCCGCCTCTCCTTCCCCTCCTCTCACCTGCCTTCCTCCCTGACCACCCCTCCTGGATCCCAGTGGCCCGCTGGAGATTTTGGGGGTTTTTTGACCCGCTCCCTGCCGGGGCCCTGAACTCAACGGAGTCGGAGGGAGGAGAGCAGGGTGGACGGTGCCCTTTCGTGTCTCTCTGTGTCCCTAGCGGGCGGGGCAGGAGGGGGCTTCACCTCTCTCAGCGGCTGAGCGGAATGGGGCCTCTGGGTCTCGTGGTGATGGATTATAATCATTATTATATTATTATAATATGTTAATACATATTATTAATTACATTAATTATTATATATTAATCGATATTATAATATAGTACGGTCTGTGTTAAGTGCTGACCGGGTGCCAAGCCCTCTACTAAGCGCTGGGCTGGAGACAAGATAATCAGGTCGGACACCATCCCTGTCTCACGTGGGACTCACGGTCCAAGTAGGAGGGAGGGCGGGGATTTAATCCCCATGTTACGGATGAGGGAACTGAGGCACAGAGAAACCAAGTGATTTGCCCCAGGTCACCCAGCGGTCACGCGACGGAGCTGGGCTTAGAAGCCAGGTCCTCCGAGACCCGGGTCCGGGCTCTTTCCATCAGGCCACGCTGCTTCTGTTGGGTGACTCTTGCGAAGGTGGTCCGGAAAGGAATACCCCGCACCGGCTCCCGTCCCCAGCCCCCACCCTTCCCGGATGCCAGCCTAGCCCCTCTGCCCTTCTGGGGCAGCAGGGTGGACAGCGTCCAGTGTCCCTAAGGGACCGAGGAGTTGAGGGAAACGTCCGACGGGACAGCTAGGCGACCGAGAGGTCTCGGGTTGGACTCCGAACCTTCGGAACCAACGGCCCCATCCCCGCCGTCTTAACCCCGAAGCCGGGCCGCGGACCCGAGTGACCCACCCGTGGTGGCCGGCTGTCTGACACCGGCCCCGGGTGCAAGGAGGAGGCTGTCAAGGAGGGGGTTGGGTTTGGGCGGATCCAGGGAGCCCGGAAATGGTCGCCCACGCCCATGGCGGCCTGGGTCAGAGCTCAGTCTGGGTTGCGCTGGCAAGACGTGCGGTCCGCCTCTCCCCGGCATCCCCGCCCTGGCTGTCCGTGAAGACGCTCCCACGCCCGGCTCTCTGTCTGGCGCGAGGTGAGCAGTCGCCCCCCCCGGGTTGCCCCTCCCGCCCCGAGCGGAGCATCCCGCGCCCCCTCAAGAATTGGTGCCCCGCCCGCGGCCCCCCCCCCCCCGCCGTCGAGAGGATGTCGATGATGATCGTGGTGTTCGCTAAGCCCTCACTACGTGCCGGGCACTGGATCGCCCGCCGGGGTGGATCCGAGCAAATGGGGTCGGACCCGGTCCCCGTCCCACCTGGGGCTCACAGCCTTAATCCCCGCTTTACAGATGAGGTAACCGAGGCTCAGAGCAGTGAAGGGACCCGTCCGAGGTCAGGCGGCGGAGGAGCGGCGGAGCCGGCATTAGAACCCAGGTCCTTCTGGCTCCCGGGGCCGCGCTCTAGCCACTGGGCCCCGCTCCTTCTCCAGGAGATGTGATGGAGGCGGGCGTGACCCCGGGGGCCTCCGGACAGTCTCCTGAGGGCCGGGGACTTGGCGGAGGCTCCGGTCGGGCCTCACCCCGCTGTGCTGCTGCTGCTCGGACCCCAGTGCGGGCGTTCGAGGGCTTCCCTTTCGCCTCCGTGTGTGCTGGGCCCAACAGACGAGTCCCCTGAGCGCCGCTCAGCGGGGTCAGCTTGCGTGCCGGGCCCGGCCCCGGCCGGCCTGCCTCGGGAACCGTATCGAACAGTATCGAACTGTACCGAACGGGGCCTCTTTCAGCGTGGCGCTCTCTCACGCAACCCACATATTCAATCTGTCACCAGATCCCGTCGGTTCTCCCTTCACGGCATCGCTAAAATCCACCCTTTCCCCTCCATCCAAACTACCGCCAGGTTCATCTGCGTGCCTTATCCTCTGCCGGCTGACCTCCCTGCCTCCCCGTCTCTCCCCACTCCAGTCCCCACTCCACTCTGCTGCCCGGATCATCTTTCCGAGCGACCACCCGGTCCGCGTCTCCCCGCTCCTCGAGCACCTCCAGTGGTTGCCTGTCCACCTCTGCCTCAAACAGAAACGCCTCGCTTTGGGTTTTAAAGCACTCAGTTGGCTTGTCCCCTCCTCTCTTATCTCACTGATCTACTACAGCCCAGCCCTTCATACTCGGCGTCTGTAGCTCCAACTTGCTGTCATCTGTCTCGCCCCGACCCCTTTCCCCCACCCTCCCTCTGGCCTGGAATCCCCTCCCCCGGCCCCGTATACGCCGGACCGCCGCTCTCCCCCCCCTCCCGAGGTCACGTTTCCCCGAATAAGCCCCCTTTCCCCCAACTCCCCCTCCCTTCTGTGTCATCCGTGCATCATTCGTCCCGCACCCTTTAAGCGCTCGATAGTCACCCCGCCCTCGGTCCCGCAGCAGTTACGTACGTGTCCGTCATTTATTTATTTCTGGCGATGTCTGTCTCCCCCTCTAGACTCTACGCTCGCTGTGGGCGGGGAATGCGTCCACAACTCTGTGTGTTGTACTGTCTCGAGCGCTTAATACAGGGTGAGCGCTCAATAAATACCACTGGAGATGATGACGAATAAACACCCTCGATCGATGGGTGCGGGGCAGGGCACCTCAGCCCCCAGCCTGGGCCCCCGGGCCCCCCGCCCACCACCGTCCGGATCGGGGACCGACCGGCGCGTCGGTCCCCTGCTCCGCCGGCGGCGGCTGGGTCGGCCGGCCGGGATGCCGGCGGCGGGCGGAACCGGCGTGGGAGCGCAGCGCGGGGCCGGCCGTTGACGGGGACCGCCCAACCCGCTGGCCGGGTTAGAGACCGAGTTTCCCGTCCCTTTCAGGAACAAAGAGCCCAGCAGAGTGCCCGCTGCAGTCATGGGGAAGGATTATTACAAGATCTTGGGAATCCAGGCCGGGGCCAACGAGGATGAGATCAAGAAGGCCTATCGGAAAATGGCGCTGAAGTACCACCCGGATAAGAACAAGGATCCCAGCGCCGAAGAGAAGTTCAAGGAGATCGCCGAGGCCTACGACGTGCTGGGCGACGCGAAGAAGCGGGCGGTGTACGACCAGTATGGTGAAGAAGGTAAGGGCCACCGGCCCCAGCTCCCGCCTCTTCCCTGGGCGTTCGGGCGGGAGGGGGAGGGCCCAGGGCAGAAGAAGGCCACTGTGCCCTCCCGGGGCGCCAGCCCTACCTGACCAGAAATCTATATTGGATGATCTGACCCAGTTTCGCCACCCGCTACTCAGCGGTCTCCCCTCGACGCCCGCTCCCCGGCTCTCCGTAGGAGCCGAGCCCCGCGGGGATGGGACAGGAGAAGCCGGGGGGGGGCTCGAGGCCGGGGAGAGACGGGGCTGATCCGAAGCCCCCGGCCCGTGGCCGGCCGACCCGGGGGGTCTCCTCTCCACCTCCGGCCCGGCGGTTCTGGGCTCGGTGTGTCGGTGGCCGGGAGACACGGCGGGGAGGGGAGACGGCTTTCCTCCGAGGGCTCCGGCTACCTACCGTTCCCCTTCCCCTCGGCCCCAGGTGACCTCCCCCGGCCCCCCGCCCTTTTCTCCTCTTCAAGCCAAGCTGCCCTCAGCCGGTGACTTTCCCAATTTAAGTCATGGCCTCTCCCTGGATAACTGACTCCCTGCGTCGGCTGGTCGCGGCAGCCCGGCCGGGGCCTGCCGACAGGAGGGGGAGAGCTGCTCGGCGGCCACCTCGCCGGCCTTATTAGTCGAAGCCGGGAGACGCTGCTGCCCGATTGGCCGGTGGGGGGGGGGGGGGTGGACAGCTCTGAATAGCATTTGCATTAATCAGCATAGGAGTTGAGCGTTTAAAGAGCAGAAGGGCTTGTATAAACAGATTGTTCAGCCTGCAAGATGTGCTCTGGGGAAGATTTAACAAGCAGGTGCGTCCATTTATCTGGGGCAGCAACTCGAACTCGCCGGGGTCAAATGATAGCTTTGTCCTGCCAGGGAACCAGCAGGCGGGCAGGGCCAGGGCGGGGCGGCTGGCTCTGCCGGAGGCCCGGGCCTCCCGTCCGGCTATCCGCCCGTGGACGGTGTGGACCGAGCATCCACCGTGTCCCCGGCGCCCTCCCAGCCCGCTTAAACCTACCGAACAGAGAAGATGTACGCGGCACCCGCCCTCGCCGGGCTCTCGGTCCGAGCGACCGCCCGCAGGCGTCCCGAGGTCGATAGACCCGGAGCGTCAGTACGAGGGACGGATCCATCGATTGCAAATAAACCGGCGAGGGTGCCGAGGAGGCCGTTAAGCGCTTGCTAGGTGCCGGGCCCGGGACCAAGCGCTGGGGTGGATACGGGCAGATCGGGTCGGACACGGTCCCCGGCCCACTGTGGGACTCACGGTCTCGATCCCCATTTTACAGAGGAGGTAACTCGGGCCAGGAGGAGTGAAGTGACTTGACCAGGGTCACACAGCAGAGAGGTGGCGGAGCCGGGACGAGAACCCGTGACCGAGCCGGGACGAGAACCCGTGACCTTCTGACTCCCAGGCCCGGGCTCTATCCATTACGCTCCTTCTCAGTTGGATGGCCTGAACGGGATGGTGGGGAATGATGAGCATTACGGCACTTATTCCGTGCTCACTCTGTGCCGGGTTATCCGACGCCATCTCCGTCCCCCAGTCTGTCTCATCTCCATTTTTGAGATGAGGAGACTGAGGCCCGGAGGGGGTCGGTGGCTCAGTGACTTGCCCAAGGCTCCCGAGGGCAACGCCGGTCTCTCGTCTCCCGGTCCCAGACTCTTTCCGTCGGCTCCGCTGCCCTCGTGACGATGATGACGACGACGACGGTATTTGTTAGGCGCTTACTATGCGCCGAGCACCGTTCTGAGCGCCGGGGGAGATACGAGGTGATTAGGTTGGCCCACGTGGGGCTCACAGTCTTAATCCCCATTTTACAGGTGAGGGAACTGAGGCCCAGAGAAGTGAAGTGACCTGCCCAAAGTCACACAGCCGATAAGTGACGGAGCCCGGATTAGGACCCAGGACCTCTGATTCCCAAGCCCAGGCTCCTTCCACCGAGCCGCCCGGCGCTCAGTACAGCGCCTGACACTTAGAAAACGCTTAACAAATAGCATCGTTTTTAGAGTGGAGACCGGCAAATGGGGTTGGACCCAGCCCCTGTCCCATGTGGGGCTCACAGTCTCCATCCCCATTTTACAGGTGAGGTCACTGAGGCCCAGAGAAACGAAGCGACCTGCCCAGGGTCACACAGCAGGCAAGTGGCAGAGCGGGGATCAGAACCCACGACCTTCTGACTCCCAGGCGTGTGTGTGTATATGAGAGAGTGAGTGAGTGCATTGGATTAGAGGCAGGGATGATAAGGAGATTGGCTTGAGGGGAGCGAAGGGCAAGAAATGTGGGGGTGCGGGAATTGCCCTTTGGAAGGCTAACGCCGGGGGCCCGGTTTATGTCCAGCCTGAAGGGTGCCCCCGCATGCACGTTCAGGCGCTCGCCCGGCGAGCCGGCCCCGCCAGGCCCCGGAAACGTGCCCGAGGGGACTCCGAGCTCCTTCCGTGCGAGGGCCCGGCTGGGTCAGGCTGAGCGCCCTGGCCGGGCCAGGACCGCACAGTCCACTCGCCAGTTGGCCCAGCTGGCTGCTCAGCTGGCAAAACAGCGGGGAGACCGAGGCAGCGTGGCCGGGGATGGCCCCGACGGCCCTGGAGAGGTGAAGAGTGGTGTCGACGGGAGGTGGAAGCGGTCGAGCCGGTGTCGGCCCCCGGGGCCTCTCCCCGGAGCCGGGCCAGCCCCGCGCTGGGGCGACGTGAGCCGGGAGCGGGGGGAGGGAGTCGATCTAGGCCAGTCACAAAGGCCCAAATAAAGCGGCCTCCGCCCTGCAAGTGAGGAGCGGCGCGGCTTAGCGGATAGAGCCCGGGCCTGGGAGTCAGAAGGACTTGGTTTCTAATCCCGGCCCCGCCGCTCGTCTGCTGTGTGACCCTGGGCAAGTCGCTTCACTTCCCTGGGGCCCGGTGACCTCGTCTGCGAAATAGGGATGAGAATGTGAGCCCCATGTGGGACAGGGACTGTGTCCGACCTGATTAACTTGCATCTCCCAAGTACTTAGAACGGTGCTTGGCATATGGTAAGCGCCTAACAGGTACCATAGTTATTATTATTATTATTATTATTATTACTAATAAAGCGGCCCGGGTGGGAGCGAGCTGGTTAGCGACCAGCGCCTAGCTCTATATTAAGACGAGGAGGACCCAGCTCCGGCGCTATCCAGTGTCTACCTCTTCCGGACAATCGGCCGCTCTGCCCCCTCTCCCCGCCGCCTCCCACGCCGGCCTCGGGAAGGGGCCTCGGGAAGCCCGGAGGGCTGGCGGCCGGGGTCTGCCACCTCGCAGCCTCCCCGCCGCTCCCGGACTCGGTAGCCGCCGGGCCAGGGAGGGGGCGTTGGAGCGGATCCGGCTCAGGCGCCGTAACCTGACCGTTCCCCCACCCACCTCATTGTCCCGAAGGTCTGACTGTGGTGGGGAAGGGGCTGTGGGGCCCGGGGAAGAGCCGCTTCCTCCGGGCAGTCCCCTTGCTGGTAGAGTCCTCCAGGTCGGGGGTCTTCAGGACACCGGGGAGTGGCCCATCACGGCCCAGCGCAGCCCAGCTGACCCCCTGCCCTCCGGGTTGCCGGTGGCGGCGGAAACCGACGTTTTCTCGGAGCGGGTAAGCGCCTCGAGGACAGGGCTTTGATCCCAGGGCTGGGATCGGCCGGTGACAGGACCTTTCCAGGGGACTGGCCTGGCTCCAGCCCAGCCCGGAAAACCTCAGTCGAGGCCCGGCTCTGGCCTCCGTGAATGACGCCCGGGTGACCCGCTGAGCTCTCCCGGGCGCTATTTTGGGCTTCCTCTACACCTCCCCCACTCTTCTTTCCCTTGCCCCGCTCTTCCGTCCTCCCCCTCCCCTTTCTGGGCCTCGGGAGCGGTCCTGGGCCAGGCCCCGGGCCTTCTGTCCGCCCGCCCCCGGGGGTGGACGCAGCCCGTTCCCTCACTGGGAACTGCGATTCTGAGGCAACCGGGAGACCCCCGGGCCATTCCGGCCCTCAGACAACCGGGCCTGCCCCATCGGACAACCCCAAGGCCTCCGGGCCCCCCGGCCCCCCGCCTTCCTGCTTCCCCCGGCCGGGCCAAGTTCAAGCTGTTGCCCCAGTGTCCACCTAGGCCCCCCAGGGCAGCCAGGGGATCGTCCCGCCGTTGCTCCCAGACTCTCGTCTGGGAGGGGTCCCGCCCCTCTCCCCAGGCGTCACGCCGCCGCCATCTCCTCCTGCCGCCGGGTCGGCGCGTTTACCGCAGGCTGGAGGCCCGGCCCTTCGGGACGGCAGAGCGGAGCGTGCGTGGGGAAGGCCGCGGCCCGGCCCCTGCCCGGGGCTTCCTCCCGTCCGCCCTCGCTGCCCGGCAGTGAAACCCCACACCTGCCCTCGTGCCTCACAGCCCCTCCTGGCCAGGGGTCGGAGCTAATTTGGGCCCTGCAGAGGTGTCGGGGGACGATGAGGCCAGGAAGAGGCTGTTGGGCGGGAGGCCGGAGCTCTCCCCCTGAGGTGACTCTCGGGCGGGCCCCTGGACGGTAATAATCGTGCTATCTGTTAAGCGCTTACTGCGTGCCAAACACTGTTCCAAGCGCCGGGGTAGATACCCGGTAATCGGGTCGGACACCGTCCCTGCCCCACGTAGGGCTCACGGTCGTAATGTCCATTTTACAGATGAAGTAACCGAGGCACAGCGACGTTTACAGTAGTGACGGTGATGGTTTCCGTTAAGCGTTTACTACGTGCTAAGCTCGGGGCTAAGCACTGGGGCGGGCCCAAGCTAACGGGGTCCCACGTGAGGGGTCGCAGCTGAAGTAGAAGGGAGAACAGGTATCGAATCCCCCTTCTGCAGTGGAGGGAACCGAGGCACAGAGAAGCGGCGGGACTCGCCCGAGGTCACGCAGCAGGTTCCGGCGCCTAGATTCTGGTGTCGTTCACCGTGACGTTTGTGGGTGACCCTGTCTGCCTGCTTCCTGCGGGGACTCTGCAGGTGACAGGCACCTGTATCTGCCAGGACCCCGTACCCCCTCTTTCTCTCTTCCTTCCGCCTTCTTCCGGCCCAGACTCACTCCAGGTCTAGCTCATCCCGCTCCCCGGGGCTCGGTCCCTAGCCTCGTCCCCAGAGCGCACATTCTAGGCCGCCTCCTGGAATCGGGGCTCTCCGGCAGGGGTGCGGGCGAAAGGGAGACGAAAGGGCGAGGGACTTGGCGGGGAGGACCCGGGGTGCGGTGGCCCATTCCCCCGGCCCGAGGTCGGAAGGCCAAGTCGGGGCTCCCGCGTCCGGGTCTGGCCGGGCTCTCCTCTTCCCTTCCCCGCTCCCTTCCCCGGATCGTGACATCCGGGCGGCAGTTCCCACCCGGCTCCGCTCAGCGTGGGGCTGCGGAAGCCAATTTGGCAGCCGGGCCGTCCGGAACCCTCCTGGACGGAAACGCCGCCTCCTCCTCCTCCTCCCGGGGCCCAACTCTCTGCCGAGCCACCCGAGGGGCTCGAGTCGTGCCCCGGCCCCTGGGACCCGAGCGGGGGCCGACCAAACCCTCGGCCCCTTCGGCCCTGAGCTCAGGCCCTCGGCCGGTCCGGGGGAAGGGGCGGGGCGGAGCGAGAAGGCTGCAGCTCGCCCTCCCTTCCCGCCCACCGTTCGGGCTACTCGTGGCCGGGCACGGGCTCGGAGGGCCACGCGGCGGCTCTCCCCACCGTGGGAGCTGCGGGCTCCCGGTCCCTCGCCTCCCCTTTTTCTCCCAGGCAGGGCGGGTGGCGGGTGGCATCCGGGCCCCACGGCCCCAGTGAGAGCCCGGGGCGTCGACCGCCGGCTCCGGCCCCCGCGGGTGATCTTGGCCCCCGCCTCCCGGGTGTGCTGCGGGGGCTGGGGGCTGCCACTCGGGAGGGCCGGGGACGGGGCTGTGAGGGCCGGCGCCCCGGGGGTGGGTGAGGGGACCCCGGGGGTGGGCGGCCCGCTCCGGCCGAAGCTCTCGCGTCTGCCCTGGCCACTCACTCCCTCTCCCCCGTCCCCCGGCAGGTCTGAAGACGGGCGGCGGGTCGTCCGGAGGCTCAGGCAGCACCTTCCACTACACCTTCCACGGCGACCCCCACGCCACCTTCGCCTCCTTCTTCGGGGGCTCCAACCCCTTCGACATCTTCTTCGCCAGCAGCCGCTCGTCCCGGGCCTTCAACGGCCTCGACCAGGACGACATGGACATCGAGGACGACGACGACCCCTTCGGCGCCTTCAGCCGCTTCGGCTTCAACGGGCTGAACGGGGTGCACCGGCGGCACCAGGAGTCGATCCCGCCGCGGCGCAAGGTCCAGGACCCGCCCGTGGTGCACGAGCTGCGGGTGTCGCTGGAGGAGATCTACCACGGCTCCACCAAGCGCATGAAGATCACCCGGCGGCGGCTGAACCCCGACGGCCGGACGGTACGCACCGAAGACAAGATCCTCAACATCGTCATCAAACGCGGCTGGAAGGAGGGAACCAAGATCACCTTCCCCAAGGAGGGGGACGCCACGCCCGACAACATCCCGGCCGACATCGTCTTCGTGCTCAAGGACAAGCCCCACGCCCACTTCCGGCGGGACGGCACCAACGTGATCTACAGCGCCATGATCAGCCTCAAGGAGGTGGGGCCCCGCGCGGGCCGGGCCTCGGGGGGCCGGGGGGCGGGCGGGCGGGGACGGGACGCCGCCCGGGGCCGGGGAACCCGACCGGCCGGTCCGGCGGCGCCGGGCCGGGCGGGGCATCCCGACCTCCGGGGGTACGCGTAGGAGCCGGGAATCCCGGGCCTCGGAGAGTCAGCTCCCAGTCAGTCAGAGGGAGGCCACCTCCGCCGGGGCTGACCGGTAGGCCGGGGGAGCTCGGCCCAGTGACGGGAAGAAGGCCCGGGGCCTCGGGGGGCGGGGGAGGCAGCTCGCCACCCCGCTTCCCCTCCCCCTACCGACGGCCCCCTTGCCACCCGTAGCCGCTGAGGCTGCTCGCCCCGGGTGGCCGGGAGAGGCGTGGGGAGACGGCGGATCCGTGAAGGTTATGCCTGGAAATTTTCTTCCTTCGCACTTCCTCCCCTTTCTTCCCCTTCCCCCTTAAACCTTAAGCCCGGCTTTGACCTCTCCCGTCTTAGGGGTCGCCGCCCCGGCTCCCGCCGCCCGGCCCCGGTATCCCGTCCCCGCCGCTCGTCTGCCGTCCCTCCTCCCCGCCCGCTGTCTCTGTTCGGTGGGGCTCCGGGGCGCCGGCTCCCGCCCGGGGTAGGACCCGCGCCCGGGGTACCGTCGGGTCTCGGTGGTCCACCCGGCCACCCTAGACCCGGCTGAGCCGCCGGAGACCGGCTGGGGTCCCCTAGCCAGACCGGATGCCCCGGCTTCATCCGAGCCGTTCCCGGGCCCCAGCTCCCACGCTGGGCCGGCCTCCGTGGCAGTGCCGACCCGGAACGCGGAAACCCCGGGTTCGGGGAGCCCCGGCTCTCCTTCCCCATGTCCCTCCGGCGGCTGGGTCGGGCTTGGGGCTGGGGCGGTGGGCCGGAACAGTGTCTTGACCAGTGGACGGGGACGGGGGGCGCGGAGGGTCGGATCGCCCCCTGCGCCGAGCTGAGCCCGGTGGCAGCGGGAGGCTTGTCGGAGGGGTGGAGGGGAGAGGGAGAGGTTGGGGGAGCGCTCGGTCCCTCGGAGGCCCCCTCTCCGCCCACCCTACTCTCGTCCTCCTCCCCCAGCTCCGCTCCCGTTTCCCCATCCGTCGCCGCCACCTTGGGCTCCGGGCTTCATTCCCGCCCGGCTCTGCCTCTGGAAGGTGGAAGGGAGGAGGGGAACGTGGGGCCCTAACCCCCCCCCCCCCGACCCCCAGTCCCACCCCTGACGGTAGTTTCCGGCAGCTTGCGGCCAGTGCGGAGCGGGGGGCCCTGCTGGGGAGGCCGGGGGAGGCTCCCCGAGCCCCAGCTGCGGGGGGCGGGAGGGGCAGGGAGGGAGGCGGCGGGGCGGACGAAAGCCAAAGAGGGGGAGCCCGGGCCCGGGCGGAGCCGGGCAGCCGCCCGGGGCCTCGGCCGCTCCTGGCAACGGGCAGAGGAGCGAGTCCCCCGTTCCCCCCCCCCCCCCCCCGACCCCCTCGCCCCCCCACCCCGAATCCTCCTCCTCCCCTGGACGTCCCTCCCCTCGTGACCCCTGTCTCTGCTGTCCCCCAGGCTCTGTGTGGCTGCACGGTGAACATTCCCACCATCGACGGCCGCGTCATCCCGCTGCCCTGCAACGACGTCATCAAGCCAGGCACCGTGAAGAGACTTCGGGGCGAGGGGCTGCCCTTCCCCAAGGTCCCCACCCAGCGCGGCGACCTCATTGTCGAGTTCAAAGTGCGGTTCCCGGACAGGATAGCCCCTCAGACCAGACAGATCCTGAAACAGCACCTGCCCTGCTCCTAGGCCTAGGCCCCGACCTCGGCCCCGGCCCCGGCCCCGGCCCCGGCCCCACAGCCATAGCTAGCTCCCTGCCCCTCTGGCCTCGCCTGGGCCCCGGGCCCCGAGCCCTTCCCTGCCCTCTGGAGGCTGGGGACTGTTTTCTGAAATGCAAAAAATCCCCTCCGTCGGCCCCCTCCGGCCACCCCGCCGCCCCCTCCCCGCCCCCGGCGTCTCTCCGGAGCGGGCTGACGGGGAGCAGCCGGGGCCCTGGCTGACGGGCTCCTCTATCGTGTTCAACTGTTTTGGATCCGGGTTTCTAACTCCTTTCCCCGGAGGACGACTCCACTTGAGTGTTACTTGAAAAGCATAGTTTTCCCTCTACAGAAACGCAGTCTGTAAATAGCATGTCCGCACCCGACTCTCCCCGCTCCACCGAGTCACCCCCTCCCCCCCGCCCCGGCCCCGGCGCCCCGGGGCTGACACCCGAAGCGGCGGCCTCCCCCGGTCCCCCCGCAGCTCGACGGGTTCGAGGGGCCGGTCTGGGGCCGGTCGGCTTTTGCCCCCAGCAGTCCGTTCTCTGCTCCGACAGGCACCCTCGCAGTCTCAGATGCCCACATAGACGCCCGCGTGACAGGCACACCTTCCGTAATGACGGCGGTATTCGAGTGGGGCTCACAGTGTGAGGAGGAGGGAGAACAGGTATCGAGTCCCCATTTTCCAGATGAGGAAACCGAGACTCAGCGGAGCGACTTGCCCGAGGTCACGGGAGGCCAGTGGCGGAGCCGGGGTCAGCCCCTCCGACTCCCAGGCCCGGGTTCTTTCCGTTAAGCGGCGCTGCTTCTCGGGCTTCCTCTGACGGATATAGATTCTCTCACGTAGTGGCACATACTCACCGACGATCCCACGCACACCCACTCGCCCATGCGCGGGCCCCGCCGAGGCCAGAAATCTGGAGTCACCTGGCCCGCCCCTCCCGGGGCTCTGGGCCGGCCCGGTATTCCTGGTTTCCCTCCGGACCCACTCCGGCCACCGGGGCCTCCGAACCAGCCCACCCCAGTCGGATCGGGGCTCGCCCGAGCCGGGCAGGGCCCCCCGCCCCCCCCCGACGCGGCCGCCCCCCGGCCCCCAGACGGGGGCCGGGGCGGGCCGTGTGGAGCGCGGGACGCTTTGTGTTTCCAGGTGCGCCGTGGGCGTCCCTTGCTGCTTCCGTTTCTTCCACAGGGTATTAAGAAGGCTCCGGGCGAGTCCTACTCCTTGCCCTCACCTCCCACCCCTGCCCGGTCCCTGCCCCACCGTCGGTGAGCGCGGACCGAGGAGGGGCAGGGGCCGGGTTCGTTCTCCCGGCGGAGTTTCCGGGTGGGGCTTTTTTTACATTTTTTATGGGATACCGGTGGGCCGGGTTGGGGGAAAGGACCGCTCACGGGCTAGGGAGCTTATCTCCGACTCCTTTCCCGTTCTCCCCCCCCGCAGACCTGGGTCTTATTTCGGTGGGGGAAGCTGGGCCAGAGCCCCTTCCTTCCTGCGCCAGCCTCCTCGGAGGCCCGCGTCTCCCTCCCGACCCTCTCGCCGGGTCCCCTGAGTCCTTCCCAGCCCCGGACGCCGTCCTCGCCCCGTCTGCCTCATTCGTGTCCCTGCCTCCCCACTCCGCCCCCGCCTCTGTCGGCACAGCCCAGAGGCCCCCCCCCCCCCGCCTCCCTCCCCCTGGCCCCGGCCCCTTCCGGCCCCTTCCGTTCAGCTGTATATAGTTCAGGGCCGTGGAGGGCCAGAGGCCACCGAGCCACGGAGCCGGCGTCGCAGCCGGCGTCTGAGCCGCAGGGGGTGCTGAGCGGGGAAAGGGCAGGTGCTCTTGGGCCGGGCCGGGCCGGGCTCGGGAAAGCAAAGAGCAGGACTTTGTCTGCTTCTCTTACCTCTCTGAGACCCTGAATGTTTTTCTAGTAGTTTTTTTTGTATTTTTTTTTTGTAATGACAGTATTATGAGAAAAATAAAAGTATTTTAAAATTAAGCCACTTCTAGGCGCAGCTTCACCAGGGCGTGGTGGGGAAATACCCAGCCCGACGGTCTGGGAACGGCCCCCCCGCCCCGCCCTCCTCCGGTTTCCAGGACCAGCCTCTTTCCCAGGTAGGAAACTGAGGTCTCCGGGGTCTCGTGTGCCCCGAGCCCCAGGGAGCGCCCCCCCCCCAGCCCTTTCTCAGCAGCTCCTCTCCAGATTCACTCATTCATTCGCTTGTACTTATTGCGCGCTTACCGTGTGCCGAACACCGTACTAAGCGCCTGGAAGATTTCGCCACAGCGATGAGCGCTCACGCTCCCGGCCCCGCGACGAGCCGCCCAGCCGTGCCCCGGCCCTCCCACCCACTGGGGAGGCTGGTCTTTTGGCCCTCCCCAGAATTTGTCAGTCCCTCCGGCTGTCCCTTCTCTTCCAGCGCTTAGAACGGTACTTCGCACATAGTAAGTGCTTAACGGATGCCATCCTTAGGCTTACCTGCCCCCCAGCCCACCGCAGCCCCTGGCCCCCTTGATTGCCAACTTCCTTCCAGCCCGTTCTCCCTCTGCTCCCCTGGGCCTCGCCCGCTAACCCCTCTACTCGGCCGCCAGCCTCGATCCCACCCCCACAAGCAGGGGGCGGGATAGAGAACTGCTCAGCCTCCCCGGGGCGGGGCGGAGCAGGGGTCTGGGCCTCGGGGATCCTGACCCTCATCCCAACTCAGCCTGACCTAGGCCCCACCAAGGCCCCGAGGAGTGTCCGCAAGACCGGGCTGAGGCCCGTGGGGTTGGTGATGATGCTGATGACAGATCAGTGGTATTTACTGAGCTCTTAATAATAATCATAATGTTGGTATTTGTTAAGCGCTTACTATGGGTGGATACAAGCTAATGGGGTTGTCCCACGTAGGGCTCAATGTCTTCATCCGCATTTTACAGATGAGGGAACCGAGGCCCAGGGAAGTGAAGTGACTTGCCCGAGGTCACCCAACTGACAAGCGGCAGAGCAGGGATTAGAACCCATGACCTCTGACTCCCAAGCCCGGGCTCTTTCCACTGTACTAAGTGCTTGGTGGTGATGACGTTAGTCAGGCGAGCCTCAATCTGGAGACTTCAGGGCCAAGAACCTTTGCTGAGCAAGGGAGTAGAGAGCTAGACTACACCCTGCTGTACTCCCCAGTGCTTAGTACAGTGGTCTACGCAGACACTCAGTAAATCCCGTCCATCGACTGATAGCGGTTTGCCCAGCCCCGCTTTCGTGGCAAGAGCCCGGGCTTGGGAGTCAGAGGCCGTGGGTTCTAATGCCGCCTCCGCCACGGATCGGCCGTGTGACTTCGGGCAGGTCGCTTGACTTCTCTGGGCCTCGGTGGCCTCATCTGTAAAATGGGGATGAAGACCGTGAGCCCCACGTGGGACAACCCGGTTACCCTGATTCAACCCCAGAGCTTAAAACAGTGCTCGGAACATAGTAAGTGCTTAACGGATGCCATCGTTATTATTGTTATTGTTGTTATTTCACGTGCTCTTCCCTGCCTGCCACTGGGGCACGGGGGGAACTGTGCAGTCAGACCCATCTGACCCCTCGCTGAGCGATCGATCAATCGGTAGTGGTTACTGAGTACCTAATCCCGGCTCCGCCGCTCGTCTAATTGTGGGACCTTGGGCAGGTCACTTGGCTTCTCTGTGCCTCAGTTACCTCATCTGTAAAATGGAAATTGAGACTGTTACTACGGGCCGGGCACCGTTCTAAGCGCTGGGATAGATCCAAGCTAAGGGTGGACACAGTCCCCGTCCCACAAGGGGCTCGCGCTCTTAATCCCCTTTTTACAGATGAGACCCAGTGAAGCGACTTGCCCAAGGCCACACAGCAGACTAGAACCGGGGTCCTTCCGACTCCCGGGGCCGTGCTCCGGCCACTGGGCTGCGCCGCCCACCGAGAGGGCCGGAACGTCAGGAGCGGGGCTGCTCGGAGCGTTGTGACAATAATCAGTTTCTTGAGCGTCTCCCGACGGCCCGCATCCAGTGCAGGACACCGGGGCTAAGTGGATTGGGAGAGCCGCCCTTCCGACCAGAAGCTTTCCGTCACCCATACCGACCGGGTTTCCTTACTCACTGCCCTCGGGCCCCTCCCCACCCCTCAGGGAGCCCCAACCACCTTTAAACCTCCCCGCAGCAGCCGGCCTGGCACGCTCTGAGTCAGCGGGGCCGGCCCGGCGCCCTAGTTTCAGCTCTCTCCCCCGGGGACCCAGCCCGGGCACGGGCCCATCAGACGGAGAGGACGCCGCTCTTCCTTCTATTGGAGGAACGGATCGCATTTAGGACAGGGGCGTAGGCTGACGGACGTGGCGTCCGTCCTGCTGGGGACCGAGTCTAGGCCGGGGAAGGCTCGGGGTCGGGGCTGAGCCTCAGGGGTCGGGGGGACTGGCTGGCCGGGGGAGGGGAGGAGGGGGTACGGCCTCCTAGATGGGGTTGCCGACCCCCGAATCTTACACCGATTACTCCTGACTCTCCGCTCTGAGCTTTGAAGCTCCCGTGCCCCGTGTCCAGCTAGCTGCCGTCTGCCTCCAGGTCAACAGATAATCCCCTGCAGGGGAAGGGAAAGGGTCCCGGGCTCCCGTCCCCTCCATCTCCGCGGGGCGAAGCCTGGACCTTCTCAGGCCGCACCTGGCGTCCCCCCCACCCCCCAACCTCTCCTCCCACTGCTGCTCCCCATTCCACCTTTCTCCCAGGAAGTCCAGCCCCTTCCCAGGACGATGCCGAAGAGGGCCCGGTTCTCCCGAGCCAAGGGGTTCCCCTTCCGGATGCCTGGATGAGACCGGGGGCCGCTCACCCAGCTTCCCTACCGCTGAAGGTGTCGCCGCCGTGCTGCCGACCTCACCTGGATCCCGGGCCCGGAGCTTGCCGGTCTAGGCCAAAGGGACTCCGGGTTTGGGCCAGTCGGGCAAAGCAGGGAAGACTGAGGGGAGGGGAGGGGAGTGGGGAGGAGGTCAAGTCTAAGTCAGCCGTGTTTATTGAGCACTTACTGTGTGCAGAGCACTGTACTGAGCACTTGGGAGAATACAACGATAAACGGACACATTCCCTGCCCACGACGAGCCGGGGAGACAGACATTAATACACACGCTCAATAAATCCAATCTACCGACTGACGGACTGGCTGGTTCGGGGCACCCGGGAGGGAATCCCGGAGAGGAGCTTGTCCCCCAGCTTCTCCCTCCTTCACGGCACTGGGCAGGCGTGAGGGGAGAATTTTAATACGGGCTTACTCTGTGCAGAGTCCCGTACTAAGCTCTTGGGAGAGTACAATATAATAAACAGACACATTCCCTGCCCACAACGAGCTTACGGTCTGGAGGGGGGAGACAGGAATTAATATAAACGAAGAAACGACAGATAACGTATCTAAGTGCTGCGGGGCTGGGGGTGGGGGGAAGATGAGCGAAGGGAGCAAGTCAAGGTGACGCAGAAGAGAGTGGGAGTTGAGGGTGGTGTTGATTTGTCCCTCGAGAAAAGGTAGTTTGGGTCTGGAGGCCGAACAGAGCATAATGACTTTTTTTTATGGTGTTTGTTAGGTGCTTACTAAGCTCCAGGCACTGTACTAAGCCCTGAGGTAGATACAAGCTAATCAGATTGGACGCAATCCAGGTCCCACATGGGGCTCCGCGGTCTTAATCTCCAGAGAAGCAGCGTGGCTCGGTGAAAAGAGTCCGGGCTTGGGTGTCGGAGGTCGTGGGTTCCAATCCCGGCTCCGCCACCCGTCAGCTGTGTGACTTGGGGCGAGTCACTTCACTTCTCTGTGCCTCATCTGTAAAATGGGGATGAAGACTGTGAACCCCACGTGGGACAACCTGATTATAGTGAAGAGCAGTGCTTCACACACAGTAAGCGCTTAGCAAATACCCCAGCATTATTATTATTTTACAGATGAGCTCACTGAGGCACAGAGAAGTTAAGTGGCTTGCCCAAGATCTCACAGCAGACGAGTGGTGGGGCCTGGATTGGAACCCAGGTCCTTCTGATTTCCTGGTCCACGCTCTATCCACTAGGCCGTGTTGCTTCTCTGACTTGAGGTCATTGGAGGGGGTCCAAACACAAGAGGTTTCTGTGGGAGAACAGGACAGATCTGTGGGGAGGGCGTTGTGTGGGAGAGAAGGCAGGTGAGGAGGTTGTGGTCACACGGGAATTTTCTCCTCGAGAACCACATCAAACGGAAACTCCTCACCACTGACTTCAAAGTTCTCCATCCCCTTGCCCCCCACTACCTCACCTCCCTTCTCTCCTACTCCAACCCAGCCCGCACACTCCTCTCCTCTAATGCCAACCTACTCACTTTACCTCAATCTCATCTATCTCCCCGCTGACCTCTCGCCCACATCCCGCCTCTGGCCTGGAATCCCTTCCCCCTCAGATCCGACAGACGACGACTCTCCCCGACTCTTCGAAGTCTCAGTGACGGCGCGTCTCCTCCAAGAGGCCTTCCCTGACTAAGCCCTCCTTTCCTCTTCTCCCCCTCCCTTCTATGTCACCCTGACTCGCCCCCTTTATTCACTCCCCTCCCGGGCCCACCGCACTTACGTACGTATCTGTAATTCCTTCACTTATTTATATCGATGCCTGTCTCCCCCTCTTGACTGTAAGCTCACTGGGGGTAGGGAACGTGTCTGTTTATTGTCCCAGGTGCTTAGTATAGTCAGCGCTCAATAAATACCATTGACCGATAGAGATTGGACCGTGACTGGCTAATGAGACCAAGTGTGTGTCTAAGTTGGCGAGTGGGTGAGGTGGAGTGGAGGAGTGAGAGAAAGCGGGTGGCGGGAGAGTGGTCAGGGCCATCCACGTGGATAGTGAAGTCCCCAAGGATCAATATCGGGATGGAGAAAGGGAGCAGGAATGTGAGAGAAAGAATTGAGGAAGGTTCCGACACGGTCCCCGGCCCCCCGGAAGGTTTAACTAGTGGGTAATTAACTGGTTACTAATTACATGATCCACGAGTAACCCATCCTTGACTAACCCCTCATCTCTCCACCCTATTCTTGAGTTGAGAAGCGGCGTGGCTGTTGAGAAGCAGTGTGGCTTAGTGGAAAGAGCCCGGGCTTGGGAGTCAGAGGATGTGGGTTCTAATCCCGGCTCCGCCACTTGTCTGCTGTGTGACCTTAACTGCTCTGTGCCTCAGTTAACCTCATCTGTGAAATGGGGATGAAGACTGTGAGCCCCACGTGGGACAACCTGATTACCTTGTATCTACCCCAGTGCTTAGAACAGTGCTCAGCACACAGTAGGCGCATATCAAATACCAACATTATTATTATTATTATTGCCTAATTTCAGGTCTGTACCCTGTAAGCAGTTGGATACTCCCTCCAGCCCTCCAGCCCTTTATGTACGTATCCTCACGCTCTGCATTTCCCCTCTCCATAATTTATTTTAAAGTCTGTCTCCACCCGTAGAACACAAGCTTCCTGAGAGAAGGACCACGTAGTGTCGTCTGAAGTTGAGAGTCCAAGTGTTAGGTGAAACCCATGAAGGCAATAAGCACTGGATGAACTTGTAGAAGACATCAAAGTTGTATCAGGATAAGGACAGAGAGCATCAAATCAAACGCAGTCACGAATCGATCGAAAGGGAAATCTCTCCCTGGTTCTGGACGCTTCCCTGCAACCGAGTTCACACATCTTTCAAATCTGGCTTTTCAGCTGAGAGGCAGCGTGTCTAAGTGGAAAGAGCACGGGACTGGGAAACAGGAGGGCTGGGTTCGAGAACTAGCTCTACTACTGGATGACCCAGGGCAAGTTCATTCATTCATTCAGTAGTATTTATTGAGCGCTTACTATGTGCAGAGCACTGTACTCAGCACTTGGAAGGTACAATTCGGCAACAGATAGAGACAATCCCTGCCCAGTGATGGGCTTACAGGCTAATCGGGGGAGCCAGACGGACAAAAACAAGACAACATAATCACGATAAATAGAATCAAGGGGATGTACACCTCATTAACAGAATAGGGTAAAAATAAAAATATATACAAATGAGCAAATGCACACAGTGCTGAGGGGAGGGGAAGGGAGAGGGGGAGGAGCAGAGGGAAAGGGGGCTTAGCTGAGGGGAGGTGAAGGGGGGGAAGGAGGAGGGAGCAGAGGGAAAAGGGGAAGCTCAGTCTGGGAAGGCCTCTTGGAGGAGGTGAGTTCTCAGTAGGGCTTTCAAGAGGGGAAGAGAGTTAGTTTGGCCGAGGTGAGGAGGGAGGGCGTTCCGGGACCGCGGGAGGACGTGGGCCAGGGGTCGAAGGCGGGATAGGTGAGGACGGGGGACGGGGAGGAGGTGGGCGGCAGAGGGGCGGAGCGTACGGGGTGGGCGGTGGAAAGAGAGAAGGGAGGTGAGGTAGGAGGGGGCAAGGTGATGGAGAGCCTTGAAGCCCAGAGTGAGAAGTTTTTGTTTCCTGCGGAGGTCGATGGGCAACCACTGGAGGTTTTTAAGGAGGGGAGTGACAGGCCCAGAGCGTTTCTGCAGGAAGATGAGCCGGGCAGCAGAATGAAGAATAGACCGGAGCGGGGAGAGACAGGAGGAAGGGAGATCAGAGAGAAGGCTGACACAATCATCCAGCCGGGATATCATGAGAGCCTTTACCGGTACGATAGCTGTTTGGATGGAGAGGAAAGGGCGGATCTTGGCGATAATGTAAAGGTGAGACCGGCAGGCACTGGTGACGGATCGGATGTGTGGGGCGAATGATAGAGCCGAGTCAAGGATGACACCAAGGTGGCGGGCTTGAGAGACGGGAAGGAGGGTCGTACCGTCCACAGTTCGTACCGTCCACAGTGACAGGGAAGTCAGGAAGAGGACAGGGCTTGGGAGGGAAGATAAGGAGCTCAGTTTGGGACATGTTGAGTTTTAGGTGGCGGGCAGACATCCAGGTGGAGACTTCCCGGAGGCAGGAGGAGATACAGCCTGAAGGGAGGGGGAGAGGAAAGGGGAGGAGATGTAGATTTGAGTGTCGTCTGCGTAGAGATGATAGTTGAAGCTGGGGGAATGAATGAGTTCACCAAGGGAGTGAGTGTAGAGGGAGAAGTCATTTAACCTCTCTGGGCCTTCATCTGTCAGTGGAGGATAGGATAATGAGCCCTGTGTGATTTCATAAGCTTTTACCCACACCCCGGCGTTTAGCACCAAGTAAGGGGTCTCCCCACTCCGGTCCATACTTCGTTCTGCTGCCCGGATTATTTTCTGGAAAACTGTTCAGGCCACATCCCTCCACTCCTCGAAAAGCTCCAGTATCAAACAGAAACGCCTGATCATCGGCCTTAAAGCACTCAGTCAGCCCCCCCGCCCCCCCGTCCTAACTTACCTTGCTGATCTTCTCTACGTCCCAGCCCACACACTGCGCTCCTCTAATAATAATGTTGGTATTTGTTAAGCCCTTACTATGTGCAGAGCACTGTTCTAAGCGCTAGGGTAGATACAGGGTCATCGGGTTGTCCCACAAGAGGCTCACAGTCTTAATCTCCATTTCCAGATGAGTTAACTGAGGCACAGAGAAGTTCAGTGACTTGCCCAAAGTCACACAGCTGACAAGCGGCAGAGCTGGGATTCGAACTCATGACCTCTGACTCCCAAGCCCGGGCTCTTTCCACTGAGCCACACTGCTTCTCAATGCTTCTCTACTGCCAGCCTACGTGTCGTACCTCGGTTTCATCTTTACCGTCACCGACCCCTGGCCCGTGTATTCCCTCAGTCCTGGAATCCTCTCTTCCTTTATGTCCCCTGACAGTTCACCACCCTCCCTACCTTCGAAGCCCGCCGAAGATCACCTCTCCTCCAAGAAGCCTTCCCTTCCTGACCCCTCATTTCCCCTCTCTGCACCCCGCCTCTGCGTCACCTATGCTCGTGGCTGTGTACCCCTTAAAGGCTCTGACACTCCCCCCAGTCCCACAGCGCGTATGTACATATCCTTATATCTTACTCTTTCCCCTATCTGTAAGCTCCCCGTGGGCGGGCAGCATGGTCCAATGGAGAGAAAGGAGGTATGGGAGTCAGAGGACCTGTGTTCTAATCCTGACTCTGCCACATACGTGTTGCGTGACCTTGGGTAGGTCACTTGATTTCTCTGTGCCTCAGCTTCCTCATCTCCTCCTCATCCATGTGGGACCTGATTATCTTCTCTCTACTACAGGTGCTTGGAACACAGTAAAGACTTAAATACCATAATCCTTAAGAACTGTCGTACTGCACTCTCCCAAGCCCTTTTTATTTACAGTGCCCGGTACACGGTAAGCACTCAAAAAATACCATCGATTGATTAAATGCCATAAAGATAATAATCATCATGAGGGTATCTGTTAAGCGCTGACTATTTGTCAAGCACCGTTCTAAGCGCCGGGGTAGGTGCAAGCTGAACAGGCGGGACCCGGTCCCTGTCCCCCATGGGGCTGGCAGTCTCGATCCCCATTTTGCAGATGAGGTAACCGAGGCGCAGAGAAGTTGAGTCACTTGCCCGAGGTCACAAGGCAGACTTGGGAGAGTGAGAGAAGGCGAGGCCTCCCCGAGGGAGGGGGCAGGATGGCTTCCCAAATCTGGGCCCGGGCTCGGAGCTTACAAGGAGAGACGGACATTACAATAAATTACAGACAGGGGAGATAGTAGAGTATAAGGAAATGTACTTGGTAATAATAAGGATACGTACCTAGGGGCTGTGGGCCTGGGGTGAGTATCAAAGTATAAAGATCATTATCTGTGGGTTTCTCTCTCGCCGCAGTTTGGTTTGGCTGCTCCAAACTCCGGTAGGTTCGTGGCAACACCAGCGTCCGCTTGGCAAAATCCCCCTCCCTTCTTGTTCCTCCATCTTTTATACTCTCAATTGCCCCCAAGCCCCACTTGGTTTGGACTCTGCTCCATCAGTGTCTACTGTACCTCCCGCGTCGCCCTGTTTCAAACTCTGATTAAGGTCAGGCGGTGACCTGGAGGCCGGGGTTATGCATATGACGGCGATGGCATTTGTTAAGCGCTTACCATGTGCCAAACACTGTTCTTAGCGCCGGGGTAAGATACAAGGTGATCAGGTTGTCCCACTTGGGGCTCCCAGTCTTCATCCACTGAGCAGTGTGGATCAGTGGAAAGAGCACGGGCTTGGGAGTCAGAGGTCGTGGGTCCCAAGGTAAAAGGTAAGTTAGGACGGGGGGAGCTGACTGAGTGCTTTAATCCCGACTCTGCTCCTTATCGGCTGTGTGACTCTGGGCAAGTCACTTAACTTCTCTGTGCCTCAGTTACCTCATCTGGAAAATGGGGATTAAAACTGTGAGCCCCATGTGTGAGGACAGTGCTGGGCACATAGTAAGCGCTTGACGAATACCAAATCATCATTATTATTATCCCCCTTTTACAGATGAGGGAACCGAGGCCCAGAGAAGTGAAGCGACTTGTCCCAGGTCACCCAGCTGACAAGTGGCGGGGGAGGGATCGGAACCCAGGTCCTCCCAAGCCCGGGCTCTTTCCACTGAGCACGCCGCTTCCCACGTGGCCGTCTCCCTGCCATTCTGCTACTGGCGCCTGTGTTTTTCCCAGGTTGGTTTCGGCACAGTTGAAAAGCTAGGATTCCCGTGATTATCCCTCACGGCTAATGTGGGGACGCTGTGGGGGCGAGGAGGGAGAGAGGTGAGAATGTGTGTGCCCCCCAGAGGCCTCCCTTTCTGTCAGCCCCCCTAATTGTACCGGGAGGGATCCCGTTGGCCCAGGACCCCCGCCAGCCCCAGCCCCGAGCGGGGTGTGCTTTTCCCCGGTGGGGCCACTGGGCCGCTTTTACGCGAGGTAGTCCCGTTTTCAGAGTGTCTGGCCCGGAGGTGACCTAGACCCCCTCACGCCCGGCGATTTGTATTTTACGCGCCCGTCCTCCCTCCTCCTCGGCTCCTTCCGCCGACATCTGCAACCTGGCAGTGGCGTCCTGGTGGAGGGGGACCCAGGATGGGGGGAAGGCAGAAGGTTCTGGAAAAGGTAAGGGCCCGAGGTTGCCGGTGTCCTTGGCCCCGCGCCCCGGTCCGGCCCATGCCGCAGACCCGCCGCCTCCCCGGCTGGGGAGCTGAGGGTGGCGAGGACCACAAAACCACCTGGCCCTACGGATCGTACGTTCCCCAGCGCTTAGTACAGTGTTCTGCACACAGTAAGAGCTCAAGAAATAGACCCAGCTCTGCCACTTGTCGGCTGTGTGACTGTGGGCAAGTCACTTCACTTCTCTGGGCCTCAGTTCCCTCATCTGTAAAATGGGGATTAAGACTGTGAGCCCCACGTGGGACAACCTGATTCCCCTGTGTCTACCCCAGCGCTTAGAACAGTGCTCGGCACATAGTAAGCGCTTAACAAATACCAACATTATTATTATTATGATGGAATGAATGAATGAATGAATGAATGAATGAACGAACGAACCTGTCAGGAGGCCGAGTCTGGCGCCACCTGGTGGCCAACTCGCCTCCCTGCACCTGCCGGGCCTCGGTGCCACCAAACATCCCCACGATTTCAATCGTATTTATTGAGCGCTTACTGCGTGCAGGACACTGTACTGAGCGCTTGGGAAAATACAACAATAAACGGTGACAATCCTGTCCGGACGCCCTCGCCCCGAGCCACCCACCTCACCACCCCCAAACCTAACACTGTGTCGCTGTGGCCTCCGGAACCCTCTTGAGAATAATGACGATGGTATTAGTTAAGTGCTCACTGTCTGCCAAGCACTGTTCTGGGCTAGATACGAGGGCTCCCGGCCTTAATAGAGAAGCAGCGTGGCTCAGTGGAACGAGCCCGGGCTTGGGAGTCGGAGGTCATGAGTTCGACTCCCGGCTCTGCCACTTGTCAGCTGTGTGACTGTGGGCTAGTCACTTCGCTTCTCTGTGCCTCAGTTACCTCATCTGGAAAATGGGGATTAACTGTGAGCCTCACGTGGGACGACCTGATGACCCTGTATCTCCCCCAGCGCTTAGAACAGTGCTCCGCACATAGTAAGCGCCCAACAAGTACCAACATTATTCATGCCGGCCCTTGACCCTTGTCAGCTGTGTGACTGTGGGCAAGTCACTTCGCTTCTCTGTGCCTCAGTTACCTCATCTGGAAAATGGGGATTAAGACTGTGAGCCCCACGTGGAACTACCTGATTACCCTGTATCTCCCCGAACGCTTAGAACAGTGCTGGGCACATAGCACTTAACAAATACCATAATTATCATTATTAATCCCCATAACAGTGCTTGGCAGATAGTAAGCGCTTAACAAATCCCATAATTATTATTATTATTATTATTAATCCCCATAACAGTGCTTGGCAGATAGTAAACGCTTAACAGATATCATTATGATGATGATGATGATTATTAATCCCCATTTTCCAGATGAGGTAACAGGCACAGAGAAATTAAGTGACTGGCTTCAAAGGCACCCAACTGACAAACGGCAGGGCCGGGATTAGAACTCACGACCTCTGACTCCCAAGCCGGTGCTCTTTCCACTCAGCCACGCTCTTCTCCCTCTGGGGCAAATCCCCCCTCGTCCCGTTCTCGTCAAGCTCTCTCCGGCCAGACAGCCACCGAGACCTGATGCTCTCTCAGTACTCCGCCACCTTCTCGAACACTCTTTCCACTTGTTCGCTTGTTCGTTCATTCGTTCCTACTGCTCTCAGAGCCCGGCGCTAAGCGCAGCGGAAGAAAGAGTACAAGGGTGATGGATGATGATTCAGACGTGGGGCTCCCAGTCTAATGATGGGGGGGAGGGGGGCAGGTGGCCATCGGACCCTCAAAATAAGATTAACGTAAGAGCAGCGACTCCTCTCAGGGTCGCGCCTGGAGAGTTTCCGGTCCTCTACCGGTCCCGGCTTCGGGAAGGAGAGTCAAGCAGAGGCCTGCCCGTTCCCTTCCTAGCTTGGGCAGTGGCTAGCGAGGGGAAGGCCATCTGCTACAAGTCAAAACTCACCCGTGCCGGGCAGCAGCGGCAGGGGAGAGAGGCGAGGGCGGAGACACGAGTTTACCGCGCGGAAGGTGCGGTGAAACTTCCGTATTTTTACCAAGAAAACTCTCTGGATCCACTACCGGAACGACTGCGGGTGGGGAGCGGGGCGTTCCGGGAGAGACGTGTCCGTGGGGTCGCTACGGGTCGGAAGCGACTCGACGGCGTAAGACCAGAGCGGCAAAACAACACGAGAAAACAGGGACAACGATGAAAACAATTCTGAGAGGCAGCAGTTTTCGAAGCTTACCCCGGCTCCGGTCACGTTAGACGGTCACAACCTTCTGAACGTTCCAGATTTTTGGGTGAGGGCTGACTCCCCACTCGCTCTTCCAACTCGGAGGGCTGGGGAGGATGAGGGGAGGGAGTCGGCCGGCTCCTCACCCACCGATGTCCCGCCTTCACGCCCCTCTTTCGGCCTCCGGGGCCGCCTCTCCCCTTCTCGTGATTCGGAGCCCTCGCCCAGATGGCAATCCCGGCTACTCCTTCACCGGCCTCGGCCTTTCCGGAGGGGTTTGGACGTCTCTCTTTCCTTCCACCTCTCAAGTCCCACCGCACACACTAGTCTTCAGACTTCGACGGTCCCGTTTACGACGCTATGGGGCCCCTTTTAGAGTCCAGAGCCTTCCCCTCTTTGGAATGAATTGGGGTCCGCGTCTCTGCATGTTTTAGAACTGGAGCTAAGGTTACCGGCCGCCCTAAAATTAACGCCACCCGAGGCAGACGTGGAATGAACCCAACTCCCAAACCCGAGAGCAAAAGAAAAGGATCGAACCAAATGGAAAGATGGCTGCGGAGAAAAGACTCAAGAAGAGGTCTGCAGGAGAGCATCCGTAGCTCCTGCCGGCCAACCAGAAGCTTGTCTCTTCCCCCTTCATATCCGACAGACGATCACTCTCCACGCCTTTGAAGCCTTATTCAAATCTTCTCTCCTTCATTCATTCATTCAATAGTATTTATTGAGCGCTTACTACGTGCAGAGCACATAGCTTACTAAGTGCTTGAAATGTACAAATCGGCAACAGATAGAGACAGTCCCTGCCCATTGCCGGGCTTACAGTCTAATCGGGGGGCTTGGGGGCCTTCCCCGACTAAGCCCTCATTTCCCCTACTCCCTCTTCCTTCTGCATCCTCTTGCAGTTGGATCAGCACTTGATACTCCCCTCTTAATCTTAGCCCCACAGCACTCATGTAATAATAATAATGGTGGTATTTGTTAAGAGCTTACTATGTGCAAAGCACTGTTCTAAGCGCTGGGGGAGATACAGGGTCATCAGGCTGTCCCACGTGGGGCTCACAGTCTTCATCCCCATTTTACAGATGAGGTAACTGAGGCCCAGAGAAGTGCCCAGAGTCACAAGGCTGACAAGTGGCCGAGTCGGGAGTCGAACCCAGGCCCTCTGACTCCAAAAGCCCAGGCTCTTTCCATTGAGCCACGCTGCCAGTTCATTTTAAAGTCTGTCTTCCCAATTAGACTGTAAACTCATTGTGGGCAAGAAATGTGTCTACCAACTCTGTTGTTTCGTACTCCCCTAATATCTTAGTACAGTGTTCTGTGCACCCCAGATACTCAATAGATTGAGTCCCAGCCCTTCCCTTTATGCCACAGCTCGGCTGACTGATAGCTCTTCTCGGGAAAAGCCGTGAAATGAGGTTTGGACTAAAAATCGGCCCCAGCTTCTCCTCAAAATTCGGTGAACCTGCACTAAACTTCTTTGATGCTCCAGGTGTAACTTGGTGAAGGGAAATGCACCATCACAGAAAGATCCTCCCGACTGGATCCCAGAAACAAATATATATATATATCTGTACTTCACTCACGTATTTACATTAATGTCTGTCTCCCCCCAGACTGTGACCTCACTGGGGGCAGGAATGCGTCTGTTTCTTCTCCTGTCCTCTCCCAAACGCTTAGTACGATGCTTCGGACGCAGTAAGGATTCAATAAATACGATTGAACGAATAATCGGACGAACGGGGATCCGATGGATAGCACCCTACTAAGGCTCTCAGTACGAGGCTCTGCAACACTGGAAACACTAAGTAAATACCACTGATTGCTTGATGGATGATAATAGGGATTCAGCACAGCTTCCAGAGAGACTTCCCCAGCTTAGCCTCTAACAAAGCTAAGCACCACCTTCGGGGGGGGCGGGGGCGGGGAAAGGGATTGTACTTCCATCTCAATCCGCCCCCCTCCCAGAATATAGCAAATGAGACCGGGGAGGGAGAGGTTGTTCAGGAGAGCCCGAGCAGATCCACTCCCAGAATGGAGAACTCATTCGCTCCCATGGCTTCGACTCGGAAGCAGCGTGGCGTAGTGGATAGAGCACGGGCCTGGGAGTCAGAAGGTTCTCCTCCGGCCTCCGCCACTTTGCCTTGCTGTGTGACCTTGGGCAAGTCAGTTCCCTTCTCGGCGACTCAGTTTCCTCATCTGTAAAACGGGGATTAAGACAGTGAGCCACGTGGGACAGAGACCATATCCAACTCAATTTCCTTGTATTCTCCCCAGTGTTTAGTACAGTGCCTGGCACACAGCAGGCGCTGAACAAAGACCACAATCATCATCCAACTACCACCTTTAAGCGGATGACACCCAAATCTACATCTCCAGCCCCGATCTCTCTCCCTCTCTCTGCAGCCTGACGTTTCCTCCTGGCTTCGAGACGTCATTACTTGGCTATCGTCCTGTCACCTCAAGCTAAACGTGTCCAAAACAGAGCTCGTCTTCCCACCCAAACCCCCTCCTCCCCTTGACTTTCCCATCAACGTAGAAGGCACTGCGGGCCATCCTTCCCGTCTCACAAGCCGTGTCTCACGGCCCACGGCATTTACGGACGTATCTGTAAATCATTTATTTACGTTAATGTCCGTCTCCCCGTCTAGACTGTAACCTTGGCATTATCCTTGACTCCTCTCTCTCATTCAACCCACATATTCAATCTGTCACTAAATCCTGTCGGTTCCACCTTCACGACGTCATTAAAATCCTCCCCCGTCCCTACGTCCAAACGGCGACCACGTTAATACATTTATCCTCTCCCGCCTTGATTACAGTAGCAGCCTCCTCCCTGTCCTCCCTGCCTCCTGTCTCTCCTTAATCCGGTTCATACTTGACTCCGCTGCCCAGATCAATTTTCTACAGAGATGTTCAGGCCACGTTTCCCCATCCTCAAGAAACTCCAGTCGTTGCCTAACCCGTTCCTGCATCAAGAAAAACTCCTCCCCACTGGCTTTCATTCATTCAACAGTATTTATTGAGCGCTTACTATGTGCAGAGCACTGTACTAAGCGCTTGGAATGAACAGGTCGGCAACAGATAGATACAGTCCCTGCCCTTTGACGGGCTTACAGTCTAATCGGGGGAGACAGACAGACGAGAACAATGGCGATAGAGTCAAGGGGAAGAACATCTCGTAAAAACAATGGCAACTAAATAGAATCGAGGCGATGTACATTTCATTAACAAAATAAATAGGGTAATGAAAATATATACAGTTGAGCAGACGAGTACAGTGCTGAGGGGATGGGAAAGTAGAGGGGGAGGAGCAGAGGGAGATGGGGGGAAAAGAGGGTTAAGCGGCGGAGAGGTGAAGGGGGGGCGGTAGAGGGAGTAGAGGGAGAAGGGGAGCTCAGTCTGGGAAGGCCTCTTGGAGGAGGGGAGTTTTAAGTAGGGTTTTGAAGAGGGGAAGAGAATCGGTTTGGCGGAGGTGAGGAGGGAGGGCGTTCCGGGACCGCGGGAGGACGCGGCCCGGGGGTCGACGGCGGGATGGGCGAGACCGAGGGACGGCGAGGAGGTGGGCGGCGGAGGAGCGGCGCGTGCGGGGTGGGCGGTAGAAAGAGAGAAGGGAGGAGAGGTAGGAAGGGGCGAGGTGATGGAGAACCTCGAAGCCTAGAGTGAGGAGTTTTAGTTTGGAGCGGAGGTTGATAGGCAACCACTGGAGGTGTTTAAGAAGGGGAGTGACAGGCCCAGATCGTTTCTGCGGGAAGACGAGCCGGGCAGCGGAGTGAAGAATAGACCGGAGCGGGGCGAGAGAGGAGGAAGGGAGATCAGAGAGAAGGCTGACACGGTAGTCTAGCCGGGATATAACGAGAGCCCGTAGCGGTAAGGTAGCCGTCTGGGTGGAGAGGAAAGGGCGGATCTCGGCGATATCGTAAAGGTGAAACCGGCAGGTCTCGGTAACGGATAGGATGCGTGGGGTGAACGAGACGGACGAGTCAAGGATGACACCGAGATCGCGGGCCCGAGAGACGGGAAGGATGGTCGTGCCGTCCACGGTGATAGAGAGGACCGGGCTTGGGAGGGAAGATGAGGAGCTCAGTCTTGCAGAGCACTCAGTCGCCTCGGCACCCCCTACCTCACTTAGCTACTCTACCACAACCCGGCCCGGACACTCAGCTCTTCAATGTAACCTTCTCAGTGTACCTCAATCTCATCCACCTTGTCGCCGACCCCTCACCCACATCCTGCCTCTGGCTCTCCCTCCTCAAATCCTGCAATTACTCTCTCCCCTGCTTCCAAAGCCTTATTAAAGGAACATCTCCTCCAAGAGGCCTTCCCTGACTAAGCCCTCCTTTCCTCTTCCCCCATTCCCTTCTGCGTCGACCCGACTCGCTCCCTTTCGGCTCATCCCCCCTTCCCAGGCCCACAGCATTTACGGACGCATCTGTAAATCATTGATTTATGTTAACGTCTGCTCCCCTTCTAGACTGTAAGCTGACTGTGGGTAGGGAATGCGTCTATTATTACACTGTACTCTCCAGAGCAGCTTAGTAGACTGCTCTGCAACACAGTAAGCCCTCAATAAATGCAATCGAATTGAATGAATTCAACGAAGGTTAAGCCTACTGGAACCTGCTCCGTTAATTCACCACTGGGTCGTGGTCGAGCTTTCGGCACGTGCGCGGCCTAGCAGTGAGCATTCGGGGGAATACACGGGAGTGAGTAGATACGAATCCTTGACATTCCATTGCTTGACCGATAGCCAATTCCCCCTCCCCCCACGGAAATTCTCTGAACTTGGGTTTTCCCGCTGGGCTTCTCCTGGTCGTCCTCTTCGCTTTCTGACCAGTCCACCTCGAGCTTCTTTGCTCTCCGCTCACCCTGAACTCTGTGGATCCCGGCCCCCTCTTCCCTTCTCCCTTTCCACTCGTTTCGCGCCCCTGAAGGGCTTCGGCTGCCAGGTCGAGGCAGATGACACCTCCCCTTCCAGCCCCCTTCGCTCACTTGACCAGACTCGATTCCGGGGCTGCTAGCCTCTCAGACTCAGCATGCCAACCCCGAAATCATCTTTCCTGCTAAACCTGCTCCCCCAAACGTTCCCGTCAAGGTGGAGGGCATCACCATCCTCCAAAATCCAACCGATCCCGGCCTCGGCCCCACCCCCAGATTGCAGCGCAAAGAGCAAGTGGGGACCGGAAGTGGAAGGGCAGAGTTGGGAAAATGCCAATCCCGGGTGACGGTGACATCTCATCACGCCACGTTACCCTTGGTCTGCGGCCCGAGGGCGGCAAAATCAATCATTGCTATTTACTCAGCGTTTACTGTGCGCGGAACACCGTACTAAGCACTCAGCACAGTACAGAGTACGAGAGAAGCAGTGTGGACTAGCAGAAAAAGCCGGGGCCTGGGTCCTAATCCCGCCCCCACCGCTCATCGGGTACGACGCCTCGCGGTCCCTCAGTTTCCTCACCTGGAAATCGGGGATTTAACCTAACCGTCTACGAGTCTGTTGTAGACGGGAACTGGTCCCGACGCGAGGATCTTACACCTACCGCAGCACTCGGGCAGAGTGGCCGGCACTTGGTAAGTACCAGAAATGATAATACTAACACTAGGTTACCCCCGACACTCACCCTTCGGGTCGGCGGGGTGCCCCCACGGACCTCACTCCCACCCCGCGCCGGCCCGGCCCCGACCCGAGGGACGCCACCTGGGCTCCACAGCTGCCCCGAGAGCACCCCGGAGCGAGGGGCGGCGACCGCCCGGCGGGGTCCCATCAAGTCCCACCCCACGGGGCAGGCAGAGGGCCAGGACACACAGGCCGAGTTTACCCAACCTTTATTGTCGTCGTACAACGTTCGTCTCGTTTGGTTTAGAAACTGCTTGCGATAAATTGCTCTTCCCCCGGGAATTCAAAAGCAGGTAAAATAAAACCAACCTACTCACTACGGAAACACAGCGGCTGGGCCCGGGGCCCGGGCCCGCACCCGGGCGGGCGGGCGAGGACAGCTGGGGCAGCGGAGTGGAGTCGAGGAGTTTGGATTACGGCTCCCGGGAGGGGGCGGGGGACAGACGGCCCCCCGGACGCGGAGCGCCTGCCCGACAACGCGGCAGAAAGGACGCGGGTCACAGCCCCGCTTCCCACCGGGAATTCACGCTCCGCCTTCCAAATGAAAATCGCCTTTATTTTAATCGCTTTTGCTTTGAATTTTTTTTTTTTGCAACAGAAATCACCTATCCAGAGTCCGGCTGCAGCTGCGTCGCCGGCGCTGAGGGACGGACGAGGGCCACCCGGCGGAGGGCGGCCCCGCGCAAGTCTGGGGCCCGAGCCCCCCCACCCGCTCGCTTCCCGCCGGCCGCCCTTAGCCGTACAGGTCGTCGTCGTTGTCCTCGCTGTACACGTTGCCGCCCGCGCTGCCTCCGCTGCCCTGGCTGGGGCCGGCCCCGCCCTGGTTCCCCGAGGGGAATCTGTTTGGGGGCGGGGAGGGGGACGGCACAGAGTCGGGAGGGCGTTGGACGGGGGAGGGGAGGAGGGAGACGGGAGACGATTCAGTGTGCCGCCCCCACAGGGGTACGGCCTCCAACCTCCTCCACCCCTTCCCCTGCCCTGGGGCGACAGCCCCCGCCCCTCCGCCCTCCCCCACCACTTAGGGAGATCCAACGCTCTCTAAGATCTAGCCTGGCCCTGCCCTGCCCGGTTCTGATCCCTCTGGACTTCCCTTTCTCCTCCCCCGTGGGCCCAGACCACCCTCCGGCTCCCACGGACTCGAGGGCACCCCCGACGCACCCTCCCCGCAAAACGGTGAGGACCGCCCCCCCGCTCCCCCGCCCCAGGCGGCGGCCATCACCTGAAGCTGCCGAAACCCCGGCTCTGCTGGAGGGTCTGAGCGAACATTTCGTATTTCCGGATGTCGTTGTCGCTGACGGAGCGCCGGGCAAAGCGCATGGCCTCCTCGAAGTGATCCCGGCGGATCTCGGGCACCGGGTCGTCTTCCTCCACCTCCTGAAAAACGACAAGGCACCGCGGGCTCGGAACCCGACCCGGGCTTCGATTCGGCCCGGTCGGGCTGCCGGCACGCAGCTCTTTCTCCCCCGGGATCGGAGGGCGGATCTACCCGGGCCACCCCCACAGACCGGCCACCTGTACCCTCCCCACAGCACAGGAGGCTCACGTACCCAACCTGACCCTCCACTCGGGGGCAGGTCGAAAGACTCGGGCCGGTCCGGACTGGAGGACGACAAGCCGCCGCCGAACCAACTACCCTTGAACCTGAATTCCTCCTTGGGGGGATTCTGCCACCCTCCCCTCAGGGCGGATCGGTGCCGGTTTTTGTTTTTTTTGAAACGGTATTCGTTAAGCGCTTACTACGTGCCAGGCACCGTTCTAAACACCGGGCTAATTAGGTCGGACACAGTCCTCCTTGTCCCACGTGAGGCTCACAGTCTTAATCCCCGTGGTTTACGGATGAGGGAACGACTTGCCCAAGGTCGCACAGCAGCCTCACCATGGCTGAAGGGTTGGTCTGTCGCTCCCGTTCCCGCCGGATCTCGCTCTCGATAGACTCGCGGATGGCCAGCTTACAGGCTCGCTGGCAGATTTCTGTCAGGTCGGCCCCAGAGAAGCCATTTGTCATCTTGGCCAGGAACTCCAGGTCCACGTCCTGCGGGGAAGAGCGCAGCCCGGCCAGTCAGCGGCACCACCCTGCCCTGCGGGGGCCCCGGGGGCCCTCGCCCGCCCCGCCCCACACTGGCCTTGGCGACGGGGGACTTGCGCAGGTTGGCCTTGAGGATGGCGACGCGGGACTTCTCGTCGGGCAGGGGGATGTAGATGAGCTGGTCGAGGCGGCCGGGACGGAGGATGGCGGGGTCGATGATGTCGGGCCGGTTGGTGGCCCCGATGATGAAGACGTTCTTCTTGGTGGACATGCCGTCCATCTCGGTCAGGATCTGGTTGATGACACGGTCCGCGGCCCCGCCGCCGTCCCCGATGTTGCCACCCCGGGCCTTGGCGATGGAGTCCAACTCGTCAAAGAACAGGACGCAGGGCGCGGCCTGGCGGGCCTGGGGTCGCGGGGAGAGAGAACGGGAGTCGGAGCGCGTCGCACCTCTCCCAGTGGCGGGGAGAACCGACCCCTGGCACCCCGCCCCGCCCTAACCCTTCGCGCCGGCCCCCGGCCACCGGACAGATCCCCGACGCCGGCCCCAGAGGGCCCGCGGTGGGGGCGGCGGCGACGGCCCGCCCGGGCCTCACCTTGTCGAAGATCTCCCGGACGTTGGCCTCCGACTCGCCGAACCACATGGTGAGCAGCTCGGGGCCCTTGATGGAGATGAAGTTGGCCTGGCATTCGTTGGCGATGGCTTTGGCCAACAGGGTCTTGCCGCAGCCGGGGGGCCCGTAGAACAGCACCCCCTTAGAGGGGGTCATGCCGAACTTGAGGAATTTGTCTGGGTGCTCCACGGGGTACTGGGAGAGAAAAGGAAGGGAGAGGGGGCTCAACCCTCTCGGCGGCACCGGGGTTGGGGGGGGAGAGGCCGGGGGTCCCACCTCTCCTCGGAGCCCCCCCACGTCCCCCTCGGGGCTCTCTCACCTGCACCAACTCCTGCAGTTCTCGTTTCACATCCTCTAGCCCCCCGATGTCCTCCCAGGTGACCTGGGGTACCTCCACCACTGTCTCCCGCAGTGCCGACGGGTTGCTCTGGCTCAGGGCCCACTGCCGGTGAAAGAGAAGGGAACCGGCTGAGCCTCCGCTACGGGCTGGGAGAGCGGGGGGGGGGGGGGAGGGAGAGAGAGAGAGAGAGGAAAGAGCAGGAAGGGGACGGGGACAGAGGAACCACCTACCCTGAAGTCATCCATGGTGACGGCCAGGGAGTTCATCACCTCGGCGTCGATGGTCTCGTCCTCCAGGTCGATGAGGTCCATCTTTTTCCGAATGGCCTGCAGCGCGGCTTCCGAGCAGAGCGCCGCCAGGTCGGCGCCCACGTGGCCGTGGGTTTCATTGGCCACCTGCAAAGAGAGGGGGCCGCTCGCTGCCCGGGAGTCGGAAGGACGTGGGGTCTCACCCCGGCTCCGCCACTTGCCGGCTGCCTGACCTCGGGCAAGTCACTTTGCTTCTCTACGCCTCAGTTATCCGTCAAATGGGGATCGGTGCCGGGAACCCCACGTGGGACACGGACCGCGTCCAACCTAATTAGCTTGTATCTCCCCCGGGGCTGAGAACGGTGGCTAGCACATAGCGAGCGCTTAACAGTCGCTGCCATCGTCATCATCATCCTCCTGGCCGAGGAGTTGGGAGTCCAACTGCAGGGGGCTACCCAGGAGAAAGCCGGCCTGTCGGGTGTGGGGGAGAGGGGCCTGGGCCTATCCTACTGGTGCCCAAATTGCCCAGGCCAAAATCACTACAACAGTTTCACGCCACGACAGCAGAGCCGCCTGCCTGCCCCATGCTCTTCTTCCCCGGTCTCCTCGGACCTTTCGGTTGGCACTCGTTTCAGAGCGTCGGGGATGGCCAGTAGTCAGATGAGCGACTCTTTACCCTGTCCCATGCCAGCTGCTCCCACACCGTAACACCGACCGTGAGCCCGTTGTGGGCAGGTACCGTCTCTCTTTACCGCTGTATTCCCCGCGCTGCGTACGATGCTCTGCACACAGTAAGCGCTCAATAAATACGATTGAAGTGAATGGAGTACCACCTCTTTGCCTGCCCGCAATTGTTGCCCTCTGCGCCTCTCTTGCCAAACCAGAGGCCAAGCGCCAGCACGGGAAAGGAGCCAAGCTGAGCGACCGTCACCCCGTCGCGCACCCCGCCGACGGGTCCCCGTTCCCCGACACCTTCTCTGCCCAAGAGCTAACCGAGGCAACTCTCTCGTCTGTCTCCGCCACCTACTCAAACCTGGCACCTGCTCCTCTCGAACAGGTTCCCAATAATAAGCCACTGGGGGACTGAGGGGTCATCCCCGGATACAGAAATGCCTGCCCGGTTTTCAAGGGGCCGACTAACTCCACACATTTCCCACCCAGTGTGCGAAAAAGTACCCGGCGAAATACGACGTATCACCGTTTGGAAGATGGAGATGGGAAATCCGAGACGGCACCAAGTCGATCATGAGCCCAATTGGGACCCACTTCCTGGTTGGGGTCTGACCTGTCTCTACGACACCAAGCCACTTCTCCTTGTTCCTCACCCTGGGGCAGGGGAGAGTCTAGCGAACGTGACCCAAGGCCCAGGTTCTGGAGGAGTCGCCATCCTGGGACTCCACCCCTTTCAGCCTTTGCTCTCCGAGCCTTTTGCCCGTCCAATCTTTCAGCACGCTTACCTCCCAGAACCCCGCTCCTCACTGGCCAAATTCACCGGCTTCTACTCCATCCTCGACCCGTCAGCTGCCTCTGACGCTGTCGGCCACCCCGCTTCTCCTGGAAACAGTACCCGACCTCGGCTTCACTGACACTGTCCTCTCCTGGTTCTCTCAATTCTCTGGCTGCTTATTCTCAGTCTCTCTCGCAGGCTTCTCCTCTGCCTCCCATCCCCTGACGGCAGGTGTCCCTTAGGGTTCTGGGTTCCCTTCTAGCCTCCACCTGCACCCGCTTCCTTGGAGAACTCCCTGGCTCCCACATTTTCAACTTCCAGCTCTATGCAAATGATCCCCAAATCTACATCTCCAGCCCTGACCTTTCTCCTTCTCTGAAGTCTCATACCCGCTCCCGCCTTCAGGACATCTCTACTAGCACATCCCGCTGACACTTCCGAACTAAACCCGTCCAAAACAGAGCTCCGCGTCTTTCCACCCAAATCCTACCCTCCCCAAGACTTTCGCATCACAAAGCCGGAACACCAGCATCCCGTCTCACAAGACCATAACCTTGGCATTATCCGCACCTCGTCTCTCATTCAACCCACGCAATTCAATCTGTCACCAAAGCTTGTCGTTCAACTGTCGTGTCGTTAAAACCGGCCCCCTCCTCTCCAAACTACCACGTTGATCCAAACGCTTATCCTATCTCACCCGGACTACTGCATCTGCCTCCTCGCTGACCTCCCCGCCTCCCGTCTCTCCCCACTCCAGTCCCTACTTGGCTCTGCCCTGATCATTTTTCAACAAAAACATTCAGTCCGTATTTCTTCACAGGGGAACCCGCGGTAGTTGTCCATCCGCTTCGGCAAACATAAACCTCCTTATTACCTCGGCCCTCATCTTACCGCGCCGATCTCCCACTTCCACCCGGCCCCCTCGCTTCGCTCCTCCAAGACCAAACTATTCACCTGTACCCCAATTCGTCTACCTCGCCGCCGACGCCTCGCCCGTGTCCTGCCCCTGGTTTGGAACTCCTTCCCTTCTTCGTACCCGGCCGACCATCGTTCTCCCCACCTTCAAAGCCTTATTAAAATCATCTCTCTTCCAAAAGGCCATCCCTGACTAAGCCTTCATTTCCCCTACTCCCTTTCCCTACCGCATCACCCTTTCCGAGGGGACTTGGTACCCTTGTCTCACCCCGTCATCAGCTCCGCAGCATCTGCACACAGATCAGTAATTTATCATTTTATTATCTGTCTCCCCTTCTAGACGGTAAGCTCTGTGTGGGCAAGGAATGTGTCTACCGACTCCGTTGCACAGTACAGCACTCAATAGATAGGACCAACCCTTCAACAATAACCGCCCGGGGGGAGCCCGGTCCCATTCTCCGGGCCGGAAGCTACTTAGAGCTCTGAGTTGTAATTTCACCCCCGACCCTGGCTCCTAAAAGTATAAACCCCACCCTGCCCGGTCACCCTCCCCGAGCCTCCCCGCCGCCCCATCTCACAACCCGTTTTCACCTGCTCTAGGTCCACGTCATCGGCCAGCTTCATGTTCTTGGTGTGGATCTGAAGGATTTCCAAACGGCCAGTGGCATCGGGGATCCCGATGTCCACCTCCCTGTCAAAGCGGCCTGCAGGACGGATACAGACAGCGCCCTCAGATCTGACCCCAAGAGGAGAGGCGGTGGGGTGGGTACATGGCGACCTTCCCACCTGTGGGACGCCCAAGGCCAACGGCCCTGCCAGGGCTCGGGGTTTAAGCAGCAGTAGTTGGGAGTTGGACTGACTTTTCGTCGCCTTGGGGCCGGACCCCGTCGGGGGGCCGGGAGCCAGGGCTCGCAACACACCTCAGAAAAGGCTTCCCCTGACGGGGAGGAGGGCGGCCCGTCCCATCGGCTAAGGGGACAGCTGGCTGCGGGACGGGGAGGCCGGAGGCGGGGGTGGCGGGGAGGGACGGACGGGGAGGCGGCCTTACCGAATCTCCGCAAGGCGGGGTCGATGCTGTTGGGCCTGTTGGTGGCTGCCATGACGATCACGTGGGCTCTCTGTTTCAGCCCATCCATCAGGGTCAGCAGCTGGGACACGATGCGCCGCTCCACCTCGCCGTGGGTCTGCCGGAAACACGGGGGTGAGGACGGATCGGCCCCGTCACGGGTGCTGTGGGCGTGTTGGGGCTGGGGGGGATGCACCAACCTTCTCTCTCTTGGGGGCGATGGCGTCCAGCTCGTCGATGAAGATAATGGCAGGGGCGTTCTTCTCTGCCTCCTCGAAGGCCTTCCTCAGGTTGCTCTCTGACTCCCCGGCCAATTTGCTCATGATCTCGGGGCCTGAGAATTCCCGGGGCGGGAAAAAAGACTAAGCTCCAAACCCGAGGGCTCCCGCTCCGGGCCAGCGGAGAGCTTAGGCCCTTCCTGCTTCGCCCACTGAAGACTGCAATCTCTGGGCTCACAACACGGGGGTCATGGGGGCCTTCCCCCACCTCCCCGCCTCCCTCCTCTCCAGCCCCAGAGCCAAGTGGGAGAGAGATGGCTGCCTCCATCCCGCCGCCGCCCATCAATCCCTCTATAAACTCGTTGTGGGCACGGAACGTGAATCTGTTTACTGTTGTACAGTACTCTCCCAGACACTCAGTAAAATGCACGGCACACAGTAAGTACTCAATAAGTATGACTGACGGAATGAACGAAGTGCGCTTAAAAGACGCTTGCAGGAGGGGCGCCTGGGAAACCTCCCAAGGGGCTGAGGCCCCGCAGGGGTTTTTAGGGTGGCACGATTATGGCCGGAAGGGCTTTGACGGCAAAGAAACTTACCGTTGATCAAAAAGAAGAAAGCTCCGGTCTCATTGGCAACGGCCCGAGCAATCAGGGTCTTCCCAGTGCCCGGAGGGCCGTAGAGCAGGATGCCGCGGGGAGGCTGCCATTGAGGAGCGGTGGAGCGAGGAGGTCAGGGAGCGGGCGGCCCGCTCTCTCACCACCCCTGCCCCGCCGCCGTGCCCTGGCGGATCCCGCCGGGAACCCACCCACCCCAACCACGCAAGGGAAGGGCTCAAGAGGGAGGGGCCGCCAAGGGGGACGCTGCCTTCTGCTCTCCGGCTTCGGAGAGCCCACCCGAGAGCGCAGAGTCAGAACACCCGCGGGGGGCCGAGCCCTTCCCCGGGTCCGAGCCCCCCTCCGGGGCCCGGATCAGTCGCTCCCCCCAGGGGCCCCCCGGGCCCCAGACCCAGCTCACCTTCACCCCGATGGCCTTGAACAGGGCTGGGTGACGCAGAGGCAGCTCGACCATCTCCTTGATCTGAGCCAGCTGTTTCCTGCAGCCACCGATGTCATCGTAGCCCACTTCGTTCAAGGACTCCTCTTCGTCCTTGGGCCGGGGACACGACGGTTACCGGGGCGGGAGAGCTCTGGCTACTCCTCCCTTCTACCTCCCCTGGCTCTCCCCGTTCCCAGGAAGAGGGAGGGAAGCAAAGGGAAGGCCCCTCCCCCTCCCATCCGGATCCCTCCCCCTCCCATCCGGATCCTCTCGGAACAGTTAGCGGACTCCAACCTCTCCCAGGCAACCCTTGCTCCTTCCCACCCCTGCTCGGGGGACCGCCACGCCCAACTGGGAACCGCCCAGGGCAGGGCCACGCCGGCGGCAGGCAGGCAGACGGGGCCGGCCCCCCGGGAGCAGGGTCTCCTTTCCCGCGGCCCCGCTCGCGGCTCGGGCCCCAGACCGGAGAGCGGAGCCCGTCGGGCCCCGGCCCCCTGGGCCCGCACCCCCCTCCCTCCCGAGGGCTCACCTCACGCTTGATGGGCTCCCCTTCGCAGTGGATGACTGTGTCTGGAGCCACGATGCAGTAGGGGCTGGGATCCGTCTCTACCACTTTGAACTCCACGGCCCGCATTCCCCCCCGCACCAGGAAGATGTCCCCTGCGGGCCACCAAAGAGGGCGGGGTGACTCCCGTCCCGGGGACTGCTCCCACCCAGCCAAGGGGGTCCCAGGGGCCCGGGCCTGCGCTTCCCCGCTCCCGAGTCTCTGGACGCTCCGGGGGGCGGGATCCCCGCTCGGGGAACTGAGCCGAGATGGGGAGAGGCCTCTCGTCCGCTGGAAAGAGCGGGAGCCCGGGTCGGCTTCTCGTCGGCCCCCGGGTCGCCCGGCCCCGCCATCCCGCTAGTCGGGCCGGACCGAGGCCTCTCTCAGAGCCGGCCTCGGCGTCAACCCTCCCCGCTGGACCAGGTTTCTCTGCAGCCGGAGGCTCGGAGCCTGGTCCCCTCGGGGCCAAGGACTAAGATCCCGAGACCCACCCTCCTGGGAATGACGGAAGGGGACCCCCACCCCCCAATCAAGGCAGGGGGAACCCACCCAGTCCTGCCATCGGGGAGTTCTCAACAGGCATTTCCCCGTTCCCCGTGTCCGTCCGCCCCTCCCTCGTCCCCTCCGTGACCCAGAGCCGTTACCCTTCCTGATGGGGCGGTAAGCTTCCAGGAAGTATGGCTTGAGGTACACCTCGAAGAGATTGCCGGTGATGCCCTCCACCGTGTCGTCGATCGGCAGGACGTGGATGCGTTTCCCGTACTTCACGTCTGGGCAAGGCTGGATGCTGAGGGTGACAAGCAGACTCCACGTTACCCCCGGGCCCGACGCCCCGAGCGCTTGGTGTCGGGAAGAGGCTGGCAAGAAGAGCTGATGGCGAGTGAGAGAGAAAAGGCAGGGAGGGGGCCTTTAGGTGGAAAGAGGACAGGAAAGGACACAGCAGGGAGGCCGGGGAAAACTAAGTTGACCCCCAGCGAATCTCGATTTTGGGAGAGGGACGCGGGCGGCCCCGAGGAGCACCCGAAGGTAGGGAGAGGCAGCGTCCCCCGCTCGGCCACGGGCCGCTGTGGTGGGGCCTGTCGCTCCGGGCCTCCATGGGTACCTCCTACCCCACTCTCGCCACCACCGGAGCCCCGTCCAGTCCCAGTAAAGCGGAGGGAACCGCTCGGCCCGACGGGGGCCCCGCCCGGGAGTCCAGAAACAGCAGAGAGGACTTCGGCCTGACCTCGAGGAGAAAGGGCCAACTTGTCCGGGCCTGGGGGGTCGGACACAAGGAAACGTGACCCAGGTAAGCGGGGTAACCCTAGCCGCCCCCTCTCAGGGGAAAGGTCGCAGTGGGTCTCCTGTGTCTTTGGCAAGTACGTGTGGAAGCCAAGAGGCTAACGAGCCCGGCCGAACCTGCAGCCTAAGCGAGCCTTCTGGGCAGAGGAAAAGGAACGGTCCAAGGACCGGGGACACGTCAAGGACCCCGGGGATCCTAAGGGACGAAACCAGAATGAGACGAGAGAAGGGGGTAAATGGAAACCCAGCGGGGTCCGTGTGCTCTCTCGGGGCACCCTTCCCGTGAGCGGAGCTCTTTACCAACCTGCCCGGTGCTCGTGTCCCCTCTGGGCACATTCCTCCTCCTCCTCTTCCTCCCCAGAAAGCAGAGGTGCCCTTTCCAGAGCCCCTTTCAACTGGGGGCCGTTACTCAGACCCAGCCCTCCAGCCTCGCTCAAGGAGAAGACGCAGACGTCAAGAATCAGGGGCTCCCGGGGAGGCCTTCTGCCTCGGCCCCCGGGGCGGACCCCCAAGCCCCACTGCTGCTGCCGTTCTAGACGACGGGCTTCCACGCAGATCCCACCCACTCACCTGCCAGACTGGGAGAAGGGACAAGGCGGGGGGAGGAGGAGGGAAAAGCGAGTTCCCTACTGGAGGCCCATGGCCCCGGCTCATCCCCACAGCTCCAGGGGTGGCTCTCCGGGACAGGACAGGGGCCAGCCCGAGACATAGGTGAGCTCTCGATTTGGGGGGGGGGGGGGGGCACCCAAACCCCGGCAACGTACCTGATGACGTCCCCCAAGCGCACACGCAGATTGTTGCGTACGACTCGATTCATGCGGATCTTCTCATCCGAACAGGTGTCGTCCGACAGAACGATGCACACCGCTTCCCTCCTCTTCTTTCCCTTCAGCAGCACCGTGTCGCCTCGGAAGAGCTGCAGCTCGTCCATTTTGGCCTGAGAAACCACTCGTATTAGAGCGAGGGGCTCGGCCGGGCGCCGCCCCGGAAGTCCACCCACCGCCCGGGCTCCCGGCGATCCCACCCCCGTCGGGGGCAAACCCCCGAAATCCCGCCAGGGCCCGGGATCGGCTCAGTCATTCCCAGACGATCGCGCTCCGGCCCGGGTCCTCACCTGGGACAGGGACACCACGCTGTTGTCTTCATTGATGGCTTCATCCACAATCAATCGATTGGGACGGTTCTTCTGCTTGAGAATCGCAGTTGATAAATCATCCGCTTTTGAACTGGAAAGAGGAGACAAAGCCATTCGGCCAATCAATCCTATAATCGATCTCATACTATCTACCGATCGATCAATCAATCAATCGTATTTCTTGAGCTCTCATATATACCGGGAGAGTACGAGATTACAGAGTCGGAAGACACGTCCTTGCCCACCGCGAGCTAACCGTCTAGAAGGCGCGACAGACCGTAATATAATTTATGGATACGTATCTTAAGTGCTGTGGGGTTGAGGGTGGGGTGAAGAAGAAGGGGGTAGGGAGTAGGGGAAATGAGGGCTCAGTAGGGGAAGGCCTCTTGGAGGAGGAATGATTTTAACAAGGTTTGGAGGGTGGAGAGAGTGATCGTCCTCACGACACGAAGAGGGAGTTGCACACCTGAGGCAGGTCGTGGGCGAGGGGTCGGTGGTGAGACAGACAAGATAGAGGTAGAGTGAGTTGATAGGCGTGAGGGGAACAAAACGCGCGGGCCGGGTGGTAGTAGGAAATCAGAGAGGTAGAATAGGAGGGGGGAAAGGTCATCGAGTGCTCTGAAGCCCAGGGTAAGGATCCTCTTTGATGCGGAGGTGGTTGGGCAACCACTGGAGGTTCTTGAGGAGCGGGGAGATACGGGCTAAACAGTTCTGTAGAAAAATGATCCGGGCCGTAGAGTGAAGTAGGGACCGGAGTGGGGAGAGACGGGAAGCAGGGAGGTCAGCAAGGAGGCTGAGCAGGATGGGACGGGTGGATCGACACGGTAGCGGTTTGGACGGAGAGGAAAGGGCGGAGTTTAACGACGTCGTGAAGGCTGAACCGAAAGGACCTGTTGAGAGATTGACCGTGCGGGTTGAACGAGAGCCGACCGGTCGCAGAGAATGGCGCGGTTTCAGGGTCGCGTGACAAGGAGGATGGTGGTGAGGTGCAGCGTGATGGTTAAGTCACGGGGAGGACAGGGTTTCAGTGGACAAATGAGGAACTCTGTTTCTGGACCTGACAAGTTCGAGGGGTCGGCGGGACACCCAGGTAGGGATGTCCTGAAGGCAGAAGGAAAAACAAGATGGCAGAGGAGAGAGATCAGGGCTGGAGATGTAGATATGGGCATCAACCGCACAGAGGTGGTAGTTGAAGCCACGGGAGCGAATGAGTTCTCCGAGGGCGTCGAAGTAGACGGAAAATAGACGGGGTCACCGGCCTCGAGGGAGTCCCACAGATAGTAGTAAGTTTCCAGTCTGCAATCGTCTGACCCGACCCAGGAAAGGTGAGACCGGCTGGTCCACGACACCCGGTAAGTTGGCTGCGGTGGCCAAAAGGCCCCGTCTGAGAAACCAAGTCAGCCCAAAAGTCCCAGCATCCTCCAAGGAAAACCACGCTCCGGTCCTGCTGCCCTAAAATCCTCGGCCCGTACTGCTCTCGCGCGGTCGGCAGCTGCTTACTCCGGGACCCTCGAGATGGAGCCCAGGTTTGGGGGAATCACAGCCAGACCCTCAGGCCGCAGAAAGGAGAGTGATGGGGAATCCTGAACTGAGGGCTTTCTGCTGCCCTGGCCCAGGCTTAATCCCCACCACAGTCCAAGGAAGACCCAGCCCCCAAGAACTACCGAGAGAAGCGAGCGGACTTCTAAAAATGAATAATAATCCTCCTCGAGGTATGTGCGAAGCGCTGACTAGGTGCCAGGCACTGTACTGAGCGCCGGGGTAGCTACGAGCGAATCGGGCTGGACACGGGCCACGAACCACATGGGGCTCCCGGTCTTCAACCCTATTTTACAGAGGAGGTAACTGAAGCTCGGAGAGGTGAAGCGACTTGCCCGGGGTCACGGGGCAGACGAGAGGCGGGGTCGGGATTAGAACCCGGGTCCTCCCGACTTCCAGACCCGTGCTCTATCCGCTGGGCCTCGCGGCTCCTCAGCTCTAAAAGGTTCCGGCCGGAACGTTCCCGGGGCACAGAAAGAAACTACGAAAAAGCACTACCCGAAACTGGATGTTGGCCAGAGAACCGAATAGGAAGCCTGCAAGAAAGGGAAGTACGCAGGGCTCCAGCGGGACAAGTCAGGGCTCCCGGACACACAAGCACAACCCCGCAGAGGGAAGACCGAACAACGGGAGGGCCGGGAGTTGGGCGGGCGGGGTACGACCGGGGTACGAGCGAGGTCTTGAGCTGGGCCACCCAATTCCTCCGTCCCCCACGGACACCAGTCGTCAGTCTCAGTTTCCCTGTTGCTAGGTTCCCCCCTACTTGGGACCTATGTCGGGGGGAGCTCGCTCCTCCGAGGGGCTCCGTGCCACTTCCCGAAGACGACGGGGGAAGAGAAGGGCCCGGTCGTGACGAGTGCAACCGGAGAGGTCAAGGCACTGGGAGCCATTCCGGGTGTTACCGGGGACGCAGCAGCGACTGGCCGCTTTCTACCTTCCACAGCACACTCCCTTCCTTGGAGTCCGCCGTCGTCCGGGCCCCGGCAGCCCTCACCCAGAGGCGGACCGAGAGAAGACGGGAGTCGGGACCGCTGAATCGGGGCGGGGACAAGCCGGTCGATCGGGGGGCGGGGAGGGACTACTGTGGGTCTTCGAGTGCCTAGTCCGGTGCTCGGAAGGATTTCGGGAAACATCGTCGAAGACGACGACGTGCCGAAGGAGGACTCGAATGGCCGAGTGAGGAGCTCCATTCTTGTACCCCACCCAGGAGATGGGACTGAACCCAAATGACTTCTCTGCTTCCTCTGGGGAAATTTCCATTTCACCCTGGCCACTTCGGGAAGGCCACGGCCCTCCAGAACTTGGGCGACCCCACTCCGGAAGCCCAGTTTTGGTGCGGGTGAGGTTTGGGAAGGCCCGGCTACTTTTGGGATGGGGCCTGGGAGTCTAGGAAAAGGTGGAAGTGGGGAAAGAGGGGGAAAATTAGAGACTGGAGAAAGGGAGTTCTTCCCCCCGCCCCCCGGAATATTTCTGGCACACCTAGAATAGAGGAAACTAGACATTCCCCAGGACCCCGCCCCAAATCGCCTTCTTCCATTTATCCATTCAATCTTATTTAACGAGCGCTGCGCTACGTGCTCGGGGGAGTATAATGCAACAATACCGGGACACATTCCCTGCCCGCCACGAGCTTGCGGTCTAGAGGGAGCGGCGGACATTAATGTAAACTCACTGTAGATACGTAAATAAGCACTGTGGGGTCGGGAGGTAGGGGGGATGAAGGAAGGGAACAGAAGGGAGAGGGAGAAAAGGAGGCCTCCTCCTTTACCTCCCCACTAGATTGAGATCTCAGTGAGGGAGCGGAGGCCACCTCCCTTCTTCGGAATTAAACTACTTTCTCTCCTAACCCTACAGGCGCCCGGCATCGGCCTCACCGTACCTCAAGTGCCCCCGAGCCTGGGCCTCCCCCTAGGCCAACCCTTTACCCCACAGGTCCTCCCGTTCCCCGGCAAAGTTTACAGCCCTGCAAACTTCGTCGGAGCCCAAACGCCGGAGCTCCGGGCACCGAGTTCCAGAAGGACAGTGGCGACCCTGAGCCGTCTCCAGGAGGCAAGCCATTTTTCACCACCCTGAACCTCGGGATAGGTGGGTTCGGGGGTTGAGTGCCCCCTGAACCTCGGGATTGCCGCCCCATGACTGAGGCACGAGGGCACTCAGCTCCTGATCCCGCCTATCGCTTTGAAACCCGCTCTGGAGCGTCGTCGGCCTCACGATACATCCCGGCCCGGTGGGATCGGGCACCATCACGTGGGGTAAGAGGGGGTTTGGAAGGGTCACAGCTGACTGAGTCAGCAAGGGGCACGCTGCCATTAAAAAGAGCCAGCAGGCTGGCAGGGTGGAGGGACGCAGGGCCAAATCACTCTCCCTTTACGTCCAACATACTGCACGATCCTCCAGCTGGATCTCCACTGCCCAGAGCTACGGAGCGCTGGCGGTTTTCAGGTCCATTTCACGCAGGCCGATGACAGAGGGGATAAATCGAGTCCCGAAGTGAACCGGGGCCCACGCCAGCGTGCTGAAAGTCAGCTTCGGAGGGGGAGGGAAGAACTCGGCCGGGGTTCAGCAAGAGACCACCGACGAGACGCTAGGAGGAGAAAGTTCAAGGAAGGGGGACATTTTTGGCCAGGAGAAGGTCGAGGGACCAGAAAAAGGGTGCAAAGGGAGACAAGGAGCCCGGAGGAGCGGCGTGGCCGGGCGGAAAGGGTCCGGGCCAGGGACTCTGAGGACACGGGTTCTACTCCCGGCTCTGCCACATGCCCGCTGTGTGACCTAGGGGAAGGCGCTTCACTTCTCTGGGCCTCAGTTACCTCATCTGTAAAATGGAGATTAAGACTGTGAGCCCCATGGGGGACAGGGACTGGGTCCGACCTGATTACCCTGGATCTACCCCAGCGCTTAGAATGGTGCTCGGCCCATAATAGGCACTTAAATTAGGCTTTGGAAAGAGATGGACGGATCCAGGCCGGACCCCCAAATTTCCTTGACCAAGAGGAAGACGAAGCCGTGGGGTGGGAGCTGGGGGAGACGAGCGTCCCGTCCCCCGGCGGCCCCTAGGGAGGAGGTGGCCTGCGTGGGGGGCTGGGAAGGGGGTCCCCAGGACTGGGGGGACCCCTCAAGATCCCTGGGAAGACCCCCTCGCTCCACCCGTAACGTTCTAGGTTCTCCAGGGAGATCAGAAGCAGCGTGACTTAGCGGAAAGAGCCCGGGCCTGGGAGTCAGAGGTTCTAATCCCGGCTCCGCCCCGGTCCGCTGTGTGACCTTGGGCAGGTCCCCGCGCCTCAGTGACCTCATCTGTAAAATGGGGATGAAGACGGTGAGCCCCACGTGGGACAACTGATGACCCTGTATCTATTCCGGTGCCGAATACAGCTCTTGGCACACGGTGAGCGCTTAACGAATATCAACATCACCATCCACCTCCGAATACCTGCTGCCTGGCGCCGAGGCGCCAGCTTCGAACCCCCTGGGGCCGAGGGATCGTAGCTACTAATTCCGCTGCACTCAGCCCGGCGCTCAGGACAGTGCTGGGCACACCCTGAAGGCGCTCAATAAAGCCCTACTGACCGGGGAGGCCGGCAACCGCCTCCAGGTCCGGCGGATGGGCCGGTCCCTGGAGAGGGGCAGTCCGCCCACCCGCCCGCCTATCGCTCCGTCCCCGCCAGCCCTGGGCCGAAGGAGAGGGGCCAGGCCAGCCCGAACCTCCAGGCCCCGCCGCGGAGTGGCTACGGCCCGGGCCTGGGAGCCGGAAGGTCGTGGGTTCTCATCCCGGCTCCGCCGCTTGTCTGCCGTGTGACCTCGGGCGAGCCACTTCACTCCTCTGGGCCTCGGTGACCTCATCCGTCACACGGGGACGAAGACCGTGAGCCCCACGTGGGACAACCTGCTGACCTTAACAGGGATGAAGACTGTGAGCCCCGTCTGAGACAACCTGATTACCCTGTATCTATCCCAGCGCTTAGAACGGTGCTTGGCACACAGTAAGCACTTAACTACCACGATTATAATATTAACCCGGTGCTTAGAACAGTGCTTGGCATAGAGTGAGCGCTTAACCAATACCCTCATTATGACTATTACTGTTATTCCTTCGAAGGTATTTCCTGAGCCCTTACCGCGTGCACTGCACTGTGCTAAGCGATTGGAAAGCACAATCGACTTCTCTGGGCCTCAGTCACCACATATGGAAAATGGGGATCGAGACCGTGAGCCCCGCGTGGGACGGGGACTGTGTCCCACCCCATTTGTGTGTCCCGACCCCAGCACTCGGGGTAAGTGCTTAATACCATTATCATTATTGTAATTATTAAGATGGGGATGAAGACTGGGAGCCCCACGTGCGTGCTGACCTCGCATCACCCCCAGCGCTTAGAACAGTGCTGGGCACCAAGTCAGCACTTAACAAATACCATTATTATGATGATGATGATGAAGATGGGGGTAAAGACTGGGAGCCCCAAGTGGGCCCACCCGCTGACCTCGCGTCTCCCCCAGCGCTTAGACCAGCGCCGGACACGTAGTAAGCGCTTAATACCATGATGATAATTAAGATGGGGGTAAAGACTGGGAGCCCCAAGTGGGCCCACCCGCTGACCTCGCGTCTCCCCCAGCGCTTAGACCAGCGCTGGACACGTAGTAAGCGCTTTAATACCATGATGATGATGATAATTAAGATGGGGGTAAAGACTGGGAGCCCCAAGTGGGCCCACCCGCTGACCTCGCGTCTCCCCCAGCGCTGGACACGTAGTAAGTGCTTAATACCATCATTATAATTACTAAGATGGTGATAGAGACCGGGAGCCCCAAGTGGGCCCACCCGCTGACCTCGCGTCTCCCCCAGCGCTGGACACGTAGTAAGCGCTTAATACCATCATTATAATTACTAAGATGGGGGTAAAGACTGGGAGCCCCAAGTGGGCCCACCCGCTGACCTCGCGTCTCCCCCAGCGCTTAGACCAGCGCCGGACACGTAGTAAGCGCTTTAATACCATGATGATAATTAAGATGGGGGTAAAGACTGGGAGCCCCAAGTGGGCCCACCCGCTGACCTCGCGTCTCCCCCAGCGCTTAGACCAGCGCTGGACACGTAGTAAGCGCTTTAATACCATGATGATGATGATAATTAAGATGGGGGTAAAGACTGGGAGCCCCAAGTGGGCCCACCCGCTGACCTCGCGTCTCCCCCAGCGCTGGACACGTAGTAAGTGCTTAATACCATCATTATAATTACTAAGATGGTGATAGAGACCGGGAGCCCCAAGTGGGCCCACCCGCTGACCTCGCGTCTCCCCCAGCGCTGGACACGTAGTAAGCGCTTAATACCATCATTATAATTACTAAGATGGGGGTAAAGACTGGGAGCCCCAAGTGGGCCCACCCGCTGACCTCGCGTCTCCCCCAGCGCTTAGACCAGCGCCGGACACGTAGTAAGCACTTAATTGCATTATTATTATCGTAATTATTAAGATGGGGATAGAGACTGGAAGCCCCAAGTGGGCCCACCCACTGACCTCGCGTCTCCCCCAGCGCTGGACACGTAGTAAGCGCTTTAATACCATGATGATAATTAAGATGGGGGTAAAGACTGGGAGCCCCAAGTGGGCCCACCCGCTGACCTCGCGTCTCCCCCAGCGCTGGACACGTAGTAAGCGCTTAATACCATCATTATAATTACTAAGATGGTGATAGAGACCGGGAGCCCCAAGTGGGCCCACCCGCTGACCTCGCGTCTCCCCCCCGCGCTTAGACCAGCGCCGGACACGTAGTAAGCGCTCAATACCATGATGAGGCGGGGGGGCAGAGCCTGGGAGCGCCAAGCGGGCCAACCCGCTGAGGGGCTCGCGTCCCCCCGCGCCCCCCCGCGCCCCCCGGCGCCCGGCTGCCCCCGAGCCGACCCTTGCCCACAGCCACTCCCGTTAGGGTGATGGCGAGCGTGGGGCCGGGCTGGGGACGGCGCGGGGGGGCGGTGGGTAACGGCCGGCGGCGACCCCTGACCCCGACCCCGCGCGCGGCCTGCATGACACAGCAGGATGGAGCGGCGGGGCCGCGCCCGAGCGGCGGCCGGCGCGCGCCCCCGGCCCGGGACCGGGCGCAGCGGCCGCGCCTCCGGGGAGCGGGGAGCGGGGGCGCCGGGCGACCAGCGGCGGGGGCCCGGGGCTCCGGGGGCTCCGGGGGCTCCGGAGGCCCGGGCCGCGGCCTAGGCCCCGCCGCGGCCTACCCGCGCCGTGCGCGCCCCCGCCGCCACTCACTCGGCTCCCGAGGCCATGGCGCCGGCCGCGGTGGCGCGGACGGCTGACGAGGGGCGGGCGGCCTCAGCGGCTGCTGGGGAAGACGGCGGCGGCGGGCGGGCGGCGGGGACCGGAGCGGCGGCGACGGCGGCGGCGGGCGCTCGGGGGAGACTGAGCCCAGAAGAGCCGAATCATCGGAAAGGGAGCAGCTCGCCCCGCGGCCAATCTGCGGACGCGCGCGCCGCTCTCCCCGGCAACCCCCCGCGCGCGCCCAATCAGAAAAATCCCCCCGCCCCGGGCGCCCCTCCCATTGGCCAATCGCGGGAAGGGACGGCGCGCGCGGGGAAGGGGGGGCGCGCGCCAGGCCGGGGGCGGACGGTCCCACTTGGCCCCCGCTCATTGGCCCCCGCTCGGCGGCCGCCCGTCCCCGTCGCCCCCCCCCCCCCGCCCCGGGCGCGATGGTTCGGTCCGCTCGGCCCTCCTGGCGGCCCGGCCCTATCGGCCGCCCTCCCCCACCCTGTCGTCCGGGGCTCGGCGCCCGGGAAGCGCCCCCTGATAATACCGTCGATGGTTGTTAAGCGCTCGCTATGTGCAGAGCGCTCTTCTAAGCGCTGGGGGAGATACAGGGTCATCAGGTGGTCCCCCGTGGGGCTCGCAGTCTTCCTCCCCATTTTACAGAGGAGGAAACTGAGGCCCAGAGAAGGGACGTGCCCGCAGTCACACAGCTGACAAGCGCCCGACCCGGGATTATCATTAATAAGAAGAATGTTGGTATTTGTTAAGCGCTCGCCCTGTGCAGAGCGCTCTTCTAAGCGCTGGGGGGGATACAGGGTCATCAGGCGGTCCCACGTGGAGCTCGCAGTCTTCCTCCCCATTTTACAGAGAAGGAAACTGAGGCACAGAGAAGTGACTTGCCCAAAGTCACACAGCTGACAAGCGGCCGAGCCGGGATTATCATTAATAAGAAGAATGTTGGTATTTGTTAAGCGCTCGCCCTGTGCAGAGCGCTCTTCTAAGCGCTGGGGGGTTACAAGGTAATGTGGTTGTCCCACGTGGGGCTCCCAGTCTTCATCCCCATAATAATGATCTTGGTATTTGTTAAGCGCTCACTATATGCAGAGCACTCTTCTAAGCGCTGGGGGAGATACAGGGTCATCAGGTGGTCCCACGTGGAGCTCGCAGTCTTCCCATTTTACAGAGAAGGAAACTGAGGCACAGAGAAGTGACTTGCCCAAAGTCACACAGCTGACAAGCGCCCGAGCCGGGATTATTATTAATAAGAAGAATGTTGGTATTTGTTAAGCGCTCGCCCTGTGCAGAGCGCTCTTCTAAGCGCTGGGGGGTTACAAGGTAATGTGGTTGTCCCACGTGGGGCTCCCAGTCTTCATCCCCATAATAATGATCTTGGTATTTGTTAAGCGCTCACTATATGCAGAGCACTCTTCTAAGCGCTGGGGGAGATACAGGGTCATCAGGTGGTCCCACGTAAGGCTCACAGTCTTAATCCCCATTTTACAGATGAGGTAGCTGAGGCACAGAGAAATGACTTGCCCACAGTCACACAGCTGACAAGTGGCAGAGAAGTACCACCGAACGAACGGATGAATGGACTGACGGGCTGGGCTCCGGAGGACGGCGCGCCGGCCACGGGTAAGCTGCCTCTCCCCCCGCCCCGGCGGGCTCTGCCCATAATCATGTTGGTATCTGTGAAGCGCCTGCTAGGTGCCGAGCACCGTTTGAAGCTCTGGGGGTGATAATAATAATAATACTGTTGGTATTTGTTGAGCGCTTACTCAGTGCAGAGCACTGTTCTAAGTGCTGGGGTAGATACAGGGTGATTAGGTTGTCCCACTTGGGGCTCACAGTCTTCATCCCCATTTTACAGATGAGGGAACTGAGGCACAGAGAAGTAAAGTGACTTGCCCACAGTCACACAGCTGACAGGTGGCGGAGCGGGGATTCGAACCCACGACCTCTGGCTCCCAAGCCGGGGCTCTTTCCACTGAGCCATGTTGCTTCTGTCTCCACCCCTGCCCCCGCAGTGCCCAGACTGTGCCCCGGCAGCCCTCTCCTCTCAATAACAATAATAATTGTGGGTTTTAAGCGCTCACTACGTGCCAGGCACCGTACTGAGAAGCAGTGGGGCTCGGTGGGAAGAGCCCGGGCTTGAGAGTCGGAGGTCGTGGGTTCGAATCCTCTCTGGCCGGTCATTCTCGGTCTCCTTCGCTGGCGCCTCCTCCCCCTCCCATCCTTTAACTGTTGGAGTTCCTCAAGGGTCAGTTCTCGGCCCTCTTCTGTTCTCCGTTTACACTCCCTCCCTCGGTGAACTCATTCGCTCTCACGGCTTTGACCACCATCTCTACGCAGATGACACGCAGATCTACATCCCCGCCCCGTCCTCTCCCCCTCCCTTCGGGCTCGCATCTCCTCCCGCCTCTGGGACGTCTCCACCTGGATGTCGGCCCGCCACCTAAAACTCAACATGAGCGAGACTGAGCTCCTCATCTTCCCACCCAAACCCGGTCCTCTCCCAGACTTCCCTATCACCGTGGACGGCACGACCGTCCTTCCCGTCTCTCGGGCCCGCGATCTCGGTGTCATCCTTGACTCGTCCGTCTCGTTCACCCCACGCATCCTATCCGTTACCGAGACCTGCCGGTTTCACCTTTACGATATCGCCGAGATCCGCCCTTTCCTCTCCACCCAGACGGCTACCTTGCCGCTACGGGCTCTCGTTATATCCCGGCTAGACTACTGTGTCAGCCTTCTCTCTGACCTCCCTTCCTCCTCCCTCGCCCCGCTCCGGTCTATTCTTCAGTCCGCTGCCCGGCTCATCTTCCCGCAGAAACGATCTGGGCATGTCACTCCCCTTCTAAAACAACTCCGGTGGTTGCCTATCGACCTCCGCTCCAAACAAAAACTCCTCACTCTAGTCTTCGAGGCTCTCCATCCCCTTGCCCCTTCCTACCTCTCCTCCCTTCTCTCTTTCTACCGCCCACGCTGCACGCGCCGCTCCTCCGCCGCCCACCTCCTCGCCGTCCCCGGGTCTCGCCTATCCCGCCGTCGACCCCCGGGCCGCGTCCTCCCGCGGTCCCGGAACGCCCTCCCTCCTCACCTCCGCCAAACTGATTCTCTTCCCCTCTTCGAAACCCTACTTAAAACTCCCCTCCTCCAAGAGGCCTTCCCAGATTGAGCTCCCCTGCTCCCTCTACTCCCTCTTCCACCCCCACTTCACCTCTCCGCAGCTTAACCCTCTTTTCCCCCATCTCCCTCTGCTCCTCCCCCTCTCCCTTGCCATCCCCTCGGCACTGTACTCATCCGCTCAACTGTATATATTTTCATCACCCTATTTATTTTGTTAATGAATTGTACATCGCCTCGATTCTATTTAGTTGCCATCGGTTTTTACGAGATGTTCTTCCCCTCGACTCTATCTATCGCCATCGTTCTCGTCCGTCCGTCTCCCCCGATCAGACCGTAAGCCCGTCAAATGGCAGGGACCGTCTCTATCTGTTGCCGACTTGTTCATTCCAAGCGCTTAGTACAGTGCTCTGCACATAGTAAGCGCTCAATAAATACGAATGAATGAATGAATGAATAATCCCACCTCCGCCACTTGTCTGCTGTGAGGCCTTGGGTAAGCCGCTTCACTTATCTGGGCCTCAGTACCCTCAGCTGGAAAATGGGGATGAAGACCGGGAGCCCCACGTGGGACAACCTGATGACCCTGTATCTCCCCCAGCGCTTAGAACAGTGTTTGGCACAGAGTAAGGGCTTAACCAGTAACATCATCGTTATTATTATGAGTAAGCGCTGAGGTGAGTACAGTGAAATCAGGTTTGGACCCAGCGCCTGTCCCAGGGGGGCTCACAGACTCAATCCTCATTTAACAGATGAGGTAACTTTGTTGAGTATTCATTCAATAGTATTTACTGAGCGCTTACTATGTGCAGAGCACTGTGCTAAGCGCTTGGAATGTACAAATCAGCAACAGATACAGCCCCGGCCCATTGACGGGCTTACAGTCTAATCGAGTAGGGATTGCCTCGACATGTCAACCAATTCTATTTTCCAAGTGCTTAGGACAGTGCTCTGCACACGGTAAGTGCTGCATAAATACAATTAAATGAACGAGGAAAACCTGTCCGGCCCCGCTGCACCACGTGGTGGATGTTTGCTGTTGAACTGTACTCCCCCAAGGGCTTAGTACAGTGCCCTGCACACAGTAGGCGCTCAAGTAAATACGGTAGAAAGAATGAACGGGTGGACGTCCCTGGCGGGGCGTGCCAGGGAGGGCCGAGGGCTGGGGAAAAGGAAGAGGCCAACTTCAGGGATCCAGGCCCCTCGCCTGGGAGTCAGGAGGACACGGGTTCTAATCCTGGCTCCGCCACTTGCCCGCTGTGTGACCACGGGCAAGTCACTCCGCGTCCCTGGGCGCCACGTCACTTCCCACGTCTGTAAAAGGGGGACGGAGACTGCGAACCCCACACGGGATGGGGACTGTGTCCGACTCGATTTGCTCGCATCCAGCGCTCAGCGCTTAGTACAGTGCCTGGCACGTAGCAAGTGCTTGACAGATACGGGCACGGTGATGAATGACGCTCACTCCTCCATTGTCACCAGAGTTTATTAGCGTCCCCCCCCACCCAGGTCCAGAGAGGGGCAGGGCAGAGCCTGAGCGCCAGTGTCCAGCTGCCAGGACAGCGTCAAGATGAAGGCCGGTGACGGGAGGGAAGGCCCAGCCCTCTGCCAGGGCACCAACCACCAAAGAGGTGGGCAAGACGCCGCTGCCAGGCCGGATGGACTCTGGAGAGGATCCCGGCCCTCCCCAGAACCTCTGCGGAGCCACGGTAGCTCCCGCCGGTTCCTTTGGGTGCTCCCTCTTCCTTATCCACGCTCCTTCCGGAGCCTCTGCGGAGCCACAGAGCTCCCGCCGGTTCCTCTGGGTGCTCCCTCTTCCTTATCCACGCTCCTTCCGGAGGCCCGGAGGAGGAGGATGCAGTCCTCCCCCCGGCCCCGGGGCGGCTAGTGGCCGGCGGCTTGCCGCACGTAGGCTCGCAGCTCTCCAAGAAGAGGCTCTTCCGATGGGAAGCGACTCCAGCTCAGACAGGAGACCAGGTACAAGGGGAGGCGCCTGCGGGGTCGGGGGACGAGAAACGCAGGGACTCACAGAGCCGTCGAGTCCGGCCAGGGGCCCCTTCCCACCCGCTGTCCTTCCCCGAATCCGGCTCTGGCCGGGAGCCGGGCCATCACCCGGACCTTGCGGTGCCTTGCCCAGGGTGCGTGAGGGGCTGGCGTCCCCCGTCTCTCTCCCAGGAGGCGAGAACCGTCCGGTTCGGAGCGTGAGGCGAGTGGGATCGTCCCCCCCCCCCCGCCTCCCCTCTGGCTGGCTCCGCTCACCCCCTTTCCCTCCCATCCCCTGCCCGGGCCTCAGCCTCACCTCTCTGCCGCCCGCTGGCTGTCTCCGTCCAGCTCCGCCGAGGGGGACTCCAGCTCCCGCCAATGAGCCACCGCCTCCGGCCTGCGGTTTAGCTTCCACAGGGCCCGGACCAGGTGGAGGGCCGGGTCGCGGCACCCTGCACCACCCGTCCCAGCGTCAGCCCGAGCCCGGACCCCGGGAGGGCCGCGGTGGTCCACGCCCGCCCCGGCCCCGCTTCGCCGCCTTGGGACGAGCCCCGGCCGAGGGCGGGATGGTCTGGGGGAGGGTGGGGGCGCCTCTCGGCGGGGTGGGGGCCCCGGGGGGCTTACCTGGGCACACCTGGGCTCCGAGGAGGAAATCCTGCAGGGCCTGGGCCTCCCGACCGTTCACCAGCTGCTGCGTCCCTCTCCCAATCAGTGCCGCGCCCTGGAGCCGCCGCAGTACTTCCACCTCCGGGGGGGACTCCTCCAAGCGGGAGATGCCGTCTACGCCGTCCCCCGACCCCCAACTCAAGTCCTCGTCTCAGCCCCGCCCGGCCTCAGGGGCTCCGGGGACTCCCCGCTCCCGCTCTTCCCCGGCATTCCCGCAGCCCCCTCAGGGCGGCCCGAGAGCGTCAGTGGCCCCCTCCCAACTCTCGGGAGACTCCGGGGAGCGCAGCCCCCCGGAACTCAGAACCGTGACGAGAGGAGGATGGGGGAGAGGGACAACGGGGGGGGGGGGGGAGAGATGGCGGCTCACCTCCATTGCTGAGCTGCACGCGGAACAGGAAGCTGAGGCTCCTGGAGGAGAAGCCGGTTGAAGTCATTTCCCCGACGGCTCTGGGTACCCTGGCTCCCCGGGGGGGACGGTGGCGGGGAAGGGGACTCACTGGGTGAAGTGGGACACGGCTTGCTTCCAGTCCCCCAGGCCAATCCAGGCCTGGCCCTGGAAGAGGTGGGCGGCTCCCGCCCACAGGAGGCAGCTCAGTCGATCCTTCGCGTCCTCCGGGACGGACTCGGCGGTCTCCAGCCGCAAGACTGCAGGGAGCCGGTCCTCTACGTGGCGGAGAAGCTCCTCGCACACAGTCAGGGAGTCCTGGGCTCTGCCTGCCTCGACCAAGGCGGCTGCCGCCTCCAGGAAGACCTCAGGCAGCAGGGAGCCGCTGGGCAGGGAGACCTGGCAGAGGGAGGCAGGAGGATCGGGAGGCGGGACGGCCGGGCTCCGCCCCCGGCTCCTCCACTTTCGGCTAGCGGACCTCGGGCGACTTCTCCGGGCCTCGGTTCCCTCGCCTGTAAGTCGGGCATTAAATACTTCTAGACGGCGCCCCCGTTGTCGGGTAGGGATTGTCTCGCTCCGTTGCCGAGTTAGTCTTTCCAACCGGTTAGTGCAGTGCTCTGCACACGGTGAGCGCTCAGCGAATACGACTGAATGAACGGATACCTCTTCTCCCTCCCCCTCGGACCGTGTCTGATGGGACCGTACCGCACCTATCTCGTCGGTACAGTGCTTAGCACAGAATAAGTGATACCACGCGATCGTCGTCGTCGTCATTTATTACAAGATGGGAGGGACGGGGTGATGCCTCTCGGACCCAGATGAAGTGCTGCTCCCCCTTTCCGCAGCTCAGGACCGGGGCCTTGGGTGCCAGTCGGGGACGGGCTAAGCGGGCCGAAGTCCCTCGTCGGGAGGGATGTAGGGATGGGGGTGGTAAACTAGGTAGCTGAGGAAGGAGAGCCCTGCCGTGCGTCTCCCCACCGGGGCTGCCCCGCCGCCCTGTACTTTTTTCTTCCCTGGGAGCCCGGGACCCCTTCCGCTTTTCTCCCACTCAGCCCAACTCGGCCACTTAGTCGATCCTCCACCCAAACCTCTAAAACGAGAGCAGAAATCAAGCCCCGCTCCCCTCGGCCTCCGTCGGCGGGCCGTCGCCCCCGCCCATCCGGCTACCTACCTGCTGCTGTGACCCCTCCTGCCACAGTGCCAGCAGGTCCAGGTAATGCTCTGAGGCCTCCTCCACTCTGCAAACAGACCCCGGAGGTCACTGCAGGCCCGGCCCGGCCGGACCCCAAGGCCCGGGCACCCCCACCGGGCTCCTCCGGGGGATTCTGTGTGCGTGTCGGTGTGCACGTGTATGTGTTCAAGGAGGAGAGAAGAAGGGTGGGGAGACCCGGTCCCCGCCACGTGGCTGGGACCCTCCCAGCTCACAGGCAGGGAGGAGACAGGAGAGGGAGGGACGCGGGAGGCCGTCGGGGGTCGGGGGGGGGCAGTTGGACAAAAGTGCATTAGAGCGAAAAGATGAAGGGAGAGAGGGGGATGGATTGGAGAGGATGAGGAGGGAAGAGAAAGGTGATGAGAAAAGTCTGAATCCCGGGGGAGGATCCGATTATCGTCTGTCTACCCCCGTGCTTCGCCCAGCGCTTGGACCCGCCTAAGTGCTTCATAAAGCACAGAGTGCTTCACAGAGAAGCAGCGTGGCTTAGTGGAAGGAGCCCGGGCTTGGGAGTCGGAGGTCGTGGGTTCTAATCCCGGCTGTGTGACTTTGGACAAGTCGCTTCACTTCTCTGGGCCTCAGTGACCTCATCCGGAAAACGGGGATCAAGACTGGGACCCCCGTGCGGGACCATCTGATAACCTCGTTATCTAGCCCAGTGCTTCCAAGGGCGCTCGGCCCATAGTAAGCGCTTAACAAACGCCATCGTCGTCATCATAAATATCCTAAGAGGGGAGAGGAGGGGAAAGAGGCCGGGGAGGGGAGAAGGGGAGGGAAATGGAGGCAGGGGGAGCAGGGGAGGGGGCCCTACCTCCTGGTCCGGAGATATCTGCGGGCGAGCAGGCACTTGACCTCGCTCTGGGAGGTGGTCTGCAGGGGGGAGTTGGGGCGGGGCCCCGGGACCAGCAACTCCACGCAGATGAGGCAGCGGAGAAGGGCTGAGCTCCGGCGGTCGTCCGGGACGCTCAGGACCTGCGGGGCGCGGGGCAGGCTGGAGGACGGGGAAGAGGGGAGAGGCGGGGGCGGCCCACGCTGCCGGGGGCGGGGGGGGGGGGGCACTCCCACTCCCCAGGAGCGACCCCTAAGCCCCCCGAGGATGCCTCCCACCCCGGATTCACCTCCGCAAGCAGCTCCAGAGTCTCCAGCTCGGCGGAAGTACGGCCCCACTGGCGATAGAGGGCCGCCGCCTGGTAGAGGGGAGCCTCTCCGCGGGGGTCGGCCTGCAGGGCCTGAAGCAGGAGCTGCAGCGCTGTCTGGGGCCGGCCCTGCGGAGCCGGGGGCCGGGACGGGGACCGTGAGCCCCAGGCGGGGGGCGGGACCCCGACGTCTCCGGGGGCGGAGGGGACCCCCCCACCCCATTACCAGGCGCTGGTGGCAGCAGCTCAGAGCCGTGTGGATCTTGGCCAGGACCCCGCGGGAGCACGGCCCAGCGGCAGCTTCCTGCAGAGCGGTCAGCGCCTCGGCCTGGTTCTCGGCTTCCAGCTCCTGCAGCCCTGAGGCGGCCCCAGAATACCCACGCTCACGCGTATTGACCCGGGAGGCTTCCCAACGCCCCCCGGCCCCCCACCCCCGGGTCCTGACCGTGCCGGAAGGTGGCGGCTGTTAACAGCACATCCCTCAGCTCCTGGGCCCCCTGCACAGCCAGCGCCGCCTGCGGGTCTTCCCTGGGGGGCTCCCACCGGGCCAGTGGCACCAGTAGCCGCCCGGTGTCGCTCCTTCCTCGTGTCGCTCGGTCTCCGGGCGGCGGCTCGGCCTTCTGAGGAGTCACAGCCGGGGAACCCGGGGTGGGGTGACCCACCGGAGGGAGGCGAGGGAGCGAGGGCTGGGATGGGCAGTCGGAGCGAGGGCGGCACCCAGTCCCGTCCGGTCCGCCCCGGTCCCCTACCTGGCCGGGGCTCAGTCTTCCAATCAGGTCGGCCGCTTTCTCCGGGTGGTCAGCGGCCAGCCAGAGCGCCCCTTGCAGGCCGGCAAGACGGTGCAGAGGCAGGAACGGCTCCGGGGGCGGGCGGTCCCGGAGGACGGCCTGCCACAGCTGCTGGGGGTCCCCGCCGCTGCTTTCTCCACGCGCCTCCAGGACTGGAAAGCAGGCACGTGGGGAGGGGGGAACGGGGCGGAGGTACAGACTGGGGCGACACCCGCTCCCCCGGGCGGGCGCGAGCTGAGAACGGGCCCCCGCGCGCCCACCCGCCCTCCCCGGTCCCGGAGCCTGGGCCGGCCCGACCCCGGAGGTGCCGACCCCGAGGCCGGTTGCGCTCCCCGGCCGGCCCGCGGCCCCCGTCCCCCCTCGGCGGGGTCCCCGGGGGAGGCCAGATGCCGCCCCCGGGACGGGGCGGGCCGGACGCGGGGGTCCCCAGGGACCTCACCCCGCCGCAGGCCGATCCGGATCCCGTCGCTGTGGTCCTGCGTGAAGCCGCCGGCCAAAGCGGCCCCCAACACCAGGGCGTTGTAAAGGACGGTGATTTCCAGGGGGAGTACAGGGACGGTGGCGGGCAGTCCTGAAACCCAAGTGCGCGCGGCCATCTCGGGGTCACGTCTCACTCGGTCACTCCCCTCCCTCCACTAAGGAGGACAACCGAGCCCCAGGGCTCCGATTCCCCACCCGGAAGTCTGAACCTCCACCCAAGCACATCCTGCCCGTCTTCCTCGGGAAGAGGAGTCGGGGCCTCTGGACTCTAGGCTGATGCTGCTTCTCGGGGGCAGGGTGGGAAGGCGCCAGGGGAAGCTCGTGGTGGGAATATTAGGGAATGTCTACCAACTCGGTTATATTGTACTCTCCCACCTGCTCGGTACAGTGCTCTGCACACGGTAAGCGCTCAATAAATACCACTGATAGACTGATTGGAAAGGAGGGAGAGGGATCACCCCCAAAGCGGCAGCCCCAGAGCCGGGCTGACTGCCCTGCCCCAGACAGGTTCCCTGGCTGAGCCCCGAGGAGGAAGGGCACCCACCCTGAATCTCACAGAGGAGTCTGCTGAGGGCCAGGTGGCTCTGCCGGGCAGCCCGCTGCAGGGCACAGTCAAGGTCAGCATGCTGGGCCTCCTGCAAGATCCACACAGAGGAGGGCAGAGGTCCTGAGGCCCCGAACAACCCGTTTGATCGCGGGTCTCTGCCGGAGTGGTGGACAGAGACTGGTCAGCCTGTGCCCTGCTAAAGCACCACACGTAATAGGGCCCTGGAAGATGACCGGTAGCTATGACCAATATGGCCAACAGCTAGCGGCCATCATCCCGCTGCAACGTTAGCCTCCTGGTCCCTTGAACACTGTTATGAGGAGGGTCCGCCCGGACCAGATGAGCCTCGACTGGGAAGCCAGGCCGGTGAGCCGATCCTGGGACCGGTGTGGACTACAGGTGACCCCAGGCCTTTCCTGGGTGCCCCAAGGCATGGGGAGAAGATCGGAGGGGCGGCGGGCTCCGGAGTCTCCCGCCCCCTCCTACGTCACCTAGCTCCTCTCCTTCTACAACCCAGCTGGCACACTGTGCTCTTCTAATGCCAAATATCTCACTGTGCCTCTATCTCGCCGTCGACCCCCGGCCCCCGTCCTGCCTCTGGCCTGAAACGCCCTCCCTCCTCGATCCGATAATTACTCTCCCCGCCTTCGGAGCCTTATCGAGGGCGCGTCTCCTCCAAGAGGCCTTCCCGGACTAAGCCCCTCCTTTGCTCTTCTCTCACTCCCTTCGGCCTCGCCCTGGCTTACTCCCTTTGTACATCCCCGCTCCCAGCCTCACAGCACTTATGTCCTTATCTGTCATTTATTTATCTGTATCGACGTCTGTCTCCTCCGCTCTAGACCGTAAGCTCGTTTTGGGCAGGGAGTGTACCTGTTTATTGTTGTATTGTACTCCCCCAGGCGTTTAGTACAGTGCTCTGCACACAGTAAGAGCTCAGCAAATGCAATCGAACCAACGGAAACCACCAAGTGGAGAACCCATTCCAAGAGTCTCCTCAAACCTAACATCCAAAACAGAGCTCCTTATCTTCCCGCCCAAACCCTGTCTTCTCCTGGTCTCTCCCATCACTGTAGACGGCACCACCATCCTGCCTGTCTCACGAGTCCGTAACCTCTGCTTTATCCTCTCTCTTTCAACCCACGTATTCGGTCTTGTCACCAGATCCTGTCGGTCACACCTTCACAACATCGCTAAAACCCGGCTTTTCCTCTCCTTCCAAACTGCTTCCACGTTAAAACAGTCACTCCTCCCGTCCCGCCGACATCACCGCCTCGGCCTCCTTGCTGACCTCCCAACCTCCTGCCTCTCCCGACTCCAGTCCGTACTTCACTCCGCTGCCCGGATCATCTCTCTACAGAGAAGTTCAGGCCGTGTCATCCCCCTCTTCAAACATCTCCAAATATGGAGAAGCAGCGTGGCTTAGTGGAAAGAGCCCGGGCTTGGGAGTCAGCGGATGTGGGTTCTAATTCCGGCTCCGCCACTCGTCTGCTCTGTGACCTTGGGCAGCTCACTTAACTTCTCTGTGCCTCAGTTACCTCATCTGTAAAATCAGAATTATGACTGTAAGCCCCATGTGGGGCAACCTGATGACCTTGTATCTCCCCCAGCGCTTAGAACAGTGCTTGGCACATAGTAAGCGCTTAACAGATACCATCATCATCTCCAGTAGTTGCCTATCCAAGCTCTGTATCAAACAAAAACTCCTCACCATTGGCTTTAAAGCAGTCCATCACCTCACCCCCTCCTACCTCACCTCACTTCTCTCCTTCTACAACCCAGCCCTCACACTTTGCTCCTCTGGCGCTAACCTCACTCTGCCTCCATCTCGCCTGCCTCGCCGCCGACCCCTGGCCCACGTCCTACCTCTGGCCTGGAACGCCCTCCCTCTCGGCCAATGACTCTCCTCACCTTTAAAGCCTTACTGAAGGCACGCCTCCTCCAAGAAGCCTTCCCAGACTAAGCCTCACTTTTCCTCATCTCCCGCTTCCTTCTGCATCGCCCTGACCTGCTCCCTTTGCTCTTCCGCCGCTCCCCGCCCCACAGCACTTACGTATATATCTGTAATTGTATTTATGATGTCTGTCTCCCCCGACTCTAGACTGTGGGCTCGTTGTGGACAGACACTGTCACTCTTTATTGCTGTATTGTACTTTCCCAAGTGCTCAGTAGAGTGCTCTGCACACAGTGACCGCTTGATAAATACGCCTGAATGAAGAGCTGTAACTCTGGATTCCTTGGGCTAACAGATATGAAAGACCTGAACCTATGGAACCTAGACAAAAAGGTGGAGAGCACTAAAGTCCGAAGTCTTCTTCAGAGTCAGATCCCAGCACAACACGGATGAACAGCACAACTGAGGGGAGATGAGCTCAGCGAAGGGGCCGAAAGCAAGGGGCGGGAGGGGAAGGGGCACGTACCTTCCACCGGCTAATTACCCGGTCATTCTCCGCTCTCCACCGACCCAGGCAGCTGGTCTCCATAGAAGGGCCGGCGAGGGCCCGGTCCTGGCCCCAGGGTGTCGCCCAGTCTTGCCTCCGGGCCCTGGGGTCTCGTAACCGGCGTCACGCCTCCGGCCCTGGGACCGTTCACTCAACCTTCGCGGTCAAGTCCGGTCAGCGTGGGGATCTGGGTGAGGAAGTCAATGGGGTCTGTCGGTCGATTGGTAATATTTATTGAGCGCCCGTGTCCAGGTGGCACGGAAACGCCGAAGGGGGAGTCGGAGGGACTGCAACCTGGGGAGATTAGAGATTTCACCGGGGGAGGCTTTCTGGATTAACAGAATCATTTCAGGAGGCCGCGGTCTGCTGGATTTGAAGCAGAACGGAGTCCTGGGGAAGAAGTCCGTAGTGGGAGAGATGAAACTGAAGCACAGCGAGGACTGCCTGAGAGGAATGGAGTGGAAAGAGCACGGGTTTGGGAGTCAGAGGCTGTGGGTTCTAATCCCGGCTCCTCCACTTGTCAGCTGGGTGACTTTGGGCAAGACGCTTCACTTTCCTGGGTCACTGAGGACCCGGCTGGAAAATGGGGATGAAGACTGTGAGTCCCACGTGGGCCAACCTGATCACCCTGTATCTATCCTAGCGCTTAGAACGGTGCTCGGCACATAGTACGCGCTTAACAAATACCATCCTTATGATTATTCATGCGAGTGGAAGAAAAGAGCAGGTTAGAAAGAGGGAGAGAGCTGATCGAGTGCTCCAGAGTCAATAGTCAGGAGTTTTTGCTCGATGAGGAGAGGAGTAAGCAACCACTGAATGACCGTGGGGGCGGGAGGGGGGTGTTGAATTGAGCGTGAAATGTCAGTGGGACACTGTTGCAGAGATGTCCTGAAGTAGGAGGAGACGCGATATTACAGGGGAGAAGGGTCTGGATTCGAGGGGTCAATTTGGAAGTTATCCGCACCCGGGAGAGTTGAAGCCTTGGGAGACGGTGAGCTTCCTGGGGGAACGTTAAGGGAGAAGGGAAGTGGCGTGGTCTAGTGGAAAGCGCAGGGGCTGGGCGTCAGGGACCCGGGTTGTAGTCCTGGCTCCGCCGCTTGCCTGCCCTGTGACCTGGGGCGAGTCACTTAAATTCTCTGGGCCTTGGTTTCCTCTACTCTAAAATGGGGATTTAATACCTGTTCTCCCTCCTGTGAGCAGCACGTGGGACAAGGGGCTGTGCTCTCTCTGATAAACTTGTATCTACCCCGGCGCTTAGAAGAGTGCTTGACACACAGTGGGTGCTTAGCGAATACCATAAAAGAGAGGGAATTGCAGGAAAATGAGATAGCAAACTGGTCCTGAGTACCCTGCGTGGAGAGAATTGTGGAAAGGCCCCAGCCGGACCCCAACGAGCTCGCCGACTGCCCCCCGTGGGCCCCCACTTCCCCTCGAACCTCTGACGACTTCCCCAACCACGTCATTAACAGGCCAGAAATCATTAGGTGGAGACTTTCCCGCCTCCCACCCTCGCCTTCCTAACGCTCTCCCACTCCCCAGGCCTCTTTCTCCTCCTTCCCTGCTAGCTGCCTCTTAAGAGGAGATCTAGGCGATCTTAAAAATCTACCCCCTCCACCTTGTGCCCGATTCCATCCCCTCTCAGCTCTTAATCACCTGGCTCCCATCCTCCGTCCCTCCCTCCCCATCATTTTCCACCTCACGCTCTCCGTCGGCTCTTTACCCCTCTGCGCTCTCCATGGGCTCTTTTCCCCTCTGCCTTCGAACACGCTGAAAGTCACTTCTAGACTAAAACTCTGGATCCCACTCTATCATCCAGCTCTCACTCCGCCTCCCAGCCCCTATTCCTGTCCCAACTCCTCAGATTCTCCTCTCGCCCCATTCCCTCCGGCGGCCTGCACTCCCCCAAGTCACAGATGACCTCAAAGGGCCAACCACAAATGGGCTCTACTCTGTCCTCTCCACAATTTATCTTCATGTCCACCTCCCCCTCTAGACTGTAAAACTCGTCGTAGCGGGGAATGTGTCTAATCAACTCGGTCTTAGTGAACACTACCAAATGCTTAGCACACAGTAAGCGCTCAATAAATACAGCTCTGCCACTTTCAATGCTGTCGGTCACTCTCTTTACCTCACTTTGTGACCTTTGGGCATTTGATATTCACCCCACCCTCAACCCCTCAGCCCGTACATATATATCTTGAAACGATATATTATGAATTACATATTTACATTAATGTCTGTCTCCCCATCTAGACTGCGAGCTCATTATGGGCAGGGAATGTGTCTGCTAATTCTGCTGTATTGCACTCTTCCAAACACATGGTACGGTGCTCTGCACAGAGTAAGCGCTCAATAGATACGACTGAATGAATTAATCTTCAAACTCTCAGTGTCCCACAGGCTCCGTTTGAGGTCTCCTCCTTTTCTTGCTCTTTTACTCACTCCCTCGGAGAGTTTATCCACCTCGACGGCTTCAGCTGTCGCTTCTAGGTGGACCTTCCTTCCCTTCTGCGCCCAGAAAGCGACCAGAATCCCCCCTCCTTCAGAAGTCTTTCCTGATTCACAACATCCTGGTCACGCCAATCCAATTAGCACTCGTCTATATAATTCTCGGCCTCAGCTCCTTGGTTTATACGTGGACCTGTTTGCAAATTGTTTCCATTCAGTTAAGCAGTGTGGCCTGGGGATAAGGCACAGACTTGGAAGCCAGAGGGCTTCAATTTCAATTCACTCGAATTTATTAATAATAATACTAATAACGATGGTATTTGTTAAGCACCTACCATGTGCCAAGCACTGTTTGAGCACTTACTGTGTTGAAAGCACTGTACTAAGCGCTCGGGAAAGTACAGTAAAACAATAAACGAGAAGCCGCGTGGCTTAGCGGCAAGAGCACGGGCTTGGGAGTCAGAGAACGTGAGTTCTAATCCCGGCTCTGCCACTTATCTAATATGTGACCTTGGGCAATTCAATTCACTTCTCTGTGCCTCAGTTACCTCGTCTGTAAAATGAGGATTAAGACTGTGAGCCCCAGGGACTACCCGATTACTATGTAGCTACCCCAGCGCTTATAATAGAGCTTGGCACATAGTAAGCACTTAACACGTACCATCATAATAATTATTAATAAACTGGTGCATTCCCTGCCCACAGTGAACTTACAGTCTAGAAGGGGTGACAGACATTACTATAAATAAATAAATGGCAGCTCTGGTACATAAGCACCAGGGGCCTGAGAAGAGAGAGGAATAAAAGGAGCAAGTCAGGGTGACGCGGAAGGGAGTGGGGGAAGAGGAAAGGAGGGCTCAGTCGGGGAAGGCTTCTTGGAGGAGATGAGCCCTCAACTAAGTTTTGAACGACGGGGCGGTCGAGGGGGAGAGAGTAATTGTCAGGCCTTCCAGGCCGGTGAGGTTGGTGGCAAGATAGACAAGATTGAGAAGACAGCGTGGGCCTGGGAGTCGGAGGACCTGGGTTCTAATCCTACCTCCGTCACCTGTCCGCTGAGTGACCTTGGGCAAGCCACCTAACGTCTCTGTGCCTCGGTTTCCTCAGCTCTCAAATGGGAATTCCATACCTGTTCTCCCTCCTACTTGACTGTAAGCCCCATATACGACAGGGACCGAAGTGATTAACTTGTATCTACCCCAGCACTTAGTAAGTGCTTAACAAATAATCATAAAAAGAAAGCTATTTCTTCCAAGCCACTTGTATTTTGGGGGGGGGGTGGGGCGGGGGGTGGTATAGTATTTGTTATAGTATTAGAGAAGCAGCGTGGCTCAGTGGAAAGAGCACGGGCTTTGGAGTCAGAGTTCATGGGTTCGAATCCGGCTGTGCCACTTGTCAGCTGGGTGACTGTGGGCAAGTCACTTGACTTCTCTGTGCCTCAGTTACCTCATCTGTAAAATGGAGATTAAGACTGTGAGCCCCACGTGGGACAACCTGATTCCCCTGTGTCTACCCCAGCGCTTAGAACAGTGCTCTGCACATAGTAAGCGCTTAACAAATGCCAACATTATTATTTTTTGTTAAGCAGCAGCACGGGCCTGAATGGGTTCTCATCCCGGCTCCGCCACTTGTCAGCTGCGGGAACCTTGGGCAAATCACTTCACTGGGCCTCGGTTTCCTCGTCTGGAAAATGGGGACAAGGACTGTGAGCCCCACGTGGGGCAACCGGATTACCCTGTATCCACCCGGATGCTTAGAACAGTGCTCGGCACATGGTAAGCGCTTACCAAATACCATCATTATGATAATAATAATGTTGGTATTTGGTAAGCGCTTACTATGTGCCGAGCACTGTTCTAAGCGCCGGGGTAGACACGGGGGGATCCGGTTGTCCCACGTGGGGCTCACAGTCTTAATACAGAGGAGGTAACTGAGGCCCAGAGAAGTGAAGTGACTTGCCCAAAGTCACACAGCCGACAAGTAGCAGAGCTGGGATTCGAACCCATGATCTCTGACTCCAAAGCCCGGGCTCTTGCCACTGAGCCGCGCTGCTTCTCATGATGATGATGATGATGGTATTTGTTATTGTTATTATATATTATTGTATATTACGGTGATGATGCCCTTCTGACCCTATGCCAGGCCGCTTCCCTTCCTTGCCCCTAACGAGCTCCCAGCCTGCAGGTGGGGGAGCCGGAGGTGAATAGCCATGAATTCCAGAGATTCCTTCATTCAATCGTATTTATTGAGCGCTCGCACTGTGCAGAGCATCAGACACCAGAGCTGTCTTCGGAGAAGCAGCGGCAAGAGCCCGGGCTGAGACGTCGGAGGTCGTGGGTGCGGATCCCGGCCCCCGCCACTGGTCAGCAAGGCGCTTCACCGGGCCTCAGTTCCCTCATCTGTCAAATGGGGATGAAGACGGTGAGCCCCACGGGGGGGGAACCAGCTGGGTCTACCCCGGCGCTGAGAACAGGGCTCGGCGCATGCTCAGCGCTTACCAAACGCCAACGTTATTATTAGGCTGGGGGGGGAAAGAATAAGGGGAGAGGGAGCAGAGGCATGGGGGGTTAGTCAGGGAGGGCCGCCTGGAGGAGGTGTGCCTTCAATGAGGCTGGGGGGAGGGGGGGGGTCACTTACAGGTAGGCCTCGGGGCCGCGGTCGGCACAGACGAAGTCTGAGCTACGGAACGCGAGAGGGGCCAAAAGAGCGGCGGTCCCCACCCCCCGAAAAACTACATCTCCCAGCATGCTCCGCCCGCCCCACGCCCGAAAAACTACACCTCCCAGCATGCTCCGCCCGCCCCACGCCCGAAAAACTACACCTCCCAGCATGCTCCGCCCGCCCCACGCCCGAAAAACTACACCTCCCAGCATGCTCCGCCCGCCCCATCCCCCGAAAAACTACACCTCCCAGCACGCTCCGCGCCCCAATGGCCGAAAAACTACGCCCCCCAGCATACCCCGCGGCGCCAACCGCCCGCGGCCTACTCATTCACTCCCATTCAGTCAGCGCTTGCTGTGCTCGCAGCACTGTACGAAGCGCCTGGGAAAGCCCGACACCACAATAAAAAGTGACATTCCCTGCCCACAACGAGCTAACAGCCTAGAGGTGGGGAGGCAGACATCAGTACAAATAACTATTTGTATGTTGGAAGAGCTAAATGAATACGATTCGATGAATTTTATTGCTATTGTTCTTGCCTGTCCGTCTCCCCCGATTAGACCGTGAGCCCGTCCAAGGGCAGGGACTGGCTCTATCTGTTACCGATTTATCCATTCCAAGCGCTTAGTACAGTGCTCTGCACGTAGTAAGCACTCAATAAATACTACTGAATGAATGAATGAGTGAATGTCAAGTCCTGGGATAGACACGATAATAATGATAGTAATTGTTAAGTGCCAAGCACGTAGTAAAGTAATCAGGTTGCCCCACGTGGGGTTCACAGTCTTCATCCCCGTTTTACAGATGAGGCACAGAGAAGTTAAGCGACTTGCCCAAAGTCACACAGCTGAAAAGTGGCGGGGGCCAGAATTAGAACCCACGACCTCTGACTCCCAAGCCCAGGCTTTTTCCACTGAGCCACTCTGCTTCTCGTATGATAATCAAGCACACGCGGGGCTCACAATATGAGGGAGAAGAGATATCGAATCCCAAAAGAGTGAAGGGACTGGCCCAGGGTCATACAGCAGATAAGTGGTGGAACTGGGCATAGAACCCAGGTCCTCTCACTCCCAGGCCTGGGCTCTTTCCACTAGACCACGCTGCTTCTCTGGATCTTTCATCTATCCCAGAGCTTAGTAGGGCGCTTGGCACCTAGGAAATGCTTAAATATTATAAATAGTTAATACAGTGCTCTGCACAGAGTAAGGATTCAGGGACCGTCTCTATCTGTTACCGATTTGTACATTACAAGCGCTTAGTACAGTGCTCTGCACATAGTAAGCACTCAATAAATACTGTTGAATGAATGAATAAATAGCATTGATCGATCGACTTATTGATTGATCTGGCATTCCGGTCCGGATCCGTTTTCGCTAGTGACCCCACCGCTTGAAGGTAAGGGAGCTTGTGCTTTTGTATGTGAAAACCCGTGCTTTCGGCAAAACCGCTTCTTGACACCGGTCCGATCCATTGGAGAGCCCGTTAACTCATTTTCAGTTTGCAGTTTTTATTGCTTGGGAGTCTCTGACTATGAGATACGAAGGAGTAAGGCAGCAGTGCCCCCCCAGAATCAAAATTAGTCACTGGAGCTGCTCAGACAGTATGCACAGGTTTTGTTCTTTTTCGGTCTGTAACCCTGAAGCTGAACAGAGCACCGGTACGTCCCAAATGTGTTCAGCAACAAGTGTCTGACCTTACACTGGATTTTCTCCCACTTGGGAGAACTGGCTGGGGCTGTAACCCCAAAAACAGAGAGGAGAGAAACAAAAAAGATGCCCTGTTCATACTCCGTGGAGAGGCGTGGACAGTTCAATCATTCAATTACACTGTACTCTCCCAAGCACTGGGAAAATACAATTTAACAGTGAACGGACACATTCCCCTGCCCACAATGAGCTTACAGTCCAGAGGATAGCAGCGCTTAGAAGTACTAGTGGTATAAATTCATATATTTATACTGATGTCTGCTTATTTATATAGAGGTATGTTTCCCCCCACCCGCCCCCAGACTGTAAGCTCATTGAGAGCAGGGACTGTCTCTACTGCTGTATTGTACTTTCCCAAGTGCTTAGAACAGTGCCCTGCACACAGTAAGCGCTCAATAAATACGATTGAATGAATGAATGAATGAATAAGTTGGGACTGTCGGGATCTGGTGACCCGGATTGAATATGTGGGTTGAGTGAGGGAGAGAGGAGTCAAGGATAACACCAAGGTGACGGGCTTGTGAGACGGGAAGGATCAGTTTCCCGCCCGGGTCATTTTTCTACAAAAACATTCAGGCCATGTTTCCCCTCTCCTCAAGAACCTCCATTCATTCATTCATTCATTCATTCATTCATTCATTCGTATTTATTGAGCACTTACTATGTGCAGAGCACTGTACTAAGCGCTTGGAATGAACAAGTCGGCAACAGATAGAGACAGTCCTGCCGTTTGATGGGCTTACAGTCTAATTGGGGGAGACAGACAGACAATAACAATGGCAATAAATAGAGTCAAGGGGAAGAACATCTCGTAAAAACAATGGCAACTAAATAGAATCAAGGCGATGTACATTTCATTAACAAAATAAATAGGGTAATAATATCCAGTGGCTGCCCGTCCATCTCTGCAACAAACAGAAACTTCTTCCCATTGGCTTTAAAGCACTCAATCACCTTGCTTCCTCCTACCTTGTCTCGCTACTCTCCCATTACAACCCAGCCCACACAATTGGCTCCTCTAATGGTACCCTTTTCACCGTAACCATTTCATCTATCTCATGGCTGACATCTCGCCGAAGTCCCGCCTCTGGCCTGGAAGTCCCTCCTTCCTGCTATCCGACAGATAATTGCTTTCCCCACTCTTCAAATCCTTACAGGAGGCACATCTCCTCCCAAAGGTTTTCCCTCGTCTCATCTTCTTCCCCTCCCTTCAGCATCACCCAGACTTGCTCCCTTTATTCGTCCCCGCTCCCGGCCCCATAGCACTTATGTATATATAGGTAATCTATTTATTTCGATTAACACTCGTCTCTCCCTCTAGACTGTAAGCTCTCTGTGGGCAGTGAATATGTTTATGTTCTACTCTCCCATAGCACCTATGTACATAGAGGTAATTTATTTATTTCGATTAACACTTGTCTCTCCCTCTAGACTGTAAGCTCACTTTGGGCAGGGAATGTGTTTGTTATGTTCTACTCTCCCAAGCACTTAGTACGGTGCTTTGCAAACAGTAAGAGTTCAATACATACAACCGACTGCCTGCCAGGAGAGGTGGGGGGCAGGAGGAAATGTTTGCCAAAAAAAAGGTTGTCTGGTTGTGTGTGTGTGTGTGTGTGTGTGTGTGAGAGGAAGAGAGAGAGAGAGAGAGAGGGCTGGGGGAGAGAGAGATGAGTTTAACTTTTGGGATAGAATAGTGAGGAGGGGGTCGCCACCCTTGATACAGAGGCTGGATCTGCAAACTGAGGTTCTGTGCAGGGGACTGGTTCTGTTGGACTCAACTGCAGGATTGAGAAGACTCGAGGACCTTAATTCTAGGGACAGGTCAAATATCCCTATGTTGATGGTCCTCGTACGCAGGATCACTCTGCATATCCTCAGTTCCTCAAGAAGGGACCTTTCTGTCTCTGACACTGGTGGCTTCTGGAGGACAAGGTGGCAACCATTCATCTCTGAGATGCCGACCCTTTGTGGACTCCGGTCTGGGACGAAGTCAGCTGGGATGTCGGTTGGGAGGATAAGAGCAGTGAGGCTTGGTACTAGCAGTTGACTTGTACAGTTGTGCGGACCTTCATCGTCTGGAGAATGAGCCCCTTCTGGGAGTAACAGAGCTGAGGTTCTGAGGAGGGAGCCACTTCGTAGCAATGGGGCAGAGTGTTGCAGTCAGCTTAGTTGTGGTTTGTCTATATACCTCATTTCTCCTGACGATAAGTTCAGTGTGTGGTTGGGGAATGGGAAAATGATGCCTGGGAAAATGGTGTCTGCAATCTCCTACCTCTCCCTATCTATGAGACAACTGAGTCTGCCGGACACTGAAGAGCCTGGCCTCAGAGGTGGACCTCAGAGGGCAGGATGGGGCAACCCCTCCCCGTGGGCTCACTAATCCTCACGTATCTTTTAAGACCATCGGGTTTCAATCAGGCCTGGTGGAGAAGCTCCAGTGACACCTCACTTCCGTCAGATCCAGGCCCCGCTTTAAACCGAGAGGAGGTCTCTGCAGTGAGTCCTGTGTCTCTGAGGGGAGGGGGACCGGGGGGAGAAGGGTGTTCTGCGTCTCTCTTTTGGCTCAGACACAAAAAGGAGACCCATAGCACCAACCTCAGCAGTGCACTGATCGTAGTAGGATGACTCAAAGGAGTCGGCAGGGAGGAACTGAGCGGGAAGGTTCCGTAGTAGAAATTGACTTTCAGGTTGTCCTGAGCCTCTAGACCCTGGAGATTGAGCCCCTGCTGGGGTTCCGAGGAGGGGGCAGCTAAGTATTAATAGGGCAAAGTGCTGCAGTCAGCTTAACTGCGTTTGTCAGTGTTTCAGGGGAGAGGGGAAAAACTGTTTACTCTGTCCTTCCCTGTCACCCCCCCCAAAAAAAAACACACAAAAAAATCAGGTTTTCCGCCATTTCCAACCCCTCCATATCTAGCTGTGAGAATTGCTGTTCTTGGAGATCGAAGTGTTTGGCAACAGATGAGGAACTCAGAGGGCAGGATGGGAGGAACCTGCCCCCTGATCTTCACTAATCCATGTTTGTTTTCCAAGGCCAGTTTCCTCAACCCCACATGGGTTTCAGCCATGGTGGAGCATGTCCAGTAACATCAGAGAGATGGTCCAGGCTCCTCCGCCAGACTCGCGGCAGAGTCCAAGTTTTTGTCCACATCCCTGCCGGCTCCCTGTCCTGCCAACTCAGACGCAGAAAGAAGGCCCGAAGTACACAGTTTGCGGTACTGTGACCAAATGTGGAATATGACCACCTATTTCTGTTGAAACATGCTGTTCCGTGCACCGCCCTGGCCTTGAGTATCACTCCCTTAGAGTGTAGGCACAGTCAAGTCAATCCCCCAACTTGTCCCATCAGTGAGAGATGGAAAGGCTAACCATGTTCCCACCAAAAAGGGAAGGATTTTGTGTGTGTGTGCATGTGAGAAAGAGAACGAGAGTGTGAGAGAGAGCGAGAGAGAAAGAACAATGGGGCTAGCTTTTGGGGAAGGATAATTATGAGGCTGCTTCTTTTGGTGAGGAGGCTGCTTCTTTTGGTAAGGAGGCTGCTCCTAGAAACTGGGCCTGGAGTTCTGTGCAAAGAACTGGTCCTGTCTGATTTAACTGTGGGTCCGAAAAGACCCGAGGCCCTTAATTCTTTAGATGGGTCCAACTTCCCTGAACCCACAATCCTGTCTGCAGGGTGATCCTGCACACTCTGGAAAAAGGTCTGTCGGGGCCTGCTACCCATGGCTTCTGGGAGACTAGCGTCCAGAGGCCGGCAGAGAGACTATTAATGTATCTACTCTATTCCTCTCTGAAAAGCAGAGTTCTGAGATCAAGCTGTAACAGACACAGACAGGGAGTATCCAAGTTAGGCATTGTCCTCAAAATGGAATTTTGTCCAAATTTGAGTTGGCTTTCCAGTTCCTGGAGTACACACCCCTTCTGGACTAACAGATTTGGAAGGGATGGTTAAGTATTAGTACGGCAGAGTTGTGCCTTCATCTTAGGGATTGATTGTCTGTAGACCTCACCTCTCCTGATATTGGGGTCACTGGGAGGAGGGAGAACTGAATGCTTTAAAAAAAAAAAAGTTTGAATCCCTACGCTTTTCTCTCTAGCTTTGAGACCACTGATTCTCCTGGAGATTTAAGTGTGGTCGTCACCTGTGGATAAAGGGCAAGGTGAAAGCTCAAACCTTTAGGATCACTAATCCAGGCCTCTATTCCAAGGTTTGTGGCATGCTTGGGCCAGGATCGATGGAGGAGCTCCAATTATACCTCGCCTACATCAGAGTGAAGCTTCGGGATCCTGTTTAGAGTTGCCAGAAGAGGCCCAAGTGGTGCGTATCTTCCCCTCATCCCCCACCCCTACCTTCCTCCTCTTCTCCGACCTCCCCAACCAGGTAATGAAGGGGGGACAGGACCAGCCAGAGAAGTGGGGAGGGGAGGCGCAGGACCAGTCAGACAAGGGGGGCCAGGACCAGTTGAAGGAGGTGGGCCAGGAACAGGTAGAGGTAGAGGGCCAGGACCAAACTGAGGAGAAGGGCTAGGACCAGGCGGAGGAGGGGGACCAGGAACAGTTGGAGGAAGGAGACTGGGACCAGGCAGAGGAAACCAGGACCAGGCAGAGGAGGAGGAGAAAGGGGACCAGGACTATGCAGAAAAGGAGGGCCAACACTAGGAGGAGGGGGACCAGAAAGAGGAGGAGGTTGGGACCAGGTGAAGTACGAAGAACAGGATGATGCGGAGAATGAAGGCCAGGACCAGGCGAAGGATGGGGGTCAGGACCGGGCGGAGAAGAAGGATCAAGACCACATGGAGGAGAAGGACCAGGACCAGGCGAAGGAGGAGAGCCAGGACAGGGTGGAGAAGTAGGACCAGGACCATGTGGAGGAGAAGGACCAGGACCAGGCGGAGGAGGGGGGCCAGGACCAAATGGAGGAGGAAAGCCAGGATGTGGAGGAGGAGGAGGACAAGGACTAAGCTTAGTAGGAGGACCAGGACCAGCCAGAGGTAGAGGACTAGATCCAGGCAGAAGTGGAAGGCTGTGACCAGGCGGAGGAAGAGGCCCCAGGACCAGGCTGAGGAGAAAGGCCAGGACCAGGCAGAGGAGGGGGTCCAGGACTAGGTGGAGAAGGGGGGCCAGGATGAGCCAGAGAAGTGGGTTGGGGGAGCAGTACCAGGCGGACAGGGGGGCCAGGACCAGGAGGACGAGGTGGGACAGGACCAGGACCAGGACCAGTTGGAGGAGGATGATCCAGGAAAAGTCAGAGGTGGAGGACCAGGATCAGGACCAGGCTAAGGAGAAAGGCTAGGACAAGGCAGAGGAGAAGGGCTAGGACCAGGAGGAGGAGGGGGACCAGGACCAGTTGGAGAAGGAAGACCAGAACCAGTCCTAGGTAGAGGGCAAAGACCAGGCGGAGGAGAAGGGCCAGAACCAGACGGAAGAGGGGGTCCTGGAGCAGGCAGAGGAGGAGCCCGGGACCAAGTGGAGGAGGGGGATCAGGACCAGGGGGACGAGGAGGGAGGAGGAGGATAAGGCGGAGGAGGGAGACCAGAAGCAGGCAGAGGAGGGGGACACGACCAGCTAGAGTTGGAGGTCCAGGACCAGATAGAAGAGAAGGCTCAGGACCGGACGGAGGAGAAGGCCAAGGACCAAGCATAGGAAGAGGCCCAGGACCAGGAGGAGGAAATAGGCCAGGACCAGGCAGAAGAAAATGTCCAAGAATAGTTGGAGGAGGGGTACCAGGACCAGGTGGAGAAGGGGATAGGAACCAGATGGAGAAGGGCAGCCAGGATGAGGAAGAGGAAGATGGACAGAACCAAGTAGAGGAGGGGGACCATGACCAGGTGGAGGAGCAGAGCTAGTTCCGGCAGGGTAGGGGGACCAGGACCAGGCAGTGGAGGGAGGCCAGGACCAGATGAAGGGGGTGAGGGAGGGGGTCAAGGACCAGGCGGAGAAGGAGGGCAAGGACCAGGCAGAGGAGGAGGGCCAAGACCAGGCGGAGGAGCTCTAGGAACAGGTGGAGATGGGGGACAGGTCCAGGCAGAGGAGTGGGACAGGTCCAGGAGGCAGGGGGGAGAGGGGCATCACCAGACGAAGGGGGGGAGGGTGTCAAGGACCAGGCAGAGGAGGAGGGCAAGAACCAGGAGGAAGAGGAGGGCAAGGACCAGGCACAGAAGACTCCCTTCTTTGGGGACTGAGGATGTGCAGGGTGACTCTAAAGCAGGACTTTGAGCCATCTGTAGAATGGAGGCCCTGGATCTTTCTACAGAGCCTTATCCCTAGTTTGTAGAACCAGCCACAGTGCTGAGAGTGACAGACCACTCAGCTCACCTTGTCCTCCTGCTACTGTAACCCCTAGTCATCCACACCTGCTCCCAACACTGCCCCTTGGAAATAGAAGCTCACCCCCTGATTACTCGCCATGGGAATCAGCTGCTCTGGGTCCTCACTGAAGGAACAACAGTCCTCAGGGCCAGAAAGGGTGGTGAGAAGCTTCTAGGAGAGGAAGTGAACTGATCCATCCCTTTCTGTTATCAGGACCCCTTAGATGCCCACCTCCAGATGGCTCTAACCTGAGATTAGGAAGCGCTTGAAAGCTCCAGCCTGCTCTTTATGCCTCACTTGGACAACATCTACCCTCAAACCACACATCCTCCCGCCTGGCACTCCCCTCTCCCTACCCACCCGGCGGACATACCAGAGGTCTCCCAAATCTTTAAAAGCCCTACTGAAATTGTTTCTGCATCAACAAGCCTTCCCTGATTCAAGCTCTCATCCCCCTGACTCCAACACCCCCTTCACCCCCCTGCACACACACACAAACTCTATTTCCCCTTACGGTTCACTGATGCAATTAATTCCACCCACTAAGCACTGAAGGATTCACCCCCACGTTAATTAAGTACATATCATTTTACTCAAAATCCTTCCCTTACCTGTGTTGTATCGTCTGCCCCCCCCCCCCCCCCCATTGCCCAGATGGTCTACCTAGAAGATTGAAAAGGAACTCTGTTAGAATTGCAGACAAGTGGAGACAGGTGTGCTGAGCGGGAGAGTCACAGTGGCAGGCAACAGGTGTGCTAGTTGTGTTGCATAGTTCTCTCCCAAGCACACAGTACAGCACTCTTGGTGAGGATTATATCCAACTCAGTATAGGTATAGTCCCTTAATTACAGCTCCCCGGAGCGATGGGGCAGGACATTTTGTATTTGTTTTTCATGTGTTTTAAGCCAGAATACAAGACCGCTGTCCCTTTCTGCACTTATGTATTCTAAATACTTGTGGCGTTTATAACGCTGCGAATCAAATGGGATGCTGTAGTAATTATACTGGAAGATAGGAATTGTGGAAAGACTACTGTATTACCTCCATTTTTACCCCTGTCACCTGGGAGCTCCATCAGTCTCCTTCTGGCTGTCTACATTCAAGCCATTTTCTTGCTGCTTATTTTTTTTTTAATGAACTTCATTAAGCCCTATGTACCAGGCACTCTACTGAGCACTGGGGCAGATACAAGTCAATCAGGTAGGACACAGTCCCCGTCCCACATGGGGCTCACAGTCTTAGTCGCATTTTACAGAGGAGGTTGCTGAGGCCCAGAGAAGTGAAGTGACTTGTCCAAGGTCACACAGCAGACAAGTTGTAGAGCCAGGATTAGAACTCAGGCCCTCCTGACTCCCAGGCCCATGCCATGTCCACTAGGCCACGCATCTTCTCCTGCTTGAAATATTGAGAATAGTGCCATGCCCTCACCAGTAAACATCGCACAGTGTTTGTTGTTCTCTTACCTGTAGGCTGTACACTCCTTGTGGGCAGGGAACATGTCTACCAACTCTGCTCTACTGTACTTTCCCAAGTTATTCGCCCAGTGCCCTGCACACATAGTAAGCCCTCATTAAATGCCTTTGAGTGAATCATTCAGCGCTTACGGTGTGCACAGCACTTGTACTAATTGCTGGGGAGAGAACAATACAACATTAACAGTGACAATCCCTGCCCACAGTGAGCTCACAGTCTAGATGGGGGGAGATGGACATCAATGCAAATCAATAAAATTACAGATATATACAGAACCGCGGTGGGATGGGAAACTGTAGAGCGAGCAGGTTAGGACGTCACAGAAGGAAGTGGGAGATGAAGAAAACTGGGGCTTATCCCATCATTGTCCTCAGCAGCATTTAAAAAGTGCTTACTTTACATAGAGCACTCTACTAAGTGGCTGGGAGCGTAAAACACTTCTAAGACCTGACAGTCCCCGGTCTTTTTGGAGCTTATGGCCTAACGAAGCAGGATCTCTAGAAAGATAAAGTAGACTGGGGCAGGGAGAGGTGGGGAAATTCAAATTAGTCCAGGTTGCCATTGGCTGGAAAGATTTTAGGAGGTAGAGGGAGAAGGAATGGAACCTAATGATTATGCATTAATGTTCATTCTTTCAATCATTCATTCAATCGTATGTATTCATTCATTCAGTAGCATTTATTGAGCGCTTACTATGTGCAGAGCACTGTTCTGAGCACTTGGGACAGTACGCAACAACAACAAATGCACACATTCCCTGTCAACGGCGAACTTACAAAATTCTGTATATCCTTGACTTTTTCGTTTCTCCGATATTTGTTAAGCGCTTATATGCCGGGCATTGTCGTAAGTGCTGGGGTCGATGCAGGCTAATCAGGTTGGACACAGTCCAGGTCCCGCATGGGGCTCACGGCCTTAATCCCCATTTTCCAGGAGAGGGAACTTTAGCCAAGAAGAGTGAAGTGACTTGCCCAAGGTTCCACAGCAGACAAGTGGCGGAGCCGGGATTAGAATCCAGGTCCTGCTGACTCTCGGGCCTGAGCTGTCTTTCGCCGGTAATGTGGGTATTCAACGTTTGGCTGTACTTTATGGCTCTCTTTCGAGAAGCCCAAAACAGTGGACAGATGTCATCTCCTGACAGCCCACCAAGTCTGGCGAATATTGTCCCGTCCTGGCTCGAGTATTGTATCGGCCTTCTCTCTGGTGTCTCTCCCTCTAGTCTGGCTACTGCCCAGGGTATTTTCCCAGAAAATCTCACCCGGAACAGCGATAAATTAAAGCTATGGAAATGAATGAGCTCCCGGAGGGAGTGTGCCCCTGAGCGAGTGATTTAGCTTCTCTGTGCCTCAGTTACCTCATCTGTAAAATGGGGATTATGACTGTGAGCCCCATGTGGGGCAATCTGATTACTTGGTATCTATCCCAGCGCTTAGAACAGTGCTTGGCACATAGTAAGCGCTTAACAAATACCGATGTTTTGAGCGAAAAGTCAAAGGAAAGGGTCTCAGGAGAAAACCTTAAGGGACCCACACGAGTTAAGGGATGGAGAGAGAAGAGGAACCGGTGAAAGACTTTTGCATTGGCTTTTTTTTTGTTAATGCCATTTGTTAAGCGCTTACTGTGTGCCAAGTATAAGCGCTTGAGCACTCTAGACTGTAAGCTCATTCTGGAACAGGCCTACCGCTTCTGTTGTATTGTGCTCTCCCCAGCACTTACTTCAGTGCTCTCCACATAGTAAGCGCGCGATAGGTATCATGGGTTGATGGATTGAGAGAGTCCGATATAACAGAGTCAGTAGATGCGGTCCCTGCCCACGAGGAGCTTACGGGAACTTACGGCTTACAGCTCGGAGGAGGCCAGTGATAGAGTTGATTACGTATATAAAATGCTGTGGGGCTCAGGGAGGGGCAACAAAATTTGAATTTAATCATCAATCCCTCAATGGTATTTATTGAACGCTTACTGTGTTTAGGGCATTCATTTATTCAGTAGTACTTATCGAGTGCTAACTCCCAAGCGATAAAGACTGCAAACTAAAATGGAGCTAACGGGCTCTCCAGTGGGTCGGACCGGTGTCAAGCAGCGGTATTGCCGAAAGCACAGGTTTTCACATCAGAAAGCACAAGCTCCCCATTCGATATTGCCATTCGGCGATCCTTTTAAGGTGATTTTTTTTTTCTCCCCCCAAACCGAGATGTCGGTAAAATACTGTTTACAGGATGACACGATCCTGCAAATAGCTGGTGGGAAACTTTTCGAGATGTCAGTGGAATGACCATCGCCCATCCCCTTAAAGGGCACCTCAGAGATGCAGTTTTGGCACGAATGAGACTTTCAACAAGCCAGCTAGGCAGAGAATCAAAATGACCGAGGGCTGAAGGTCGCATTACGTGGCTTAGAAGCCGGCCCCCACTAAATCAGCCGGTCTTTATTCCATGAGCTGTTTCTCCACCTGTCAGAAAAGGGTCTGGTCAACCCAGAAGTAATGATATCGGGCATTCATTCATTCATTCAATTTCCCAAAGGGAAAGAATGTTTTCTGGCATAATAATTGTGAGGGTCGGAGGTTTGTGTCATGAACAAATTTCTTTTTTCCAGATGATCTGACTTTTTTTAATATTAACACTGACCTTTGGTTTGTGCAATACAAAACACTCCGACCTGACACTTAGCCACAATGATGGCGATGAACGACCTGCTTTTCCTTACTGGTAATGTGCCTTCTCCTTTTTTTTTTTTTTTTAAGTGATATTTGCTAAATGCTTACTACAGGGCAGGCACTGTAATAAGGGCTGGGGTAGAGACAAGCTGATCGGGTTGGACGCGGTCCTTGTCTAACGTGGGGCTCACGGTCTTAATCCCCATTTTCCAGATGAGGGAACTGAGGTCCGGAGAAGTGAAGTGACTTACCTGAGCTCACAAAGCAGCCTTGTGGCAGAGCCAGGATTAGAACCCAGGTCCTCTGACCCCCCAGGCCTGGGCTCTCTCCGCTAGGCCACGCCGCTTCTGCTTTCTCGAGCCATGGCAAAGTCGGACGGTAGTGTGAAATACAGAATTCAGCAGGAATCAATCAACCGTCGGTATTCATTGAGCACTCACTGTGAGCAGAGAACTGTACTAAGTGCTTGGGAGAGCACAATACGACAGAGTTGGTAGGCCTATTCCCTGTCCACAACAAACATACAGTCTTGAAGAAGACAGACGTTACTATAACTAACTTATGGATATGCATTTTATGATATTTTTCAAGCATTCATTAGTCTGGGGTAGATACGAGACAGATCGGACACAGTCCCTGCCCCACATAAGGACTCACGGTCTTAATCCCCACATTCCAGATGAGGGAACTGAGTCCCAGAGAAGTGAAGTGACTTGCTTCAGGTCACACGGTAGAAGAGTAGCCGAGCGGGGAGTAGAACCCAAGTCCTCGGACTCCCAGGTCCGTGCTCTGTGCACTAGGCCCCAAGCCGGCCGTTATGTCCTCGGGCTCAGAATCACCTCTGGCTCACCCCATCCCCTCTGACTGGGGGGGGGAAGAAGGGTAGAACATGGTAAAACCCCAATCCACCCGCTCCATTGTGGACCTTTCCCCAGTGACATCTTTTGGAAAGTAAAGGGAAACCAACTCGGATACACCTAGGCACAAAACCCCAGTTTGGGCCTATTAATTGGTTTGCCGAGGGGAAACGCGGGACCAGCAAAATATAAACAGGGTTATGCTCCATCAACCTGACAGATCGATTGAAAGTGCAGAACTGCACAGTGGATAGAGTGCAATCTCTAGTACAATACCTCCCTTCTGTCCTCCCTGCTCACATCCCTGCTGGCTTGATCTCAGGCACAAGTCTGCACACTCTGCTTCTCAGAGAAAAATAGGGTAGAGACACTGACAGACACTTCTGCCTCCTCCTGACATTAGATCCTACAACCTTCTGTGTTGAGCTTGAAATGTCCCTTCTCTGGGGACTGAGGCCAGGCAGTGACCCTGCAGACCGGACTATCATCACAGGGAAGCTTGACCCGTCTGTAGAATTAAGGGCCCTGGGTCTTCTCGGTCCCAATCAGTTCAAACAGAACTAGCTTCCTGCACAGAGCCCCAGCGACCCCTGTTCTCTCATGACGGCCAGCCGCTTCAGCACTCTTCTTCCTCCCGATTTTTCACGTACATACGCACACAGACACAAAGTAACGGGGCAAATCTGGGAGTTGAATGTGCCCACAGTGAAAGGGGCCCCGAAGAGCCACTGAGCAGCTGCTCTGGAGAGATCCCCTTGGTCCCTGGCACCAGAACCACGTGCTGTTCTGAGAACGGCAGCCTGCCCCCGGTAGCACTAATCATTATTCTGGGAGGATGCCCCTCTCTACCAACCCCTGGTGACAGCAGGCTTGCTCAGGGAGGCTGTGCTTGGTGGAAGTATAGTATAGTATGGTACAGCAGTAGGCTTGTTCTGGGGTGTTGCTCCTCTCTACCGTCCCGTGGTGCAACTCGGCATTGTTCTGTGAAGCCGTGCCTCTCTATCACCCCATCACGGCTTCCGGTACTGGTGTGGGAGGCTGCCCTTTTCTCTCATCCCATGGTGGTACTGGGACATAGTTGTGGGAGGCTGTGACTCTCTTAACACCTTCAGGTGGCACCGATTTTTTTTTTCCGTGTTGTTCGTGAAGCACTTACTACGTTCGGGGCACCGAACTAAGCACTCGGATAAAGATAAGCTCATCAGGTTGGATGCAGTCCGGGTCCCCCCGGGTCTCACGATCTGATTAATAAATAATAGTAATAATAGTGAAGGCATTGGTTTAAATGCTTACTATGTACCAAGCACTGTTTGAAGCGCTGGAGTAGATACAAGGTAATCAGGTTGTGCCACGTGGGGCTCACAGCTGACAGGTGGTGGAGGCAGGATTAGAACCCATGACATCTGACTCACAAGCCCATGCTCTTTCCACTAAGCCCAACGCATAAAGGTCACAAGTCCCCCAAGAAGACTTCTCCGATGAAACCCTCTTTCCCCACGGCTCCTCCCTTCTGCGTCACCTACACCCTGGGATCTGTGAAGTTGCTACATTCACTATTGGCCCTGAAGCAATTTTGTGCATATCTGTGTGGCCTGACAGAGAGAGCCAAAGCCTAACGTATACCATTAAGATAATAACTGAAATGAAAAAAAAAGTCAGGTGGCAAGAGAAATGAGAACAGCACCTACGCTGATCAATCCCCCAAAGAATGGCCAAATCCAACTTCCCCCGGCAATAATAATAACACTGTGGTATTTGTTAAGGGCTTATTATGGGTCATTCACTGTACTAACCGCTGGGATCGCTACAAGATAATTGGGTTGGACACAGTCCCTGTCCCACGCCGGACTCACGGTCTTAATCTCCATTTTACAAAGGAGGGAACTGAGGCACAGAGATTAATGGAGAAGGAAATGTCAGGAGTGTTGGATGGTCCCTGCCCGGTCCCTGGGGGGAGAGTCGGGAAAGGAAGGGGGTGGGGAAGCAAGGGTGCCGGATGGTCCATTCTGGGTCACTGGAGGAGAGTCAAGGAGAGGGAGGGGAAAGTCGGGAGTGTTGGTCGGTCCATGCTGGGTCACTGGGGCAGAGTCAGGGATGAGGAGATCAGAGACACCGCCAAGCAAGTGGCGGTGTGACCTTTCGGTCTGGGGTTACCGTTGAAGTTTTTGCCAGGACAGAATACCAACCTCCAGGGGCCCGAAAGGGTTTCTGCGCCGTACCCCCAGCAACAGGCCCTAGCCCCTGGCTGAGCAGAGTCAGTCCGTCAGTCAGTCGATCCTATTTCCTGGGCACTTACTTTGTGAAGAGCCCTGTCCAAAGCACTTGGGGGAATACAATCTAACAATACAACAGATGCATCCCCTGACCACGCTGAGCTTACAGTACAGAGCGGGAGACAGACACTGATATAAAGAAATACATTACAGATTTGGATGGTAACTGCTGGGAGGCTGGAGGTGGGGGAGGCGCCTAAAGGGAGCAAATCAGGACGACGCAGAAGGGAGGGGGAGAAGAGGAAAGGTGGGCTTAGTCAGGAAAGGCCTCTTGGAGGAGAGGGGCCTTCAGTAAGGCTTTGAAGGGGGATAGAGTCATTGTCTGTCGGGTATGAGGAGGGAGGGCGTTCCAGGCCACTGGCAGGATGTGGGCGAGCGATCGGAGGCGAGACGGACGAGATTGAGGTACATTGAGAAGGTTGGCATTAGAGAGGTGAAGGGTGCGGGCTGGTCGTAGAAGGTGAGTAGCGAGGTGAGGTTGGCGTGGAAAGGGGAACGAGCGCTTTAAGCCCATGGCGAGGCGTTTCTGTCTGATGCGGAGGTGGATGGAGTTATAGATGGAGCATCCAGAATGACACACTGTATAGAATTCAGTTCCTCGTAAAAACAAAACCTGTTTGTCCTCCCACCTGCACCCCCGGTTCCGTTACTCCAGGAACTCCAGTTGCCCACGGGCTTATTTGGGGCAGGGAATGTGTCTGTCATATTGGAGTCTCCCAAGAGCTTAGCACAGAGCTCTTCACACAGTTAGCGGTCCATCAGCCCAACTGACTGACTGAAGGTGCAGAATTACACAGTGGATAGAATACAGTTGCTGGTACAATACCTGTCTTTGGTCCTCCCGGTCTACACCCGCCTGGATTTGATCTCAGGCAGGAGTCAGTACGTTCTGCTTCTCGGAGACCAGAACGGTCCCTTCTCTGGGGAATGAGGCTGTGTTTAGTGACCCTGTAGATGGAGCATTATTATTATTATAATTATGAATATCACTATTATTCGCATTTATTGAGGGCTTACAATGTGCAAGACACTGTACGAAGAGCTTGGGAGATTACAATATAACATCAAACGTATTCCCTGCCCACACTGAGCTGACAGTCTAGAGGGCGAGGTAGACTGGAATATAAATCAATAAATACATAAATAAATTACAGATGTAAAGAGAGATGTACGTGCCACGGGGAAGGGAGAGAGGAGGAATGAAGGAGCAAGTATGAGTGGCGCAGAAGAGAGCAGGAGAAGAGAAGAGGAGCGCTCAGTCAGGGAAAGCTTCCTGGAGGAGATGTGCCTTCACTAAGGCTTTCAAGTGGGGGAGAGCAATTATCTGTTTGATAGGAGGAAGGAGGGAGTTCCGGGCCAGAGGTAGGATGTGGGTGAGCGGTCGGAGATGAGGTAGACGAGATGGAGGTACAGCGAGAGGCTTAGCACCAATAGAGTGAAGTGTGCGGGCTGGGTAGATAGAAGGGGAGCAGCAAGGTAGCGAGGTAGGATGGGTGGAGGTGGTTAAGTGCTTTAAAACCGACGGTGGGGAGTTTTCGCTACAGTCACCGGGAAGCTTGACCCATCTATAGAATTAAGGGCCTTAGGTCTTCTCGGTCCCAATCGGGTCAGACCGAAACAGCTTCCTGCACAGAGCCCCAGCTGCCCCGTTCTCTCACGAGGGACAGCCCCCTCAACGCTCTTCTTCCCCCCTACTGTATATAGATACACGTACACACACCCCTTTGGGTTAGCAATAGAGGTCAATCAGTAATGGGGTAAACCTGGGAGTTGAATGTGCCCACAGTCAAAGAGGCCGAGGAGAAGCACTGAGCTGCCGCTGCTGTGGAGAGCTGCCCCTGGCCCCTGGAACCCAGAACCATCCTCTGCTCTGAGAGCGGCAGCCGGCCCCCTGGTAGCGCTAATGGGGATTCGGGGAGGATGCCCCTCTCTACCAACCCCTGGTGACAGCGGGCTCGTTCAGGGTGACTGCGCTTGGTGACAGCATTAGAGTAGAGTATGGTTCAGCAGTAGGCTTTTTCTAGGATGCCGCTTCTCTCTACCCACCCATGGTGCTATTAGACATTGTTCTGTGAAGCCGCGCCTCTCTCTCACCCCATCGCCGCTGCAGGCATCGGTCTGGGAGGCTGCCCTTCTCTACGCCTCATGGTGGTACCGGGACATGGTTCTCTGTGGCTGCAACTCTCCATCGCCTTCCGGGGACACTGGTTTTTGTTCTGGACTCTTCCAAGGGCTTAGAACAAGGCTCTGAACCTAGTGAGCACTCCGTAAAGTACCATTAATTGAATGATGGAGTGACTGATTTGCCCAACACCTGCCCCCCCTTAAGAGGTTAGGTTGACACCCAGAAAACTGCAGCTAAGGTGATCGCTGCACTCTGCCCTGCTAACACTTGCCCGCTCTGTACTTCTCCGATTCCCAGGAAAGGCTCATTGCACAGGGACTGGAAGTCCAGAACTGCAGACCCAACAGACCCGTTTCTGCTCTCCCACCTGCACCCCTGGTGACGTGGTCACAGGAGCCCACACAATTCTGCTTCTCAAAGACAAATTGGAGTAGAGACAGTAATCGACACCGTGTCCTCCCGACCTAGATCCCCAGAAGCCACCGCCGTCCGTCACGGAGCTTCTTTGGCTGACGAGGGTTCATTCCTTGGTGGGGCTGAGGATAGGCAGCGCGGCCCGGCAGACGGGACCGGGCACGGGGATGTTGGACCTTGCTACAGAATTAAGGGCCCTGGGTCTTCTCGGTGCCGCAGTCGAGTCAAAGGGAACCTGTGCCCCGCACGGAGCCCCAGCCCCTGTCCTGGGTGTGGCAGCCCCATTCTCGCTATTCTCCTCTTTTTAAGCTTAGTCTCTCATAAATACGTCGACACAGTGTGGCTTTCTGGAAAAGGCACAGGCTTGGGAGTCAGAAGACATGGGTTCGAATAATAATGATGATGATGTTAGGTAAGCGAATCCCACCTCTGCCACCAACCAGCTGTGTGACTTTGGGTAAGTCACTTATCTTCTCTGTGCTTCAAGTTCCCTCATCTGGAAAATGGGGATTAAGACTGTAAACCCCACTTGGGACAACCTGATAACCTGCGCCCCCCCCCCCCCCCCAATGCTCGGAACGGTGCTTTGTACGTAGTAAGCACTTAAAATATACCACAATAATTATTACTATTAAACACATGCGTACGCTCGCACCTTTGCTTTTGGAGGACTGTGCCACCCATGGCTCCATCTTGACCAGCAGGGCAGGTCTGGGCATTGACGTCTGTCCACATTAGAAAGATGTACTTGTAGGTTGGAGAGAGAATAATAATAATAATAATGTTGGTATTTGTTAAGCGCTTACTATGTGCCGAGCACTGTCCATAAGCGCTAGGGTAGATACAGGGTAATCAGTTTGTCCCACGTGAGGAATGCAGACTTAATCCCTATTTTACAGATGAGGGAACTGAGGCACCGAGAAGTTAAGTGACTTGCCCCAAGTAATAATAATAATAATAATGTTGGTATTTGTTAAGCGCTTACTATGTGCAGAGCACTGTTCTAAGCGCTGGGGTAGACACAGGGGAACCAGGTTGTCCCACGTGGGGCTCACAGTCTTCATCCCCATTTTACAGATGAGGGAACTGAGGCACCGAGAAGTGAAGTGACTTGCCCACGGTCACAAAGCCGACACGTGGCGGAGCCGGGATTAGAAGCCACGTCCTCTGACTCCTAAACCCGGGCTCTTCCCACTGAGCCCCGCTGCTTCACTGCATTGAAGAGTTTTTTAAAGTGAGTAATAGCTAGATTCTCCCCTGGACCACCCTGGCCTGAGCTGTGTGCTGCCGGGGGGATGTGGTTTTAGGGCATCGAGCAGACTGGACATGCAATCGAGGAGGAGTGGGGGGTCCTCAGGACTCCCGCAGGCCTCCTCTGGGCCTGAGCAGAAGAACCTCGGTCTCATCGGAGCGAAGTGGAACGGGAGCTCCTCCTCTGGTCCCGGCCCCTGGACACGTTGAGCTCTGAACCCTTGTCTTGAGGCACCTGAATTAGCGATCCCGAGGGTCTGATCGGGACCACGTCTCTTGTAAGAAAAACCAGCGCTCAAAGCTGGGTGTGGAGGGGGGAGGCGGGGAGGCAGGGAAGGGGGGGGGGGACTTACAGACAAACTAGTTTTGCCAACACTTTTGACCACTCTCCCTGCCCCCGCCCCACCCAACGCGGTGAAGTTGAGAGAAGCAGTGTGGCTCAGTGGAAAGAGCCCGGGTTTGGGAGTCAGAGGTCATGGGTTCAAATCCCGGCTCTGCCATTTGTCAGCTGTGTGACTTTGGGCAAGTCACGACTTGATTTCTCTGTGCCTCAGTGACCTCATCTGTAAAATGGGGATTAACTGCGAGCCTCACGTGGGACAACCCGATTACCCTGTATCTACCCCGGCACTTAGAACAGTGCTCTGCACCTAGTAAGCGCTTAACAAATACTATTATTATTAAGTGGACACCCAGACAACTGCAGCGAAGCTCCCTGGCACCCTCTGCCCTGCAAACATCTGCCCGTCCCCTCCTCAGATCCCCAGAAGAGGGTGGTGCTCCAGAGACTGGTGGTCCAGAACTACACAGCGTGACTCAGTGGAAAGAGCCCGGGCTTGGGAGTCAGAGGTCATGGGTTCGAATCCCAGCTCTGCCACTTGTCAGCTGTGCGACTGTGGGCAAGTCACTTCACTTCTCTGGGCCTCAGTTACCTCATCTGTAAAATGGGGGTGAAGACTGTGAGCCTCACGTGGGACAACCCGATCACCCTGTATCTCCCCCAGCGCTCAGAACAGTGCTCTGCACCTAGTAAGCGCTTAACAAATGCCAACATTATTATTAAGTGGACACCCAGACAACTGCAGCGAAACTCCCTGGCACCCTCTGCCCTGCAAACATCTGCCCGTCCCCTCCTCAGATCCCCAGAAGAGGGTGGTGCTCCAGAGACTGGAGGTCCAGCTGTGTGACTTTGGGCAAGTCACTTAACTTCTCGGTGCCTCAGTTCCCTCATCTGTAAAATGGGGATGAAGACTGTGAGCCCCACGTGGGACAACCTGATTCCCCTGTGTCTACCCCAGTGTTTAGAACAGTGCTCGGCACATAGTGAGCGCTTAACAAATACCAACATTATTACACGCGGTGAGCCTCACGCAGGACAGGGACTGTGTCTGGCCTGATTACCTTTATATCTACGCCAGGGCTTAAAACAGTGTTTGGCACATAGTAAGTGGTTAACAGCTACCACGAGAATAATAATCATTATGACTTTAGAGATGAGGTAACTGAGGCTCAGAGAAGTGAAATGACTTGCCCAGGGTCACTCAGCAGACCGGGGGGGGGGGGGCGGGGGGGCAGGACCTGGATGAGAAGCCAGGAGCTTCTGACTTCTGTCCACTAGGCGGCGCTGCTCCACGCCTCGATTCTGGGCGGCCGCGCCTCTCTATCGCCCCCTGGTGGCACCGTCGTCCTCTAGCGCCGGCTTTACTCCCCGGGCCTCCAGGCTCATCCACCTGTCTCCTTTCCCAAGTCCTTCCCCCGGCCTAGAACTCCCTCCCCCAACTCCGTCCTCCTCCCTCCATATATGCCAGACCCCGATTCCCCTCCTCTCCAAAGCATTGAGGTTGCAACTCTGTAATTTTTGCAGCTGTAGTATCTGTAATTTGATTTATTATATCGGTGATTTATTTATAAGGATGTTGGTGTTTATTAAGCGCTTACTAGGTGCAGAGCACTGTTCTGAGCGCTGGGGTAGATACAGGGTCATCAGGTTGTCCTACGTGAGGCTCACAGTCTTGATCTCCATTTTACAGATGAGGTAACTGAGGCCCAGAGAAGTTAAGTGACTTGCCCACAGTCACACAGCTGACAAGTGGCGTGCCTGTTTACCGAGCATGGGCTTGGAAGTCAGAGGTCATGCTTTCAAATCCCAGCTCTGCCACTTGTCAGCTGTGTGACTGTGGGCAAGTCTCTTCACTTCTCTGTGCCTCAGTTCCCTCATCTGTAAAATGGGGATTAAAACTGTGAGGCCCACGTGGGACAACCTGATCACCCTGTCTCTACCCCAGCGCTTAGAACAGTGCTCTGCACATAGTAAGCGCTTACCAAATACCAACATTATTACAGAGAAGCAGGGTGGCTCAGTGGAAAGAGCTCGGGCTTGGAAGTCAGAGGTCATGGGTTCAAATCCCAGCTCTGTCACTTGTCAGCTGTGTGACTGTGGGCAAGTCACTTCACTTCTCTGTGTCTCAGTTACCTCATCTGTAAAATGGGGATTAAAACTGTGAGCCCCACGTGGGACAACCTGATCACCCTGTATCTACCCCAGCGCTTAGAACAGTGCTCTCCACATAGTAAGCGCTTAATAAATACCAACAGTATTATTATTATTATTATCTGTCTCCCCCTTTAGACTGTGAGCTCGTTGTGGGCAGCGATTGTTTCTCTTCTTTGCTGTTCTGTACTTTCCCAAGCGCTCAGCACAGTGCTCTGTGCACAGTAAGCTCATTTGTAGTTATTTTTATTACCCTATTTATTTGATCACCCCATTTATTTTGTTAATGAGGTGTACATCCCCTTGATACTATTTACTGCGATTAAGTTGTCTTGTTTTTGTCCGTCTGTCTCCCCCGATTAGACCGTAAGCCCGTCGATGGGCAGGGACTGTCTCTATGTTGCCGAATTGTACAGTCCAAGCGCTTAGTACGGTGCTCTGCACGTAGTGAGCGCTCAATTAATACTATTGAATGAATGAATGAGTAAGCGCTCCACGGTTGAGAGTTCAGAGCATGGGCTTGGATGTCAGAGGAAGTGGATTCTAATTCCGACTCTGCCACTTGTGGGCTGCGTGACCTTGGGCGAGTCACTTAACGGCGCCTCAGTTACCACATCTGTAAAATGGGGATTAAGGCGGTGAGCTCCTCCCTCCCCTCAAGTGACACCCTCTCCGCTGTGCTTGGGTAGGGACTGTCTCTATTGGTTGCCGAACTGTACTTTCCAAGCACACAGAGAGCGCTCAATAAATACGAATGAAAGAATGAATGAATGATGAGCATGATTCTACCCTTGTGCTTGAAACAATGCTTGGCACATTGTAAGCGCTTAACAAATCCCACTATTATAAATACGATGGAATGAATGAATCGAGTGTGGGTGGAACCAAAAAACCCACTAGCCTCTCATACATATATTCATACATGCACACACGTGCATGAGCGTGCTCTCCCGCCCCCCTTTTTTGTAGAACTAGGCCACCCAAGACTCCATCTTGACAGTAGGGCGGGTCTGGGCATTGACCTCTTTCCAGGTTAGAAAGATGAGCCTCAAGTCTGGAGAGCTGCATTGGGTAGTTTTTTCTAAAATGAGTAGTAGTTAGATTTTCCCCTCGGCCATCCTGCCCTGAGCTGTTTGCTGCCAGGGGATTGGGGCTGTAAGACTTAGAGCAGACTGGACATGCAACTGGGAGGGTGGGGGTCCTGGGCACTCACTCGGGCCTCCTTTGGGAATGGGTAGAAGAACCTTGGACTCGTAAGAGCAAAGAGGCACTGGAACTTCTCCTCTGGCCTCAGAACTACACGCTGCCTAGAATTCAGTTTCCAGTAAAAATACCAAACAAAAAACCCCCTGCTTTGTCCTCCCACTTGCACCCCTAATTCTGTTATTCCAGGAACACCAGTCACCCCTACAATGTAAGCTTGTTGTGGGTAGGGATTGTGTCTGTCACCCTGTGGCAAGTGCTTAGAAGAGCGCTCTGCACACAGTTAGTGCTCCATCGACCCCACTGATTGGCTGAAGGTGATGATGATGATGTTGGTATTTGTTAAGCGCTTACTACGTGCAGAGCACTGTTCCAAGCGCTGAGGTAGATACAAGATAATCAGGTTGTCCCATGTGGGACTCACAGTCTTAATCCCCATTTTACAGATGAGGTAACCGAGGCACAGAGAAGTTAAGTGACTTGCCCACAGTCACACAGCTGACAAGGTGCCAAACTGCACGGTGGATGGAGCGCAGTTTCTAGGGCCATACCTACTTTCGGCCCTCCCAGCCCACACCCCTGGTGACTGGATCTCAGCTAGGAAACCACAAAACTCGGCCCCGCGTCCGTCACGGAGGTATTGTCTCCCTTCAGTTTCAGGAGCTCAACGGATGAGCCCGTCACAGCGGAATCGTCTCCCCTTCAGTTTCAGGCGCTCGGGAACAAGTTCAGAAGTGAAACCGAGCCACCACTGTATAGAGCGGGAACATTTTAGTCCAAGCCATGGGCATGGGTTCGAATCCCGCCCCGCCACCTGTCAGCCGAGTGACTGTGGGCAAGTCACTTAGTAATAATAATAATAATAATAATGTTGGTATTTGTTAAGCGCTTACTATGTGCCGAGCACTGTTCTAAGCGCTGGGGTAGACACAGGGGAATCAGGTTGTCCCACGTGGGGCTCACAGTCTTCATCCCCGTTTTACAGATGAGGTCACTGAGGCACCGAGAAGTTAAGTGACTTGCCCAAAGTCACACAGCTGACAAGTGACCGAGCTGGGATTCGAACCCATGACCTCTGACTCCAAAGCCCGTGCTCTTTCCACTGAGCCACGCTGCTTCCCTGTGTCTCAGTTCCCTCATCTGAAAAATGGGGATGAAGACTGTGAGCCTCACGTGGGACAACCTCATTCCCCTGTATCTACCCCAGAGCTTAGAACAGTGCTCTGCACGTAGTAAGCGCTTAACAAATACCAACATTAATTAATTAAAAGGGGGGTAGACCCCTACAGACAATCATACACACACAATTATGCGAAAGCAATAGCTACCAATCCGACTGGCTTCCCCATCTTTCATGAAGATAATCCCTCGTCAGAAGAGTTAGAAGGAGTCTGCCCCTCTCCCCCCCCCGCAGCGTGCCATCCTCGTTCAAGTTGCTTTGGCCTTGGCCCCTGGTTGGTGTCTCAGCGCAAGTCTTAGATTTTTTTTTCTTGGTTCCGCGGCCCCAGGGAAAGAGTTCTTTCCTCCTTTCATCGTTTTTGTTGTTGTTGTTGTTGTTGTTTTGCGGGGGCGGAGGGACTGTTGCGGCGGGAGTTCTCCTTTGCTGTTCCTACTCCCTGGGGTCTGCAGTTCAGGGGGTTCATTACCAGAAGAAGCCAGGGAGGGCCGCGACCCTCGGGCTCAAACCCATCTGCCAGTCTTTGTCTTGCCCGGAGAACAATTTAGCTGCCGCTCAAAGCCTTCTGCAAAACAATTCCGTTTCTCCTCAGCCGTTCCAGTCCTCTTCAAACTTTTCCACAAAATTACTCTTTCTCCTCAGCAATTCAATTTCTCCTCAAACTTTCGTGCAAGAGATTTCGGTTTCTCCTCAGCAGTTCTAGTTCTCCTCAGACTTTTGAGAAAAGTCAATTCAGTTTCTCCTCAGCAATTCAAGACCTCCTCAAACTTTTTAGCAAGGCAATTCAGTTTCCCTTCCAATTCCTCCTTTAACCCCTGTTGCTCCCGGGGTCGTAGAATAATCTCTGAGGAAATGGATTCTGGGCTCTTGCTCACCACAATCTCTATTTCTCAGAGAGGAATGGGATGGACACACTGCTTGACATCCTCCTCCTGATGTAGCTAATTATAATAATAATAATGGTATTTGTTAAGCACTTACTATGTGCCAAGCACTGTTCTAAGTGCTGGGGTAGATACAAGGTAATCAGGTTGTCCCACGCAGGGCTCACAGCCTTCATCTCACAGTCTTAATCCCCACTGTACAGATGAGGTAACTGAGGCACAGAGAAGTTAAATGACTTGCCCCAAATCACACAGCTGACAAGCGGCAGAGTCGGGATTAGAACCCACAACCTCCGACTCCCAAGCCCCCGCTCTTTTCGCTAAGCCACACTGCTTCTCGCCAGATGCCAATGCGGTGTCAGTTAAATACCTGCCTTCTGTCTCCCCAGACAACACCCTTCCTGATTTGATCTCAGGTGGGAGCCTGTATACTCTGCTTCCGGTGGCACTGGGGTTTTTTTTTCCGTGGTGTTTCTGAAGCCCTTACTACATCCCAAGCATCGAACAAAGCGCTGGGATACAGAGAAGCTCGTCAGGTTGCACACAGTCCAGGATGGGGCTCGCGATCTTCATCCTCATTTTAGATTAAAGGGGAGTTGCAGCATGGCCTAGTGAAAAGACCACAGGCCTGGAAGTCAGAGGACATGGGTTCTAATTCCTACTTTGCTATTTATCAACAATGTGACAGACACAGATAATCTCTGTGCATTCATTGCTCTGCCCGGTCAATGAGGCAATCAGAGCTTGAGTCGGTCTCAAATCTTTATTCTGCAGAGAGGTCAAGCTTTCCCCATTTCGGGGTTGCAGGAAGACCCCCCCAGTAGAGTGACCTTGGGCAAGTCACTTCACTTCTCTGGGCCTCGGTTCCATCATCAGGAAAATAGGTATTAAGAGGGTGAACCCCATGGGGTACAGGAACCGTGTCCAACCTGATTAGCTTGTATCTACCCCAGTGCTTCCAACAGTGCCTGGCCCAGAGTAAGCGCTTAACAAGTACCGTAATCATTATTATTAACAAGCCCAGTCTGGAGAATGAGCCCCTCCTGGACTAACAGAGCTGAGATTCTGAGGAGACAGCTAACTATTATTAGGGCAGAGTGTTCATTCATTCAATAGTATTTATTGAGCGCTTACTATGTGCAGAGCACTGTACTAAGCGCTTGGGATGAACAAGTCGGCAACAGATAGAGACAGTCCCTGCCGTTTGACGGGCTTACAGTCTAATCGGGGGAGATGGACAGACAAGAACAATGGCAATAAATAGAGTCAAGGGGAAGAACATCTCGTAAAAACAATGAGTGTTGCACTAAGTTAGCTCTGGTGGTCTGTCTGTATACCTAACCTCCCTTGAAGTTGGCATCAGTGTTTGGGGTTAAGTGGGGTGATAAAGCGGAAACGTTTCCCCCCACAAAAAAACAACCCAAAAAAGTTGTCTGCAATCTCCTACCCCTCATTCTCCACCTATGAGACAATCGAGTCTGCTGGGGACTGAAGGGTTTAGCCGCAGAGGTGGACCTCAGAGGGTAAGACAGGGGAACCGAGATCCTTAGGTTCACTAATCCACGTGTGTCTTAAGGCCAGATTCCACAACTCCAGGTAGGTTCCAGCCAGGACCGGTGGAAAAAGTCCAGTGACACCTCGACTCCAACAGGCCCATGGTCCAGGCTCTACTCCCCCTACCCAGAGGAGGCCTCTGTGGTGAGTAACGAGTCTCTCCCGAAATAATCCGAGATCTGTGTCCGGAAGGCTCTGTTGCAGACAGGAGTCCTGCAGCCCCAGTGGCCTGCAGTGCACACACAGCTCAGGGTAGAATGAGTTGAGGGAGAATCTGACTGGCTATTACTCTTCAAAAAGAGACCATTCAACACCTCACCCTGCCCTGGAGGAGCATCCCCTACCCACTCCCATTGCCCTCACCCATTGTTCCAGATGTTCAACTTCCTCCTCAAACTCTCTTTCCCCCCACCTCCCCCATCCCCGGCCCCTAGTGATCTGGCCACCTACTGTTTTGACACAGTTGACACTATGGGGGATGATCTCCCCTGCCTCTCCCCAGTCCCTCCTCCCTCCCACCCCTTCTTCAACTCTCCCAGATTTCCCAGCAGTATCTCTAGAGATCTCGCGCCTCCTCTCAAAATCCATGCCCTCCACCTGCGCATCAGACCCTACTCCTTCTCACCTTATCAAAATGCGTGCCCTTTCCCTTCTTCCTTCCCTAACTGCCATGTTCAATAGTTGGCTCTTCAGTGGCTTCTTTCCCACTGCTTTCAAACATGCCCATGTCTCTCCTAACCTAAAAATACCCTCCCTTGACCTCACAACTCCCTCCAGTCTCTGCCCCGTCTTCCTCCTATCATTCGTCTCCAAACCCCTTACGTGAGTTGCCTACACCCGCCTTCTCAAGTTCCTCTCCTCCAACTCTCTCTTTGACTCTCTCCAATCTGGTGTCCTTCTCCTTCGCTCCACAGAAGCCACCCTCTCAAAGGTCATCAATGATCTCCTTGCCAAATGAACAGAGCTGGCTGTGGGCTCTGCAGAACAGGCGGGCGTGAACCTCTAACCTCTTGGAAGCAGTGTGGCTCAGTGGAAAGAGCCCGGGCTTGGAAGTCAGAGGTCATGGGTTCTAATCCCGGCTCCACCGCTTGCCAGCTATGTGACTTTGGGCAAGTCACTTAAATTCTCTGTGCCCCAGTTACCTCATCTGTAAAATGGGGATTAAAACTGTGAGCCTACGTGGGACATCCTGTTCAGCTTGTATCCCCCCCAGCGCTTAGAACAGTGCTTTGCACATAGTAAGCGCTTAACAAATACCTCTATTATGATTATGATAGAGTATGGGTCTGAGTGTCAGATAACCTGGGTTCTAACCCTGGTATGTCACTCGTCTGCTGTGTGACTTTGGGCAAGTCACTTCTCTGTGCCTCCGTTACCTCATCTGTGAAATGGGGATTAAAAACTGTGAGCCTCACGTGGGAGACAGAGCGTGTCCTTCCTGAAGAACCAGATGTATCTAACCCAGGGGGCAGGACAGTGCCTGGGACATAGTAAATGCTTAACAGATACTATTTCTTTCTTTTTTTTTTTAAAGCAAGACTTATCCAGGGAACGTTGGAGAGGTCAGGCAGCCCCTGTCTATGTGGTACTGGGCCCAAACTACCGATCGAGTAAAATCCAGAATGTGTTCTCTGACCTTTGACAACCCCGCTTCCTCCGTGGCTGCCACTTCTTCCCTGTCTGTTCCCAGCAGATCCGCTGTGCAGCTCTGACCCAGACAGCTGCTCCTGGGCTCCCAGCTCTCCTGCTCCCAGTTATACATTACTCGAGGGTTGGCCTCTCCTGCTGGATCGTAAGCTCTTTGAGGGCAGGAGCTCGTCTGTGCTCACTATGGCGACCCACAGGCAATATGTCTGCAAGTGTTACCGATGGGTTTATTTCCATCATTCATCCATTCATTCAATTCATTCCATCGTATTTATTGAGAGCTTACTGTGTGCAGAGCACTGTACTAAGCTCTTGGGAGAGTACAGTATAACAACAAATAGAAACATTCCTGCCCACAACGAGCTCACATTCTAGGCCAAAGTGCTTCTCACCCAAGGAAACACAAAGCTTGCAATCCCAGTGTTTTGCCAAATTAGGGATTGAAAATGACCCCAGGAGGCTTCCGTGAATGTTTACCATCTTTGCGCAAGAGGCTGCTCGGCTAGGTCTAGGTCCCAGGGCTTAGTTCAGTGCTTGGCTCAGATAAGCACTTAAAATTCCACAATCATCATCTCCTTTATTTGACTGGGTTCCATGTTTGTGTACGTGTGAGAGCAACTGGTGGCGGAATGAATTCTGGGGAAAGAATCTACGTTTACATTTTATTGGTTCCCCTACTGCTGATAAAATGCCAAAGAGGTGTTTAACGGCAATCAGTAGGGGGAAGGTGCTTACTGGAGTATCGTGAAAGCAGAGGAAACCACACCCCGGGGAAATACCTGGGGTGACTGGTCAAGCATGGCAAGACCAAAAGTGGGATCGGGAAGGGCTGGGATTCAAAAGTACCTGTTTTCATTCATTCATTCAGTAGTATTTATTGAGCGCTTACTATGTGCAGAGCACTGTACTCAACGCTTGGAATGTACAATTCGGCAACAGATAGAGACAATCCCTGCCCACTGATGGGCTTACAGTCTAATCGGAGGAGACAGACAAAAACACCAGCAATAAGTAGAATCAAGGGGATGTACATCTCATTAACAAAATAAATAGGGTAATAAAAATATATACAAATGAGTGGACGAGCACAGTGCTGAGGGGAGGTGAAAGGAGAGGGGGAGGAGCAGAGGGAAAGGGGGGGAAAGGGGGCTTAGCTGAGGGGAGGTGAAGGAGGGGGCAGAGAGGCAGCAGGGAGAGCAGAGGGAAAAGGGGAAGCTCAGTCTGGGGAGGCCTCTTGGAAAGCACAGAGCTCCTGGGAGCACCAGAGTGGGAAGCATTCTGGTTATTAATAATAATAATAATAAGAATATTAGTGGTGTTTAAGTGCTTACTTTTTGCCAGGCACTGTCCTAAGAGTTGGGATAGATATAAGCAAATTGGGTTGGACACGGCCCCTGTCCCACATGAGGCTCACAGTCTTAATCCCCATTTTACACGAGAAGTTGACTGTAACAACGAGAAGCTAAGCGATTTACCCAAAGTCACCCAGCAGACACGTATTGGAGCTGGGATTAGAACCCAGGTCCTTCTGACTCCCAGGCCCATGCTCTATCTAATAATAATAACTGTGGTATTTGTTGCGGAAGCACAATGGTCAAGGTCCTGCTTTTGTCCACCTTTCTTTCTGACCAGTCCCTCTGCCCGAGGCCCGCTTGACCACTTTGGGTGTGCCTGATGGGTTGATTGACTCAAAATGAGGAGCCAAACTCGATCTCAGTCAAGCACAATACGACCTGGTAAAACCACGCCCTTGAACCAATTAAGCCCCTGGCCCTACTTATCGCCTTTTCAAAGGCGGTTCAGGACTAAACAGGAAATGCCCCAGGGACTCACTGCTTTCTATCCTAAAGTACTTCTCCTATTGTATTGTTCTGATCATTAAGAATGCTGTACTAATGGCATAGAAAGAAGCTCTGTATTGCTTGAAATCGAGTGCCGGATGAAGCACTAGTAGTAATAAAACTTGTCTTTGACCTACCCTTTTCATTCATTCAATAGTATTTATTAATAATGTTGGTATTTGTTAAGCGCTTACTATGTGCAGAGCACTGTTCTAAGCGCTGGGGTAGATACAGGGTAATCAGGTTGTCCCCCGTGAGGCTCGCAGTTAATCCCCATTTTACAGATGCGGTAACTGAGGCACAGAGAAGTTAAGTGACTTGCCCACGGTCACACAGCTGACAAGTGGCAGAGTCGGGATTCGAACCCATGACCTCTGACTCCCAAGCCCGTGCTCTTTCCACTGAGCCATGCTGCTTCTATGTGCAGAGCACTGTACCAAGCGCTTGGAATGAACAAGTCGGCAACAGACAGAGACAGTCCCTGCCCTTTGACGGGCTTACGGTCTAATCGGGGGAGACGGACAGACAAGAACGATGGCGATAAATAGAGTCGAGGGGAAGAACATCTCCTAAAAACAATGGCAACTAAATAGAATCGAGGCGATGTACATTTCATGAGCAAAATAAATAGGGTAATGTAAATATATACAGTTGAGCCCACGAGTACAGTGCTGAGGGGATGGGAAGGGAGAGGGGGAGGAACAGAGGGAGATGAGGGGAAATGAGGGTTAAGCTGCGGAGAGGTGAAGGGGGGCGGGTAGAGGGAGCAGAGGGAGAAGGGGAGCTCAGTCTGGGAAGGCCTCTTGGAGGAGGTGAGTTTTAAGTAGGGTTTTGAAGAGGGGAAGAGAATTAGTTTGGCAGAGGTGAGGTAGGAGGGATTCCAGGACCGCGGGAGGACGTGGCCCAGGGGTCGACGGCGGGATAGGCGAGACCGAAGGACGGTTTTTCTGAACACAAGGTAGAGTCTTTAAAGTTTTTCTTCCACACTGTTAAGTGATTACTTTATACCAGTGTAGTAAGCGCTGGGGCAGATACGGGATAATTTGGTTTGGGCAGTCCCTGTCCCAGATCAGGCATAATAAAGCTTTAATCCCTATTTTACAGTAAGGTAACTAATAATAATAATGTTGGTATTTGTTAAGCGCTTACTATGTGCCGAGCACTGTTCTAAGCGCTGGGGTAGACACAGGGGAATCAGGCTGTCCCACGTGGGCCTCACAGTCTTCATCCCCATTTGACAGATGAGGTAACTGAGGCACCGAGAAGTTAAGTGACTTGCCCAAAGTCACACAGCTGACAAGTGGCCGAGCCGGGATTCGAACCCATGACCTCTGACTCCAAAGCCCGTACTCTTTCCACTGAGCCACTGAGGCCCAGAGAAGTGAAGTTACTTGCCCGAGGTCACGCAGCAGACAAGTGGCAGGGCTGGGATTAGAACGCAGTCCCTTCTGACTCCCAGGCCTGTGCTCTATCCTCTAGTCCATGCCGCTTCCTTTAAAGAGATAAAATAGGAAGTCAACTAACTGGCAGTCAGGAGATCTGGGTTCTAATCCCACCCCGCCCCTTACCCACTGTTGTGACCGTGGGAAAGTCAGTTGGTTGGACCTCAGTTTTCTCATCTGTAAAATGGGGGAAACCTCCCTCAAACGGTGAGCCCTATGAGAAACAGGGACCGGGTCCAATGTACACAATAATAATAATAATAATGATGATGATGATGGCATTTGTTAAGCGCTTACTATGTGCAAAGCACTGTTCTAAGCGCTGGAGGGTTACAAGGTGATCAGGTTGTCCCACGTGGGGCTTACAGTCTTCACTCCCATTTTACAGATGAGGTCACTGAGGCACAGAGAAGTGAAGTGACTTGCCCAAAGTCACACGGCTGACAAGCGGCGGAGCCGGGATTTGAACCCACGACCTCTGACTGCCTAGCCCGGGCTCTTTCCACTGAGCCACGCTGCTTCTCTAAGCAAAGCACACAGTAAGTGCTTTAACAAATACCAATATTAGGTAAAAATTTGGACTACCTCTTCATGTGACCTGGGTGGGGAGGGGCTAGGTAGAATAGTACTTAAAACTCACCTCCTCCAAGAGGCCTTCCCAGACTGAGCTCCTCTTCTCCCTCTACTCCCTCTGCCACCCCCCCTTTACCTCTCCGCAGCTAAAAACCCTCTTTTTCCCCTTTTCCCTCTGCTCCTCCACCTCTCCCTTCCCATCCCCACAGCACCGTACTCGTCCGCTCAACTGTATATATTTCCATTACCCTATTTATTTTGTTAATGAATTGTACATCGCCTCGATTCTATTTAGTCGCCATCGTTTTTTACGAGACGTTCTTCCCCTCGACTCTATTTATCGCCATCGTTCTCGTCTGTCCGTCTCCCCCGATTAGACCGTAAGCCCGTCAAACGGCAGGGACCGTCTCTATCTGTTGCCGACTTGTTCATCCCAAGCGCTTAGTACAGTGCTCTGCACATAGTAAGCGCTCAATAAATACTATTGAATGAATAGTCCTACATATGAAAATGTTTACGATAGTTCAAGGCATTGGCCTTCAAACAGCAGCTGCCCTGCAAGGGCACTAATTACTCTGACCAGAGGGTCCGAGATTATTGAAGATGGTGGCAGGATCCTACTGACTTAAAGGTTTCCATCCTGACTAGCTCACCAGCAGAGTCTATGTTGGGGCCTGAGAGGAAGTCCACAGGCCTTCTGCAGATTTTCGCTGGGAAGTTAATCAGGCCAGGGACAGACCCTGCCCCACTTGAGGCTTCCCGGTCTGAGTAGGAGGGAGAAGAGGTAGCGAATCCCCATTTGGCAGTTGAGAAAAATGAGGCACAGAGATGTGAGGTGTCGTACCCAAGGTCACACAGCAGGCAAGTGGGGAAGCTGGAATTAGAACCCAGGTCCTCTTGCTCCCAGCTCCATGCTTTATCCGTTAGTTAGGGCATGCTGCATCCCAAGATCGTTTTAGGGAATGATCCCGCAACGTCCTTGAGTCTTAAAAGCTAATGTCCCTACTAGATAATCTAATAGATAATAGATAAGTTTCTCTAGCCTCATGAGCGGGGCCTCCCCTTGAGAAGCAGCGTGGCTCAATGGAAAGAGCACGGGCTTTGGAGTCAGGGCTCATGAGTTCGAATCCCAGCTCTGCCACTTGTCGGCTGTGTGACTGTGGGCAAGTCACTTAACTTCTCTGTGCTTCAGTTCCCTCATCTGTAAAATGGGGATTAAGACTGTGAGCCCCACGTGGGACAACCTGATTCCCCTATGTCTACCCCAGCGCTTAGAACAGTGCTCGGCACATAGTAAGCGCTTAACAAATACCAACATGATTATTATTATTGTTCTTTAGGAAGGGACACTAATCCATCCATCACATAATAATAATGTTGGTATTTATTAAGCGCTTACTATGTGCAGAGCACTGTTCTAAGCACTGGGGTAGATACAGGGTAATCAGGTTGTCCCACGTGAGGCTCACAGTCTTCATCCCCATTTTACAGATGAGGTAGCTGAGGCACAGAGAAGTTAAGTGACTTGCCCACAGTCACACAGCTGGCAAGTGGCAGAGCTGGGATTCGAACCCATGACTTCTGACTCCCAAGCCTGTGCTTTTTCCACTGAGCCACGCTGCTTCCATTTACTCCTCACTCCTCACTCTAGGCTTCAAGGCTCTCCATCACCTTGCCCCTTCCTACCTCTCCTCCCTTCTCTCTTTCTACCGCCCACCCCGCACGCTCCGCTCCTCCGCCGCCCACCTCCTCGCCGTCCCTCGGTCTCGCCTATCCCGCCGTCGACCCCCGGGTCACGTCCTCCCGCGGTCTTGGAACGCCCTCCCTCCTCACCTCCGCCAAACTGATTCTCTTCCCCTCTTCAAAACCCTACTTAAAACTCACCTCCTCCAAGAGGCCTTCCCAGACTGAGCTCCCTTCTCCCTCTACTCCCTCTACCACCCCCCCTTCACCTCTCCGCAGCTAAACCCTCTTTTCCCCCTTTCCCTCTGCTCCTCCACCTCTCCCTTCCCCTCCCCACAGCACTGTACTCGTCCGCTCAACTGTATATATTTCCATTACCCTATTTATTTTGTTGATGAATTGTACATCGCCTCGATTCTATTTAGTTGCCATCGGTTTTTACGAGATGTTCTTCCCCTCAACTCTATTTATTGCCATCGTTCTCGTCTGTCCATCTCCCCCGATTAGACCGTAAGCCCGTCAAACGGCAGGGACTGTCTCTATCTGTTGCCGACTTGTTCATCCCAAGCGCTTAGTACAGTGCTCTGCACATAGTAAGCGCTCAATAAATACTATTGAATGAATGAATGAATAAATGAATGAATACTCACCCTGCGGTGTCCACTCTTAGCTTCTTGAAAGCAGTCTGCAGGCTCTCTTCCCCATCCTTGGCTTCGGATTTCATGGTGGGATGTGCTACGCCCGTTCCTTGTTACCGCCGCTCGGATTGCCTGTCAGTAAGGCCCGGACCAAAGATTCATCCCCGGACCCCCATTCCTCCACCCTCTAGCCTGAAACTCTTTGCGACCCTAACTCATTTTTATCTCATTTCCTCTTCTCCCACTCTCTCCTGTGTTGCCTTTGCCCACCCTTTATTGACCCCTCAGCCCCACAGCATTTATGTCCTTATATGTAATTTATCTATATCACCGTCTACCCCTCTAGTCGGTAAGGTCATTATGGGCAGGTGACATGTCTACCAACCCTGTTTATATTGACCTCTTCCCTGCTCTACGGACAGTGCTCTGCCTACAGTAAGTGCTCCATAGAAATGATAGATGGATTTCTCCCGCAGACACTCCCTGACTCACTGTGAGAGCAGCTGTCCCTGTTGCGGACAACATCAGCAGCTCTCCAGGGTTTGTGCTTCTGTTGTCTCAGCAGAGTCCTGAGCACCGGGAAGGGGGGTTAGGAGGAGGAGGAGCAGCAGCAGCAGCAGTTGTTTTTTTTAAAATGGCATTTGTTAAGCGCTCACTGTGTGCAAAGCACTGTACAAAGTGCTATGGTAGATACAAGGTGATCAGGTTGGACACAGTCTCTGTCCCACAAGGGGCTCACAGTCTTAATCCTCATTTTACAGATGAGGGGATTGGGGCACAGAAAAGTGAAGTGACTTGCCCAAGGTAACACAGCAGACCAGTGCGTGCCAAGCACTGTACTAAGCGGTGGGGTAGATACACGATAACGGGTGGGACACAGTCCCAGTCCTAAATAGGGCTCACAGTCTTAATCCCCATTTTACAGATTTATATTTTATGGATGAAGTAACTGAGGCTCAGAGGAGTGAAGTAAATATTCCAAGGTCACACTGCAGACATGTGGTGGAGGTAATAATAATAATAATGATGGTATCTGTTAAGCACTTACTATGTGATAAGCACTGTTTAAGCTCTGGGGTAGATACAAGGTCATCAGATTGTCCCACGTGGGGCTCACCATTTTACTCCCCACTGTACAGATAATTCATTCATTCAATAGTATTTATCGAGCGCTTACTATGTGCAGAGCACTGTACTAAGCGCTTGGGATGAACAAGTCGGCAACAGATAGAGACAGTCCCTGCCGTTTGACGGGTTTACGGTCTAAAGGGGGGAGACGGACAGACGAGAACGATGGCGATAAATAGAGTCGAGGGGAAGAACATCTCGTAAAAACCGATGGCAACTAAATAGAATCGAGGCGATGTACAATTCATTAACAAAATAAATAGGGTAATGGAAATACATACAGTTGAGCGGACGAGTACAGTGCTGTGGGGATGGGAAGGGAGAGGTGGAGGAGCAGAGGGAAAAGGGGAAAAAGAGGGTTTAGCTGCGGAGAGGTGAAGGGGGGTGGCAGAGGGAGTAGAGGGAGAAGAGGAGCTCAGTCTGGGAAGGCCTCTTGGAGAAGGTGAGTTTTAAGTAGGGTTTTGAAGAGGGGAAGAGAATCAGTTTGGCGGAGGTGAGGAGGGAGGACGTTCCGGGACCGCGGGAGGACGTGGCCCGGGGGTCGACGGCGGGATGGGCGAGACCGAGGGACGGCGAGGAGGTGGGCGGCGGAGGAGCGGAGCGTGCTGGGTGGGCGGTAGAAAGAGAGAAGGGAGGAGAGGTAGGAAGGGGCAAGGTGATGGAGAGCCTCGAAGCCTAGAGTGAGGAGTTTTTGTTTGGAGCGGAGGTCGATAGGCAACCACTGGAGTTGTTTAAGAAGGGGAGTGACATGCCCAGATCGTTTCTGCAGGAAGATGAGCCGGGCAGCAGAGTGAAGAATAGACTGGAGCGGGCGAGAGAGGAGGAAGGGAGGTCAGAGAGAAGGCTGACACAGTAGTCTAGGGAACTGAGGTACACAGAAATTAAGTGGCTCTCCCAAAGTCACACAGCTGCTAAGTGGCAAAGATGAGATTAGAACCCACGTCCTCTGACATCCGGGCCCGTGCTCTTTCCATGCTGCAACTCCCTTTGAATCTTAAAAGGCGGATTAAGATCGCGAGCCTCACGTGGAACCTGGAGTGTATTCAACCTGATGAGTTTATCTCTTATCCCAGCGTTTAGTTCAGTGCCTGGGACACAGTAAGAGCTTCACAGAGACCACGGGAAAAAAAAAATCAGTGCCACTGGAAGCAGAGAGTGCAGACTCCTGCCTGAGATCAAGTCAGCGACCAAGTCGGCTGAGAGGACAGCAGGCAGGTACTGTACTAGAAACGGCATGGCTTCTGGGGATCTATGTCAGGAGGAGGAGGACCATGTGTCAAGCAGTGTGTCCATTCCATTCCTCTCTGAGAAATAGAGTTGGTGGTGAGCAGGAGTGCAGAATCATTCAATAGTATTTATTGAGCGCTTACTATTCATTCATTCATTCATTCATCCATTCAATAGTACTTATTGAGCGCTTACTATGTCCAGAGCACTGTAGTAAGCGCTTGGAATGTACAAATCGGTAACAGATAGAGACAGTCCCCGCCCTTTGACGGGCTTACAGTCTAATCAGGGGAGATGGACAGACAAGAACAATAGCAATAAATAGAATAGCACTTGAATCCATTTCCTCAGAGATTATTCTCCGACCCAGTGAGCAACAAGGGCAAAGGAGGAATTGGAAGGGAAACTGAATTATCTTGCCGAAAAGTTTGAGGAGGTCTTGAATTGCTGAGGAGAAAATGAATTATCTTGCTCAAAAGTCTGAGGAGACCACTGCTCTGTACACAGTAAGCGCTCAATAAATGCGAGTGCATGAATGACTTAATGAATGACTAAGCTCTTAGGAGAGTATAGTAGAAGAGTAGAGTAATAGAATAGGGTAAAATACAGTGATGCAGAATAGAATAGAATAGAATAGAATAGAATAGAATAGAATAGAATAGAATAGGAGTAGAGAAGCAGAATGCCATGGGAGTCAGAAGATCACGGGCTCTGGCTCTGCCGCTTGTCTGCTGTGGGACCTTGGGAAAACCACTTTGCTTCTCTGGGCCTCAGTCGCCTCATCTGCAAAATGGGGATTGGGACTGTGAGCCCCACGTGGGACGGGGACCGTGTCCAATCCAATTTGCTTGTCTCTACCCCAGCACTAGTAGAGTGCCTGGTACATAGTAAAGTGCCTAAGAAATACCACAATTATTTTTATTATTATTATTAGGCATACATGAAGCCAGCCTTCATTGAGCTTACAGTCTAGTGGAGGAGACAGGCATTAAAATAAATTACAGAAAATACAATGCTGTTGAGTGGGGTGCGTATTTAAAGTGACTACTGGCAACAGACTCAAGTGCCAAGGTGACTCAATGGAGAGGGAAAATAAAGGGGAAGTGAGATATTAGTCAGGGTGGGCCTACTGGAGGAGATAAAATTTTAGTAGAACTTTGACGATGGGGAGAGCAGTGGCCTGTTGAATCTGAATAGGGAGGGGCTCCAAGCCAGGAAGAGAGCACAACAGCAAGAGAGGTGAAATCGAGGCACAGCGAGTCAATTGGAATCAGAGGAGCAAGATCCATGGGCCGGGATTCAGGGGGTGAGGAGCGAGGACTGTCGTGAAAAGAATGCTATCCTAAAATATCTGAATCCGAAACGATTTACAAATCCATCTCCTTTGAGTCCATGGACAAATCCTCCACGTAGAAGGACACAGAGAATTGAATGACCACCCACGTTTCAAATATAAAATGCAGCAAAAGAATAGGCAGAACCACAGGAAACTGTTTCAAGTTGTGTGCATTTGTTTTAAAGTGGGAAGAAGGAAATATGCAGGGGTGGATGTAAAATGTCGATCACGCAGCCCCTCGGACCAATGAAGAGACCCCTCATTTCAAAGCAAAATGTGGGCTTGTGAACTTGAGGGGTAGAATTTGAAATGTCAGCAGGACCCCCTAGGTATCTTAGGCAAGTATAACAACTCCGCAGTGAATGTTTTCCTCTTGCAACCTTCTTCAACCAGACAGAAAAGGGACAGAGCTGGAAGCAGTGGGGCCTAGTGGAAAGAAGACTGGCCTGGGACTCAGATGACATAGTTTCTATTCCTGGCTCTGCCACTCTTCTGCTGAGTGACCTTGGACGAGTCACTTAACTTCTCTCAGCCTCACTTTCCTCAGCTGTAAAATGGGAATTCAATACCTCTTCTCCCTTCCACTGAGACTGTGAACTCCAAGTGGAATAGGGACCGTGTCCAGTCTGATTGGATTGTATCTCTCCCAGAGATTAGTACAATGCTTGACACAGAGTAAGCACTTAGCAAATACCCCAAATATTACTATTAACTACACGATAAATGGCAACAGTTTTGTTGAAACGATATTAGCTAAAGCCTTACGGTTGTGGCGGGCACTGTGTTAGGGGCTGTGGTAGATACAAGATAATCAGGTTGACAAGAGTTTCTGTTCTACACGGTGCTCACCGTCTTAAATCCCTTTTTTTCAGATGAGGGGCACAGCGAAGGTGGCTTGCCCAGGGTCCCGCAGCGGATGGATGGAGGAGCCGGGATTAGAACACAGGTCCTTCTGCCTCCCATTCCCCTACTCTACCCATTAGGCAACTCAGTTTTCCCTCCAAAGGACCATAGTATAGGAGATGTGCAGCACTGAAGATACTGAGTATCTTAATACTCAATAGCCATGCAGAGAAGCAGCGTGGCTCAGTGGAAATAGCCCGGGCTTGGGATTCAGAGGTCGTGAGTTTGAATTGTGGCTCTGCCACTTATCGGCTGTGGGACTTTGGGCAAATCACTTAACTTCTCTGTGCCTCAGTTACCTCATCTGTAAAATGGGGATTAACTGTGAACCTCACGTGGGACAACCTGATTACCCTGTATCTACCCCAGAGCTTAGAACAGTGCTCTGCACATAGTAAGCGCTTACCAAATACCAGCAAAATACAAAAAAACTTGAATTGCTGAGGAGAAACGGAGTCATTTTTCCAAAAAGGTCTGAGGGGGACTTGAATGGACCGTGGCCGTGACGGACCTCCCCTGAGATCCAACCTCACCTTGCACGGTTGGTGAAGATGGGGGACGTTGTCCGATCCGATTATCTGATGAAGATCTCATGCCACAGCAACCAATCATGAGATAGAGGAGATGGAGGCCCAGGGCGTAAGCCGGCGCTGGAGGAACAAAGTGCCACCAGGTGATGTTAGAGAGGCGCAGCCCTCCAGATTCATTCATTCAATCGTATTTATAGAGTGCTTACTGTGTGCAGAGCACTGTCCTAAGCGCTTGGAAAGTACAGTTCAGCAACAAAGAGGCAATCTCTGCCCACAACGGGCTCACTGTCTAGAAGGGTGGAGACAGACATCAAAACAAGTAAACAGGATTCAATGGCATCAATAAAAAGAAATAGAATTAGATATACATGTACATACATATATATGTATACATCAGAACAAGTAAAACAGAAATTAACATAAATAAATAGAATCATAGATATGTATGTATATACCCAAGGGCTGTGGGACGGGGTGGTGTGGTAGAGCATAGGTAGTGAGTTGGGGCTAGGTGGGGGTGGGGAGGGGGAGCTGAGGCAAAGGGGGGGCTTAATCTGGGCAGGCCTCCTGGAGGAAGTGAGCCTTCGGTAGGGGGTTCTAATCCCCGCTCCACCGTTTGTCAGCTGTATGACTGTGGGCAAGTCACTTAACTTCTCTGTGCCTCAGGTACCTCATCTGTAAAATGGGGATGAAGACTGTCAGCCCCACGTGGGACAACCCAATTACCTCGTATCTATCCCAGCGCTTAGAAAAGTGCTTGGCTCATAGTAAGCGCTTAACAAATACCGTTATTATTATTATTATTATCATTATTATCTGGGAGAAAAGCAGTGCCGCCTAGTGGATAGAGTCCGGGCCTGAGGGAGAGAAGGACCTGGCTTCTAATCCAAGGCCTGCCACTTGTCTGGTGAGTGACCTTGGGCAAGTCACTTCAGTTCTCTGAGCTTAAATTATTCTCTTAAATAAGAATAATAACAATAAAATAATGATGATAATCATCAGGTGCCAAACATTGTTCTAAGCACTGGGGTAGGTACGAGGTAATGAGATCGGTTTCAGCCTCTGTGAAACGGGGGCTTCCGTCTTGGACATGTTGAGTTTGAGGTGGCGGGAGGACATCTAGGTGGAGAGGTCCTGAAGGCCGGAGTAGATGTGAGCCTGGAGAGAGGGAGAGAGAATAGGGAGGAGATGTAGATTTGGATATCATCCGCACAGAGATGATCGTTGAAACCGTGGGACTGAATGAGTTCACCACGGGAATGAGTCTAGATGGAGAACAGAAGGGGACCAAGAACTCACCCTTGAGGAACCTCTCCCGTTAGGGGATGGGAGGGGGAGGAGGAGCCCTCCAGGGTGCACTTTATCCACTGTGCGGGAATGAACCCTTTTCGGCCAAAGAAGCATGGTGAGAGAGAGCAGTGGCTTCTGGGGATCTAGGTCAGGGAGACACGGTGTTGATTATGGTTTTCAGTCCATTTGTCTTTTAGAAGCACAATTGTGTGGGCTCCTGTGTCCAAGTCACCAGGGGTGCAGGTGGGAGAGAAGAAGGTAGGTATTGTACTAGAAACAGGTCTGTTGGGCCTGCAGTTCTGGACTTCCAGTCCCTGTGAAATGAGCCTCTCCCGGGGATCGGAGGAGTGCAGGGTGGGCAGCGGTTTAGTAGGACAGAGTGTAGCAATGAGCTTAGCTGCTCTTTTCTGGGTGCTGACTGTGGTATTTGTTAAGCGCTTACTGTGTGCCGGGCACTGTACTGAGCGCTGGGGTGGATACAGGCTACTCAGGTTGGACACGGTCCCTGTCCCACATGGGCTCACAGTCTCAATCCCCATTTTATAGATGAGGTAACCGAGGCCCCAAGAAGTGAAGCGACTTGGCCAAGGTCACCCAGCAGACATGTGGCCGATCCGGAATTAGAACCCATGATCTGCTGAATCCCAGGGCCCTGGTCTTTGTGTCTGTATGCATCTATTTGTTTAGAGGAACATAGACAGACGTGAATATGAATAAATTCTTTATAATCTGTCTTTTAAAGCACATTAAGTTTTCTGCCGAGCCCATCCCACTCCCTCTCCAGCTGTGAGCAGTTATTTCCTGGCAGCAGGTGTGGTCCTCATCTGTTGACAGAAGGCAGGATGGGGGAACCTGGACCCTCAGCCTCACTAATCCAGGTTCCCCAGTTCTACATGTCCATCACCTGGGGCCAGAGGAGAAGCTTTAGTGCCGCCTCACTCCCATGAGGCCAAGGATCCTCTTCCCCTTCTCCAGGGGAGGCTCTGATGGTGAGTCCCAAGACCCCATAGTTCTGCGTCCCGTTGGCTCTAAGGCCACTGACCTCTTTCTCCAGCAACGTGCATGGCTGGGGCCGGGTGACCGAGTCGAGAATACGACTGGCTGTGGCTCCTTCTGCAGATACCGCTCATCCCAACTCCCCAGCCCTGAGGACTGTCTCCCTGCACTTGGGCAGTCAGGTGAATTCTCAAATGCAGCCCACCACTGAAAGCCTTATAGTGCAGTTCCAGTCAAAGGACAGGTGAAGTGGAGGAGGGGGAGGGTGTGTGTGTGTGTGTGTGTGTGTGTGTGTGTGAAAGAAGGGGTGAGCTTTTGGGAGAGTCATGAGGAGTTGCCCCTGTCATCCAGGAGGTTGGTTTTGGAATCAGGAATTGGAACTCTGTTCAGGAAGCTGGCTTTAGTTGACCAACTGAGCAGACCCAGAGCCCTGCACATGATAGTAATAATGCTGGTTTTCGTTAAGCGCTTACCTTGTGCCGAGCACTGTTCTAAGCGCTGGGGTAGATACGGGGTAATCAGGTTGTCCCACGTGGGGCTCACAGTTTTAATCCCCATTTTACGGATGAGGGAACTGAGGCCCAGAGAAGTGAAGTCACTTGCCCAAAGTCACACAGCTGACAAGTGGTGGAGCTGGGATTAGAAGCCACGTTCTCTGACTCTCAAGCCAGTGCCCTTCCCACTAAACCACGCTGCTTCCCGCCTGTCCACAGGTGGGGACCCCATCCATGTCTAATAGCGGTAACTCCTATGGGAGTGGGGACCCTCACCAAGGCCACAACGTGGAGAAAGAGCAGCGGATTTCCCAGATCTAAGGGAAGGTGTTGTTTATGGCTGGTGAATTTGTTTGTTTATGAATTTCCATGCTTCAAAGTTCAACTCTGGAGGAGGAGAGGGTGAGGAGGGGGCTGCCATACCCAGCACAGAGGCTGGGACCGAAATGGGGACTGGGACTCTGTGCAAGCAACTGGTTCTGTCTGAATCGACTGTGGGATGGAGGAGCCCCAGGGACGCTAATTCTACAAATGGATCATACCTTCTTGCCCCTGCACCCCTGTCTGCACATCCACGCAGAGAAGCTGTGTGGCTCAGTGAAAAGAGCGTGGGCTGGGGAGTCAGAGGTGGTCATGAGTTCGAAGCCCGGCTCCTCCGCTTGTGAGCTGTGTGACTTTGGGCAAGTCACTTCACTTCTCTGTGCCTCAGTTACCTCATCTATAAAATGGGCATTAAGACCGTGAGCCCCACGTGGGACAACCTGACCACCTTGCATCCTTCCCAGAGCTTAGAACAGTGTTTTGCACATAGTAAGCGCTTAACAAATGCCATCATTATTATTATTATCATTATCCTCAGTCCTACTGTCTCGCCCCACTCGAGTCCATACTTCATTCTGCTGCCCCCATCATTTTGCTACAGAAACATCCAGGACGTGTTTCCCAACTCCTCAAGGAACTCCAGTGGTTCCCCATCCACCTCCGCATCAAACAGAAACTCTTCACTATAGGCGTTGGAGCACTCGGTCACCTTGCCCTCTCCTACCTCACCTCGTTACTCTCCTACTACAATCCAGCCCCCGCCCTTCACCTCCCTCATGCCAACCTTCTCACTAAATCTCAAATTAGTCTGTGTCGCCATCAACCTATTGCCCACCTCCTGCATCTGTCCCGGAAATCCCTCCCTCCTCATATCCAACAGACGGTGACTCTACCCCCTCGCCTTCCAGGCCTCACTGAAGGCACATCTTCTCCAAGAGGCCTTACCTGACAAAGACCTCCTTTCTTCTTCTCCCACTCCCTTCTGCGTCACCGTGATTTGCTCCCTTCATGCGTCCCCCTCTTCCAGGCCCCCAGCAGTTACGTCCGTATCTGTAATGTATTTTTTTTTAATCAGCGCTGTCTCCCCCTCTAGACTTTAAATTCATTGTGGTCGGGGGATGCGTCTATTGAATTGTTATAATGTACTCTCTCAAGTGCTTCGTACAATACTCTTCACACAGTAAGGACCCTGTAAATAGGATATACTGACCGACTGATTAATTCTGCTCAGCCAGGGGCTCGGTCCTGTTGGTGGGAGTGAGGAGCAGAAGCCCTTTTGGGCCACTGGTCGCTGGTCTTCCGTCCTGGCAAAAACCTGAACCCCGGTAACCCCAACCCAAACGGTCACACTGCCACTGGCCACTGACACCTCCCAACTTTCCCCTTCCCGTCCTTGACTCTCCCCCCGTGACCCAGTATGGAGTATCTCACACCCCTGCCTCTCTCCTCCCCATCTCTGACTCCCCCCCAGTGACCCGGCAGGGACCATCCAACACCCCTGACTTTCCCTTCTCCAGTAATCTCTGTGCCTCAGTTTTCTCATGTGTAAAAAGAGGATTCAGACCGTGAGTCCAGTGTGGGTCAGGGTCTGCGTCCAAACCACGTATCTTGCATCTCTCCCAGCAGCTAGTACAGTGTCTGGCAGAAAATAAGAGCCTACCAAAGACCTTAATTGTTACTATTATTATCCAGGAAGTCAGATGTGGCCAGTCTGTGGGGGGTTGATCAGCATAAGTGCTCTTCTCATTTCTCTTGCCACCTGAATTTTTAAAATTTTGTTTATTTCATTGGTTATTTTAATGGTATTTGTTAGGCCTTGCTTCTTTCTGCTGCGCTGCGCTGTTTATCTACCAACTGCCTTCAAGCGTTGGGGTCACTGGCACCAACGGATCCGGGCCGGAATGCCAGATCATTTAATCAATCGGTCGATCGATCGGTGGTATTTATTGAGTTCTTACTCTGTGCAGGGCACCGTACAACTTATTTATAATATTTAAGCACTTCCTATGTGCCAAGATCTACTAAGCTCTGGGGTAGATAAAGGATGCAGAGAAGCTGCATGGTCCTGTGGAAAAAGCCCAGGCCTGGGAGTCAGAAGACCTGGGTTCTAATCTCAGCTCTGCCACTTGTCTGCTGTGTGACCTTGGGTAAGTCACTTAACTTCTTTGTACCTCAGTTCCCTCATGAGTAAAATGGAGATCAAGACTCTGAGCCACATGTGGGATAGGGACTGTGTCCAACTCAATTGGCTTGCATCCACCCTAGTGCTTAGTGTAGTGCCTGGCACATAGTAAGTGCTTAATGTATACTATAATTATTATTATTATTAAATGCTCCCCAGCGCAAAGTATACAACGCCACAGATGGCAAACACCAGTTGGAGACCTCCGATGGATGGATCGATATGGTCGTGTCCTTCCCAGAGCCGCCCCCTCTCAGACCGACTCTGAGAGAGGACGGACCGTGGCGGGTTCCCGGCCTGGAAAGACACAAACGCTTGCCCTGGATCTCCCGAGAGGCCGGTGGCAGGCCCACGGTTACCGATATGCTCTCATTCATTCAGTCATATTTATTTAGCTCATCTTGTGTGAAGAGCACTGCACCCAAGCACTTGGGCAAGTACAATACAGCAATAAAGAGAGACAATCCCACACACATTCACACTCTGTGGGGGAGAAAGACATCAGTACAAGTAAATAGACATCACTAAACATAAATAAAATTGCAGATAAGTGCTTTGGGGCAGGGAGAGGGGGGAAGAGCACAGGAAGCCAGTCAGGGTGATGATGATGATGATGATGATGATGATGGTATTTGTTTAATGCTTACTATGTGCTGAGCACTGTTCTAAGAGCTGGGGTAGATACAAGGGAACCAGGTTGTCCCACGTGGGGCTCACAGACTTAATCCCCATTTTACAGATGAGGTAACTGAGGCACAGAGAAGTTAAGTGATTTGCCCAACGTCACACAGCTGATAAGTGGTAGAGCCAGGATTAGAACCCACCACCTCTGATTCCCAAGCCCCTGCTCTTTCCACTGAGCCATGCAGAAGGGAGTGAGAGGTGAGGAAAAGTGCGACAGTCTGGGAAGGCCTTTTGGAGACGTCCCTTGGGTAAGGGTTTGAAAGGGGGCAGAGTAATTTGTGGATTTGAGGAGGGACGGCGTTCCGGGTCATTGGTAGGATGCGGGCCAGGGGTCGGCGGCGAGACAGGCCAGAGCGAGGCACGGTGAGAAGGTTAGCACCAGAGGAGTGAAGAGTGAGGGCTGGGTTGTAGAAGGAGTGAAGGGAGTTGAGGCAGGAGGAGGTGGCAATGCGATCGAGAGCTTTAAAACCAATGCTGAGGAGTTTTTGGGGTAGATAGGCAGTCGCTAGAGATTTTTGAGGTGGGACGTGACACTCCCCAAACGTCTCTGTAGAGAGATAATCTGGGCAGCGGAATGAAGTGTGGACTGGAGTCGGGGGAGGCAGGAGGTGGGGACGTCAGAAAGGAGGCTGATACAGTAATCTAGGCGGGAGAGAATGAGTGCCGTACTAACACGGTGGGGGTCGTGATGGAGAGGAAAGGACGGATTTTAGCAATGTTGTGAAGGTGAGACCTGGACTGTGTGGGACCTGGACTGTGTCCAACCCGATGAGCTTATTTCTATCACAGCGCTTAGTTCAGTGCCTGGGACAGAGTAAGTGTTTTAAAAGCACCATGGAAAAAAAAAAAGCCAGCGCCACCAGAAGGTGATGGAGAGTTGCGGCCTAAGAGAACCATGTCCTCGTAACCCCATGGGGCGATAGGGAAGGGCAGCCTCCCAAACCAATTCCTGAAGCCGCGATGGGGTACTAGAGAACCACAGCTTCCCAGAACGATGCCCACTAGCCCCATGGGGCAGTCAAGAGAAGCAGCATCCTAGAACAAGCCTTCTGCTGTACCATACTCTACAATCCTATACTGCCACGAAGCACAGCCACCCGAACAAGCCAGCTGTCACCAGAGGGTAATGGAGAGGCGCAGCCTCCCGGTATAAAAGATTAGTGCCGCAAAGGGGCAGGCTGCTGGTCTCCGAACTGAGGATGGTTCTGGTTCCAGGGGCCAGGGGAATCTCTCCAGAGCAGCTGCTCGGTGTTTCTCCTCGGCCTCGGGGTTCATCCCTCTTACACTGTGGGCACATTCCACTCTCAGATTTATCCCATTACTTAGTGACCCGTAGCGCTCCCCCAAAGGGAGTCTGTGCCTCTGCGTGTATCGTAGTGGGGAAGAAGAGTGTCGAGGCGGCCGTCACTCATGGGAGAACAGGGGCTGGGATGCCGTGCAGGAAGCTAGTTCTATCTGACTTGACTGGGAGTGAGAAGACCCAGATCCCTTAATTCTATAGACGAGTCAAGCTTCCCGGTGACTGTAGCCGAAACTCCTCACCATTGGTTTTAAAGCACTTAAGCACTTTGCCCCATCTTACCTCACCTCGCTGATCTCCTACTACAGCCCAGCCCGCACAGTTTGCTCCTCCGGTACTAAACTTCACGGTGTACCTCGATATCGTCCATCTCACTGCCGACCTCTGGCCCACATCCTACCTCTGGCCCGGAGCGTCCTCCTCCCTCATATCAAACAGATAATTGCTCTTCCCCACCTCGAAGCCTTAATGAGTTACTTCACTTCTCTGGGCCTCAGTTCCCTCATCTGTAAAATGGGGATGAAGACTGTGAGCCCCATGTGGGACAACCTGATTCCCTTGTATCTACCCAGTGCTTAGAACAGGGTTTGGCACATAGTAGGCGCTTAACAAATACAAATATTATTATTAATGAAGACACATCTCCTCCAGGAAGCCTTCCTTCTCCGTCTCCTCTGCCATTCATACCTGCTCCTTTATTCATCTTCTCTCCCTTCCCCAAGGCACATATGTATAGATATTTGTATATCAGAAATTTTTTTATGTATCCACTTATTCATTTATATTAATGTCTATCTCTCCCTTTAGACTGTGCGATCCATGTGGGCAGGGAATGTGTTTGATGTTATATTGTAATCTCCCAAGTGCTTGGAGGAGTGCCTTACACCCACTGAGCACTCATTATTGATGAATAATAATAATAATGATGCCCTATTTGCAGGGTCACCACACAGCCTCAGCCCTCAGAGAAGGGACCTTTCTGGGCTCAACCCAGAAGCTTGTGGGGTCTAATGACAGAGTGTCTGTCAGTGTTTCGACCCTATTTTTCTCTGAGCAGCAGAGTGTACAGCCCCCTGTCTGAGATCAAGTTCACAGGGGTGTGCGCTGAGAAGATAGAAGACAGATATTGTACTAGCAACTGCATTCTATTCACTGTTCTGCACCTTCACCAAGTCAGTTGGGTTGATGGAGCGCTTACTGTGTGCAGAGCTCTGTATTAAGCACTTGGGAGAGTACAGTATGACAGACACATTCCCTGCCCACAGTAATCTTACAGTCTATGGGGGACTGGAGGGCCTGGAGTAACAGAATTAGGGGTGTAGGTGGGAGGACAAGCAGAGTTTTTTGGGGGTTTTTTTTAACTAGGAACTGAATTCTATACTGTGCGTAGTTCTGGATGGTCCATCTAGAATTCCATCCACCTTTGCATCAGATAGAAACTCTTCACCGGGCTTGAAAGTGCTCAATCCTCTTTCCACACCAACCTCACCTCGCTACTCACCTACTACAAGCAGGCCACACCCTTGGCCTCTCTAATGCCACCCTTCTCATCCGTCTCGCCGCCGACCTCTCACCTACATCCCACCAACGGCCTCAAATGCCCTCCCTCCTGACAATGACTCTACCCCTCTTCAAAGCTTTACTGAAGGCCCATCTCCTCCAAGAGGCCTTCCCTGACTAAGCCCTCCTTTCCTCTTCTCCCACGCCCTCCTGCGTCGCCCTGACTTGATCCCTCTTCTCATCACCCAGCAGTCACCTCCAAATCTGTAATGTATTATCTTATATCAGTGTCTGTCTACCCCTCTAGACCGTAAGCTCAATGTGGTCGGAATGCATCTCTTTTAACGTTACATTGTACTCTCCCAAGTGCTTAGTACAGTGCTCTTCACACGGTAAGGGCCTAGTAAATAGCATGGACTGACTGATTGACTAAGTCTGTTCAGCCAAGGGTTTGGCCCTGCAGGGCTGAAGCCCTTTCAGGCCACTGATAGTTGGTCTTCTGTCCCAGTAAAAACTTGAACAGTAACCCCAAACCCAATGGTCGCACTGTCACTTGCCCGGCTGTGTGACCCTCCAACGCCCGTGTCTCTGCCCTCCTCATCTCAGACTCTCCCCCCGTTACCCTGGTTGGACCCCAATCAACACCCCTCCTTTCCCCTCCCTATTCTTGCCCATCCTTGACTCTCCCCTTGTGACCCAGAATGGACCATCCAGCACCCGACCCAGAATGGACCATCCAGCACCCCTGCCTTTTCCCTCTCCATGTCTGACTTTTCCTTCTCCATTAATCTCTCTGCCTAAATTCCAGATTAAGACTGTGAGTCCAGTGTGGGACAGGGACTGTGTCCAACCCAATGATCTTATATCTACCCCAGTGGTGAGTACAGTGGTGAGAAGCAGCGTGGCTCAGCGGAAAGAGCATGGGCTTTGGAGTCAGGGCTCACGAGTTCGAATCCCAGCTCTGCCACTTGTCGGCTGTGTGACTGTGGGCGAGTCACTTAACTTCTCTGTGCCTCAGTTCCCTCATCTGTAAAATGGGGGTTAAGACTGTGAGCCCCATGTGGGACAACCTGATTCCCCTATGTCTACCCCAGCGCTTAGAACAGTGCTCGGCACATAGTAAGCGCTTAACAAATACCAACATTATTATCATTACAGTGTCTGGCCCATCAAAAGTGCTTAACAACTACCCCAATCGTTTTAATTATTATCCGAGAAGTCGGATTTGGCCATTCTCTGGGGGATCGATCAGTACAGGTACTGTTCTCATTTTTCTTGCCACCTGACTTTTTAAAATTTCAGTTTTGATTATTCTAATTTCAGGTATTTGTTAGGCCTTGACTCTTTCTGTTAGGCCGCACAGATACACGGACTTTGAAACTTCACAGATCCCGGGGTGTAGACGATGCAGAAGGGAGAAGGAGTCGGGGGGAAAGAGGGTTTAATCGGAGAGGGCTTCTTGGCGGAGTTGTGACCTTAATGCTTTGGAGAGGGGGCTAATGGTGGTCTGGCATAAGTGGAGGGAGGGAGAGGGAGTTCCAGAGCAGGGGAAGGACTTGGGCAAGGAGTCGGAGTCCAGATAGATGAGTCGGAGCCTCAGTGAGTAAGTGGCTGCTGGTGGAGCAAAGTGCCATCAGGTGCTGATAGAGTGGCTCGACCACCCAGAATCAAGATCTGGGAGAGAAGCAGCATCGCCTAGTGGATAGAGCCCCGGCCTGGGGGGTCGGAAGAACATGGCTTGTAATCCAAGCCCTGCCACCTGTCTGCTGAGTGACCTTGGTGCAAATCACTTGTCTAAGCCTCAGTTACCTCATCCCTAAAATAATAAGAAGAATGATAAAAGCATAATAATCATCACAATAATAATGATTGTGGTATCTGTTAAGCACTTACTATGTGCCAAACACCGTCCTAAGTGCTGGGGTAGATATAGGGCAATCGGGTCGGATAAATCCCTGACCCACATGGGGCTCACGGTCTTAATCCCCACTGTACAGATGAAGTAACTGAGTCTCAGAGAAAAATAATAATTGTAGTATTTGGTAAGCGCTTACTATGTGCCAAGCACTGTTCTAAGTGCTGAGGTAGATACAAGGGAATCAGGTGGTCCCACGTGGGGCTAACCGTCTTAATCCCCAGTGTACGGATGAGGTAACTGAGGCTAAGAGAAGTGAAGTGGTTTATCCAACGTCACACAGCAGACAAGGGGTGAAGATGGGATTAGAACCCACATCTTTGGACTCCCAAGCGAGAAGCAGCGTGGCTCAGTGGAAAGAGCACGGGCTTTGGAGTCAGGGCTCATGAGTTCGAATCCCAGCTCTGCCACTTGTCGGCTGTGTGACTGTGGGCAAGTCACTTAACTTCTCTGTGCCTCAGTTCCCTCATCTGTAAAATGGGGATTAAGACTGTGAGCCCCACGTGGGACAACCTGATTCCCCTATGTCTACCCCAGCGCTTAGAACAGTGCTCGGCACATAGTAAGCGCTTAACAAATACCAACATTATTATTATTGCTGTGTGCAGTAAGCCATGCTGTGGGGATGTGGCTGCCACATCTAATACCGGGTCTGGGGCTCTTGTGCAGGGCACGGGTTCGGTTTGACTCGACTGCAGCACCGAGAGGACCCAGGGCCCTTAATTCTGTGGAAAGGTCCAACATCCCTGTGCCCGGTCCCATCTGCCGGGCCACCCTGCCTATCCTCAGCCCCGCAGAGAAACGAACCCTCGTCAGCCAAAGAAGCTTTTTGACCTCTGGTGGCTTCTGGGGATCTACGTCAGGGCGACACAGTGTGGATTAGGGTTTTTAGTTCATATTTCTTCGAGAAGCGGTGTTGTGTGGGCAGAAGGGAGCAGAAGGGAGGTATTGTACCAGGTATTGGGTCTGCAGTACTGGACTTTCAGTCCCTGTGAAATGAGCCTCTCCTGGGTATCGGAGGAGTGAGGGCCGGACAAGCGATAGTAGGGCAGAGTGTGGCGCTCAGCTTAGCTGCAGTTTTCTGGGCGATGAGGATTGTGGTATTTTTTAAGCACTTATTGTGTGTCGGGCACTGTACTGAGCGTTGGGGAGGATATAGGCCGATCGGGTCGGACACAGTCCCTGACCCACATGGGCTCACAGTCAGAATTCCCATTTTATTGATGAGGTAACCGAGGGCCAGAGGAGTGAAGTGATCTGCTCAAGGTGACCCAGCGGACAAGTGGCCGAGCTGAAATCACAACCTGCTGAATCCCAGACCCCCGCTCTACCCACACTACGCCATAAATGTCGCTCTCCATCTCATTGTCTAAAAGGATGGAGATAGACATGAAGATGAATAAATTATGTATAATCCATAATTTAAAGCAAGTAACTTTTCGGCCACCCCGTACCACTTCCTCTCCAGCTGTGAGCACTATTTCCTGGCCATAGATGTGGTCCTCATCTGTGGACAGAAGACGGGATGGGGGAACCTGGACCCTCAGAATCTCTAATCCAGGTTCCCCAGCTGTGCGTGTCCGTCGACTGGGGCCAGTGGAGAAGCTCCAGTGCCGCCCCACTCCCATGAGGCCAAAGATCCGCTTCCCCATCCCCAGAGGAGGCTTTGATGGTGAGTCCCAAGACCACCTAGTTCTGAGTCCAGTTGGTTCTAAACTGTGGGAGGAAAACCCTCACGGGCCTCCTCCTCCTCCAGCAACGTGCAGGTTGGGGCCGGATGACCAAAGGCCATTGCTTCTTGCTTCTTCTGTAGATGCAGCTCATCCCAACTTCCCAGCCCTGAGGACTGTCCCTCTGCACTTGGGCAGACAGGTCAATTCTCAAATGTCCCCCACTAATGAAAGCCCTGTAGTGCAGTCCCACTCCAAGGAAAGGTCTTAGTGGGGTGTGTGTGTGTGTGTGTGTGTGTGCACACACCTGCGTGCCTGCATAAAAGAGGGGGTTAGCTTTGGGAAAGGTAATGAGGAAGGGGGAGCCACTGTCATCAAGGAGACTGGTTCTGGACTCAGGAACTTAGGCTCTGTGTGGGGAAACTGGCTTTGGTGGACCAACTGAGCAGGCCAGGGCCCTGCACGCCCCTGTCTGCAAGTGGGGGACCCCTTCCATGTCTAAAAGAAATGGCTCCTATGGGAGTGGGGCCCCCCTCCGTGTCTACAGTGTTGATATAAAGCAGCAGATTTCCCAACTCTAGTCCTTTTGGAGAGATGGAGCCAGGAGCTGGGCTGCCACTTCTATGGGAAGGTGTTGTTTATGGCTGGAGATTGTGTTTGTTTAGGAATTTGCCCGCTTGAAAGTTCATCGCTGGAGGAGGAGAAGGGTGAGGAGGGGGCAGCTATATCTAGCAGTCAGGCTGGTCCTGGAGACGGGGACTGGGACTCTGTGCAGGGAACTGGTTCCGTCTGATCCGACTGTGGGACGGAGACGACCGGGGGCCCTCATTCTATAGATGGATCAAACCGTTTTGCGGCCACACCCCTTTCAGCACATCCTCACTCCTCCTTTCTCTCCTCACTCCGGTCCATTCCTCACACGGCTGCCCGCAACATTTTTCTACAGAAACATTTAGGACGCATTTCCCCACTCCTCAAGGAACTCCAATGGTTGCCCATCCGCCTGCACATCAAACAGAAACTCCTCACCATAGGTGTTAAAGCCCTCAATCCCCTTGCCTCCTCCTACCTCACTTTGCTATTCACCTACTAAAACCCAGCCCTCACACTTCTCCTCCCTCATGCCAATCCCTCTCGCCTCGATCCCATCCGTCTCGCCGCCGAGACTTATTCAGTGATATTCCTTAAGTTCTTTCTGCGTGCAAAGCACTGTACCAAGCACTTGGGAACGTACATGTCAGTACAATACAGAGTGACAAGCCCTGCCCACAAGGAACTCACAGGTCTTCCAAGTGCTGAATACAGTGCTCTACATACAGTAAGAGGCATGGTGTAATAGATAAAGCGCAGGTCTGGGAGTCAGAAGGTCATGAGATCTAATCCTGGCTCTGAATCTTGTCTGCTCTGTGGCCTTTGGCGAGTCACTTCATTTCTCTCTGCCTCAGTGACCTCATCTGTAAAATGGGGACTAAGACTGTGAACCTTATGTCGGACAGGGACTGTGTCCAACCTGACTTGTTGGTATCGACCCCAGCCCTTAGTACAATGCCTGGCACATAGTAAGTGCTTAACAAACCAAACCCTGGGTATTATTATTATTATCATTATCAAGAATAATGATAAATACCATTCGTCGATTGATACTGCAGGATTTTATAGTCCTCCCTAGATCTCTCCTCTCACTCGATATCATCAACCATCTAGCAGGTCTCTGTCACTGCAGTCACTTACAAACTAAGCGACAATCTTGAGATCGAGCTCGAGCTGGCGGTCCGCCGCGAGGCGAGCCACCGCCTGTCCCCGCCCCTGCCCTCTCGGCGCCCCCTCGATGCTCTTAGCTGAGTGTCCCGCGGGGCCCGAAGCGTTGGCCCTCTTCTGTTCTCCATTTACACTCACTCCCTCGGTGAACTCATCCGCTCTCACGGCTTTGACTACCATCTCTACGCAGATGACACGCAGATCTACATCTCCGCCCCTGTCCTCTCCCCCTCCCTTCAGGCTCGCATCTCCTCCTGCCTCCAGGACGTCTCCACCTGGATGTCGGCCCGCCACCTAAAACTCAACATGAGCAAGACTGAGCTCCTCATCTTCCCTCCCAAGCCCGGTCCGCTCCCAGACTTCTCCGTCACCGTGGATGGCACGACCATCCTTCCCGTCCCGCAGGCCCGCAATCTCGGTGTCATCCTTGACTCGTCCCTCTCGTTCACCCCACGCATCCTATCCGTTACCAAGACCTGCCGGTTTCACCTCTACAATATCGCCAAGATCCGCCCTTTCCTCTCCACCCAAACGGCTACCTTACTATTACGGGCTCTCGTTATATCCCGGCTAGACTACTGTGTCAGCCTTCTCTCTGACCTCCCTTCCTCCTCTCTCGCCCCGCTCCGGTCTATTCTTCACTCCGCTGCCCGGCTCATCTTCCTGCAGAAACGATCTGGGCATGTCACTCCCCTTCTTAAACAACTCCAGTGGTTGCCTATCGACCTCCGCTTCAAACAAAAACTCCTCACTCTAGGCTTCAAGGCTCTCCATCACCTTGCCCCTTCCTACCTCTCCTCCCTTCTCTCTTTCTACCGCCCACCCCGCACGCTCCGCTCCTCTGCCGCCCACCTCCTCGCCGTCCCTCGGTCTCGCCTATCCCGCCGTCGACCCCCGGGTCACGTCCTCCCGCGGTCCCGGAACGCCCTCCCTCCTCACCTCCGCCAAACTGATTCTCTTTCCCTCTTCAAAACCTTACTTAAAAATCACCTCCTCCAAGAGGCCTTCCCAGACTGAGCTCCTCTTCCCCCTCTACTCCCTCTGCCATCCCCCCTTTACCTCTCCGCAGCTAAAGCCTCATTTTCCCCTTTTCCCTCTGCTCCTCCACCTCTCCCTTCCCATCCCCACAGCACTGTACTCGTCCGCTCAACTGTATATATTTTCGTTACCCTATTTATTTTGTTAATGAATTGTACATCGCCTTGATTCTATTTAGTTGCCATTGTTTTTACGAGATGTTCTTCCCCTTGACGCTGTTTAGTGCCATTGTTCTTGTCTGTCCGTCTCCCCCGATTAGACCGTAAGCCCGTCAAACGGCAGGGACTGTCTCTATCTGTTGCCGACTTGTTCATCCCAAGCGCTTAGTACAGTGCTCTGCACATAGTAAGCGCTCAATAAATACTATTGAATGACTGTTCTTGTTCATTCATCCATTCATTCATTGAATTGTATTTATGGAGCACTCGTCACCTGAAGCGATTCTTCTAATTTGCTTCCTCGGATCGCAGGTGAAATCCTTCTAGTCAGAGGTGGTATTGGAGTGAATCCAGCTCCTTTGGCTACGCTGAAGCACGGGGCCCACTCTCCTCTAGAACCTTCGGTTCCATTGGAAGTACGAAGTCAGATTCTTTTGATTGCTCGTTCTTGGTTCGGTTGTCTCGGTTGTGTCTATGCTCGGTAGAGGCTTGATCGCCGCCCCTGAGCGTCAAGTCTCTTCCTTTTTCCATCTCTCGGGCCACCTTGCTCTTGAGGCCTTCCCCCCGGCCTACCCGCAATGCCTTAGGAGGATGGATTCTTCTGACAACCAGCGCCCGGGGCCAACCGGGAGACGCCGGGAGATGCGAGCATACGTCCACCGAACTCTCCCCGCGGGATGAGTCGATGTCGATTTGACCGTGACAGATCGTCCTCACGGTCCGCCGAACTCGTCGGGAGGGATGTGTTTCTGTCGAATTTCCCGGGCACGGCCTTCGCCTCCATCCACCGAATTCCCCGGGAGGGCGAGTTGGATTTCCCGTCCTAACCGGCAAAGTTGTCGGGGGGGATGTTTCACAGCGATCTGACGGCACCGCCCGTCTGGGCTTCACGACGGAACGGATAACGATCGCCGTCGGAGGTGTTCCCGAGCGCTTACCGTGTCCGGAACAGCCGGATCGAGCGCTCGGGAGAGTCCTACAGACTCGGCGGACACGTCCCCGACCCACGGTGTCCTTACGGTCTCGAGGCGGGTAATGTAAAATTGTGAGCTAAAAAGGATATGTGGTATTGTTCAAGGGTTTAGTATAGGGTGGGCCCCGTATTCACCTCTAGTGGGGTCTGTGGTCTACGTAAGATTAATACTATTGAATGAATGAATATCTCTTTTACAGATGAGGAAAGCACGACCCATCAAAGAGGGACCGAGTGGCCCAGGAATCGAGGCAGGTCAAGAGTAGGAAGTAGGTAACGTCTATTCAGGAGCACATATACTTAGCGAAAAACACTTGACTTTCCTTCTCTGCAGGAAAAGATCTACTTAGAGGTCCCGCCCCTCTCCCCTATGCAGACACACACGTCCTCACCCCGAAGTCCCGGCTCTGCTGTCGTCTGGGGTGTGACTTGCTCCTTCATTCATCGTCCCTTCCCGGCGCCATGGCACTTAGGTACGTATCTGTAATGGTTTGATTTAGATTAATGTCCGTGTCCTTCCCTCTAGACCTTAAGCACGTTATGGGCAGGGAATGTCTGTTTATCACTGAATCTTACTCTCCCGAGTGATCAGTACGTTGCTGTGCACACAGTAAGCCCTCAGTAAAACTGAACATTTGACTCAGTCCTAGGCCAACCCCGATATACGGTTAAGAGACCCATGACTTATAATAATAATAATGTTGGTATTTGTTAAGCGCTTACTATGTGCAGAGCACTGTTCTAAGCGCTGGGGTAGACACAAGGGAATCAGGTTGTCCCACGTGGGGCTCACAGTCTTATTCCCCATTTTACAGATGAGGTAACTGAGGCACAGCGAAGTTAAGTGACTTGCCCAAAGTCACACAGCTGACAAGTGGCAGAGCTGGGATTTGAACCCATGATCTCTGACTCCAAAGCCCACGCTCTTTCCACTGAGCCGTGCTGCTTCTCTGATTTATGTCAACATGGGTATAGCTGAACGCACTTATTTTAGTTTATGCAGGTGATGGTGTACATGATCTAAGTTTACTTTACGCAGACACTTATTCGCACCCTCTGATCTCTACAACACAGGACTTATTTCTATAGGGGCACACATAGACATTTCATTTCCAGACTGACCCACAGGCTTGTACCGACAACCTCTGAATTGAGAGATGGAAGACTTACCTCAGCTCCACTTGCTGCTTCACACCTGTTGCCTGCATCGCTTAGCCCTGTCAGCTCTCCCTCTAAGAGAGAACAGGTGGTGTGAAGGGTTCTTTTTTTTTTTTTCTCTTGTGGACTTCATCCTACCCTTGAAATAGAAACAGCATGGCTTAGTGGAAAGAGCAGTGGCTTGGGATTCAGAGGAGGAGGACCCGCCACTTGTCTTCTGGGTGACCTTGGGCAAGCCCCAGAACTTCTCTGTTGCCTCTGTTACCTCCGCTGTAAAACGGGGATTAAGGTTGTGAGCCTTAGGTGGGACAACCTGATGACTCTGAATCTGCCCCAGTGCTTAGAATAGTGCTTGGCACATAGTAAATACCTAACAAATACCACAGTCATCATCAAATAGGATGAATGAACATCTCTTATTGTGTGGCCTACTGTAGCAGAGAGGGGAGGTGTTGGGCCCCAGAGCCTGGAGATCTGGATTCTAGTCCCAGCTCTGGAGGTAGAATCTTACAACCATTCTAATGTAGTAAGTGGGCTCAGAGTGCCCAGTGTTGAGACACTGGGGCAAAACCTTTAGCCAAACTTCCTCAATAACTTGTAAATTTGGGTTTTATTTGGACTTGACTTTTAATGAGGCTAATGGAGAACAGGTGGAGTCAATTTACACTAATAAGACAGGAACATTAACAGTTAAGAATGATAGGAAGGATCTCCTCCTCTCTTCTCTCTCTCCCTTTTTGTGTTTGTGTACTTTGCTTCTTTCTGTTCCTCCTCCTCCTCCTCCATGGCTCCATTTCAGTGGCAGGGCAAGTTGGGCAGTTGCCTTGACAGTCCATGTTGATGAGGGGAAGGCCGTCAAGGCTAGGAAAATAATAATAATAATGGCATTTAAGCGCTTATTATGTGCAAAGCACTGTACTAAGCACTGGGGGGATACAAAGTTGTCCCGTGTGGGGCTCACTGTCTTCATGCCCATTTTACAGATGAGGTAACTGAGGCACAGAGAAGTTAAGAGACTTGCCCAACGTCATACAGCTGACAAACGGTGGAGTGGGGATTAGAACCCATGACCTCTGAGTCCCCAGCCCATGCTCTCTCCACTGAACCACGTTGCTTCTCTAAATGCATTGGGAAGCCTCTGTCAAGCAAGTGATAGCTACTCAGAGTCTCTCTTTGGTCATCCTTTTTTCTTTTGTTTATTTTTGGGAGGTACTATTGTAATAGAACCTCTCCCAGTTCTTAAAGATTGACAACACCAAAGAGAAAATAGTCCTATGACTAGGAATCCTACTTAATGAGCGTTTAAATTGCTTTGTTATCTAGTAGCTCTTCCTGCCAATTTCAATAAAAGATAAGGAGGTAGCAAGGAATGGATACTGTGAAAAGTTTATAAATCTTCACGTGCAAATTTCAATTAAAGATAAGGAGGTAGCAAGAAATGGGTATAGTGCCACGTTTATTATCTTCATTCAGGGTGTCCATTAAAATGGGGAAGATTTTACTCAGAGAAGCTTTCAGGATAAAAATCTTGGATCAGGCTTCCGAAATTTAAACCCTAATATTTATTTTGTCAAGCAACATTTTGATACCTGTTTGGTTTTGCTTTTCTTTTAAGAAAAAAGATTGGGACCAGGGAGTAGCTCTCACTTGAGTTGGAGAAGCAGCGTGGCCTAGTGGAAAAAGCACCAGTCTGGGACTCAGAAGGTCCTGGGTTTGAATCCCAACTCCGCCAGTCGTCTGTAGTGAAGCAGCGTGGCTTAGTGGAAAGAGCACGGGTTTGGGAGTCAGAGGTCGTGGGTTCTCATCCCGGCTCCACCACTTGTCAGCAGTCTGACTTTGGGCAAGTCACCTCACTTCTCGGTGCCTCAGTTACCTCATCTGTAAAATGGGGATGAAGACCGTGAGCTCCACGGGGGACAACCCGATTACCGTGGATCTACCCCAGCGCTTAGAACAGTGCTGGGCACCTAGTAAGCGCTTAACAAATACCAACATTAGTATTATTCTGACTTAGCTTTTCTGAGCCTCAGTTCCCATCTCTATAAAATGGCGCTGAAGACGGCCCGACGGGGACCGAGTCCACCCCGATGTGCTGGTATTCACCTATTCACCCCAGCGCTTAGTACAGTGGCTTGCCCCTAGTTAGCACTTAACAAAAGCCACCATGATGATTAGGATTACTATCCCACCCCAACCTATCCGTCGCTAGGACTTGAGGCTGCTGTGCTTTCTTCCAGGTCTCAAAGCCGCCGGGACAGGGGATCGGGAGACTCACCTTCGAGGCCTCCTTGGGGAACACAGTTCAGAACACGAAAGTGGGGGTAATCGCCGGAGCTCCTCTGCCGGTCCTGCCGGATCCATGGCCGGAAACCTCGGAAGGCATCCCTGGATTAGCGATCCCAGACTTCTGGGTTTCACACCGTGCCCTCTATCGATGGCAGAGGACCACGTCTAGACTCTCCTGTCGCCAGGAGAATCATGAGTCTCAAAGGTGGAGAGAGCAGGCTCCAAGAGTTGCAGACCACTTTCCTTTTTTTTTTTTTTACGAATACTCTTTCCCCTCCTCCATCCATACGTTAATCCCCACACCAGGAGGGGTGAGGTTTCACATTTAATAGGAAGACATCCCTCTTGCCTGCAAAAACATAAACACCCCCTGCGCAATCTCAAAGTCTGTTAGTCCATGAAGGGCTTGTAGGCCAGGGCCTGGAGGTCCCACGTCAGTATAGACTGGACAAAATTCAGTTCTGAGTACAATGCCTGCCTTGCAAGCTCCCTAGCTGCACCTATGACAACTCAATCTCAGAACTCTGCTTTTCAGAGAGAGAGAAAAGAGAGAGAGACAGTCGATACACTCCTTGCCCCACTCCACACGCTAGACATTCAGAAGCTATTACCGGCAGGCCTAGACAGGTCCCTTCTCCAGGGGCTGAAGATATGCAGGATGACAAGACTGTGGGCACAAGGAGCTTTGACCCATCTCGAGAATTAAGGTACCCAGGTCCCCCAGTCAAGTCAGGCAGAGACAGTTCCCTGAACAGAGCCCTAGCCCCTGATTCCAGAACCAGGCTTGGAAGCAAGAATACTATCTTCCACTTCCCTCTTCCTGCCCCAAAGGTCACCCCATTACTCACTCTCTTTATCAAACGCACACACGTACACGCACCCCCCGCCGCCGCCTCCCCCCCACCCCATTCCAAGTAAACAAAAAGCCTTTTCTTTCTGTTGGCAACCTGGACCACGGTTCCATCTGTCAGTGGAGGAGTGTGGGGGCGTTGGGAGAGGGGGTAGTGGGAAGGAGCGGGAGGGGAGGGGCAGAGGGAGGGGGAGAGAAGAGAAGAGGGAAAAGATAAGGAAGGAAAAAATAAGAGAGACCAGAGATTCCCCGGGGCTGCCGGAGACATCCCTTGCCTGGGCCTCGGGTCATCTATCCTGACAAACTCCGGGATGAGAAGAGAACTTGAATGGAGAAGGGGAGGGAGGGTGGGTGTGTCTCTGAATGTGACACCTCTATGTTTGGGGAGGTCCAGAGTCCCTGGAAATGGCTGAATTGCCCCTTTCCTCCTGCCCTTTCCAAAAGCATAGAGCGTTACTGCTTATGGAGTAGAGGGAGGAGCAGGCTGCAAGTAGTCCATTTGAGAATGACCGGTGCGTTGGGCTGATTGTAGCTCAGTAAGGGGGGAAGGAGTGCTTTTAGAGTAGAGGAATCGCGGCGCCCCATTTCACGACGGCTCACGGAGGTGGCCATCTCTACCTGGATACGGACTCTGTCTGCACTTGCTTTCTAAGAGATCGATCGAAGCTGGCGGCCTAACAAGCCAGGCACCTCAAGTTGGAGGTAAAAAGGCCACTTTCGTATGGGGAATGCCTACCGGCCCTATTGTGCTCTCCCAGGTGCCTAGTGCAGCACTCTGCAGACACTGTGGGCTCAATACCTGCCACTGATTATAGTTTGAAGGAGAAACCCACTTTTAAATGTTTTTTTTAAAATTTTTTTGTGAAGGGCTTACCGGGTGCCAGGCGCTGTCCTCAGCCCTAGGGTAGGTACCAGCTTATCGGGTTGGGCTTAGTTCCCACCCCCGCCCCCCCCAGGTGTACTGATTGACCCATGATTCCCCATTTTCCAGATGAGGCATGGAGAAGACAAGCACCTTGCCCAAGTTCGCGCAGCAGACAAGTGGCAGAGACAGGATTAGAAGCCCGGCCCTCTGATTCCCAGGCCCTTATTCTATCCAGGCGACCACACCGCTTCTTGTCTGTTGTGACCAGACCCATTTCTTTGGCTGATAAACCCTACGGGGGGATTGTCAAAACGTCCACAGTGCTTCTCATGTAACATGAGACCAGATGTCATATAAGTAAAGTCTTAGTTTTATTGTGGGCAATGACATGCTCATCCAATGCACTCTTTTCCTAAGAGCACGGCTGAATCAAGGAAACCATTGTTTATCGAGTGCTTATCCGGGCAGAGAGCACTGTACTGGGGGCTTGGGAGAGTTCAATATAAGAGTTGACCGACATGTTCCCTAATCATGAGGAGCTTACGGAATGAAACAGGGGGATGGGAAGGAGCTCGCTCATTCATTCAATCGTATTTACTGAGCGCTTACTGCATGCAGAGCATTGTACGAGACGCTTGGAAAGTACAATTCGGCAGGACTCGGAGACAATCCCTACCCAACGGGATCACCGTCTAGAAGGGGGGAGATAGACGACAAATCAAAACCGAGCAAGTGGGAAGACATCAGTAGCATCAATATAAATAGAATTATAGATCTATACACATCCTTAATAAAATTAACAGAATAAGAAATATGTACCTATATGCCCAGGTGCTGTAGGGTGGGGCGGGGCTGTAGAGCAGAGGGAGGGAGTAGGGCGATGGGGGGGGAGGAGGAGGAGCAGAGGAAAAAAGGGCGCTCAGTTTGGGAAGCCCACCTGGAGGAGGTGAGCTTTCAGTAAGGTTCTGAAGGGGGGGAAGGAACTTTGTATATTGGCAGACTATTCAGCCTCAGTAGTCATATTGATTTTTGTTTTTTCAATATGGTTTTATGGAACAAACCAATGACACTTGTAGAATAAGATGACTTTTTTTGACACTAGGGCAGGGAAAGGAAGCAAGTTAACTGTCTTTTAAAACACGATCACTTCAAACCGTTCACTTGGCAAGGTTCTGGCTAAGGCATGGGAAGACATGGAGGTGATGTTTCCTGTGGGAGCCTACTGGACCTGGGATGGGCTGGGAGAGATCAAAGCAGAGAAAAGCAGAGAAAAGCAGCCTGGCCTCTGGCTAGAACCTAGGCCTGGGAGTCAGAAGGACCAGAGTTCTCATTCTTACTCCTCCATTTATCTGCTGTGTGACCTTATCTGACTGATATCTGCCCCAGTTACCTCACTGCAAAAAAGGGCATTAAAGACTGTGAGCCCCATAGGGAACATCTTGTACGCTCCTGATTATCTCTAGTGCCTGGTATAGTGCCTGGTCCCTAGTAAGAGCTTGACCAATACCCTAAAAAAGTGAGAATGGCAAAGTTTGCATGGAGCCACTTGCCTGGGGTCAATCACAGAGATTGCTAATTAGTCTGTTTGACTGTCTGTAGTTCTCCGAAGAGCGTGGAGTGCGTTAAAAAGGACAGTTTTGCTAGGTTCGAATACTGTCCGGTTGCCCCGAGCACGTCATTCAGCGGGCCGATAATATCGCGACCTATTTTTACGTACCCCTTACCGTTGAATAATAATGTTGGTATTTGTTAAGCGCTTACTATGTGCAGAGCACTGTTCTAAGCTCTGGGGTAGGTACAGTGTAATCAGCTTGTCCCACGTGAGGTTCACACTCTTAATCCTCATTTTACACATGAGGGAACTGAGAGACAGAGAAATCAAGTGATTTGCCCACAGTCACACAGCTGACAAGTGGCAGAGCCGGGATCCGAACCCATGACCTCTGACTGCCGAGCCCGAGCTCTTTCCACTGAGCCACGCTGCTTCTCTAATAATAATGTTGGCATTTGTTAAGCGCTTACTATGTGCAGAGCACTGTTGTAAGCGCTGGGGGAGATACAGGGTAATCAGGTAGTCCCACGTGAGGCTCACAAGTCTTAATCCCCATTTTACAGATGAGGTCACTGAGGCACAGAGAAGTTAAGTTTTAAACTCCAAACAGAGTTTATTTCATAAATCCTAATAATAATAATGAAAAGTATCGTATGCTAGGTGAGTGGTATTGTTGGCCCTCTGGATGCAGGGTACAGGGGCAGGCCCGGGAATGGAATCCAGGAATTTTATTTCCCAGACCTGCACTCTCCCTGTCCCGTCTGCAACCTCTGATCTATTCTTTGGGCTTTCAGCCCCAGCCAGGGCAGGGCAAGCAGCAGACTCTCTGGCCAGATGCCCAAAGATTATTCATTCATTCATTCATTCATTCATTCATTCATTCATTCATTCAATAGTATTTATTGAGCGCTTACTATGTGTAGAGCACTGTACTAAGCGCTTGGGATGAACAAGTCGGCAACAGATAGAGACAGTCCCTGCCCTTTGACGGGCTTACGGTATAATCGGGGGAGATGGACAGACAAGAACAATGGCAATAAATAGAGTCGAGGGGAAGAACATCTCGTAAAAACCGATGGCAACTAAATAGAATCGAGGCGATGTACAATTCATTAACAAAATAAATAGGCTAATCAAAATATATACAGTTGAGCGGACGAGTACAGTGCTGTGGGGATGGGAAGGGAAAGGTGGAGGAGCAGAGGGAAAAGGGGAAAAAGAGGGTTTAGCTGCGGAGAGGTGAAGGGGGGGTGGCAGAGGGAGTAGAGGGAGAAGAGGAGCTCAGTCTGGGAAGGCCTCTTGGAGGAGGTGAGTTTTAAGTAGGGTTTTGAAGAGGGAAAGAGAATCAGTTTGGCGGAGGTGAGGAGGGAGGGCGTTCCGGGACCCGAGGACGTGGCCCGGGGGTCGACGGCGGGATAGGCGAGACCGAGGGATGGTGAGGAGGTGGGCGGCCGAGGAGCGGAGCGTGCGGGCTGGGTGGTAGAAAGAGAGAAGGGAGGAGAGGTAGGAAGGGGCAAGGTGACGGAGAGCCTCGAAGCCTAGAGTGAGGAGTTTTTGTTTGGAGCGGAGGTCGATAGGCAACCACTGGAGTTGTTTAAGAAGGGGAGTGACAGGCCCAGATCGCTTCTGCAGGAAGATGAGCCGGGCCGCGGAGTGAAGAATAGAACAGTGCTCTCACGCACACATACACATACGGAGCGGGGCGAGAGAGGAGGAAGGGAGGTCAGAGAGAAGGCTGACACGGTAGTCTAGCCGGGATATAACGAGAGCCCGTAACAGTAAGGTAGCCGTTTGGGTGGAGAGGAAAGGGCGGATCTTGGCGATATTGTAGAGGTGAAACCGGCAGGTCTTTGGGGCGGTGACCCAGAGGGTTCAGGTCGCTCCCCCGAGGCAGCTAATGTACCAATTAAAAGCGAACGTAGTACGTCAGCGAAGATCGGAATCGATTCCGGAAACAGATTTCCTCACGGACTCCCTAGGGCTTGTCTCGTGGGTCGTTTACATTTGGATGATTTTTCCAGAGTGCTCCCCTAAACACAGAAATCTTCCTCCAGTGCCACAGAGAAGCCGCATGGCCTAGTAGAGAAAGCACGAGTCCGGGAGTCTGAAGGTCATGGGTTCTAATCCCACCTCCACCACTTGTCTGCTGTGTGACCTTCAGCAAATCACTTCACTTCTCTAGGCTTCAGTGACCTCATCTGTAAAATGGGGATGAAGACTGTGAGCTCCATGTGGGACAAGCTGATTACTGTGTATCTATCCCAGTACTTAGAATAGTGGCTGGCATAGAGGAAGTGCTTAACAAATACAATAATAATAATAATAATTTTAATGAAGTCTCTCCTGGTTGCAGGGCACAGGAGCCTGGAGCATCATTGGAGGGACTGAATCTTCTCCACAGGTCCTGTCTGAAACCCATCTGGGGTTGAGGTATCTGCCACTTTAAGAGAGCGAGCCCGAGGGGCCGCGTTTTCCTATCGTGTCCTCCGAGTTCCTCATCAACGCTTCCGTCTCCGGGAGAATAAGTCGAGTCACGCCTGGAGGAAGAACAGTAGGAGATTTCAGACAACTAGCTTCTTTTTTGGGCCAGCACTTCCCGTCCTGACACCCCAACACCGACCTTAATATCAGGAGGAGTGAGGTGTTTAACACAGCACCGCAGTTCAACGGACCACAGCACACTACCCTATTAGCATTTATCTGTCCCCTTACTCAGTACCCCAGCTTTTAGTCCCGGGGGTGGGAGAGGGGGTGGGGTGGGGCGCTCATTCTCCAGGGCCTGGAGGTCCAGCACAACGGCCCAGTCCGATGTCTATGTACAAAGCCTTCTCGCTCTGCTTTTCCTTACCCGAATCCCAGCGAATTTCATCTCCCTGTGGAGGCCTCACAACTCTCCTTCTCAGAGAGGAATGGGGTGAACATAGGGCTGCCATCCTGCCCTGCTCCTGACAGTGGACTCTCCCCAGGAGCCACCCCTGGCAGTCCCAGAAGGGTCCCTGCTTCAGGGACTAAGGATGTGTACTGCCGTATAGCCAGGACAGTGGGCCCCGGGAGGTTTGGCCCATCTACGGAAGTAAGGGTCCCAGATTCTCAGTCTCACCGTCAAATCAGAGAAACTCAGGGCCCTGAACAGACCCCAAATCCAGTTTGCACAACCAGCCTCCGGATCAAGAGTGGCAGTCTCCTCCTCACTATTCCTGTCCCAAAGCTAACCCCAAGATTTTCTCTCACGCACACATACGCAAAAAAGACTTCCCTTACTGATGACAACCTGGTCCACAGTTCAATCTCTCAGTGCTCAGTGGTGGGGCAAGTCCAGGAATGGGCTCGACTGTGCCCTCACTTAAGGTGTGAGCTCTTCAAAGTCACCCCTCCCCCTTCTCCACCCCCCCCCCCCCGCCGACCTGCTCTCCACCCTCTCCTCTACTTTCCCATCCTTTCCAGCAGTGTCTTCAGAAGAGATCTCCTCCTTCCTCTCCAATGCCACCCCCACCCCCATTCCCTCTCACCTTATAGAAACTCTCATCCCTTCCCTCATCCCTGCCTTAACTTCCATCTTCAACCACTCGCTCTCCAACAGCTTCTTCCCCTCTGCCTTCAAAAGGGCCCACGTCTCTTCCTGTCTAAAAAAGACCTCCCTTCACCCCACAGCCCCCTCCAGTTATCGTCCCATCTCTCTCCTACCCTTCCTTTCCAAACTCCTAGAACGAGTCATCTACATGCGCTGTCTTTAATTTCCCTCCTCCGATTCTCTCTCGGAACCCGTCCGTTCGGGCTCCCAGCCTTTCCGCTCCACCGAAACTGCCCTCTCAAAGGTCACCTCCTTCTGGCCAAAGCCAATGGCTCCTCCTTTATCCTAAACCTCCTCGACCGCTCAGCGGCCTTATACGCCCTCGACGGTTTCCTTCTTCTCCGAGACATGTTATTCATTCATTCATTCATTCATTCATTCATTCATTCTTATTTATTGCGCGGTTACTATGTGGACAGCACTGTATTGAGCACTAGGAATGTACAATTTGGCAACAGATAGAGACCACCCCTGCTCAATAACAGGCTCACAGTCTAAACTTGTCAGCTGTGTGAATGTGGGCAAGTCACTTAACTTCTCTGTGCCTCAGTTCCCTCATCTGTAAAATGGGGATTAAGACTGTGAGCTCCACGTGGGACAACCTGATTCCCCTGTGTTTACCCCAGTGCTTAGAACAGTGGTCTGCACATAGTAAGCGCTTAACAAATACCAACATTATTAAATAGGGGAGACAGACAGCAAAACAAAATAGAACAAAACAAGTAGTCGGGCGTAAATATCATCAAGATAAATAGAATCCAAGGTATATACGCATCAGTAACAAAATAAATAGAGGAATCAATAATATATACAAATAGGCACAGTGCACAGGGAAGGGGGAAGAGCAGAGGGTGGGGGAAGGGAGAATGGGGAGGGGAGGAGGAGCAGAGGGAAAGGGGGGGCTATCCAGGGTTATCCAACCCGGGCCTCACGGACACCATCCTCTGCCGGTTCTCCTCTCATCTCTCCGGCCGTTCATTCTCGGTCTCCTTCGCGGGATCTTCCTCCCCCTCCCATCCCCTAACTGTAGGGGTTACTCAGGGGTCAGTCTCGGTCCCCTTCCTTTCTCCATCTACATTCAATCCCTCGGTAAACTCACTCTCTCCCACGGCTTCAACCATCATCTCTAAGTGGATGATACCCAGAGCGAAGGAGGGGGACGGTGGCGGTGATCCAGAGCCGTGGGTTAGTGGGGCGAGAGCGACGAAGGGTTAGGGGAGGGAGTGAGTTGAGTTGAGTAGAGAGGGTGGAGTTGAGAGCATCTATTCGGTCATATAGAGTGGGTAGAGTGGGTAGGGAGGCGAGGTGGGGTGTGTCTTGTCTGTCCGTCTCCCCCGGTTAGACCGTAAGCCCGTCAAACGGCAGGGACCGTCTCAATCTGTTGCCGACTTGTTCATTCCAAGCGCTTAGTACAGTGCTCTGCACATAGTAAGCGCTCAATAAATACTATTGAATGAATGAATGAATGTGCCGAGACAGATGGATGGGGTCGAGAGAGCGGAGGTCTCTCTGGGGGAGTGATAGGGATCTGTGGGGAGCGGGAGTATGAGAGAGGAAGCAGGTGAGAAGGTTATAGTCAGAGAGAGGGATTTCAGAGTCGGCGAGGGTGGAGACGGTGCAGCGGTGAGAGATGATGAGATCGAGGGTCTGACCGAGCCGGGGAGCGGGCGAGGCGGAGTGGAGCAGGAGGTTGGCGGAGTCAAGGAGCGATAGAGGGCGGGAGGCCGAGGAGTCTCCGGCTACATCCGGGTGGATGTTGAAGTCTGCTAGGATCCAAGTGGGCATGCCAAAAGAGAGAAGGAGGGTGAGAGTGGGTTCAAAATGGTTAAAGAAGGTGGAGGTGGGACCGGGGGGCGGTAGATGACAGCTACAAGAATCTGGAGGAGGTGGTAGAGGAGGAGGTAGAGAGGTCTTCAGAGGAGGGGAAGGAAAGGGAAGGGGGAAGAGGGATGGTGCGAAAGTGGCAATGGGGTGCGAGAAGGAAGCCAACACCTCCTCCCCCCTTCCCCCCCAGCTTTCCATCGGTGGATCCTGGGATGCCTGCGTGACCGCACTCAAACCCTGGTTCCTGGCTCCGAATGGCTGGATACACCTGTCCCGGAGGGGCTGCCCAAGGCAAGAGAGAATAATTAGAAGCACTGTGGTCTTTGTTACGCATTTACTATGTGCCAGGCACTGTTCTAAGCGCCAGGGTAGACCCAAGGTAATCAGCTGGACACAGTCCCTGGGCCACATGGGACTCACCGGGCTAATTCTCGTGGTAGAGAGAAGAAATGTCAGGCGTAGAGAAGGGAAGTGACTTGCCCAAGGGCACGCAGCAGACATGTGGCCGAGTAGGGATTAGTCTCCATGGCCTCTGACTCTCAGGCCTGGGCTCTTTCTGCCTCCTCCCGCTCCCGTTACAACATCACCCGTGCGGTCGATTGTCTTCATGTAGGGTTTCATTTTGTGCAAAGTAGTCCGTCAGGTGGACATCCTGGACATCCTGGTGTGTGCAGAGCACTTCCTTAAGCGCTTGGAAGAGTACAGTATGGCAATATAACCAGTTTCCTGCCTGCAATAAATTGAAAGTCTAGAGGGGGAGACCACCTTTAATAAATGGCAATAAAATGACAGAGATATCCATAAGCCACTGGGAGAGTACCAAACAGTAATGGTAAGAAGAATTCTGGTCTGTGTTAAGTGCTTACTCTGTGCCAGGCACTGTCCTAAGCCCTTGGGAGGTGGGGGGAGGGGTACAAGCCAATCAGGCTGTACACCGTCTCTGTCCCCCAAGGGGTTTCCAGGCTTAATCCCAATTTATAGAAGAGGTCACTGAGGCACCAAGAAGGTCGGTGATTGGACCCGAGTCACCCAGCCGACAAGTGGCCGAGCCAGGAGAAGAATCGCTATGCACCTTCCCTACCTCCCAGAATCTTACAGTCTAGAGGGGGAGTCAGATGTGAATGGAGAGAACTAAAAGTCTAGCTAGGTACCCTAAGAACTTGGGAGAGCACAATACATCACAGTTCTTAGCGACATTCCCGGCCTGTAAGATGCTTACAGCCTAGAGGGGGAGAAGCAATGTGGCCTAGTGGATAAAGCAGAAGGCTGGGAGTCAGAGGCCCGGGGTCCTGTGCTGTGTGACCTTGGATGAGTCAGTTCCCTCCTCTATGCCTTAAATGACTTCATCTGTAGCATGGGAATGAAATCCTACCCCCTTCCATGTCAACTGTGAGATCCAAACGGGACAGGGACTGTGACCAACTGGGTTCATCGTTACCTCCCCCAGTGCTTAGAACTGTCCTTGACACATAGTAAGTTTCTAACAAGTACCAGAATGATCAGGATTATTCTGATCAAATGAGGGATAAATAATAAGTGTTGGGGCACTGTGGGTGTGTGGCAGGGGGGAAAGAGGGTGCAAACTCACGGGCCACCACAGCACCCACCATGGCTCCTCCTCTGTCCTTTAGTGGCTGCTCAGCACAGCATGGGCACCCAGAAAGGACCCAGACAAATTAGCTTCTGTGCTCTCTCTCCTCCTATATGGGTGGGGTTTTATGAATCATAGTAATCACCACCAGAATAATCCTAGTAATATTAAGACTAATGGTATGTATTAAGCAGATGTACCACGTGCCAGGCACTGTTCAAGACACTGGGATGGATCCACACCAATCCGTTTGGACACAGTCCCCCTCCCACATGGGATGTTAATCCTCATTTGACAGATGAGGGAATTGGAGGGCCAGAGAAGAGAAGTGACTTGGCCCAGATCACACAGAGGTCAAGTGGTGGAGCTGGGATTAGAAGCCATAATAACGATGGGGTTTGTGAAGCGCTCATGATGGGCAGTGCCTGTACTGTCCTCAGTGCGGGAGTACATCCATGCCAAAAGGTTTGCTCCACATCGGTCATGTGCATGGACCCGCACTCCCCGTCTCAGTCCCCATTTCCCCAATGAGGTCACTGAGGCAGAGAGATGTAAACCGACCGTCTCCATGTCACACAGCAGACAAGCGGACCTATCGGACTCCAAGGCCCACGCTGTAGCCCACTACGGCATCCTCTCATTTCCGTCAGCCCGCTCCCCTCCGGGCCTCCAGAAAAGGCTCTGTCACACGGGAATCAGGCTCCGGACCGGTGGTCGGATTAGGGTTCGGGTTAGGGCTCGGTTTAGGATTAGGTTTAGGGTCAAGTGTAAGGTTAGAATGAGGGCTAGTTCAGGGTTAGGGCTAGTGCTAGGGCTAGGTTTAGGACTAGGGCTGTGGTTAGAGTTCAGTTTGGGGCTAGGGTGACTTGGGACTCGTGGGAGGATGAGGGTCAGGGTCAGGTCTGATGCCGGTGAGCTTCCGGGTTAGGGCACATCAGGGTGGGGTTAGGGGCAGGGAATCCTTCTGGGGCAGCTTTTGGGTCCATTTTGGGTCCGGCTTAGGGTGCGGTTGGGAGTTTGGGTTTCATTTCGATTTCCGAGATGCCGAGGGTGAACGGTTCGGGCTCAGGTTCACGTGAAGTCACCCGTAAGGATGAGGGTTTTTGTTTGGTACAGGTTGGGAGGTATGTCAGCGGGATGGGTTTGGCTTTCGGGTCAGTTCCCGGTGGAGGTCACGGGTGTTAGGATTCACTCATTCGTTGGTTCACTCGTATGGATCGAACACTTACCGTACTAAGCGTTTGGGTGTCGTACTAAATGCTGTACTAAGGATTTGGGAGAGTACGATCTGATGGCAGACAAAGACCCTGCCTACAACGAGGTCACAGTCTAGCGAGGGAGATCAACATCCGTATTAAAAGGAGTAAATAAATAGAGAAATACAAAAAGGACCCATAGGTACAGATCCATCCCTATGTGCAGTGGGGAAGGGAAGGATGATGAATGAAGGAGCAAATACGAGCGGCACAGGAGGGAGAAGTAGAAGAGGAGAGGAGGGCTCAGTCAGGGCAGGCTTCCTGGAGGAGATGTCCCATCACTAAGGTATCGAAGCCGGGGAGATGAATGATCTGTCTGATAGGAGGGGCGAGGGTGTTGCAGGACGGAGGCAGGATGTGGGCAAGAGGGTGGCAGTGAGATAAGTGAGGTCGAGGAAGAGCGAGGTCTTTTGCACCAGAGGAACACAGTGTGGGGGCTGCCTCCTAGGAGAGCAGCGAGGTGAGATAGGAGAGGACAAGGTGGTGAAAGGCTTTAAAGCCAGTGGTGAGGAGTTTCTGCTTGATGCAGAGGTGGGTGGGTAATCCCCGGAGTTTCTCGAGGAGGGGGGAATCCTAGTCAGACCTCTTTTGTAGGAGAATGATTCGGGCGGCAGAATCATTTCCGAAGCAGAATCGGTATGGACCGGAATGGAAAGACATAGGAGGCAGGGAGGTCGGTAAGGAGGCTGAAACAGTAATCCACGTGGGATAGGATCAGTGCTGGCATTCCCGCTGCAGCATTTTGGATGGAGAGGAAGGGGTGGATTTCGGCGCTGTCGTCGAGGTCGAACTGACAGGATTTCGCAGTAGCTGAAATACGCGGGTGCAACGAGAGAGAGGCGGCAAGGATCCTAGCGAGGTTTCAGGTTTATGAGACAGGCAGGATGGCGGTCCTGTCCGCAGTGATGGGAACGTGGGCAGGAGGTCAGGGTTTGGGTGGGAAGAGAAGAAGTTCAGATTGAGCCATATGAAGTTGGAGGTGAAAGGTGGACATCCGAGTGGTCACGTCCTGAAGGCAGGAGGAATAGTAGGATGTTTTCAAGGAATGGGGAGGATGGCACTGGGTGACGGATGGGTTAGGGCGAGGTCACTGTTGAGTGTCAGGGTTGGGTTTGGAGGGGGGCGTGGTTCCACTTTTGCGGCTTGGCGGGGCGGGGGACTCAGAGAGGGTTTGCATCTGTGATCTCTTTGGGTCTTCTCCTTTGCTCCTCATCTGTCCCTTGCACGCCTCCTCAGATGCCATCGTCAGGAGGGTTCGATTCCACCCCAGGCCACGGTGGCCCTCTCCAGCCCCTATTCCCGGATCATCCCGATCAGAGTCATTTCACAGAAGTGTGCCTGTCCCTATACTGAGCGTTCACACAGACGTGTCAGCTCCTCGAGCCAGATGCCATCTCTCTGTACCCTCACTCTCATTAATTTGGGGGGTGGGGTGGGGTGGGGAGGGGAGGCTGAGGCAAAGAGACGTGCAGTGAGACGCCTAAAATTCCACAGCGAATTTTGGGTGCGATCGGGATGAGAGTCTTTACCCTTCGGGCTCAGACGTTGCCGGGGAGATGGAGGAGATAGAGACCGGACGGGAATTCGGTTTCTTCCCTGTTGGGGGTGCGGAGGGTGGCGGGGAGACGTTTTGGAGGCTGAGGATGCGGCTGGAGCGGAGGGGGGAGGCTACCCCTGGGTCGAGGGGCTCGAGACCCTCCTTCCAGCAGGGCGTCCCGTTCCCTTTCGCTTCCGTCTTGTCCGGGGTCGTGCTCCGGTCCCGATTCCTCTTGTCCACCGGTGGTCCGGGGGGACATCCCCATCCCCCGGAGGGAAATCTCCGACCAGCCTAAGAGAGAAAGGGCATCGCCGCCTGGTCCCCCGCCTTGTCCTAACCTCCGGGCTCCGTCCATCGACGGGCCGGGATTCCCAGGGGCCCGGAGCCCCCCCCTCCCTCGTCTTTTCCCGGACACGCAGATCCCCGGGGATCTTTCCTTCCCCCGCTTCATCCCGGGTAGGCGATTTTTCCAGGTGTTGGGAATGAAGGGTGGGCGCGGGTGCTGGACTCCGCCCCTTCCCCTGGCTAGATAAAGGCCGTGGGGAGGACCTGCCTCTCATCGGTCTTTGGGGTCTCCTGGCCGGACCGGCCGGACTTCGGTCTGCCCGGCGGGAGGCTGCGGTTTGTCGGGGAGCTGAAGGACGGACGCTGCCGGCGGCAGGTGGACACTGGCACGGAGCCGTTGGTTTGTGCGAGCGCTGAAGACGGGGGAGGGGAGGAACTTTTGCCCCGTTCGCGGGGTGACTACGGCGGGAGTGAGCGGCCTGGGCGGGGAGGGGCGTCCCCGTTTCGGCCCACGCTCTTTTTGGTCTTTTCCGGGAATAGCCCGGGGCGGAGGGGCGATTTGTCTCTCTGACAGGAGGCTTTGCAGGGCGGCGATCTGCTCCGTGTTAGTGCGGAGGTGTCGATTCTGCCTTCTGTTCTCTGTCGCATCGTCCCGGAGCTGGAGAGCTTCAGCCGTCGCCTGCACTCACTCTGCGTTGGAGTTCTTGCTTCCCGCGGGCGATCTCCGCAGCTGCCTGCAATTCCGGCTCCCTAATCAGGATCTGGTGCTCCTCGGAAAGGGGAGCTTTTTGTTTTCTTTTCTGTCTGGGTCTCGCCCTGGGAGTCGTGGGATGAGCTTTCGGGGGCAGGATCTTGACGTGCAGCCTCCCCCCGGGAGGGAGGAGGTGGGTTTTGGACAAGGGGCCCGGGCCTCTCTGGGTGGGGCCGTGGCTGTATCTGCGGGCCCGTGGGGTGGAGAGGTTCTGGGTTCCCGAATTTCTCTTTTAAAAGGATGTCACCTCCGTGGGCCTAAAGCCCGGCGTGCGGGGTGACCCTGGACACTTTGGGGTCCCCGAGCAGGGATCTCCTTCTTCTGGCCCGTGCTGGTTTCTGGGAGTCGAGTTCGAGGAATGAAGCTGGAAGACCCCTCCCGTCTCCCACTAATTCTATTCCTCTTTGAAAAGGAGCGTTATGAGATGGTGTGTCTTCAGACCATCATGAGATGAAAATATCATCGGGATCATCAGCAGAGTAATTTAATAAATAAGCCCTCAGTATATGCCTGGAGCAGTAATCTTCCACGGGTCGGAGACGATCCCATCGGTTTGCGCACACTCATCGTACCATCTAGGGCTCATAGTGTTCTACCTCATTTCCCCGCTGAGGACCCTGAGGCCGAGGGAAGTGAAGCGCCCGTCCCCAGGACGTACGGTAGAGGAGTGGTGGAGCCGTGATGAAGCCCCTCGAAGTTCTGAGTCTTCGCTCTGTGCTTCATCCTCTCCATCTTCAGACTTCCCAGCGTGTTGTCATTTCTCAGTTGTGCGGCTGTTTGGATGCACCCCGGGCAGAACTGTTAACTGAATCTGATCTATTTGGAGTGGAAACTTTTTTTTTTTTTAAATATTATTTTTAAAAATATATGTATTTGGTATGTGTAGTACAGGTCCCTCAAGCAGTAACACAATTGGAATAGCTGGTTGCCTAAGATAATGTTGATATTTGTTAAGTGCTTACTATGTGCCGAGCACTGTTCTAAGAGTAGGGCGGGGGTGAGGGCTAGGGGTTCAGGGTGAGTTGGGTTGAGGGGGAGGGCATGGAAGAGGAGGAGGCCACTGTGGACTCAGAAGCAGGTTCTGGGTTAGGTGGCTGGGGCTTGGTGGAGGGAACTGGTTATGTCGGGCTTGACTGTGGGTCTGAGGGGACCCGGGGCCCTTAATTCTGCAGATGGGTCTCAACTCTGGGTGCTCACAGGCACGTCTTCGGAGTCCCCCTGTACCTCCTCGTTTGCCTTCGAAGGGACTCTGCTGAATACCACGGATGCTTGCAGTTGATGAGTAAGGAGAGGGGCAGGTAAGGTCATTACGTTCTTCTCAGATAATACGTTGTGGGCAATCTTAGCATGAGACGGACGTGATCGGTGAGAGCCTGAATGAGGTACATGACGTCAGTGGGGTTGAGAGTTTACCATTGAGTTGGGAGAGCTGAAAATGCAGGTAGGACAATAGGAGCTGAGTGACCCAACTCCCCAACTACTGGGAATTTGGGGCATCGGGCAGAGCAGCTATGCCCTCCTGATATTGGAGATGGATTTTTCAGCAGAAAGAGGGATGCAGTGAAAGTGTAAGGTTGAATCTGCTGAACAGTCCTTTCCTGGCCCTTGCTTGAACCTTCTGTTGCTTGCAAATAATGGAGTTTTCCCCATCCATAAGGGGTTGTTCCCAGGTGAGTTGGAGGACGCTGTGAACTGTCAATCTGTGTGTGTTTCAGGAAACCATCTTAATTTGGAGTCCTGTAGCATCCTACCAGTTTTGGAAGTAAGGACCCAAGAAGTTCAGTCCAGTCCTGAGTCTTGCAGGGTGTCTCCAACGCCTGTTCAATTAGCAGTCGCTTCGGACATCTCTTGTTTTCATTCCAGAGCTTCCTTGGCCTGGCCTTGTCTTGGTGGGTCAAATGGAGAAGCCAGAGTGTCTGTGCATATCCTCTGATATATTTGGAAGGTGAGGTTGATGGATATTGGGGTGGGGGAGGCACGTCTCTTAGTCATACTCTGTAGGGCTGGCCTGTTTTTTCCCTAATTTTAAAAATTTATTCTCTTTTAGGTCTCAAGAATGCTATGTCTTCTTCTCCACTCCTCCTGTAGTGCCAAAGAGCCCTCTTGGGAGGCATATGGATTCTAGTGTCATCTCACGGTAGGTGAGAAGGAATGATAGTTTGCTTTGGTCCTTAGAAACACAGACTCCACTATATCATGGACTGCTCAAAAATTTCAGAACCTCCTTACACCCCTAATGCCCATTTCTTCTTATTTGCCATGAATCTAACTGTAAGTAGGGCATCTAGTGACATGCACTTAGAACCAATATTGAGTACATTCTAGGACTATTCCTCCCCCCCCGCCCCCCCCAAATAGTCTGGACTCCTAAGGTACTGCATTGGTTTGTTCTCCAAAGAAATCCATATCCCTGACTGTGACACGGAGAAGAGAAGGCATAGTGTCTCCACAGCCATGAGGATCGCGACTGGGCAGCTGGTGTGAAAACTGGATCCAGAGGGAAGGTTTTACATTGTAAACTTTATATTTTTTTTTTTGTGTGTGTACATGTGTGACAGAGAATGGACGTGGTTAGGGGGAGTTAGATTGGACAAGACGGCATTAGGACAGAGTCGGCTACTGTGAAAAAGCGATTCCTGGGAAAGAGGTCCAGGGCTCTGTGCAGGGCAGTGATTCTGTTTGTTTGGACTGTGGGTGTGAGGAGACCCAGGGCCCTTAATTCTATAGTTGGGTCTCAGCTCTGCGTGCTCCCAGTCCTGTGGGCAGAATCGGTCTGTACAGACACCGTCTCCTTCGAAGGGACTCTTCTGGGTTGGACAGTTGCTTCCATGAAAGAACAGGGCAGTGTTTCGGTGAGGAGAGAGGCAGGGAGGTTCCTGGTGTCCTGGATCCCTTATGAGGAAGAAGACACGTGGGGCCTCGAATGGGAGGTGGAGGTCAGTGCCGAAGGACAGAACGAGTTGTTGGGAGTCGGTGCCGTGAAGCGTCAAGTATAGAGTGAGGAAAAGGAACCCATGAGGAACGGCAGTGGAGTTGGATTGCCTTACCTCAAGAAAGGTGGTGTGCCTCAGGGAAAGCCACCCTATGCACTTGAAACTTGGGGTAGGGATTCCTCTGGGGAAAGAGAGGTCAAGTCAAGCAGAAGCATGGAGTGGAGTGAACTGTGCTCTTTTGGGAATTGCCTTGGCCATCTGTTGGTCCCCAAGAATGGATCTTTCCCTATCAGGGGTGTGGGAGACATTGTAAACAGACAGAGCCTGTGAGGGAGAGTGGAGGGTGGGTGTGTGTGTGTCTGTGTCAACACTTCAGATTTATTTGAATTATCTGAAGGACAAAAAGAGATCCATCAGGGCTTAGAACAGTGCTTGGGACGTAGTAAGCGTTTAACCAATACCATCATTATTACTACTCTCTGGATTCCTTTATTGGCCTACGGGATTTTTCAAGTAAGCTTCCTAGAAATCAGGTACAGTGAAGATTAATGCAGATTTCCCCCCACCCCTGTGAATCTGGTATTTGTCTTTGAGAGCGCTTGTCCTTTTGCTTCCAGGCTTATTTTGGCATGGGTGTGTGGTGCTCTGTGGCTGGGGAGCTAAGTGAGGAATCTCGGGTGTCGGGTTAAAATTTGTGTGTTTTCGACAAGAGGTTGTTTTGGTGCAGGTGGAGACCTGTGTTGAGAGAAACTGAACGGCTTGCCTTTTTTTCCCATTTGTTTTTCATCCCCCCCCAGGCCACCATCCTCTCCACTCCTCCTCATCTCCAATCGCAGGCCACAGCATGGGGGAATCCAGAAATGAGGAAAACTTCAAAAACGTGTCACGGCAGGTGAGAAGGAAGGAGAGTCATCTCTGGTACTTAAACACAAGGATTCCATTCGGTCATGGAATCCTAGGCTTCTGGGCTTCATCGTCTCTCCCAAGTTTTCCCAAGAGCCTCCTTCAGTTAGGAATACTTTCTCCTGACGTATCGCGGGGACAAATGAGCGTGCGTCACACACTCATTTGCAGTGAGTGCGTCTTGAGTTCATCCTAGGACTACTGTTGCCTCCTCTGCAGATCCTGGAAGGTCCTGCATTGGCTCTGTCCCCGGATTAGTCAGGATGTATTGAGAAAGATCACCTCTTCCTCGGGAACAGAAATTCTGTTTTTTCATTCTCTCCAAATAAAACCCGGAGGATCACGTTGAGGCGTGCCGTGGATCCGGAACAAACACGACCTTCTGCCGAGTGGTCTGTGCGGTTTCTCCGATCGGCTTAGCTAGGAGGCAAGGCCTTCCCCAGTCTATCCGGGATCCATCCTAAAACCTTAGCTGTCATTCGGGTCATCCTCTTTGACTCCCCCCATCATTTTTGCCAACAGGGGGAAGAACCGGAAACGATCGACTCAGCTTGGACCCATCTTGTGCCAACGTTGATGAAATACAAAGGCCACTTGGAGGCTCCCTGGCCCCGAGGATCATCTGCATGTGAAGGGGAGAACAACAGAATCCAAGGGAAGGTGTTGGCCTTTGTGAATTTTGTGTGTGTGTGTGAGAGAGAGAGAGAACATTTGGATGCGGTGAGGTAGAGTTGGGTTTGGGGAGAGAATGAGGAGGCCACTGTCGAGTCAGAAAGTTGTTCTGGATCTGGGGGCTGGGGCTCTGTGCAGGGAACTGGTTCTGTTTGGCTTGCCTGTGGGTCTGAGGAGACTCAGGGCCCTTAATTCTATAGATGGGTCTCAGCTCTGGGTGCTCACAGTCCTGTCTCCAGGGTCACTCTGTCCATCCTCAGTCTCTTTTGAAGGGACTTTGTTCTGGGTCTGACAGTCGCTTCCAGGGAAGAGACCAGGGAAGTGTTTTGGTGAGGAGCAAGATAGGCAGGTTCCTGGTTTCCTTTGGCATCATTTTAGGGGAAAAAAAAAAAGCCTTGGGGATTTTAGCATGAGATGGATGTCAGTGGGGAGGGATGGAATGAGTTGCAGGGAATGAGTTTTTTTATGGAGAGTATAGAGTCAGGTTTGGAGTATTGCACCCTGAGGTCTAGTACTCGAATCGGAGTGCCCTCTATCCCAAAATGTGGGAACTCCTTGGCCTCGGGGGCAAACGGCCTTCCACCCTACAAACTTGTGATAGAGATTTCTCTGGGGAGACACGGGTGAAATGAAGGAATAGGGTTGAGTCTAGTGTTCATTCTTTTTCTGGGTATTGCTTTGACCCTCAGTAGCTCCCAAAGGTTGGATCTTGGCTAATCTGGCAAGGGTTGTTTCCATGGGAGTAGGAGGACACGGACCACAGTGAAATGGAAAGAAACAGAGGGAGAAAAAGAGAATGAGAGAGCGTGTTTGTGCGTGTCTGCGCGTTCAACATCCCACATCGATTTGGAATCCTGTCGTGGCCTACTAGAATTTTAAGTGGGTTGATGAGAAAAGAGGTGTGGGAATGAGTGTTGCAGGTTCCCCCCCACCCACCCCTGTTTGGCCAGCATTTGCCATGGACAGGTCTTGTAGTTTGGGATGCAGGCCTTCTTGGGACTGGCTGTGAGGGGATCCAGTGGCTGGGGAGGGAAGAATAGAGAAGCTAGGGTGTCTTGGGTTGTTCTTGTGTGTGTTTTTTTGCAACAAGTAGTAGATTTGGGGGTGGTTGAAAAACGGAATGGTTTGAAAAAAAAATCTTTTCCTTTCCACTTTTTGTTTCAGCTAGCCCAGAGTACCATCAGCTCTCCCCCACGATGGTCATGTCACAGAGCACTGTTGGGCAGAATCTGGAGCCTCAGATCATTTCAAAAATCTCATGACGGGTGAGGAGGAATAACAGTTTGGTCAGGTCATCGGAAACCATGATTCCTTGAACTGATTGATTGTCCTGCACTATGCTTTCAAAATGTTGACAACTGGTTTGAACTGCTAGTGCCCTTTCCTCTTTGATCATGAAGATCACTGCCCGTGCCGAATCCAGTCATTTGCCTTTTACTGAGTCCTGAAGAAACCCTCCACATATCTGGTCCCTGGAAGGTCCTGTACTTGATCTGCTTGCTGATAGCCCTTCATTGCTCCTGAAATATCAGCCCCTCCCCTGGGATGGACAAAAGAATAAATTTTTTAAGAATATTTTTATGAAATTTTTTTTGTTTCCATTTTCCAGAGAAAGACGAGAGAGAGGTATGATGTGGCCCGAGGTGGATCGGAAACTAACACGGGACTCCCCAAAGCAGTTTGTGTAGTTGGATCGATTTGGCCGAACTAGGAGGTGGGGCTCTACCTGGTCTATCGGGAGGTCCCCTCACACGACTCGGGTGACATTCAGTTCACTGTTTTTAGGATCTGCCATCTTTGGTCCAAGCAAGGGGGAAGATTGTGGAAAAAATTGCCGAGGTCCGGGCTCATCTCTGACCCAGCATGACGAAGCCTACAGACCTCCTAAGGTCTCCACGGTGATGAGGATGGTGACTGTGCAGCACCTGGATCGTAGTTCAGTTTTTGGTTTTGTGGAAAACTAGAGTGTGTGTGTGTGTCTGTTTGAGGGACCAGACAGGGTTGGGTTGGGCAGGAGGGCATTGAGTCCATGTTACTGTGGATAGAGAAGCTGCTTCTGGGAAAGGAGTTCAGGGTTCTGCGCAGGGCAGTGGTTCTGTTTGGCTGGACAGTGGGTGTGAGGAGACTCAGGGCCCTTAATTCTATAGATGGGTCTCAGCTCTGGATGCTCACAGTCCTGTCTTCAGAATCGGTCTGTACAGACCCCGTCTCCTTCGAAGGAACTTTTGGGTTGGACAGTTACCTCTGTGGAAGAGAACAGGGCAGTCTTTGGGGAGGAGAGAGGCAGGGAGGTTTCTGGTGTCCTGGATCCTTTTATGGAGAATAAGACACGTGGAGCCTCGAATGGGAGGCGGATGTCAGTGCCGAAGGACGGAATGAGTTGTTGGGAGTCGGTTCCCTGGAGCATCAAGTATAGAGTGAGGAAAATGAACCCCTGAGGAACAGCAGTGGAGTTGGAGTGTTTTACCTCCAGAAAGGTGGTGTGACGTTGTCCTCAAGGAAAGCAAGCTTTCACACCCGATACTTGAGGTTAGGGATTCGTCTGGGGAAAGAGGGGTTAAGTTAAGCAGTAGCTTGGAGTGGGCAATGTTCTCTTGGGAATTACCTTGACCCTCTGTTGGTTCCCAATAATGGATTTTTCCTGATCTATTAACTGTATTGGAGGGCACTGGAAACAGAGTATGAGAGTGGAGGGGGTGTGTCTGTCTGTCTGTCTCACCATTCCAAATAGATCTGGATTCCTTTATTGGCCTACCTGCTTGTTTTAGGAAGCTTCCTAGGAATCAGGTATGGTAATAGTAGTGCAGACTTTTCCCCACTCCAGTTAATCTAGTATTTGCCTTGGGTGTGTGGTGTTTCATGTCAGGGGAAGCTAAGTGAGGAAGCTAGGGTGAGTTGTGGGTTAAAATCTGTGTGTTTTCAGCAGGAGTTTGATTTGGTGCTGGTGGAGACTTCTCTCCTTTAGAGAAACTGAATAGCTGGCCTTTTTTCCCATTTGTTTTGCAGCCCCCACCCCCGTCCAGACCACCATCCTCTCCACTCCACATCTCGTATCTCCGGCCATCAGAGGGGGATCCAGAAGCGAGGAAAACTGCCAAGAATCTCATGGCAGGTGAGCAGGAAGGTTAGTTATCTCTTGTACTTAGAAACAAGGATTCCACTGAGTCACAGAATCCTCAGCCTCTGGGCTTCATTGTCTGTCTTTCCAAAGATTTTTCACCAGCCTTCTTCAGTTAGGAATCCTTTCTTCTCACACCCTCTTTTGCAGTTAGACCCCTGAATGAACTGTCATATCCACAGTAGATTCTGCCAGGTCCTCCATTCGCTCTGTTCCCAGATGAGTCCGGGCTTATCGAGGGAGATCAACTTTTTTCTTCGGGAATAGAATTCAGTTTTTTCCTCCTCTCCAAAGAAAGACAAGAGAGCCACGTTGAGGAGTGCGGTGCGTCTGGGATAAACACTACCCATCTGCCAAGTACTCTGTGTAGTTTCTTTGATCGGCCTACCTAGGAGGCGAGGCCTTTCCTGTCCTAGCCGGGGACCATCTTAAAACCTTAGCTGTCACTCGGGTCGTCCTTTTTGACCCACCCTCATCATCGCCAACAGGGGGAAGAACCCGAAGCGATCGACTCGGTGTGGGCCCATCTCTTGCCCACGTTGACAATGTACACAGACCACTTGGAGGCTCCCTGGCTCCGAGGATCCTGATCGTGCGATGGGAAGAAAAACAGAATCGAAGGGAAGGTGTTGCATTTTGTGAATTTCTGTGTGTGTGAGAGAGAGTTGAGTTCCGGGAGAGAGCGTGGAGGCCGAGGAGACCACTGCCGAGTCAGAAGGTCGTCCTGGATCTGGGGGCCGGGGCTCTGGGCAGAGAACTGGTTCTGTTGGGCTTGACTGTGGGTCTGAGGAGACCCTGGGCCCTTAATTCTATAGAAAGGTCTCAACTCTGGGTGCTCACAGTCCTGTCTCCAGGGTCACTCTGTCCATCCTCGGTCTCCTTTGAAGGGACTTTTTTCTGGGTCTGACAGTCGCTTCCAGGGAAGAGATTAGGGAAGTGTTTGGTGAGGAGCAGGACAGGCAGGTTTCTGGTTACCTTTGTGATCTTTCAGACAAGGAATTCTGGAGGCTTGAGTGTGAGATGTGGATGTCAGGGGGGAGGGATGGAGTAATTTCCAGGGCATGAGTTTCATGGAGATTCTAGTGTCTAGTATGGAGCCTCGTGCACGGAGGCCTAGTACATGACGACTAAGACTTCCCGAACGATGGCAATGTGGGTACCTTGGCCTGGGGGAAACCTGCCGTACCCCCCAGAAAGTAGCGATAGGGATTTCTCTGGGGAGAGAGGGGTCCAGGGAAGAAGTAGGGTCGAGTGTAGTGTCCAGTCTTTTCCTGGGCATTGCCTTGACCATGAGTTGGTCCCCAAGACTGGATGTCTGCTTTTCCATCAGGGGTCGTTTGCAGGGGAGTGGGAGGACACAGTCCACAGTTGAAACGGAAAGAGAGGGAGAGAGAAGGAGAATCAGGGAGTGTGTGTGTGTGTGTGTGTGTGTGTGTGTGAAGCCCCCACATGGATCTGGATTCCTGTAGTGGTGTGCCGAACTGTTCAGTGGGTTGAGTATCAAACAGGGATGGGGAAGAGTGTTGCAGATTTTCCCCCCACTTCTGTTGGGTCAGTATTTGGCCGGGAGAGGTCTTGTTTGGATGCAGGCTTTCTTGGGACTGGGTGTGAGGGGATCCAGTGTCACGGGCAGGGAAGAATAGAGAAGCTTCTCTGGTGTCTTGGGTTTCCTTGCCTGTGTTTGTCACCAGAGGTGGATTTTAGGGGAGGTGGAAGCAGGTGTGCAATAGGAAAGATGGAATGGTTTGTCAATTGGTTTTTTTGTTTCCATTTCCTTTTCAGGTAGCCCAGAGCCCCACTAGCTCTTCTCCACTCCCATGGTCCTGTGAAGAATATACTGTTGGCTTGGAATTTGGAGCCTAGGATCACTTCACTAATGTCATGGAAGGTGAGGAGGAATAACTGTTTGCTTTTCTCATCAGAAACAAGGATTCCTTGAACTTACGGATTCTCCTGTAGATTTGGCCTGATGGTCCGTTCCAAGCGTTCACCACGGCTTTAAACGCCTCGTGCCCCTCCATCTTTGATGATTGTGAAGATCACTGCCTGTGCTGAATACAGTGAATAGCCTTTCAGTGAGTCCTCACCAAACCCTGCAATTTTTTGGTTCCTGGAAGGTCCTGCAGTTGCTGCATTTGCAGATTTTTCAGGAGCAAGGGATGAAAATCACTCTTATGGGATGGACAAATCAATGTTTTTAATTTTGCTGCCTCCTCCTCTCCGGTGGAAGATGAGAGAGGCACGTTGAGGCATGAGGTGGATAGGGAAATCACATGACACAACACAAAGTAGGGTGGGTCGTTTGATTTTTATGGGTCAAAGTAGGAGGTGGGGCCTTAGCTGGTCCAGCGAGAGGTCCCCTTATAAAATTCAGGTGGCATTAAGGGGATTGTTTTTTGTACTTAGTATGTTTTGTAGGAACAGGGGGAAGAAAGTTGAAAAAACAGAGTCGGGCGTGGCTCAACTCCGGTCGACAATGACGCAACTTCCAGATCACCCGGGGCCCGCACGGCGATGAGGGGGGTGACTGTGTGGCCACAAGAGCAACTGGATCCAAGGGAAGGTGTTGGGTTTTCAGAAAAATGTTTGTTTGTGTGCGTGTGTGTGTGTGAGAGAGAGAACATTTTGAGGGGGTAAGGTTGAGTTGGGTTCCGGGAGAGAACGAGGAGGCCACTGTCGAGTCAGAAGGTTGTCTTGGATCTGGGGGCCGGGGCTCTGGGCAGAGAAATGGTTCTGTTTGGCTTGACTGTGGATCTGAGGAGGCCCTGGGCCCTTAATTCTATAGAAAGGTCTCAACTCTGGGTGCTCACAGTCCCGTCTCCAGGGTCACTCTGTCCATCCTCGGTCTCCTTCGAAGGGACTTTGTTCTGGGTCTGACAGTCGTTTCCAGGGAAGAGATTAGGGAAGTGTTTGTTTGTTTGGTGAGGAGCAGGACTGGCAGGTTTCTGGTTTCCTTGGTTATCTTTTGAGACAAGGAACTCTGGAGACCGGAGTGTGAGATAGGGATGTCAGTGGGGAGGGATGGAGTAATTTACAGGGCATGAGTTTCATGGTGATTGTAGTGTCCAGTAGAGAGCAGGGTATATTGAGGCCTAGTACTGGACTAGGACTGTCCTCTCTAAGCAAAGGGGGGTGGGGTATCTTTGGGGCAAGCAGTCATCTACCCCTCCAGCTAGTGATAGGGATTTCTCTAAGAGAAGGGTCACGGGAAGCAGTAGGGTGGAGTCGAGTGTCCAGTCTTCTCCTTGGCATTACATTGAGTATTAGCTGGTCACAAGATTGGATGTCTGCTTTTCCGTCAGGGGTTGTTTGCAGGGGAGTGGGAGGACATGGTCCACAGTTTAAATGGAAAGTGAGAGAGAGAGGGAGATGAGGAGAATCAGGGAGTGTGTGTGTGTGTGAAGCCCCCACATGGTCTGGATTCTTGTAGTGGTGTACCAAATTGTGAAATGGGTTGAGTATCAAACAGGAATGGGGAGGAGAATTGCCGATTTTTTCCCCCCACTCCACTTGGGTCAGTATTTGGTCGGGAGATGTCTTGTTTGGATGCAGGCTTTCTTGACGCTGGGTGTGAGGGGATTCAGTGTAACGGACAGGGAAGAATGGAGAAGCTCTGCTGTCTTGGGTTCCCTTGCCTGGATTGCCACCAGAGGTGGATTTTAGGGGAGGTGGAAGCAGGTGTGCTGCAGGAAAAATGGAATGGTTTTTCAATTTTTTTTTTCCATTTCCTTTTCAGCTAGCCCAGAGCCCCAATAGCTCTTCTCCTCTACTGTGATCCTTTGAAGAATACTGTTGGGTTGGAATCCGGAGCCTAGGATAACTTGAAAATGGCATGGAAGGTGAGGAGGAATAACAGTTTGCTTTAGTCATCAGAAACAAGGATTTTTTTAAACTTTTTGATTGTCATGTTGATTTGGCCCGATGGTCCGTTCCAAGTGTTCACCCTGGATTTAAATGCCTCGTGCCCCTTCATTTTTGATGATCGTGAAGATCACTGCCTGTGATGAATACAGTGATTAGCTTTCGAGTGAGTCTTCAACAAACCTTCCAATTTTCTGGTTCCTGGAAGCTCCTGTAGTTGCTGCATTTGCAGATTTTTCAGGAGCAACGGATGAAAATCAGGCTCTCTTATGGGATGGACAAATCAATTTTTTGTGGGGTTTTTTTTATTGTTTTGTAGTTTTCTCCTCTCCAGTGGAAGAGGAGAGAGGCACGATGAGGCATGAGGTGGATAGGGAACTCCCCCGACGCAACCCAAAGTGGGGGTAGTTGGATTTTTAAGGGTCAAAGTAAGAGACGGGGCCTTAGCTGGTCCATCAGCAGGTCCCCTTATAAAATTCAGGTGACATTAAGGGGATTGTTTTTTGTACTTAATATGTTTTGTAGGAACAGGGGGAAGAAAGTTGAAAAAACAGTCGGGCGTGGCTCAACTCCGGTCGACAATGACGCAACTTCCAGATCACCCGGGGCCCGCACGGCGATGAGGGGGGTGACTGTGTGGCCACAAGAGCAACTGGATCCAAGGGAAGGTGTTGGGTTTTCAGAAAAATGTGTGTTGTGTGTGTGTGTATGTGTGAGAGAGAGACAGCATTTTGAGGGGGTAAGGTTGATTTGGGTTCTGGGAGAGTACGAGGAGGCCACTGTCGAGTCAGAAGCTCGTCCTGGATCTGGGGGCTGGGGCTCTGGGCAGAGAACTGGTTCTGTGTGGCTTGACTGTGGGTCTGAGGAGGCCCTGGGCCCTTAATTCTATAGAAGGGTCTCAACTCTGGGTGCTCCCAGTCCTGACTCCAGGGTCACTCTGTCCATCCTCGGTCTCCTTTGAAGGGACTTTGTCGTGGGTCTGATAGTCGCTTCCAGGGAAGAGATTAGGGAAGTGTTTTGTTTAGTGAGGAGCAGGACAGGCAGGTTTCTGGTTTCCTTGGTTATCCTTTGAGACAAGGAAGTCTGGAGACCGGAGTGTGAGATATGGATGTCAGTGGGGAGGGATGGAGTAATTTACAGGGCATGAGTTTCATGGTGATTGTAGTGTCCAGTAGAGAGCAGTGTACATTGAGGCCTAGTATTGGACTAGGACTGTCCTCGCTAAGGAAATGGGGAAGGTATCTTTGGGGCAAGCAGTCATCTACCCCTCCAGCTAGTGATAGGGATTTCTCTAAGAAGGGTCACGGGAAGGAGTAGGGTGGAGTCGAGTGTCCAGTGTTCTCCTGGGCATTACATTGAGTATTAGCTGGTCACAAGATTGGATGTCTGCTTTTCCATCAGGGGTTGTTTGCAGGGGAGTGGGGGACACGGTCCACAGTTTAAATGGAAAGTGAGAGAGAGAGGGAGATGAGGAGAATCAGGGAGTGAGTGTGTGTGTGTGTGAAGCCCCCACATTGATCTGGATTCCTGTAGAGGTGTACCAAATTGTTCAGGGGGTTGATTATCAAATGGATGGAGAGGAGTATTGCCGATTTTCCCCCCACTCCACTTGGGTCAGTATTTGGTCGGGAGAGGTCTTGCTTGGATGCAGGCTTTCTTGGGATTGGGTGTGAGGGGATCCAGTGTCCCAGGAAGGGAAGAATGGAGAAGCTCTGGTGTTTTGGGTTTCTTTGCCTGCATTTGCCACCAGAGGTGGATTTTAGGGGAGGTGGAAGCAGGTGTGCTGTAGGAAAAAAGGAATGGTTTGTCAATTTTTTGTTTTTTTCCATTTCCTTTTCATAGAGTCCAGAGCCCCAATAGCTCTGTTCCACTCCTATGATCCTATGAAGAATACTCTTGGGTTGGAATCTGGAACCTAGGCTCATTTCACAAATGTCATGGAAGGTGAGGAGAAATATCTGTTTGCTTTTGTCAAGAGAAACAAGGATTCCCTGAACTTATGGATTCTTACGTTGATTTGGCCCGATGGTCCGTTCCAAGGCTTTAAATGCCTCGTGCCCCTTCATTTTCGATGATCGTGAAGATCACTGCCTGTGATGAATACAGTGATTAGCTTTCGAGTGAGTCTTCAACAAGCCTTCCAATTTTCTGGTTCCTGGAAGCTCCTGTATTTGCTGCGTTTGCAGACTTTTCAGCAGCAAGGGATGAAAATCAGTCTCTCTTATGGGTTGGACAAATCTATTTTTTTTTAATTTTGTTGCCTCCTCCTCTGGTGGAAGATGAGAGAGGCACGTTGAGGCATGAGGAGGATAGAGAACTCCCCTGATGCAACACAAAGTAGTGTGGGTAGTTTGATTTTGATGGGTCAAAGTAGGAGGCAGGGCCTTAGCCGGTCCATAGGGAGGTCCCCTTATAAAAATCAGGTGGCACTCAGGAGATTTTTTGGATTGGGCATGTTTTTGTACGAACAGGGGAAGAAAATGGGGAAAAATTGAGTCGGGTGTGGCTAATATCAAGATCAACCGTGACGCAACTTCCCGACCACCCGCGGCCTGCACGGCGATGAGGAGGGTGACTCTGCGGACACAAGAGCAACTGGATCCAAGGGAAGGTGTTGGGTTTTCAGAAAAATGTGTGTTGTATGTGTGGGTGAGAGAGAGAGCATTCTGAGGGGATAAGGTTGAGGTGGGTCCTGGGAGAGAACGAGGAGGCCACTGTCGAGTCAGAAGGTCGTCCTGGATCTGGGGGCCGGGGCTCTGGGCAGAGAACTGGTTCTGTTTGGCTTGACTGTGGGTCTGAGGAGGCCCTGGGCCCTTAATTCTATAGAAAGGTCTCAACTCTGGGTGCTCCCAGTCCCGTCTCCAGGGTCACTCTGTCCATCCTCGGTCTCCTTTGAAGGGACTTTGTTCTGGGTCTGACAGTCGCTTCCAGGGAAGAGACCAGGCAGGTGTTTGGTGAGCAGCAGCACAGGCAGGTTTCTGGTTTCCTTTGTGATCTTTTCAGACAAGGAATTCTGGAGACTTGAGGATGAGATATGGAGGTCAGTGAGGAGGGATGGAGTAATTTCCAAGGCATGAGTTTCATGGAGATTCCAGTGTCTAGTATGGAACACTGTGCACAGAGGCCTAGTGCATGACTAAGATGGCCCCCACTATGGAAATGGGAGTACCTTGGCCTAGGGGAAACCTGCCGTACGCCCCGGAAAGTAGCGATACGGATTTCTCTGGGGAGAGAAGAGTCCAGGGAAGAAGTAGGGTCGAGTGTACTGTCCAGTATTTTTCTGGGCATTGCCTTGAACATGAGCTGGGAGAAGCAGCGTGGCTCAGTGGAAAGAGCACGGGCTTTGGAGTCAGGGCTCATGAGTTCGAATCCCAGCTCTGCCACTTGTCGGCCGTGTGACTGTGGGCAAGTCACTTAACCTCTCTGTGCCTCAGTTCCCTCATCTGTAAAATGGGGATTAAGACTGTGAGCCCCACGTAGGACAACCTGATTCCCCTATGTCTACCCCCGCGCTTAGAACAGTGCTCGGCACATAGTAAGCGCTTAACAAATACCAACATTATTATTATTATTATTAAAGATTGGATGTCAGCTTTTCTGTCAGGGGTTGTTTGCAGGGAGGTGGGAGGACACGGTCCACAATTGAAATGGAAAGAGAGAGAGAGAGAAGGAGAATCCAGGAGTGTGTGTGTGTGTGTGTGTGTGCCTGTCCCTCTGTCTCACTACTTCAGATAGATCTGGATTCCTTTAATGGCCTACCTGATTTTTCAAGTAAGATTCCTAGAAATGCCGGGTAGTGCCGATTGTCCCCTTTGATCCAATCTTTGCCTTGGAGAACTCTTGTCCTTTGCATCGAGGCTTTTCTTTGGCATGGGTTTGTGGTGCTCTGTGGCGGGGGGAACTAAGTGAGGAAGTTAGGGTGTCTGTGGGTTCAAATCTGTTTATTTTTAAGAAAAGGTTAATGTGGTGCTGGGTAGAGACTTGTCTCATTTAGAGAAACTGAACGGCTTGCCTTTTTTTCCTCTTTTGTTGTTCATCGCCCGCCCGCCCCCCCCCCCCCCCCCCCCGCCAAGACCACCGTCGTCTCTGCTCCTCATCTCGTATCGCGGGCCACCGGAGGGGGGATCCTGAAATGAGGAAAACTTCAAGGAATGTCATGGCAGGTGAGAAGGAATGTCAGTTTTCTCTTGCACTTTGAAACCAGGCTTCTGGGCTTCATTGTCTTTTTCCAAACGTTTTTCACCAGCTTAATTCATTTAGGAAACGTTTTTCTTGATGTGGCGCGGAGACGACGGATTGTCCGTAACCCCCTCCATTTGCAATTAGTGAGTCTAGAATTCCCCCTAGGATGACTGTTGTATTCTCCGTACATTGTGGAAGGTCCCACATGTGCTGCATTCCCAGAACTGTAAGGGTGTACTGAGAGAGTTCACATCCTTGAGAATAGAATTCTGTGTTTTCCTCCTCTCCAAGGAAAGACCAGAGAGCCACATAGAGGTGTGATGTTGGTCGGGAACAAAGACACCCTTTCTGCCAGTCCTCTGTGCAGTTTGTTTTATTGGCCTATCTAGGAGGCGAGGCATTCCCCTGTATATCTGGGGACCAGCCTGTAACCTTAGCTGTCATGCGGGCTATGCTGTTTCGATCCACTACCTTTTTTTTCTTTTGTTTTGTTTTTTTGCCAACAGGGGGGAAAAAACGTAAAACATTCGGTTTGGAGTGGGCCCATCTTGTGCCAACTTTGACGATGTACAGAAACCAATTGGAGGCTCCCTGGCTGCGAGGATCATCTACATGTGATGGGGAGAAAAACAGAATCCAAGGGAAGGGAACGTGTTGGACTGTGTGTGTGTGTGTGTGTGTGTGTGTGTGAGTCTGAGAGAGAGAAAGAAATAGACAACATTTGAGGGGTGAGGTTGAGTCGGGTTCCGGGAGAGAGCGTGGAGGGTGAGGAGGCCACTGTCGACTCAGAACGTTGTCCTGGATCAGGGGGCCGGGGCTCTGGGCAGAGAACTGGTTCTGTTTGGCTTGACTGTGGGTCTGAGGAGGCCCTGGGCCCTTAATTCTATAGAAAGGTCTCAACTCTGGGTGCTCCCAGTCCTGTCTCCAGGGTCACTCTGTCCATCCTCGGTCTCCTTTGAAGGGACTTTTTTCTGGGTTTGACAGTCGCTTCCAGGGAAGAGACCAGGGAAGTGTTTGGTGAGGATGAAGACAGGCAAGTTTCTAGTTTCCTTGATAATCTTTTCAGACAAGGAATTCTGGAACCTGAATGTGAGATATGGAGGTCAGTGCATCCTCCATATCTCACATTCAGTTCCAGAATTCCTTGTCAGTGGGGAGGGATTGAGTAATTTACAGGGCATGAGTTTCATGGAGATTCTAGTGTCCAGTATAGAGCAGTGCACATTAAGGCCTAGAACTGGACTAGGACTGTCCTCTCTAAGGAAAAGGGGGGAGGGTATCTTTGGCCTTGGGGCAAGCAGCCATCGACCCCTCAAACTAGCGATTGGGATTTCTCTGGAGAGAGAGGTGACACGTGAAGGAGTAGGGTGGAGTCGAGTGTCCAGTCTTCTCCTGGGCATTGCCTTGAGCATGAGCTGGTCCCAAAGATTGGATGTTTGCTTTTCTGTCAAGGGCTGTTTGCAGGGCAGTGGGAGGACACGGTCCGCAGTTTAAACGGAAAGAAAGAGAGAGAGATGGAGATGAGGAGAATCAGTGTGGGGGGTGTGTGTGTGTGTGAAGCCCCCACATGGATCTGGATTCCTGTAGTGGTTTCTCCTCACTCTAGGCTTCAAGGCTCTCTATCACCTTGCCCCTTCCTACCTCTCCTCCCTTCTCTCTTTCTACCGCCCACCCCGCACGCTCCGCTCCTCCGCCGCCCACCTCCTCGCCGTCCCTCGGTCTCGCCTATCCCGCCGTCGACCCCTGGGCCACGTCCTCCCGCGGTCCTGGAATGCTCTCCCTCCTCACCTCCGTCACTCTAATTATCTTCCCCTCTTCAAATCCCTACTTAAAGCTCACCTCCTCCAAGAGGCCTTCCCAGTCTGAGCTCCCTTATTCACTCTGCTCCCTCCACCCCCCCCACCTCTCCGCAGCTAAACTCTCTTCTCGCCTCCTATCCCTATCCTCCTCTTCCCTCCCGTCCCACCCCCTCAGCACTGTACTCGTTCGCTCAACCCAGGGTTTCCTTGCCTGGGTTTGCCACCAGAGGTGGATTTTAGGGGAGGTGGAAGCAGGTGTGCAGTAGGAAGAAAGGAATGGTCTGTCAATTTTTATTTTTGTTTCCATTTCCTTTTCAGCTAGCCCTGAACCCCAATTGCTCTTCTCCATTCCCATGGTCCTATGAAGAATACCCTTGGGTTGGAATCTGGAGCCTAGGATCACTTGACAAATGTCATGGAAGGTGAGGAAGAATCACAGTTTGCCTTCGTCATCAGAAACAAGGATCCTTTGAATTTATGGATTATCATGTTGATTTGGCCCGATGGTCCGTTCCAAATGTTCACCAGGGCTCTAAATGCCTCGTGCCCCTCCGTCTTTGATGATCGTGAAGATCACTGCCTGTGATGAACATAGTGATTAGCTTTTGAGTGAGTCTTCAAGAAACCCTCCAATTTTATGGTTCCTGGAAGGTCCTGTAGTTGCTGCATTTGCAGATTTTTCAGGAGCAGTGGATGAAAATCATTCTCTCTTATGGGATGGACAAATCAATATTTTTGTGTTTTTGTTTAATTTTGTTGCTTCCTCCTCTCCCGTGGAAGACGAGAGAGGCACGTTGAGGCATGAGGTGGATAGGGAACTCGCACAACACAACACAAAGTAGTGTGGGTAGTTTGATTTTTATGGGTCAAAGTAGGAGGCGGGGCCTCAGCTGATCCTTCGGGAGGTCCCCTTATAAAATTCAGGTGGCACTCAGGGGATCGTTTCGTTCCAACAGGGGGAAGAAAATGGAAAAAAGTGAGTTGGGCGTGGCTCAACTCACGGTCAACCGTGACGCAACTTCCGGATCACCCGGGACCCGTACGGCGATGAGGAGGATGACTCTGCGGCCACAAGAGCAACTGGGTCCAAGGGAAGGTGTTGGGTTTTCAGAGAAATGTGTGTTTGTGTGAGAGAGAGAGAGAGAGAGAGACAGCATTTTGAGGGGGTAAGGTTGAGGTGGGTCCTGGGAGAGAATGAGGAGGCCACTGTCGAGTCAGAAGGTTGTTCTGGATCTGGGGGCCGGGGCTCTGGGCAGAGAACTGGTTCTGTTTGGCTTGACTTTGGGTCTGAGGAGGCCCTGGGCCCTTAATTCTATAGAAAGGTCTCAACTCTGGGTGCTCACAGTCCTGTCTCCAGGGTCACTCTGTCCATCCTCGGTCTCCTTTGAAGGGACTTTTTCCTGGGTCTGACAGTCGCTTCCAGGGAAGAGACCAGGGAAGTGTTTGAAGAGCAGCACAGGCCGGTTTCTGCTTTCCTTTGTGATCTTTTCAGAAAAGGAATCCTGGGGAATGGAGTGTGAGATATGGAGGTCAGTGGTGAGGGAATAGAGCAATTTTCAGGGCATGAGTTTCATGGAGATCCTAGTGTCTAGTATGGAACACTGCACTGAGGCCTAGTCCTTGCCTGGGACTACCCGAACTATGGAAATGCGGGTACCTTGGCCTGTGGGAAACCGGCCGTATCCCCCAGAAAATAGCAATAGGGATTTCTCTGGAGAGAGAAGCGTCTAGGGAAGAAGTAGAGTCGAGTGTAGTGTCCAGTCCTTTCCTGGGAATTACCTTGAGCATGAGCTGGTCCCCAAGATTGGATGTCTGCTTTTCTGTCAGGAGTTGTTTGCAGGGGAGTGGGAGGACACGGTTCACAGTTGAAATGGAAAGAGAAAGAGAGGGAAACGAGGAGAATCAGAGAGCGTGTGTGTGTTTCTGTCTGTCCATCTGTTTCACCACTCCAGATGAATATGGATTCCTTTAACGGGCTACTCGATTTTTCAAGTAAGATTCCTAGAAATGACAGGTAGTGCTGATTTTTTCTCCTTTCCCTATTGATGCAGTATTTGCCTTGGAGAAGTCTTGTCTTTTGCATCGAGGCTTCCTTTGGCATGGGTTTGTGGTACTCTGTGGTGGGGGGAACTCAGTGAGTCTGTGGGTTCAAATCTGTTTATTTTTAAGAGGAGGTTGATGTGGTGCTGGGTAGAGACCTGTCTCATCTAGAGAAACTGAATGGCTTGCCTTTTTCCCCTTTGTTTTTCATCCCCCCCCGAGGCCACCGTCATATATGCTCCTCATCTGGTATCGCAGGGCCCCGCAGGGGGGAATCCTGAATCGAGGAAAACTTCAAGGAATGTCATGGCAGGTGAGAAGGAATGTCAGTTTTCTCTTGCAGTTTGAAACCAGGCTTCTGGGTTTCATAGTCTTTCCAAACTTTTTCCCACCTTAATTCAGTTAGGAAACATTTTTCTGACGTGGCGTGGAGACGACAGATGTGCGTAACCCCCTCCATTTGCAGTTAGTGAGGCAAGCATTCAATCTAGGGAGACTGTTGTATTCTCTGTATATTCTGGAAGGTCCCGCATGGGCTGCGTTCCCACAACCGTAAGGGTGTATTGAGATTGTGCACCTTCTCGGGAATAGAATTCTGTGTTTTTTTCCTCCTCTCCAAGGAAAGACCAGAGAGCCATGTTGAGGTCTGCCGTTGGTCAAGAAAAAAGACACCCTTCCTGCCAGTCCTCTGTGCAGTTTCTCTTATAGACCTAGTTTGGAGACGAGGCATTCCCCTGTGTGTCCAGGGACCAGCCAGAAACCTTAGCTGTCGCTCGGGCTATACTTCTTTGATCCACCATCTTTTTTTTTTTCTTTTTTTTTTTTTTGTCAGTAGCGGGGGAAAAACCTAAAACGTTTGTTTTGGCCCGGGTCCATCTCGTGCCAACGTGGATAATATACAGAGACCAATTGGAGACTCCCTGGCTGTAAGGATCATCTACATGTGACGGAGAGAAAAGCAGAATCCAAGGGAAGAGAACGTGTTGCTGTTTGTGTGTGTTTGTGAGTGAGAGAGCATTTTGAGGGGGTAGGGTTGAGTTGGGTTCCGGGAGAGAGCGTGGAGGCCGAGGAGGCCACTGTCGAGTCAGAAGGTCTTCCTGGATCTGGGGGCCGGGGCTCTGGGCAGAGAACTGGTTCTGTTTGGCTTGACTGTGGGTCTGAGGAGGCCCTGGGCCCTTAATTCTATAGAAGGGTCTCATCTCTGGGTGCTCACAGTCCTGTCTCCAGGGTCACTCTGTCCATCCTCCGTCTCCTTTGAAGGGACTTTTTTCTGGGTCTGACAGTCGCTTCCAGGGAAGAGACCAGGCAAGTGTTTGGTGAGCAGCAGCACAGGCAGGTTTCTGGTTTCCTTTGTGATCTTTTCAGACAAGGAATTCTGGAGACTCGAGCATGAGATATGGATGTCAGTGGGGAGGGATGGAGTCATTTCCAGGGCACGAGTTTCACGGAGATTCCAGTGTCTCGTATGGAGCCTTGTGCACAGAGGCCTAGTACATGACTAAAACTACCGAACTATGGAAATGTGGGTACCTTGGTCTCGGGGAAACCTGGCGTAAGCCCTAGAAAGTAGGGATAGGGATTTCTCTGGGGAGAGAAGGGTCCCGGGAAGCAGTAGGGGCGAGTGCAGTGTCCAGTCTTTTCCTGGGCATTGCCTTGACCATGAGCTGGTCCCCAAGATTGGATGTCTGTTTTTCTGTCAGGGGTTGTTTGCAGGGGAGTGGGAGTACATGGTCCACAGTTGAAACGGAAAGAATGAGAGGGAGATGAGGAGAATCAGGGTGTGTGTGTGTGTGTGTGTGTGTCTATCTTTCTCACTACTTCAGATAGATCAGGATTCCTTTTATGGCCTACTAGACTTTTCAAGTAAGAGTCCTAGAAATGACGGGTAGTGCCGATTTTTCCCCCTTTCATTGTTGATGCAGTATTTGCCTTGGAGAACTCTTGTCCTCTGCATCGAGGCTTTTTTTGGCATGGGTTTGTGGTGCTCTGTAGTGGGGGGAACTAAGTGAGGAAGCTAGGGTGTCTGGGTTCAAATCTGTGTATTTTTAAGAAGAGGTTGATGTGGTGATGGGTAGAGACCTGTCTCATTTAAAGAAACTGAACGGCTTGCCTTTCTTCCCCTTTTTGTTTTTCATCACCCCCCAGACCACCGTCCTGTCTGCTTCTCATCTCATATCACAGGGCACCGCTGGAGGGAATTGCAAAACCAAGAAAACTTCAAGGAATGTCACGGCAGGTGAGAAGGAATGTTGGTTTTCTCTTGCACTTTGAAACCAGGCTTCTGGGCTTCACTGTCTTTCCAAACTTTTTTCACCAGCTTAATTCAGTTAGGAAACATTTTTCGTCGTGTGGCGCGGAGACGACGGACTGTGCGTAACCCCCTCCATTTGCAGTTAGTGAGTCTAGAATTCATCCTAGGACAACTGTCGTATTCTCCGTAAATTCTGGAAGGTCCCGCATGGGCTCCGTTCCCAGAACCGTAAGGGTGTATTGAGAGAGTTGACCTGGTCGGGAATAGAATTCTATTTTTCCTCCTCTCCAAGCAAAAACAAGAGAGCCACGCTGAGGTGTACCGTTGGTCGGGAACAAAGACACCCTTTCTGCCGGTATTCTGTGCAGTTTCTTTATTGGCCTAACTAGGAGGCGAGACATTCCCCAGTCTACCTGGAGACCATGTGGGTTAGCTGTCATGTGGGTTATGCTTCTTTGATCCACCTTTTTTTTTTTTTTTTTTTCTTTTAGCCATTAAGGGGTAAAAATCGAAAAATGTTTGTTTTGGAGTGGGCTCATCTCGTGCCAACGTCGACGATGTACAGAGACCAGTTGGAAGCTCCCTGGCTGCGATGATGATCTACATGTGACGGGGTGAAAAACAGAATCCTAGGGAAGGGAACGTGTTGGGCTTTGTGTGTGTGTGTGTGTGAGAGAGAGAGAGAGACAGTATTTTGAGCGGGTGAGGTTGAGTTGGGTTCCGGGAGAGAGCGTGGAGGGTGAGGAGGCCACTGTGGAGTCAGAAGGTTGTCCTGGATCTGGGGGCCGGGGCTCTGGGCAGAGAACTGGTTCTGTGTGGCTTGACTGTGGGTCTGAGGAGGCCCTGGGCCCTTAATTCTATAGAAGGGTCTCATCTCTGGGTGCTCACAGTCCCGTCTCCACGGTCACTCTGTCCATCCTCGATCTCCTTTGAAGGGACTTTTTTCTGGGTCTGATAGTCACTTCCAGGGAAGAGACTAGGCAAGTGTTGGGTGAGGAGCAGGACAGGCAGGTTTCTGGTTTCCTTTGTGATCTTTTCAGAAAAGGAATCCTGGTGACTGGAGTGTGGAGGTCAGTGGTGAGGGATGGAGCAAAATTCAGGGCATGGGTTTCATGGAGATTTTAGTGTCTAGTTTGGAACACTGTGCACGGAGGCCTAGTCCTTGACTAGGACTACCCGAACTATAGAAATGGGGGTATCTTGGCCTGGGGGAACCCTGCCGAATCCCTCAGAAAGTAGCGATAGGGATTTCTCTGGGGAGAGAGGGGTCCAGGGAAGAAGTAGGGTCGAGTGTAGTGTCCAGTCTTTTCCGGGGCATTGCCTTGACCGTGAGCTGGTCCCAAAGATTGGATGTCAGCTTTGCTGTCAGGGGTTGTTTGCAGGGGACTGGGAGGACATTGTCCACAGCTGAAATGAAAATAAAGAGAGAGGGGGAGATCAGGGGAATCAGGGTGTGTGTGTCTGTCCGTCTGTCTCACTACTCCAGATAGATTTGGAATATTTATCGGCCTACCTGATTTTTTCAAGTAAGATTCCTAGAAATGACGGGTAGTGCTGATTTTTCCCCTTTGCCTGTTGATGCAGTATTTGCTTTGGAGAACTCTTGTCCTTTGCCTCAAGGCTTAGTTTGGCATGGGTTTGTGGTGCTCTGTGGCAGGGGGAACTCAGTGAGGAAGCTAGGGTGTCTGTGGGTTCAAATCTGTTTATTTTTAAGAGGAGGTTGATGAGGTGCTGGTAGAGACCCGTCTCATTTGGAGAAACTGAATGGCTTGCCTTTTTTTTTCCCTTGGTTTTTCATCCCCCCCCCAGACCACCGTCCTTTCTGCTCCTCATCTGGTATCGCAGAGCACCACAGTGGGGAATCTTGAAACGAGGAAAAGTTCACGGACGGTCATGGCAGGTGAGAAGGAATGTCAGTTTTCTCTTGTAGTTTGAAACCAGGGTTTTTGGCTTCATAGTCTTTCCAAACTTTTTCCCCAGCTTAATTCAGTTAGGAAACATTTTTCTGAGGTAGCGCGGAGATGACGGACTATGCGTAACCCCCTCCATTTGCAGTTAGTGAGTGTAGAATTCATCCTAGGACGACTGTCGTATTCTCTGTATATTCTGGAAGGTCCCGCGTGGGCTGTGTTTTCCAGAACCGTAAGGGTGTATCGAGAGAGTTCACTTGCTCGGCAATAGAATTCTGTGTTTTCCTCCTCTCCAAGGAAAGACCAGAGAACCACGTTGAGGTCTGTCTTTGGTCGGGAACAAAGACACCCTTTCCGCCAGTACTCTGTGCGGTTTATCTCATTGCCCTAGTTTGGAGACGAGGCATTCCCCTGTGTATCTGGGGACCAGCCAGAAACCTTAGCTGTCATTCGGGCTATGCTTCTTTGATCCACCATCTTTTTTTATTCTTTTTTCGGTCAATAGGGGCGAAAAACGTAAAACATCTGTTTCGGCCCGGGTCCATCTTGTGCCGACGAGGACGATATACGGAGACCAACTGGAGGCTTCCTGGCTGTGACAATCATCTACATGTGATAGGGAGAAAAGCAGAATCCAAGGGAAGGGAACGTGTTGGGCTTTGTGTCTGTGTGTGTCTTTGTGTGTGTGTTTGTGTGTGTGAGAGAGAGAGAGAGAGCATTTAGAGGGGGTGAGGTAGAGTTGGGTTCCGGGAGAGAGCGTGGAGGCCGAGGAGGCCACTGTCGAGTCAGAAGGTCTTCTTGGATCTGGGGGCTGGGGCTCTGGGCAGAGAAGTGGTTCTGTTTGGCTTGACTGTGGGTCTGAGGAGACCCTGGGCCCTTAATTCTATAGAAAGGTTTCATCTCTGGGTGCTCCCAGTCCTGTCTCCAGGGTCACTCTGTCCATCCTCAGTCTCCTTTGAAGGGACTTATTTTCTGGGTCTGACAGTTGCTTCCAGGGAAGAGATTAGGGAAGCGTTTTGTTTGGTGAGGAGCAGGACAGGCAGATTTCTGGTTTCCTTTGTGATCTTTTCAGAAAAGGAATCCTGGGGACCGGAGTGTGAGATATGGAGGTCAGTGGGGAGGGATGAAGCAATTTTCAGGGCATGAGTTTCATGGAGATTCTAGTGTCTCGTATGGAGCGTTGTGCACGGAGGTCTAGTCCTTGACCAGGACTCCCCGTACTATGGAAATGTGGGTACCTCGGCCTGGGGGATCCCTCCCTTACTCCCCAGAAAGTAGTGTTAGGAATTTCTCTGGGGAGAGAGGGGTCCAGGGAAGAAGCAGGGTTGAGTGTAGTGTCCAGTCTTTTCCGGGGCATTGCCTTGACCACTAGCTGGTCCCAAAGATTGGATGTCTGCTTTGCTGTCAGTGGTTGTTTTCAGGGGAGCGTGAGGACACGGTTCACACTTTAAATGGAAAGAAAGAGAGGAAGAGAGAAGGAGAATCAGGGAGTGTCTGTGTATATGTGTGTGTGTCTGTGTGTGTGAGAGAGAGAGCATATTGAGGTGGTGGGGTTGAGTTGGGTTCCGGGAGAGAGCGTGGAGGCCGAGGAGGCCACTGTCGAGTCAGAAGGTCTTCCTGGATCTGGGGGCTGGGGCTCTGGGCAGAGAAGTGGTTCTGTTTGGCTTGACTGTGGGTCTGAGGAGACCCTGGGCCCTTAATTCTATAGAAGGGTCTCATCTCTGGGTGCTCCCAGTCCTGTCTCCAGGGTCACTCTGTCCATCCTCCGTCTCCTTTGAAGGGACTTTGTTCTGGGTCTGACGGTCGCTTCCAGGGAAGAGATTAGGGATGTGTTTGTTTGGTGAGGAGCCGGACAGGAAGGTTTCTGGTTTCCTTGGTCATCTTTTCAGACAAGGAATTCTGGAGACTGGAGTGTGAGATACGGAGGTCAGTGGGGAGGGATGGAGTAATTTCCAGGGCATGAGTTTCATGGAGATTGGAGTGTCCAGTATAGAGCAGTGTACATCGAGGCCTAGTACTGGACTAGGACTGCCCTCTCTAGGGAATTGGTGGGGTACCTTTGGCTTTGGGGCAAGCAGCCATCTACCCCTCCAACTAGCGATAGGGATATCTTTAGAGAGCGAGGGGTCACGTGAAAGAGTAGGGTGCAGTCGAGTGTCCACTGTTCTGCTGGGCATTGCCTTGACCATGAGCTGGTACCAAAGATTGGATGTCTGCTGTCAGGGGTTGTTTGCAGGGGAGTGGAAGGACACGGTCTACAGTTGAAACGGAAAGAAAGAGAGAGAGGAATATAAGGAGAATCAAGGAGTAGTGTGTGTGTGTGTTTTTCTGTCTGTCCATCTGTCTCACCACTCCAGATAGTTCTGGATTCCTTTATTGGCCTACCTGATTTTTCAAGTAAGATTCCTAGAAATGACGAGAAGTGCCGATTTTCCCTTTTCCCTGTTGATGCATTATTTGCTTTGGGGCATTTTTGTCCTTTGCATCGAGGCTTTGTTTGGCATGGGTTTGTGGTGCTCTGTGGCGGGGGGAACTAAGTGAGGAAGCTAGGGTGTCTGTGGCTTCAGATCTTTGTACTTTTAAGAAGAGGTTGATGTGGTGCTGGGTAGAGACCTGTCTCATTTAGAGAAACTGAATGGCTTGCCTCTTTTCCCCTTTTGTTGTTCACCTTCCCCCCCCCCCCCCCGCCCCGCCCCAAAGACCACCGTCCTCTCTCGGCTCATCTCGGATCACGGGGCGCCGCAGGGAGAATCCTGCAACGAGAAAAGCTTCAAGGAATGTCATGGCAGGTGAGAAGGAATGTCAGTTTTCTCTTGCACTTTGAAACCAGGCTTCTGGGCTTTATTGTCTTTCTAAACGTTTTTCACCAGCTTAATTCAGTTAGGCAACATTTTTCTTGATGCGGCACGGAGACGACGGATTGTGCGTAACCCCCTCCATTTGCAGTTAGTGAGTCTAGAATTCATCCTAGGACAACTGTCGTATTCTCTGTATATTCTGGAAGGTCCCGCATCGGCTCCGTTCCCAGAACCGTAAGGGTGTATTGAGAGAGTTCACCCTCTCGGGAATAGAATTCTGTGTTTTCCTCCTCTCCAAGGAAAGACCAGAGAACCACGCTGAGGTATACCGTGGTTTGGGAACAAAGACACCCTTTCTTGCAGTATTCTGTGCAGTGTCTTTTATTGGCCTATCTAGGAGGCGAGATATTCCTTAGTCTATCAGGAGACCAGCCTGAAACATTAGCTGTCATGAGGGCTATGCTGTTTTGATCTACCACCTTTTTTTTTTTTGCCAATAAGGGGGAAAAAATGGAATACGTCCGTTTCGGTGTGGGCCCATCTCGTGCCAACGTTGTCGATGTGCAGAGACCAATTAGAGGGTGCCTGGCTGTGACCATCATCTACTTGTGACGGGGAGAAAAGCAGAATCCAAGGGAAGGGCATGTGTTTGGCTTTGTGTGTGTGTGTGTGTGTGTGTGAGGGAGAGAGAGAGAGAGACAGTATTTTGAAGGGGCGAGGTTGAGTTGGGTTCCGGGAGAGAGCGTGGAGGCCGAGGAGGCCACTGTCGAGTCAGAAGGTCTTCCTGGATCTGGGGGCTGGGGCTCTGGGCAGAGAAGTGGTTCTGTTTGGCTTGACTGTGGGTCTGAGGAGACCCTGGGCCCTTAATTCTATAGAAGGGTCTCATCTCTGGGTGCTCCCAGTCCTGTCTCCAGGGTCACTCTGTCCATCCTCCGTCTCCTTTGAAGGGACTTATTTTCTGGGTCTGACAGTCGCTTCCAGGGAAGAGATTAGGGAAGCGTTTTGTTTGGTGAGGAGCAGGACAGGCAGATTTCTGGTTTCCTTTGTGATCTTTTCAGAAAAGGAATCCTGGGGACCGGAGTGCGAGATATGGAGGTCAGTGGGGAGGGATGGAGCAATTTTCAGGGCATGAGTTTCATGGAGGTTGTAATGTCTAGTATGGAACACTGTGCAAGGAGGGCTAGTACTTGACTAGGATTCCCCAAACTTTGAAAATGTGTATACCTTGGCCAGAGGGAAACCTGCCATACCCCTAGAAAGTAGCAATAGGCATTTCTTTGGGGAGAGAGGGGTTCAGGGAAGAGGTAGGATTGAGTCGAGTGTCCAGTCTTCTCCTGGGTATTACACTGAGTATTAGCTGGTCACAAGATTGGATGTCTGCTTTTCCGTCAGGGGTTGTTTGCAGGGGACTGGGAGGTTGAAAGAAAGAGAGAGAGGGAGATCAGGAGAATCAGGGAGTGTGTGTGTGTGTGTGTGTGTGTGAAGCCCCCACATGGATCTTAATTCCTGTAGTGGTGTACCAAATTGTTTAGTGGGTTGAGTATCAAACATGAATGGGGAGGAGTGTTGCAGATTTTCCCCCCACCACACTTGGGTCAGTATTTGGTCGGGAGAGGTTTTGTTTGGATGTAGGCTATTTTGGGTCTGGGTGTGAGGGGTTCCAGTGTCACGGGGAGGGAAGAATGGGGAAGCTATGGTGTGTTTTGGTTTCCTTGCCTGGGTGTGCCACCAGAGGTGGATTTTAGGGGAGGTGGAAGCAGGTGTGCCGTAGGAAAAATGGAAAGGTTAGTTAAATTGGTTTTTTTTTTTTGTTTCCATTTCCTTTTCAGCTAGGCCAGAGCCCCAGTAGCTCTTCTAAGGTCTATGAAGAAGATACTGTCGGGTTGGAATCCGGAGCCTAGGATCACTGGAAAATGTCATGGTAGGTGAGGAGGAATAACCGTTTGCCTTGGTCATCAGAAACAAGGATTCTTTGAACTTGTGACTTGTCACGTTGATTTGGCCTGATGGTCCGTTCCAAGCGTTCACCACGGCTTTAACCGCCTCGTGCCCGTCCATCTTTGCTGATCGTGAAGATCACTGCTTGTGCTGAATACGGTGATAAGCCTTTGAGTGGGTCCTCAACCAACCTTCCAATTTTCTGGTTCCTGGAAGGTCCCTGTAGTTGCTGCATTTGCAGATTTTTCAGGAGCAAGGGATGAAAATCAGGCTTTGTTATGGGATGAACAAATCAATTTTTTTTTGTTGTTGTTGCTTCCTCCTTTTCTGGTGGAAGAGGGGAGAGGCACGATGAGGCATGAGGTGGATAGAGAACTCCCACGACGCAACACAAAGTAGTGTGGTTAGTTTGATTTTTGTGGGTCAAAGTAGGAGGTGGGGCCTTAGCTGGTCCATTGGGAGGTCCCCTTATAAAATTCAGGTGGCATTGAGGGGATTGTTTTTTTGTACTCGGCATGTTTTGTAGGAACAGGGGGAAGAAAGTTGAAAAAACTGAGTTGGGCATGGCTGAACTCCGGTCAACTGTGATGCAACTTATAGATCACCAGGGCTCCGCACGGCAATGAGGAGGGTGTCTGCGGCCACAAGAGCAACTGGATCCAAGGAAAGGTGTTGGGATTTCAGAAAAGTTTGTGTGTGTGTGTGAGAGAGAGAGAAAGAGAGCATTTTGAGGGGGGTAAGGTTGAATTGGGTTCTGGGAGAGAGCGTGGCGGCCGCGGAGGCCACTGTCGAGTCAGAAGGTCGTCCTGGATCTGGGGGCCGGGGCTCTGGGCAGAGAAGTGGTTCTGTTTGGCTTGACTGTGGGTCTGAGGAGGCCCTGGGCCCTTAATTCTATAGAAGGGTCTCAACTCTGGGTGCTCCCAGTCCTGTCTCCAGGGTCACTCTGTCCATCCTCAGTCTCCTTTGAAGGGACTTTTTTCTGGGTCTGACAGTCGCTTCCAGGGAAGAGATTAGGGAAGTGTTTGGTGAGGAGCAGGACAGGCAGGTTTCTGGTTACCTTTGTGATCTTTCAGACAAGGAATTCTGGAGACTTTAGTGTGAGATATGGATGTCAGTGGGGCGGGATGGGCTAATTTCCAGGGCATGAGTTTCATGGAGATGCTAGTGTCTAGTATGGAGCCTTGTGCCCGGAGGCCTAGTACATGACTAAGAATACCCGAACTATGGAAATGTGGGTACCTTGGCCTCGGGGAAACCTGCCGTACACCCCAGGAAGTAGCGATATGGATTTTTCTGGGGAGAGAAGGGTCCAGGGAAGAAGTAGTGTCCAGTGTAGTGTCCAGTCTTTTCCTGGGCATTGCCTTGACCGTGAGCCGGTCCCCAAGATTGGATGTCGGTTTTTCTGTCAGGGGTCGTTTGCAGGGGAGTGGGAGGACACGGCCCACAGTTGAAACGGGAAGAAAGAGAGGGAGATGAGGAGAATCAGAGAGTGTGTGTGTGTTTGTGTCTGTCCATCTGTCTCACTACTTCAGATAGATCTGGATTCCTTTTATGGCCTACCTGATTTTTCAAGTAAGATTTCTAGAAATGCCGGGTAATGCTGAATTTCCCCTTTCCCTGTTGATGCAGTATTTGCCTTGGAGAACTCTTGTCCTTTGCTTCGAGGGTCTGTTTGGCATGGGTTTGTGGCACTCTGTAGCGGGGGGAACTAAGTGAGGAAGCTAGGGTGTCTGTGGGTTCAAATCTGTGTATTTTTAGGAAGAGGCTGATGTGGTGCTGGGTAGAGACTTGCTCATTTAGAGAAACTGAACTGCTTTTCTTTCTTCCCCTTAGTTTTTCATCCCCCCACCAGACCACTGTCCTCTCTGCTCCTCATCTGGTATCGCAGAGCATTGCAGGGGGGAATTGGGAAAGGAAGAAAACTTCAAGGAATGTCATGGCAGGTGAGAAGGAATGTCAGTTTTCTCTTGCATTATGAAACGAGGCTTCTGGGCATCACTGTCTTTCCAAACTCTTTTCACCAGCTTAATTCAGTTAGGAAACATTTTTCCCGATGTGGCACGGAGACGACGGACTGTGCGTAGCCCCCTCCATTTGTAGTTAGTCTAGAATTCATCCTAGGATGACTATTGTATTCTCTGTATTTTTCTGGAAGGTCCCGCATGGGCTGCGTTCCCAGAACTCTAAGGGTGTATTGAGAGAGTTCACCTCCTCGGGAATAGCATTCTGTGTTTTCCTCCTCTCCAAGGAAAGACGAGAGAGCCACGCTGAGGTGTACCATTGGTCGGGAACAAAGACGCCCTTTCTGCCAGTCCTCTGTGCAGATTCTTTTATTGGCCTAGCTAGGAGGCGAGGCATTCCTCAGTCTCTCCGGGGACCAGCCTGTAACCTTAGCTGTCATGCGGGCTATGCTGTTTTGATCTACCACCTTTTATTATTATTATTTTTTTTTTTGCCAATAGGGGGGAAGAAATGGAAAACCTTCATTTTGGAGTGGGCCCATCTTGTGCCAACGTTGACGATGTACAGAGACCAATTAGAGGCTCCCTGGCTGCGATGATCCTCTACATGTGACGGGAAAAAGACAGAATCCAAGAGAAGGGAAGGTGTTTGGCTTTGTGTGTATGTGTGTGTGTGTGTGTGTGTGTGTGTGAGAGAGAGAGAGAGAGAGAGAGCATTTAGAAGGGTTGAAACTGAGTTGGGTTCTGGGAGAGAGTGTGGAGGCCGAGGAGGCCACTGTGGAGTCAGAAGGTTGTCCTGGATCTGGGGGCCGGGGCTCTGGGCAGAGAACTGGTTCTGTTTGGCTTGACTGTGGGTCTGAGGAGGCCCTGGGCCCTTAATTCTATAGAAGGGTCTCAACTCTGGGTGCTCACAGTCCTGTCTCCAGGGTCACTCTGTCCATCCTCGGTCTCCTTTGAAGGGACTTTTTTCTGGGTCTGACAGTCGCTTCCAGGGAAGAGATTAAGGAAGTGTGTCTTTGGTGAGGAGCAGAACTGGCAGATTTTCTGGTTTCCTTGGTCATCTTTTCAGACAAGGAATTCTGGAGACTGGAGTGTGAGAAATGGAGATCAGTGGGGAGGGATGGAGTAATTTCCAGGGCATGAGTTTGATGGAGATTCTAGTGTCTCGTATGGAGCGTTGTGCACGGAGGCCTAGTACATGACGACTAAGACTGCCCGAACTATGGAAATGTGGGTACCTTGGCCTGGGGGAAACCTGCTGTATCCCCCAGAAAGTAGCGATAGGGATTTCTCTGGGGAGAGAAGGGTCCAGGGAAGAAGTCTGGTTGAGGGTAGTTTCCAGTCTTCTCTTGGGCATTGTCTTGACCATGAGCTGGTCCCCAAGATTGGATGTCTGCTTTGCTGTTAGGGTTTGTTTGCAGGGGAGTTGGAGGACATGGTCCACAATTGAAATGGAAAGAGAGAGAGAGAGAGAGAGGGAGATGAGGAGAATCAGGGAGTGTGTGTGTGTGTGTGTGTGTGTGTTTTTCTGTCTGTCCATCTGTCTCACTACTCCAGATAGATCAGGATTCCTTTATCGGCCTACCTCATTTTGAAGTAAGATTCCTAGAAATGACGAGTAATCCTGATTTTCCCCCTTCCCTGTTGATGCAGTATTTGCCTTGGAGAACTCTTGTCCTCTGCATCGAGGCTTTCTTTGGCATGGGTTTGTGGTGCTCTGTGGCGGCGGGAACTCGGTGAGGAAGCTAGGGTGTCTGTGGGTTCAAATCTGTGTATTTTTAAGAAGAGGTTGATGTGGTGCTGGGTAGAGACCTGTCTCATTTTGAAGAAACTGGCTTGTCTCTTTTCCCCTTTGTTTTTCATACCCTCCCAGACCACCGTCCTCTCTGCTCCGCATCTGGTATCGCAGAACACCACGGGGGGGAATCCCGAAAGGAGGAAAACTTCAGGGAATGTCATGGCAGGTGAGAAGAAATGTCAATTTTCTCTTGCAGTTTGAAACCAGGCTTTTGGGCTTCATTGTCTTTCCAAACGTTTTTCACCAGCATAATTCAGTTAGGAATCATCGTTCGTGATGTGGCGCGGTGACGACCGACTGTGCCTAACACCGTCCATTTGCAGTTAGTGAGTCTAGTATTCATCCTAGGACGACTGTCGTATTCTCTTTACATTCTGGAAGGTCCCGCGTCGTCTCCGTTTCCAGAGGCGTCAGGGTGTATTGAGAGTTCACCTCCTCAGGGATAGAATTCTGTTTTCCCCCTCTCTAAGGAAAGACCAGAGAGCCACGCTGAGGTGTACGGTTGGTTGGGAATAAAGATACCCTTTCTGCCGGTCCTCTGTGCAGTTTCTTTTATTGGCCTAGCTAGGAGGCGAGGTATTGCCCAGTCTCTCCGGAGACCAGCCTGTAACCTTAGCTGTCATGCGGGTTATGCTTCTTTGCACCACCTTTTATTTTATTTTTATTTTTTGCTAATAGGGGAGAAAAAACGTTAAACGTTCGTTATGACCTGGGTCTATCTCGTGCCAACGCCAACGATATACGGAGACCAATTGGAGGCTCCCTGGCTGCGATGATCATCTACATGTGACGGGAGAAAAGCAGAATCCAAGGGAAGGGAAGGTGTTGGGCTTTGTGTGTGTGTGTTTGAGTGAGAGGGAGAGAGAGAGAGCATTTATAGGGGTGAGATTGAGTTGGGTTCCGGGAGAGAGCGTGGAGGCCGAGGAGGCCACTGTGGAGTCAGAAGGTCGTCCTGGATCTGGGGGCCGGGGCTCTGGGCAGAGAACTGGTTCTGTTGGGCTTGACTGTGGGTCTGAGGAGACCCTGGGCCCTTAATTCTATAGAAAGGTCTCAACTCTGGGTGCTCACAGTCCTGTCTCCGGGGTCACTCTGTCCATCCTCGGTCTCCTTTGAAGGGACCTTTTTCTGGGTCTGACAGTCGCTTCCAGGGAAGAGATTAGGGAAGTGCTTGGTGAGGAGCAGGATAGGCAGGTTTCTGGTTTCCTTGATCAATCTTTTCATACAAGGAATTCTGGAGACTTGAGTGTGAGATAGGGAGGTCAGTGGGGAGGGATGGAGGAATTTCCAGGGCATGGGTTTCATGGAGATTCCAGTGTCTCGTACGGAGCGTTGTGCACGGAGGCACTATGCACACTGCCCAGAAGTATGGAAATGTGGGTATCTTGGCCTGCGGGAAACCTACCGTACCCCCCAGAAAATAGCGATAGGGATTTCTCTAGGAAGATAGGGGTCCAGGGGAGAATTAGGGACGAGTGTAGTATCCAGTCTTTTCCTGGGCATTGCCTTGATCTGGAGCTGGTCCCCAGCCTTGGCTGTCTGCTTTTCTGTCAGGGGTTGTTTGCAGGGGAGTGGGAGGACAAGGTCCACAGTTTAAATGGAAAGAGAGAGGGAGATGAGGAGAATCAGGGTGTGTGTGTGTGTTTGTTTGTCCATCTGTCTCACCAGTCCAGATAGATCTGAATTCCTTTAATGGCCTACCTGATTTTTCAAGTAAGGTTCCTAGAAATGACGGGCAGTGCCGATTTTTTTTTTTTTTTTTTTTTTTTTTTACCCCCCCTTCCCTGTTGATGCAGTATTTGCCTTGGAGAACTCTTGTGCTTTGCATTGAGGCTTTTTTTGGCATGGGTTTGTGGTGCTCTGTGGCAGGGGGAACTAAGTGAGGAAGCTAGGGTGTCTGTGGGTAAAAATCTGTTTATTTTTAAGAAGAGGTTGATGTGTTGCTGGTAGAGAACCGCCTCATTTTGAGAAATCGAATGGCTTGCCTTTCTTCCCGTTTTGTTTTTCATCCCCCTCCCCCAGACCACCGTCCTGTCTGCTTCTCATCTGGTATCACAGAGCACCGCGGGGGGGAATCCCGAAATGAGGAAAACTTCACGGAATGTCATGACAGGTGAGAAGGAATGTCAGTTTTTTCTCTTGCACTTTGAAACCAGGATTCTGGGCTCCATCGTCTTTCCGAACTTTGTTCACCAGTTCAATTAAGTTAGGAAAGATTTTTCCCGATGTGGCGCGGAGCTGACGGACCGTGCGTAACACTGTGCGTTTGCAGTTAGTCTAGAATTCATCCTAGGCCGACTGTCGTTTTCTCTGTTCATTCCGGAAGGTCCCGCATCGGCTCCGTTCACGGAACGGTAAGGGCGTATTGAGAGAGTTCACCTCCTCGGTAATGGATTTCTTTTTTCTCGTCCTGTCCAGGAAACGTCCAGAGAGTCACGTTGCGGTGTGCAGTTGGTCGGCAACAAAGATACCCTTTGTGCCCAGTACGCTGGGCAGTTTCTTTTATTGGCCTAGCTAGGAGGTGAGACATTTCCCAGTCTATCTGGGGACCGGTCTGATAGCTTCGCTGTCATTTGGGCTATGTTGTTTTGATACACTGTCTTTTTTTTTTTTTTTGGCCAATAGGGGGAAAAGAGTAAAACGTTTGTTTTGGCGTGGGCCCATCTTGTGCCAACATTGATGATGCACACAGACCAATTGGATGCTCCCTGGTTGTGAGGATCATCTACATGTGATGGGGAGAACAACAGAATTCAAGGGAAGGGAAGGTGTTGGGCTTTGGGTGTGTGTGTGTGAGAGAGAGAGAGAGCGAGCATTTTGAGGGGGTGGGGTTGAGTTGGGTTCCGGGAGAGAGCGTGGAGGCCGAGGAGGCCACTGTGGAGTCAGAAGGTCGTCCTGGATCTGGGGGCCGGGGCTCTGGGCAGAGAACTGGTTCTGTTTGGCTTGACTGTGGGTCTGAGGAGGCCCTGGGCCCTTAATTCTATAGAAGGGTCTCATCTCTGGGTGCTCCCAGTCCTGTCTCCAGGGTCACTCTGTCCATCCTCCGTCTCCTTTGAAGGGACTTATTTTCTGGGTCTGACAGTCGCTTCCAGGGAAGAGATTAGGGAAGCGTTTTGTTTGGTGAGGAGCAGGACAGGCAGATTTCTGGTTTCCTTTGTGATCTTTTCAGAAAAGGAATCCTGGGGACCGGAGTGCGAGATATGGAGGTCAGTGGGGAGGGATGGAGCAATTTTCAGGGCATGAGTTTCATGGAGGTTGTAATGTCTAGTATGGAACACTGTGCAAGGAGGGCTAGTACTTGACTAGGATTCCCCAAACTTTGAAAATGTGTATACCTTGGCCAGAGGGAAACCTGCCATACCCCTAGAAAGTAGCAATAGGCATTTCTTTGGGGAGAGAGGGGTTCAGGGAAGAGGTAGGATTGAGTCGAGTGTCCAGTCTTCTCCTGGGTATTACACTGAGTATTAGCTGGTCACAAGTTTGGATGTCTGCTTTTCCGTCAGGGGTTGTTTGCAGGGGACTGGGAGGTTGAAAGAAAGAGAGAGAGGGAGATCAGGAGAATCAGGGAGTGTGTGTGTGTGTGTGTGTGTGTGTGTGTGAAGCCCCCACATGGATCTTAATTCCTGTAGTGGTGTACCAAATTGTTTAGTGGGTTGAGTATCAAACATGAATGGGGAGGAGTGTTGCAGATTTTCCCCCCACCACACTTGGGTCAGTATTTGGTCGGGAGAGGTTTTGTTTGGATGTAGGCTATTTTGGGTCTGGGTGTGAGGGGTTCCAGTGTCACGGGGAGGGAAGAATGGGGAAGCTATGGTGTGTTTTGGTTTCCTTGCCTGGGTGTGCCACCAGAGGTGGATTTTAGGGGAGGTGGAAGCAGGTGTGCCGTAGGAAAAATGGAAAGGTTAGTTAAATTGGTTTTTTTTTTTTGTTTCCATTTCCTTTTCAGCTAGGCCAGAGCCCCAGTAGCTCTTCTAAGGTCTATGAAGAAGATACTGTCGGGTTGGAATCCGGAGCCTAGGATCACTGGAAAATGTCATGGTAGGTGAGGAGGAATAACCGTTTGCCTTGGTCATCAGAAACAAGGATTCTTTGAACTTGTGACTTGTCACGTTGATTTGGCCTGATGGTCCGTTCCAAGCGTTCACCACGGCTTTAACCGCCTCGTGCCCGTCCATCTTTGCTGATCGTGAAGATCACTGCTTGTGCTGAATACGGTGATAAGCCTTTGAGTGGGTCCTCAACCAACCTTCCAATTTTCTGGTTCCTGGAAGGTCCCTGTAGTTGCTGCATTTGCAGATTTTTCAGGAGCAAGGGATGAAAATCAGGCTTTGTTATGGGATGAACAAATCAATTTTTTTTTGTTGTTGTTGCTTCCTCCTTTTCTGGTGGAAGAGGGGAGAGGCACGATGAGGCATGAGGTGGATAGGGAACTCCCACGACGCAACACAAAGTAGTGTGGTTAGTTTGATTTTTGTGGGTCAAAGTAGGAGGTGGGGTCTTAGCTGGTCCATTGGGAGGTCCCCTTATAAAATTCAGGTGGCACTCAGGGGATTGTTTTTTGTACTCGGCATGTTTTGTAGGAACAGGGGGAAGAAAGTTGAAAAAACTGAGTTGGGCATGGCTGAACTCCGGTCAACTGTGATGCAACTTCCAGATCACCCGGGGTCCGCACGGTGATGTGGAGGGTGACTCTGGGGCAACAGGAGCAACTGGATCCAAGGGATGGTGTTGGGTTTTCAGAAAAATTTGTGTTTGTGTGTGTGTGTGAGAGAGAGAGAAACAGAGCATTTTGAGGGGGTAAGGTTGAGGTGGGTCCTGGGAGAGAATGAGGAGGCCACTGTCAAGTCAGCAGGTTGTCCTGCATCTGGGGGCCGGGGCTCTGGGCAGAGAACTGGTTCTGTTTGCTTTGACTGTGGGTCTGAGGAGACCCTGGGCCCTTAATTCTATAGAAAGGTCTCAACTCTGGGTGCTCCCAGTCCTGTCTCCAGGGTCACTCTGTCCATCCTCGGTCTCCTTTGAAGGGACTTTTTTCTGGGTCTGACAGTCGCTTCCAGGGAAGAGACCAGGGAAGTGTTTGAAGAGCAGCACAGGCAGGTTTCTGCTTTCCTTTGTGATCTTTTCAGAAAAGGAATCCTGGGGAATGGAGTGTGAGATATGGAGGTCAGTGGTGAGGGAATAGAGCAATTTTCAGGGCATGAGTTTCATGGAGATCCTAGTGTCTAGTATGGAACACTGCACTGAGGCCTAGTCCTTGCCTGGGACTACCCAAACTATGGAAATGCGGGTACCTTGGCCTATGGGAAACTTACCGTACCCCTCAGAAAATAGCAATAGGGCTTTTTCTGGAGAGAGAAGCGTCCAGGGAAGAAGTAGAGTCGAGGGTAGTGTCCAGTCCTTTCCTGGGAATTACCTTGAGCGTGAGCTGGTCCCCTAGATTGGATGTCAGCTTTTCTGTCAGGAGTTGTTTGCAGGGGAGTGGGAGGACACGGTTCACAGTTAAAATGGAAAGAAAGAGAGAGAGGGAAATGAGGAGAATCAGAGAGTGTGTGTGTGTGTGTGTGTGTGTGTGTGTTTCTATCTGTCCATCTGATTCACCACGCCAGATAAATATGGATTCCTTTATCGGGCTACTTGATTTTTCAAGTAAGATTCCTAGAAATGACGGGTAGTGCTGATTTTTCCCCTTTCCCTGTTGATGCAGTATTTGCTTTGGAGAACTCTTGTTCTTTATCTCAAGGCTTAGTTTGGCATGGGTTTGTGGTGCTCTGTGGCAGGGGGAACTCAGTGAGGAAGCTAGGGTGTGTGTGGGTTCAAATCTGTTTATTTTTAAGAGGAGGTTGATGTGGTGCCGGTAGAGACCCGTCTCATTTGGAGAAACTGAATGGCTTGCCTTTTTTTTCCCTTGGTTTTTCATCCCCCCCCCCAGACCACCGTCCTTTCTGCTCCTCATCTGGTATCGCAGAGCACCACAGTGGGGAATCTTGAAACGAGGAAAACTTAACGGACGGTCATGGCAGGTGAGAAGGAATGTCAGTTTTCTCTTGCAGTTTGAAACCAGGCTTCTTGGCTTCTTAATCTTTCCAAACATTTTCCCCAGCTTAATTCAGTTAGGAAACATTTTTCTGACGTGGCACGGAGACGACAGAGTGTGCGTAACCCCCTCCATTTGCAGTTAGTGAGTCAAGCATTCAATCTAGGGCGACTGTTGTATTCTCTGTATATTCTGGAAGGGCCCGCATGGGCTGCGTTCCCACAACCGTAAGGGTGTATTGAGATTGTGCACCTTCTCGGGAATAGAATTCCGTGTTTTCCTCCTCTCCAAGGAAAGACCAGAGAGCCACGTTGAGGTCTGCCGTTGGTCAGGAAAAAAGACAACCTTCCTGCCAGTCCTCTGTGCAGTTTATTTCATTGCCCTAGTTTGGAGACGAGGCATTCCCCTGTGTATCCAGGGACCAGCCAGAAACCTTAGCTGTCGCTCGGGCTATACTTCTTTGATCCACCATCTTTTTTTTTTTTTTTTGTCAATAGCGGGGAAAAACCTAAAACGTTTGTTTCGGCCCGGGTCCATCTCGCGCCGACGTGGACGATAAACGGAGACCAACTGGAGGTTCCCTGGCTGTGACAATCGTCTACATGTGATGGGGAGAAAAGCATAATCCAAGGGAAGGGCACATGTTGGGCTTTGTGTGTGTGTGTGTGAAAGAGAGAGAGAGAGAGACAGCATTTTGAGGGGGTGAGCTTATTTCAGGTTCTGGGAAAGAGCATGGAGGGTGAGGAGGCCACTGTCGAGTCACAAGGTTGTCCTGGATCTGGGGGCCGGGGCTCTGGGCAGAGAACTGGTTCTGTTTGGCTCGACTGTGGGTCTGAGGAGGCCCTGGGCCCTTAATTCTATAGAAGGGTCTCAACTCTGGGTGCTCACAGTCCCGTCTCCAGGGTCACTCTGTCCATCCTCGGTCTCCTTCGAAGGGACTTTTTTCTGGGTCTGACAGTCGCTTCCAGGGAAGAGTCCAGGCAAAATTTTTGGTGAGGAGCAGCACAGGCAGGTTTTTTGTTTCCTTCGTGTTCTTTTTCAGAAAAGGAATCCTGGGGACTGGAGTGTGAGATATGGGTGTCAGTGGGGAGGGATGGAGTAATTTACAGGGCATGGGTTTCATGGAGACTGTAGTGTCCAGTATAGAGCAGTGTACATTGAGGCCTAGTAGTGGACTAGGACTGCCGTCTACTAGGTCTGCCCTCTCTAGGGAAATGGGGGGTGGTATCTTTTGGCTTTGGGGCAAGCAGCCATCTACCCCTCAAACTAGGGATTGGGATATCTCTGGAGAGAGAGGTATCACGTGAAGGAGTAGGGTGGAGTCGAGTGTCCATCCTTTTCCTGGGCATTACTTTGACCTTGAGCCGGTCCCAGTGATTGGATGTTTGCTTTTCTGACAGGGGCTGTTTGCAGGGCAGTGGGAGGACACGGTCCACAGTTTAAATAGGAAGAAAGAGAGAGGGGTAGATAAGGAGAATCAGGGTGGTTGTGTGTGTGTGTGTGAAGTCCCCACGTGGATCTGGATTCCTGTAGTGGTGTATCAAATTGTTGAGTGGGTTGAGTATCAAACAGGGATGGGGAGGAGTGTTGGAGATTTTCCCCCCACCCCACGTGGGTCAGTATTCGGTCGGGAGAGGTGTTGTTTGGATGCAGGGTTTCTTGGGACTGGGTGTGAGAGCATCTAGTGTCATGGGGTGGGAAGAATAGAGAAGCTCTGGTGTCTTGGGTTTCCTTGCCTGGGTTTGTCACCAGAGGTGGATTTTAGGGGAGGTGGAAACAGGTGTGCAGTAGGAAAAAAGGAATGGTTTGTCAATTGTTGTTTTTGTTTCCATTTCTTTTGCAGCTAGCCCAGAGACCCAATAGCTCTTCTCCACTCCCATGATGCTATGAAGAATACCTTTGCGTTAGAATCCGGAGCCTAGGATCACTTGACAGATGTCACGGAAGGTGAGCGGGAATAACAGTTTGCTTTTGTCATCAGAAACAAGGATTCCTTGAACTTATGGATTGTCATGTCGATTTGGCCCGACGGTCCGTTCCAAGTGTTCACCAGGGCTTTAAACGACTCGTGTCCCTCCATCTTTGATGATCGTGAAGATCACTGCCTGTGCTGAACATAGTGATTAGCTTTTGAGTGAGACTTCAAGAAACCCTCTAATTTTATGGTTCCTGGAAGGTCCTGTAGTTGCTGCATTTGCAGATTTTTCAGGAGTAATGGATGAAAAGCAGTCTGTCTTATGGGATGGGCCAATCAATATTTTTGTGTTTTTTTTTGTTTAATCCTGTTGCTTCCTCCTCTCCGGCGGAAGACGAGAGAGGCCCGTCGAGGCATGAGGTGGATAGGGAACTCCCCCGACGCAACACAGTAGTGTGGGTGGTTTGATTTTTACGGGTCGAAGTAGGAGGCGGGACCTTAGCTGGTCCATCGGGAGGTCCCCCGATAAAAATCAGGTGGCACTCTGGGGATCGTTTTTTGGATTGGGCATGTTTTGTACGAACAGGGGGAAGAAAATGGAAAAAATAGAGTCCGGCCTGGCTCATCTGCGGTCAACCTTGGCACAACTTTCAGATCACCTGGTGTCCCCATGGCGATGAGGAGGGTGACTTTGCGGCTACAAGAGCAACTGGATCCAAGGGAAGGTGTTTGGGCTTGCAGAAAAATGTGTGTGGTGTGTGTGTGTGTGTGTGTGTGTGTGTGTTTTGTGAGAGAGAAAGAGAGCATTTTCAGGGGTTAAGATCGAGTTGGGTTCTGGGAGAGCATGAGGAGGCCACTGTCGAGTCAGAAGGTTATCCTGGATCTGGGGGCTGGGGCTCTGGGCAGAGAACTGGTTCTGTTTGGCTTGACTGTGGGTCTGAGGAGGCCCTGGGCCCTTAATTCTATAGAAAGGTCTCAACTCTGGGTGCTCCCAGTCCTGTCTCCAGGGTCACTCTGTCCATCCTCGGTCTCCTTTGAAGGGACTTTTTTCTGGGTCTGACAGTCGCTTCCAGGGAAATGACCAGGGAAGTGTTGGGTGAGGAGCAGCACAGGCCGGTTTCTGGTTTACTTTGTGATCTTTTCAGACAAAGAATTCTGGAGACTTGAGTGTGAGATATGGAGGTCAGTGGGGAGGGATGGAGTAATTTCCAGGGCATGAGTTTGGTGGATATTCTAGTGTCTCATATGGAGCCTTGTGCATGGAGACCTAGTACATGACTACGACTACCCGAAATATGGAAATGTGGGTACCTTGACCTTGGGGAAACCTGCCGTACACCCCAGAGAGTAGCGCTAGGGATTTCTGTGGGGAGAGAAAGGTCCAGGGAAGAAGTAGGGTCGAGTGTAGTGTCCAGTCTTTTTGTGGGCATTGCCTTGACTATAAGCTGGTCCCCAGGATTTGATGTCTGCTTTTCTGTCAGGAGTTGTTTGCAGGGAGGTGGGAGGACACGGTCCACAATTGAAATGGAAAGAAAGGGAGAGAGGGAGAGAAGAAGAGTCAGGGAGTGTGTGTGTGTGTGTGTCTGTCCATCCATCTGTCTCAATACTTCAGATAGATGTGGATTCCTTTAATGGTCTATCTGATCTTTCACGTAAGATACCTAGAAATGACGGGTAGTGCCGATTTTTCCCCTTTCACTGTTGATGCAGTATTTGCCTCGGAGAACTCTTGTCCTTTGCATCGAGGCTTTCTTTGGCATGGGTTTGTGGTGCTCTGCGGCGGGGGGAACTAAGTGAGGAATCTAGGGTGTCTGTGGCTTCAGATCTTTGTACTTTTAAGAAGAGGTTGATGTGGTGCTGGGTAGAGACCTGTCTCATTTAGAGAAACTGAAGGGCTTGCCTTTTTTCCCCTTTTGTTTTTCATCCCCTCCCCAGACCACCGTCGTCTCTGTTCCTCATCTCCTATCGCAGGGCACAGCCGGAGGGAATAGCAAAACGAAGAAAACTTCAAGGAATGTCACGGCAGGTGAGAAGGAATGTCGGTTTTGTCTTGCAGTTTGAAACCAGGCTTCTGGGCTTCACTGTCTTTGCAAACTTTTTCACCAGCTTAATTCAGTTAGGAAACATTTTTCCTGTTGGGGCGTGGAGACGAAGGACCGTGCGTAACCCCCTCCATTTGTAGTTAGCGAGTCTAGAATTCATCCTAGGACCACTGTTGTACTCTCTGTACATTCTGGAAGGTCCCGCATCGGCTACGTTCCCAGAACCGTAAGGGTTTATTGAGAGTTCTCCTCCTCGGGAGTAGAATTATGTTTTCCTCCTTTCGAAGGAAAGATCAGAGATCCACGCTGAGGTGCATGGTTGGTTGGGAATGAAGACACCCTTTCTGCCAGTCCTCTGTGCAGTTTCTTTTATTGGCCTAGCTAGGAGGCGAGGCATTTCCCAGTCTATCCAGAGACCAGCCTGTAACCGTAGCTGTCATGTGGGTTATGCTTCTTTGAACCACCACCTTTTTTATCTTTTTCTTTAATAAGGGGGAGAAAACGTGAAACGTTCATTTCGGCCTGGGTCCACCTCGTGCCAACGCGAACGATATACGGAGACCAATTGGAGGCTCTCTGGCTGCGATGATCATCTACATGTGACGGGAGAAAGGCAGAATCCAAGGGAAGGGAAGGTGTTGGACTTTGTGTGTGTGTGTGTGTGTGTGTGTGTTTGTGAGTGAGAGGGAGAGAGAGAGAGCATTTATAGGGGTGAGATTGAGTTGGGTTCCGGGAGAGAGCGTGTAGGCCGAGGAGGCCACTGTGGAGTCAGAAGGTCGTCCTGGATCTGGGGGCCGGGGCTCTGGGCAGAGAACTGGTTCTGTTTGGCTTGACTGTGGGTCTGAGGAGGCCCTGGGCCCTTAATTCTATAGAAGGGTCTCAACTCTGGGTGCTCCCAGTCCTGTCTCCAGGGTCACTCTGTCCATCCTCGGTCTCCTTTGAAGGGACTTTGTTCTGGGTCTGACAGTCGCTTCCAGGGAAGAGATTAGGGAAGTGCTTGGTGAGGAGCAGGATAGGCAGGTTTCTGGTTTCCTTGATCAATCTTTTCAGACAAGGAATTCTGGAGACTTGAGTGTGAGATAGGGAGGTCAGTGGGGAGGGATGGAGGAATTTCCAGGGCACGAGTTTCATGGAGATTCCAGTGTCTCGTACGGAGCGTTGTGCTCGGAGGCCTGGTCTATGGCTATGACTGACCCGAAGTATGGAAATGTGGGTACCTTGGCCTGGGGGAAACCTGCCGTACCCCCCAGAAAATAGGGATAGGGATTTCTCTAGGAAGATAGGGGTCCAGGGGAGAATTAGGGACGAGTGTAGTGTCCAGTCTTTTCCTGGGCATTGCCTTGATCTGGAGCTGGTCCCCAGCATTGGCTGTCTGCTTTTTTGTCAGGGGTTGTTTGCAGGGGAGTGGGAGGACAAGGTCCACAGTTTAAATGGAAAGAGAGAGAGAGAGGGAGATGAGGAGAATCAGGGAGTGAGTGTGTGTGTGTGTGTGTGTGTGTGTGTTTGTCTCCATCTGTCTCACCAGGTCCAGATAGATCTGGATTCCTTTAATGGCCTACCTGATTTTTCAAGTAAGGTTCCTAGAAATGACGGGCAGTGCCGATTTTTTCCCCCTTCCCTGTTGATGCAGTATTTGCCTTGGAGAACTCTTGTGCTTTGCATTGAGGCTTTCTTTGGCATGGGTTTGTGGTCCTCTGTGGCAGGGGGAACTAAGTGAGGAAGCTAGGGTGACTGTGGGTAAAAATCTGTTTATTTTTAAGAAGAGGTTGATGTGTTGCTGGTAGAGAACCGCCTCATTTTGAGAAATCGAATGGCTTGCCTTTCTTCCCGTTTTGTTTTTCATCTCCCTCCCCCAGACCACCGTCCTGTCTGCTTCTCATCTGGTATCACAGAGCACCGCGGGGGGGAATCCCGAAATGAGGAAAACTTCACGGAATGTCATGACAGGTGAGAAGGAATGTCAGTTTTCTCTTGCACTTTGAAACCAGGATTCTGGGCTTCATCGTCTTTCCGAACCCTGTTCACCAGTTCAATTAAGTTAGGAAAGATTTTTCCCGATGTGGCGCGGAGCTGACGGACCGTGCGTAACACTGTGCGTTTGCAGTTAGTCTAGAATTCATCCTAGGCCGACTGTCGTTTTCTCTGTTCATTCCGGAAGGTCCCGCATCGGCTCCGTTCACGGAACGGTAAGGGCGTATTGAGAGAGTTCACCTCCTCGGTAATGGATTTCTTTTTTCTCGTCCTGTCCAGGAAACGTCCAGAGAGTCACGTTGCGGTGTGCAGTTGGTCGGCAACAAAGATACCCTTTGTGCCCAGTACGCTGGGCAGTTTCTTTTATTGGCCTAGCTAGGAGGTGAGACATTTCCCAGTCTATCTGGGGACCGGTCTGAAACCTTTGCTGTCATATGGGCTATGTTGTTTTGATCCACTGTTTTTTTTTTTTTTTTTTTTTTTTTTTTTTTTTGGCAATGGGGGGAAAAAGAGTAAAACGTTTGTTTTGGCGTGGGCCCATCTTGTGCCAACGTTGATGATGCACACAGACCAATTGGATGCTCCCTGGTTGCGAGGATCATCTACATGTGACGGGGAGAACAACAGAATTCAAAGGAAGGGAAGGTGTTGGGCTTTGGGGGTGTGTGTGTGTGTGTGTGTGTGTGTGTGAGAGAGAGAGAGAGAGAGACAGAGCATTTTGAGGGGGTGGTGTTGAGTTGGGTTCCGGGAGAGAGCGTGGAGGCCGAGGAGGTCACTGTCGAGTCGGAAGGTGGTCCTGGATCTGGGGGCTGGGGCTCTGGGCAGAGAACTGCTTCTGTTTGAGTTGACTGTGGGTCTGAGGAGACCCTGGGCCCTTAATTCTATAGAAGGGTGTCATCTCTGGGTGCTCCCAGTCCCGTCTCCAGGGTCACTCTGTCCATCCTCAGTTTCCTTTGAAGGGACTTTTTTCTGGGTGTGATAGTCACTTCCAGGGAAGAGACTAGGCAAGTGTTTGGTGAGGAGCAGGACAGGCAGGTTTCTGGTTTCCTCTGTGATCTGTTCAGAAAAGGAATCCTGGGAATTGGAGTGAGAGATATGGAGGTCAGTGGTGAGGGATGGAGCAATTATCAGGGCATGAGTTTAACGGAGGTTCTAGTGTCTAGTATGGAACACTGTGCAAGGAGGGCTAGTATTTGACTAGGATTCCCCGAACTATGGAACTGTGGGTACCTTGGTCAGAGGGAAACCTGCCATACACCCAGAAAGTAGCAGTCGGCATTTCTTTGGGGAGAGAGGGGTTCAGGGAAGAGGTAGGATTGAGTCGAGTGTCCAGTCCTTTTCCTGGGCATTACATTGAGTATTAGCTGGTCACAAGATTGGATGTCTGCTTTTCCGTCAGGGGTTGTCTGCAGGGGACAGGGAGGACATGGTGCATAGTTGAAAGAAAGAGAGAGAGAGGGAGATCTGGAGAATCAGGGGTGTGTGTGTGTGTGTGTGTGTGTGTGAAGCCCCACATGGATCTGGATTCCTGTAGTGGTTTCTCCTCACTCTAGGCTTCAAGGCTCTCCATCACCTTGCCCCTTCCTACCTCTCCTCCCTTCTCTCTTTCTACCGCCCACCCCACACGCTCCGCTCCTCCGCCGCCCACCTCCTCGCCGTCCCTCGGTCTCGCCTATCCCGCCGTCGACCCCTGGGCCACGTCCTCCCGCGGTCCTGGAATGCCCTCCCTCCTCACCTCCATCAATCTAATTATCGTCCCCTCTTCAAATCCCTACTTAAAGCTCACCTCCTCCAAGAGGCCTTCCCAGACTGAGCTCCCTTTTTCCCTCGGCTCCCTCTACCCCCCCCCCCACCTCTCCGCAGCTAAACCCTCTTCTCGCCTCCTATCCCTATCCTCCTCCCCGTCCCGCCCCCTCAGCACTGTACTCGTCCGCTCAACTGTATATATCTTAATCACCCTATTTATTTTGTTTAATGAGATGTACATCACCCTGATTTTATTTATTTGCCATTGTTTTTATGAGATGTTCTTCCCTTTGACTGTATTTACTACCAGTGTTCTCGTCTGCCTGTCTCCCCCGATTAGACTGTAAGCCCGTCAAAGGGCGGGGACTGTCTCTATCTGTTGCCGATTTGTACATTCGAAGTGCTTAGTACAGTGATCCACACCTAGTAAGCGCTCAATAAATACTATTGAATGAATGAATGGTGTACCAAATTGTTTAGTGGATTGAGTATCAAACAGGGATGGGGAGAAGTGTTGCAGATTTTCCCCCTACCCTACTTGGCTCAGTATCTGGTTGGGGGAGGTCTTGTTTGGATGCAGGGTTTCTTGGGACTAGGTGCGAGGGGATCCAGTGTCACGGGGAGAGAAGAATGGAGAAGCTCTGGTGTCTTGGGTTTCCTTGCCTGGGTTTGCCACCAGAGGTGGATTTTAGGGGAGGTGGAAGCAGGTGTGCAGTAGGAAGAAAGGAATGGTCTGTCAATTTTTATTTTTGTTTCCATTTCCTTTTCAGCTAGCCCTGAACCCCAATTGCTCTTCTCCATTCCCATGGTCCTATGAAGAATACCCTTGGGTTGGAATCTGGAGCCTAGGATCTCTTGACAAATGTCATGGAAGGTGAGGAGGAATAACAGTTTGCCTTCGTCATCAGAAACAAGGATCCTTTGAATTGATGGATTATCATGTTGATTTGGCCCGATGGTCCGTTCCAAATGTTCACCAGGGCTCTAAATGCCTCGTGCCCTTCCATCTTTGATGATCGTGAAGATCACTGCCTGTGATGAACATAGTGATTAGCTTTTGAGTGAGACTTCAAGAAACCCTCCAATTTTATGGTTCCTGGAAGGTCCTGTAGTTGCTGCATTTGCAGATTTTTCAGGAGCAATGGATGAAAATCATTGTCTCCTATGGGATGGGCCAATATTTTTGTCGTTCTTGTTTTTTTAAATTTTGTTGCTTCCTATTCTCCGGTGGAAGACGAGGCACGTTGAGGCATGAGGTGGATAGGGAACTCGCACAACACAACACAAAGTAGTGTGGGTAGTTTGATTTTTATGGGTCAAAGTAGGAGGCGGGGCCTCAGCTGATCCTTCGGGAGGTCCCCTCATAAAATTCAGGTGGCACTCAGGGGATCGTTTCGTTCCAACAGGGGGAAGAAAATGGAAAAAAGTGAGTTGGGCGTGGCTCAACTCACGGTCAACCGTGACGCAACTTCCGGATCACCCGGGACCCGTACGGCGATGAGGAGGATCACTCTGCGGCCACAAGAGCAACTGGGTCCAAGGGAAGGTGTTGGGTTTTCAGAGAAATGTGTGTTTGTGTGTGTGAGAGAGAGAGAGAGAGACAGCATTTTGAGGGGGTAAGGTTGAGGTGGGTCCTGGGAGAGAATGAGGAGGCCACTGTCGAGTCAGAAGGTCGTCCTGGATCTGGGGGCCGGGGCTCTGGGCAGAGAACTGATTCTGTTTGGCTTGACTGTGGGTCTGAGGAGGCCCTGGGCCCTTAATTCTATAGAAAGGTCTCAACTCTGGGTGCTCACAGTCCTGTCTCCAGGGTCACTCTGTCCATCCTCAGTCTCCTTTGAAGGGCCTTTTTTCTGGGTCTGACAGTCGCTTCCAGGGAAGAGACCAGGGAAGTGTTTGACGAGCAGCACAGGCAGGTTTGTGCTTTCCTTTGTGATCTTTTCAGAAAAGGAATCCTGGTGACTGGAGTGTGAGATATGGAGGTCAGTGGTGAGGGAATAGAGTAATTTTCAGGGCATGAGTTTCATGGAGATCCTAGTGTCTAGTATGGAACACTGCACCGAGGCCTAGTCCTTGCCTGGGACTACCCGAACTATGGAAATGCGGGTACCTTGGCCTGTGGGAAACCTGCCGTATCCCCCAGAAAATAGCAATAGGGATTTCTCTGCAGAGAGAAGCGTCTAGGGAAGAAGTAGAGTCGAGTGTAGTGTCCAGTCTTTTCCGGGCATTGCCTTGACCGTGAGCTGGTCTCAAAGATTGGATGTCAGCTTTGCTGTCAGGGGTTGTTTGCAGGGGACTGGGAGGACACGGTCCACAGCTGAAATGGAAATAAAGAGAGAGGGGGAGATCAGGGGAATCAGGGAGTGTGTGTGTGTGTCTGTCCATCTGTCTCACTACTCCAGATAGATTTGGAATATTGATCTGCCTACCTGATTTTTTCAAGTAAGATTCCTAGAAATGACGGGTAGTGCTGATTTTTCCCCTTTCCCTGTTGATGCAGTATTTGCTTTGGAGAACTCTTGTCCTTTATCTCAAGGGTTAGTTTGGCATGGGTTTGTGGTGCTCTGTGGCAGGGGGAACTCAGTGAGGAAGCTAGGGTGTGTGTGGGTTCAAATCTGTTTATTTTTAAGAGGAGGTTGATGAGGTGCCGGTCGAGACCCGACTCATTTGGAGAAACTGAATGGCTTGCCTTTTTTTTCCCCTTGGTTTTTCATCCCCCCCAGACCACCGTCCTTTCTGCTCCTCATCTGGTATCGCAGAGCATCACAGTGGGGAATCTTGAAACGAGGAAAAGTTCACGGACGGTCATGGCAGGTGAGAAGGAATGTCAGTTTTCTCTTGCAGTTTGAAACCAGGCTTCTTGGCTTCATCGTCTTTCCAAACTTTTTCCCCAGCTTAATTCAGTTAGGCAACATTTTTCTGATGTAGCGCGGAGATGACGGACTATGCGTAACGCCCTCCATTTGCAGTTAGTGAGTGTAGAATTCATCCTAGGACGACTGTCGTATTCTCTGTATATTCTGGAAGGTCCCGCGTGGGCTGTGTTTTCCAGAACCGTAAGGGTGTATCGAGAGAGTTCACTTGCTCGGCAATAGAATTCTGTGTTTTCCTCCTCTCCAAGGAAAGACCAGAGAGCCACGTTGAGGTCTGTCTTTGGTCGGGAACATAGACACCCTTTCCGCCAGTACTCTGTGCAGTTTATCTCATTGCCCTAGTTAGGAGGCGAGGCATTCCCCTGTGTATCTGGGGACCAGCCAGAAACCGTAGCTGTCATTCGGGCTATGCTTCTTTGATCCACCATCTTTTTTTTTTTTTTTTTGTCAATAGGGGGAAAAAATGTAAAACGTTTGCTTCGGCCTAGGTCCATCTCGTGCCGACGAGGACGATATACTGAGACCAACTGGAGGCTCCTTCGCCGTGACAATCATCTACATGTGATGGGGAGAAATGCAGAATCCAAGGGAAGGGAACATGTTGGGCTTTGTGTCTGTGTGTGTTTGTGTGTGTGTGTGTGTGTGTGTGTGTGAGAGAGAGAGAGAGAGAGAGCATTTAGAGGGGGTGAGGTAGAGTTGGGTTCCGGGAGAGAGCGTGGAGGCTTAGGAGGCCACTGTCGAGTCAGAAGATTGTCCTGGATCTGTGGGCCGGGGCTCTGAGCAGAGAACTGGTTCTGTGTGGCTTGACTGTGGGTCTGAGGAGACCCTGGGCCCTTAATTCCATAGAAGGGTCTCATCTCTGGGTATCCAACAGGGATGGGGAGGATCGTTGCCGATTTTTCCCCCCACTCCACCCGCGTCAGTATTTGGTCGGGCGAAGTCTCGTCTGGATGCCGGCTTTCTGGGCACTGGATGTGAGGGGATTCCATTTCCCGGCCAGGGAAGAAGGGAGAGGTTCTGGTGTTTTGGGTTTCCTTCCCTGGATTTGTTGCCAAAGGTGGAATTTAGGGGAGGTGGAAGCAGGTGGGCTGTAGTAAAAATGGAATGGTTTGTCAATTTGGTTTTTTTTTTTTTCTCTTTTTCCTTTTCAGCTAGCTCAGAGCCCCAGTAGCTCTTCTCCTCTCCTGTGATCCTATGAAGAATACAGTTGGGTTGGCCTTGGAGCCTAGGATCACTTGACAGTGTCATGGAAGGTGAGGAGGAATAACAGTTTCCTTTTGTCATTGGAAACAAGTATTTTTCGACCTTATGGATTGTCATGTCGATTCGGCCCGATGGTCCGCTTGTGTCCCTCCATCAGTGATGATGGTGAAGATCACTGCCCCTGTTGAATTCAGTGATTAGCCTCGGAGTGAGTCCTCACCAAACCCTCCAATTTTCTGGTTCCTGGAAGGTCCTTTAGTTGCTCCATTTCCAGAATTTTCAGGAATAAGGGATGAAAATCAGTGTCTCTTATGGGATGGACAAATCAATTTTTTTGTGTGTGGTATTTTTTTTTTTTTTTTTTTAATTTCGTCGCTTCCTCCTCTGCGGTGGAAGACGAGAGAGGCACGTCGAGGCATGAGGTGCATAGGGAACTCCCACGACACAACGCAAAGTTGTGTGGGTAGTTTGATTTTTATGGGTCACCGTAGCAGGCGGGGCCTTAGCTGTTCCATAGGGAGGTCCCCTTATGCTCTTCAGGTGGCACTCGGGAATTTTTTTTTTTTTTTTTGGATCGCGCATGTCTTGTACGAACAGGGGGAAGAAAGTGGACAAAATCGAGTCGTGCGTGGCTCATCTCCGGTCAACCGTGATGCAACTTCCAGATCTTCCGGGGCCAGCATGGTGATGAGGAGGGTGATTCTGTGGCCACCAGAGCAACTGGATCCAAGGGAAGGTGTTGGGTTTTCAGAAAAATGGGTGTTCTTTGTGTGTGTGTGAGCGAGAGAAAGAGAGCATTTTGAGCGGGTAAGGTTGGGTTGGGTTCTGGGAGAGCAAGAGGAGGCCACTGTCGAGTCAGAAGGTCATCCTGGATCTGGGGGCTGGGGCTCTGGGCAGAGAACTGGCTCTGTTTGGCTTGACTGTGGGTCTGAGGAGGCCCTGGGCCCTTAATTCTATAGAAGGATCTCATCTCCGGGTGCTCCCAGTCCCGTCTCCAGGGTCACTCTGTCAATCCTCAGTCTCCTTTGAAGGGACTTTGTTCTGGGTCTGACGGTCGCTTCCAGAGAAGAGTTTAGGGAAGTGTTGGGTGAGCAGCAGCACAGGTAGGTTTCTGGTTTCCTTTGTGATCTTTTCAGAAAAGGAATCTGGGGGACTGGACTGGACTGGGCTTTGTGTGCGTGTGTGTGTGAGAGAGAGAAAGAGAGCATTTAGAGGGGGTAAGGTTGAGTTGGGTTCTGGGAGAGAACGAGGAGGCCACTGTGGAGTCAGAAGGTCTTCCTGGATCTGGGGGCCGGGGCCCTGGGCAGAGAAATGGTTCTGTTTGGCTTGACTGTGGGTCTGAGGAGGCCCTGGGCCCTTAATTCTATAGAAGGGTCTCATCTCTGGGTGCTTACAGTCCTGTCTCCAGGGTACTCTGTCCATCCTCGGTCTCCTTTGAAGGGACTTTTTTCTGCCTCTGACAGTCGTTTCCAGGGAAGAGACTAGGGAAGTGTTTTCTTGGTTATCTTTTCAGACAAGGAATTTTGGAGACTGGATTGTGACATATGGATGTTAGTGGGGAGTGATGGAGTAAATTCCAGGGCATGAGTTTAATGGAGATTGCAGTGTCCAGTATAGAGCAGTGTACTTTGAGACCTAGTACTGGACTAGGACTGCCCTCTCTAGTGAAATGGGGGTGGTGGTATCTTTTGTCGTTGGGGCAAACAGCCATCTCCCCCTCAAACTAGGGATTGGGATTTTTCTAGAGAGAGAGAGAGGTCACATGAAGGAGTAGGGTGGATTTGAGTGTCCAGTGTTCTCTTGGGGATTGCCTTGACCATGATCTGGTCTCAAAGATTGAATGTTTGCTTTTCTGTCAGGGGCTGTTTGCAGGGCAGTGGGAGGACACGGTGCATTGTTTAAATGGAAAGAAAAAGAGAGAGGGAGATAAGGAAAATCAGGCAGTGTGTGTGTGTGAAGCCCCCACATGGATCTGGATTCCAGTAGTCGTGTATTAAATTGTTCAGTGGGTTGAGTATCAAATAGGGATGGGGAGGAGTGTTGCAGATTTTCTCCCCACCCCAGTCGGTTCAGTATTCGGTCGGGAGACGTCTCGTTTGGATGCAGGGTTTCTTGGGATTGGGTGTGAGGGGATCCAGTGTCACGGGGAGGGAAGCATGGAGATGCTTCTCTGGTGTCTTGGTTTTTCTTAGTTGGCTTTACCACCAGAGGTGGATTTTAGGGGAGGTGGAAGCAGATGTGCAGTAGGAAAAAAGGAATGGTTTTTGTCCAATGGTTTTTTTTTTTTTTTTCCATTTGCTTTTCAGCCAGCCTGGAGCCCCAATAGTTCTTCTCCACTCCAATGATCCTATGAAGAATACCTTTGGGTTGGAATCCAGAGCCTAGGATCAGTTGAAAAATGGCATGGAAGGTGAGGAGGAATAACAGTTAGCTTTTGTCATCAGAAACAAGGATTTTTTGAATTTATGGATAGTCACGTAGATTCGCCCCGATGGTCCGTTCTAAGCGTTCGCCACGGCTTTAAACGCTTCGTGCCTCTCCATCTTTGATGATCATGAAGATCACTGCCAGTGCTGAATACAGTCGTTAGCTTTTGGGTGATTTTTCAACAAACCCTCCAATTTTTTGGTTTTTGGAAGGTCCTGTAGTTGCAGCATTTGCAGATTTTTCAGGAGCAAGAGATGAAAATTAGTGTTTCTTATGGGATGGGCAAATCAATTATTTTGTGTTTTTTATTTGGTTTAAATTTAGTTGCTTCCTTCTCTCTGGTGGAAAACGGGAGAGGCACTGTGAGGCATGAGTTTGTTAGGGAATTCCCATCACACAATACAAAGTAGTGTGGGTAGTTTGATTTTTACGGGTCAAAGTAGGAGGCGGGGCCTTAGGTGGTCCCTTGGGAGGTCCCCTTATCAAAATCAGGTGGCATTCAGGGGATTGTTTTTTGGATTTGTCATGTTGTGTCCCAACAGGGGGAAGAAAAGGAAAAGAATGGAGCTGCGTGTGGCTCATCTTTGGTCATCCGTGATGCAACTTCCCGATCACCTGGGGCCTGTACGGCCATGAGGAGGGTGACTCTGTGGCTACAAGAGCAGCTGGATCTAAGGGAAGGTGTGGGGTTTTTTGAAAAATGTGTGGTGTGTGTGTGTGTTTGTATGTGAGAGAGAGAGAGAGAGAGCATTTTGAGGGGGTAAGGTTGAGTTGGGTTCTGGGAGAGCAAGAGGAGGCCACTGTCGAGTCAGAAGGTCGTTTTGGATCTGGGGGCTGGGGCTCTGGGCAGAGAACCGGTTCTGTTTGGCTTGACTGTGGGTCTGAGGAGGCCCTGGGCCCTTAATTCTATAGAAGGGTCTCATCTCTGGGTGCTCACAGTCCCGTCTCCAGGATCACTCTGTCCATCCTCAGTCTCCTTTGAAGGGACTTTTTTCTGGGTCTGACAGTCGCTTCCAGGGAAGAGACCAGGGAAGTGTTTGGTGAGGAGTAAGACAGGCCGGTTTCTGGTTTCCTTTGTGATGTTTGCAGAAAAGGAATCCTGGGGATTGGAGTGTGAGATATGGAGGTCAGTAGTGAGGGATGGAGTAATTTTCAGGGCATGAGTTTCTTGGAGATTCTAGTGTGTCGTACGCAGCGTTTTGCACCGAGGCGTAGTACTTGACTAAGACTGCCCAAACTATGGAAATGTGGGTACCTTGGCCTGGGGGAAACATGCCGTATCCCCCAGAAAGTAGTGGTAGGGATTTCTTTAGAAAGAGAAGGGTCACCCGAAGGAGTAGGGCGGAGTTGAGTCTCTAGTCTTCTCCTGGGCATTGCCTTGACCAAGATTTGATCCCAAAGATTGGATGTTTGCTTTTCTGTCAGAGGCTGTTTGCAGGCCAGTGAGGGGACAAGGTCCGCAGTTTAAACGGAAAGAAAGAGAGAGAGGGAGATAAGGAGATTTAGGGAGTGTGTGTGAAGCCCCCACATGGATCTGGATTCCGGTAGAGGTGTCTTAAATTGTTCAGTGTGTTGAGTATCGAATAGAGATGGGGAGGAGTGTTGCAGATTTTCCCCCCACCTCAGTTGGATCAGTATTTGGTCAGGAGAGGTCTTGTTTGGATGCAGGGTTTCTTGGGATTAGGTGTGACGGGATCCAGTGTCACGGGTAGGGAAGAATGGAGAAGCTTCTCTGGTGTCTTGGGTTTCCTTGGCTGGGTTTGCCACCGGAGGTGGATTTTAGGGGAGGTGGAAGCAGGTGTGCAGTACGAAAAACGGAACGGTTTGTCAATTTGGTTGTTTTTTTTTTTTTTCCATTTGCTTTTCAGCTAGCTCAGAGTCCCAGTAGCTCTTAGGCTCCAGGGGCCAACCCAACAGTATTCTTCATAGGATCACGGGAGAGGCTAAGATCACTTGACAATGTCATGGAAGGTGAGAAACAATAACAGTTTGCTTTTGTCATCAGAGACAAGGATCTTGTGAACTTAGGGATTGACATGTTGATTTAGCCTGATGGTCCATTTCAAGTGTTCACCGTGGCTTTAAAGGCCTCATGCCCCTCCATCTGTGATGATCGTGAAGATCACTGACTGCTGAATACAGTGATGAGCCTTGGAGTGAGTCCTCAACAAACCCTCCAATATTCTGGTTCCTGGAAGATCCTGTAGTTGCTCAATATGCAGATTTTTCAGGAGCAAAGGATGAAAATCAGTGTCCCTTATGGGATGGACAAATCAAATTTTTTGTGTTTTTTTTTTTTTTTTTTTTAAATTTCATTGCTTCCTCCTCTCCGGTGGAAGACGGGAGAGGCACGTTGAGGCATGAGGTGGATAGGGAACTCTCACGATGCAACACAAAGTCATGTGGTTAGTTTGATTTCTATGGATCAAAGTAGGAGGCGGGGCCTTAGCTGGTCCATCGGGATGTCCCCTTATCAAAGTCAGGTGGCACTCAGGGGACTGTTTTTTGGACTGGGCATGTTGTGTGCCAACAGGGGGAAGACGACGGAAAAAATTGAGTCGGGCGTGGCTCATCTCCAGTCAACCGTGACGCAACTTCCAGATCTCCCGGGGCCAGCACGGCGATGAGGAGGGTGACTCTGCAGCCACAAGAGCAACTGGATTCAAGGGAAGGTGTTGGGTTTTCAGAAAAGTGTGTGTGTGTGAGAGAGAGAGAGAAAGAGAGAGAGAGAGGATTTTGAGGGGGTAAGGTTGAGTCGGGTTCTGGGAGAGCAAGAGGAGGCCACTGTCGAGTCAGAAGGTTGTCCTGGATCTGCGGGCCGGGGCTCTGGGCAGAGAACTGGTTCTGTTTGGCTTGACTGTGGGTCTGAGAAGGCCCTGGGCCCTTAATTCTATAGAAGGGTCTCATCTCTGGGTGCTCACAGTCCCGTCTCCAGGATCACTCTGTCCATCCTCGGTCTCCTTTGAAGGGACTTTTTTCTGGGTCTGACAGTCACTTCCAGGGAAGAGACCAGGGAAGTGTTTGGTGAGGAACAGCACAGGTAGGTTTCTGGTTTCCTTTGTGATCTTTTCAGAAAAGGAATCCGGGGGACCTGAGTGTGAGATATGGATGTCAGTGGTGAGGCATGGAGTAATTTACAGGGCATGGAGTAATTTACAAGGTATGCGTGTCATGGAGAGTGTAGTGTCCAGTTTAGAGCAGTGTAAATTGAGGCCTAGAAGTGGACTATGCCTGCTTTCTCTAGGGAAATGGGGGGGGGTACTTTTGGCCTTTGGGCAAGCACCCATCTACCCCTTAAACTAGAGATTGGGATTTCTCTAGAGAGAGAGGGATCACATGAAGGACTAGGGTGGAGTTGAGTGTCCTGTCTTCTCCTGGGCATTGCCTTGACCATTAGCTGGCTGCAAAGATTGGATGCTAGATCTTCTGTCAAGGGCTGTTGGCAGGGCATTGGGAGGACACGGTCCACAGTTGAAATGGAAAGAAAGAGAGAGAGGGAGATGAGGAGAATCAGGGATATGTGTGTGTGTGTGTGTGCACGCCAAGCCCCCACATGGATCTGGCTTCCTGTAGTGGTGTGCCAAATCGTTCCGTGGGTTGAGTATCAAACAGGGATGGCGAAGGGATGGGTGTCCCCCATCCCCACCTCATTTGGGTCAGTATTTGGTCGGGAGAGGTCTTGTTTGGATGCAGGCTTTCTTGGGACTGGGTGTGAAGGGATCCAGTGTCCCGGGGAGGGAGGAATGGAGAAGCTCTGGTGTCTTGGGTTGTCTTTGTCTGGGTTTGCCACCAGAGGTGGATTTTAGCAGAGGTGGAAGCAGGTGTGCAGTAAGAAAAATGGAATGGTTTTTTCAAATTTTTTTTTTTTCTATTTCCTTTTCAGCTAGCCCAGAGCCCCAATAGCTCTTCTCCACTCCTGTGATCCTATGAAGAATACCACTGGGTATGGAATCTGGAGTCTAGGATCGCTTGCAAAATGTCATGGCAGGTGAGGAGGAATAACTGCTAGCTTTTTTCATCAGAAACAAGGATTCCTTGATTTTTAAGGATTGTCATGTAGATTTGGCTTGTTGGTCTGTTCCAAGTGTTCCCCATGGTTTGAAACTCCTCGTGCCCTTCCCTCTTTGATGATCGTGAAGAGGACTGCCTGTTGTGAATACAGTGATTAGCCTTTGAGTGAGTCCTCAAGAAACCCTCCAATCTTCGGCTTCCTGGAAGGTTCTGTAGTGGCTCCGTTTCCAGATCTGTCAGGAGCAAGAGATGAAAATCAGTCTCGATTACGGGATGGACAAATCAATTTTGGGGGGGCGATTTTTTTTTTTTAAATTTTGTTGCTTCCTCCTCTCCGGTGGAAGACGAGAGAGGCACGTTGAGGCATGAGGTGGATGGGGAACTCCCACGACGCAACACAGAGTCGTGCGGGTAGTTTGATTTTTATGGGTCAAAGTAGGAGGTGGGGCCTTGGCTGGTCCATCGGGAGGTCCCCTTATCAACGTCTGGTGGCGCTCAGGGGATCTTTCTTTCGATCGGGCACGTTTTGTACGAACAGGGGGAAGAAATGGAAAAAATTGAGTCGGGCGCGGCTCATCTCCGGTCAACCGTGATGCAACTTCCAGATCTCCCGGGGCCAGCACGGCGATGAGGAGGGTGACTCTGCGGCCACGAGCAACTGGATTCAAGGGAAGGTGTTGGCTTTTCAGAAAAATGTGTGTTGTGTGTGTCTGTGTGTGTGTGTGTGAGAGAGAGAGAGAGAGCATTTTGCGGGGATAAAGTTGAGTTGGGTTCTGGGAGACAACGAGGAGGCCACTGTCGAGTCAGAAGGTCGTCCTGGATCTGGGGGCCGGGGCTCCGGTCAGAGAACCGGTTCTGTTTGGCTTGACTGTGGGTCTGAGGCGGCCCTGGGCCCTTAATTCTATAGAAGGGTCTCATCCCTGGGTGCTCACGGTCCTGTCTCCAGGGTCACTCTGTCCATCCTCAGTCTCCTTTGAAGGGACTTATTTTCTGGGTCTGACAGTCGCTTCCAGGGAAGAAACTAGGGAAGTGTTTTCTTGGTTATATTTTCAGAGAAGGAATTCTGGAGACTGGATTGTGAGATATGGATGTTAGCGGGGAGTGATGGAGTAACTTCCCGGACCTGAGTTTAATGGAGATTGTAGTGTACAGTATAAGAGCGGTGTAGATTGTGGCCTAGTACTGGACTAGGACCGCCCTCTCTAGTGAAACGGGTGGGTGGTATCTTTGTCCTTGGGGCAAACAGCCATCTACCCTTCAAACTAGCGATTGGGATTTTTCTAGAGAGAGAGAGAGGTCACGTGAAGGAGTAGGGTGGATTTGAGTGTCCAGTGTTCTCTTGGGGATTGCCTTGACCATGATCTGGTCTCAAAGATCGCATGTTTGCTTTTCTGCCAGGGGCTGTTTGCAGGGCAGTGGGAGGACACGGTCCATTGTTTAAATGGAAAGAAAGAGAGAGAGGGAGATAAGGAACATCAAGGAGTGTGTGTGTGTGTGTGTGTGTATGTGTCTGTGAAGCTCCCACATGGATCTGGATTCCAGTAGTCATGTATTAAATTGTTCAGTGGGTTGAGTATTAAATAGGGATGGGGAGGAGTGTTGTAGATTTACTCCCCACTCCAGTTGGTTCAGTATTTGGTCGGGAGAGGTCTTGTCTGGATGCAGGGTTTCTTGGGTTTGGGTGTGAGGGGATCCAGTGTCACGGGGAGGGAAGCATGGTGATGCTTCTCTGGTGTCTTGGTTTTCCTTAGTTGGCTTTACCACCAGAGGTGGATTTTAGGGGAGGTGGAAACAGATGTGCAGTAGGAAAAAAGGAATGGTTTGTCCAATGGTGGCTTTTTTTTTTTTTTTTTTTTTTTTACACTTGCTTTTCAGCTAGCCCCAATAGTTCTTCTCCACTCCAATGATCCTATGAAGAATACCTTTGGGTTGGAATTCGGAGCCTAGGATCAGTTGAAAAATGGCATGGAAGGTGAGGAGGAATAATAGTTTGCTTTTGTCATCAGAAACAAGGATTTTTTGAACTTACGGATCGTCACGTAGATTTGGCCCGACGGTCCGTTCCAAGCGTTCACCACGGCTTTAAACGCGTCGTGACTCTCCATCTTTCCTGATCGTGAAGATCACTACCTGTGCTGAATACAGTCATTAGCTTTTGGGCGATTTTTCAACACACCCTCCAATTTTCTGGTTTTTGGAAGGTCCTGTAGTTGCTGCATTTGCAGATTTTTCAGGAGCAAGGGATGAAAATCAGGGTCTCTTATGGGATGGACAAATCAAAATTTTTTTTTTGTTTAAATTTGGTTGCTTCCTCCTCTCTAGTGGAAGACGGGAGAGGCACTTTGCGGCATGAGGTGGTTAGGGAACTCCCACGACACGATACAAAGTAGTGTGGGTAGTTTGATTTTTATGGGTCAAAGTAAGAGGCGAGGCCTTAGGCGGTCCTTTGGGAGGTCCCCTTATCAAAATCAGGTGGCACTCAGGGGATTGTTTTTTGAATTTGTCATGTTGTGTCCCAACAGGGGGAACAAAAAGGAAAGAATGGAGTCGGGTGTGGCTCATCTCCGGTCACCTGTGATGCAACTTTCCGATCACCCGGGACCTGTACGGCCATGAGGAGGGTGACTCTGTGGCTACAAGAGCAGCTGGATGTAAGGGAAGGTGTGGGGGTTTCAGAAAAATGTGTGTTGTGTGTGGGTTTGTGTGTGTGTGTGAGAGAGAGAGAGAGAGAGTATTTTGAGGGGGTAAGGTTGAGTTGAGTTTTGGGAGAGCAAGAGGAGGCCACTGTCGAGTCAGAAGGTCATCTTGGATCTGGGGGCCGGGGCTCTGGGCAGAGAATTGGTTCTGTTTGGCTTGACTGTGGGTCTGAGGAGGCCCTGGGCCCTTAATTCTATAGAAAGGTCTCAACTCTGGGTGCTCACAGTCCTGTCTCCAGGGTCACTCTGTCCATCCTCGGTCTCCTTTGAAGGGACTTTTTTCTGGGTCTGACAGTCGCTTCCAGGGAAGAGACTAGGGAAGTGTTTTCTTGGTTATCTTTTCAGACAAGGAATTTTGGAGACTGGATTGTGACATATGGATGTTAGTGGGGAGTGATGGAGTAAATTCCAGGGCATGAGTTTAATGGAGATTGCAGTGTCCAATATAGAGCAGTGTACTTTGAGACCTAGTACTGGACTAGGACTGCCCTCTCTAGTGAAATGGGGGTGGTGGTATCTTTTGTCCTTGGGGCAAACAGCCATCTACCCCTCAAACTAGCGATTGGGATTTTTCTAGAGAGAGAGAGGTCACATGAAGGAGTAGGGTGGATTTGAGTGTCCAGTGTTCTCCTGGGGATTGCCTTGACCATGATCTGGTCTCCAAGATTGAATGTTTGCTTTTCTGTCAGGGGCAGTTTGCAGGGCAGTGGGAGGACACGGTCCATTGTTTAAATGGAGAGAGAGAGGGAGATGAGGAAAATCAGGCAGTGTGTGTGTGTGTGTGTGAAGCCCCCACATGGATCTGGATTCCAGTAGTCGTGTATTAAATTGTTCAGTGGGTTGAGTATCAAATAGGGATGGGGAGGAGTGTTGCAGATTTTCTCCCCACCCCAGTCGGTTCAGTATTCGGTCGGGAGACGTCTCGTTTGGATGCAGGGTTTCTTGGGATTGGGTGTGAGGGGATCCAGTGTCACGGGGAGGGAAGCATGGAGATGCTTCTCTGGTGTCTTGGGTTTCCTTGATTGGCTTTACCACCAGAGGTGGATTTTAGGGGAGGTGGAAGCAGATGTGCAGTAGGAAAAAAGGAATGGTTTGTCCAATGGTTGGTTTTTTTTTTTTTTTTTTTTTTTTTTACATTTGCTTTTCAGCTAGCCCGGAGCCCCAATAGTTGTTCTTCACTCCAATGATCCTATGATCCTATGAAGAATACCTTTTGGGTTGGAATCCGGAGCCTAGGATCAGTAGAAAAATGTCATGGAAGGTGAGGAGGAATAATAGTTTGCTTTTGTCATCAGAAACAAGGATTTTTTGAATTTATGTATTGTCACGTAGATTCGGCCCGATGGTCCGTTCCAAGCGTTCACCACGGCTTTAAACGCTTTGTGCCTCTCCATCTTTCCTGATCGTGAAGATCACTACCTGTGCTGAATACAGTCATTAGCTTTGGGGTGACTTTTTCAACACACCCTCCAATTTTTTGGTTTTTGGAAGGTCCTGTAGTTGCTGCATTTGCAGATTTTTCAGGAGCAAGGGATGAAAATCAGGGTCTGTTACGGGATGGACAAATAAATTTTTTTTTTTGTTTTCATTTAAATTTTGTTGCCTCCTCCTCTCCGGTGGAAGATGGGAGAGGCACTTTGAGGCATGAGGTGGTTAGGGAACTCCCACAACACAATACAAAGTAGTGTGGGTAGTTTGATTTTTATGGGTCAAAGTAAGAGGCGGGGCTTTAGGCGGTCCTTTGGGAGGTCCCCTTATCAAAATCAGGTGGCACTCAGGGGATTTTTTTTTGAATTTGTCATGTTGTGTCCCAACAGGGGGAAGAAAATGACAAGAATGGAGTCGGGTGTGGCTCATCTTCGGTCATCTGTGATGCAACTTCCCGATCACCTGGGGCCTACACGGCCATGAGGAAGGTGACTCTGGCTACAAGAGCAGCTGGATCTAAGGGAAGGTGTGGGGTTTTCAGAAAAATGTGTGTTGTGTGTGGGTTTGTGTGTGTGTGAGAGAGAGTATTTTGAGGGGGTAAGGTTGAGTTGAGTTTTGGGAGAGCAAGAGGAGGCCACTGTCGAGTCAGAAGGTCATCTTGGATCTGGGGGCCGGGGCTCTGGGCAGAGAATTGGTTCTGTTTGGCTTGACTGTGGGTCTGAGGAGGCCCTGGGCCCTTAATTCTATAGAAAGGTCTCAACTCTGGGTGCTCACAGTCCCGTCTCCAGGGTCACTCTGTCCATCCTCGGTCTCCTTTGAAGGGACTTTTTTCTGGGTCTGACAGTCGCTTCCAGGGAAGAGACCAGGGAAGTGTTTGGTGAGGAGCAGCACAGGTAGGTTTCTGGTTTCCTTGGTCATCTTTTCAGACATGGAACTCTGGAGACTTGAGTGTGAGATATGGAGGTCAGTGGGGAGGGATGGAGTAATTTCCAGTGCATGCGTTCCATGGAGATTCTAGCGTCTGGTATGGAGCCTTGTGCACGGAGGCCTAGTCCATGACCGAGACTACCCGAACTATGGAAATGTGGCTACCTTGGCCGCGGGGAAACCTGCCGTACGCCCCAGGAAGTAGCGATAGGGATTTCTGTGGCGAGAGAAGGGTCCAGGGAAGAAGTAGGGTCGAGTGTAGTGTCCAGTCTTTTCCTCGGCATTGCCTTGACCATGAGCTTGTCTCCCAGATTGGATGTCTGTTTTTCTGTCAGGGGTTGTTTGCAGGGGAGTGGGAGGACATGGTCCACAGTTGAAACGGAAAGAATGAGAGAGAGGGAGATGAGGAGAATCAGGGAGTGTGTGTGTGTCTGTGTGTCCATCTTTCTCACTACTTCGGCTAGATCTGGATTTCTTTTATGGCCTACTAGATTTTTCAAGTAAGAATCCTAGAAACGACGGTAGTGCCGATTTTCCCCTTTCATTGTTGATGCAGTAGTTGCCTTGGAGCAATCTTGTCCTTTGCATCGAGGCTCTGTTTGGCATGGGTTTGTGGTGCTCTGTGGCGGGGGGAACTAAGTGAGGAAGCTAGGGTGTCTGTGGGGTCAAATCTGTGTATTTTTAAGAAGAGGTCGATGTGGTGATGGGTAGAGATCTGTCTCATTTAAAGAAAATGAACGGCTTCCCTTTTTTCTCCTTTGGTTTTTCATCACTCCCCAGACCACTGTCCTGGCTGCTCCTCATCTCGTATCGCAGGCACCGCCGGAGGGAATTGCAAAACGAAGAAAACTTCAAGGAATGTCACGGCAGGTGAGAAGGAATGTAGGTTCTCTCTTGCACTTTGAAACCAGGCTTCTGGCCTTCACTTTCTTTGCAAACCCGTTTCACCAGCTTCATTCAGTTAGGAAACATTTTTAGCGATGTGGCGCGGAGACGACGGACGGTGCGTAAACTCCGCCATTTGCAGTTAGTAGGTCTAGAATTCATCGTAGGACGACTGTCGTATTCTCTAAATTCCGGAAGGTCCCGCGTCGGCTCCGTTCCCAGAACCGTAAGGTTGTATTGAGAGAGTTGACCTTCTCGGGAATAGAATTCTGTTTTTCCTCCTCTCCACGGAAAGACTCTGTGCAGTTTCTTTCATTGCCCTAGTTAGGAGGCGAGGCATTCCCCTGTGTATCTGGGGATCAGCCAGAAAACGTAGCTGTCATTCGGGCTATGCTTCTTTGATCCATCCTCTTTTTTTTTTTTTGGTCAATGGGGGGAAGAAAGTAAAATATCTGTTTCGGCCTGGGTCCATCTCGTGCCGACACGGACGATATATGGAGACCAACTGGAGGTTCCCCGGCTGTGACGATCATCTACATGTGATGGGGAGAAAAGCAGAATCCAAGGGAAGGGAAGAGCGTGTTGAGGGGGTAAGGTTGAGTTGGGTTCTGGGAGAGAACGTGGAGGCCACTGTCCAGTCGGAACGTCGTCCTGGATCTGGGGGCCGGGGCTCTGGGCAGAGAACCGGTTCCGTTTGGCTTGACTGTGGGTCTGAGGAGACCCCGGGCCCTTAATTCTATAGAAAGGTCTCAACTCTGGGTGCTCCCAGTCCCGTCTCCAGGGTCACTCTGACCCTCTTCAGTGTCCTTTGAAGGGACTTTTTTCTGGGTCTGACGGTCGCTTCCAGGGAAGAGATCAGGGAAATGTTTGGTGAGGAGCAGCACAGGCAGGATTTTGGTTTCCTTTGTGATCTTTTTCAGAAAAGGAATCCTGGGGACTGGAGTGTGAGACGTGGGTGTCAGTGGGGAGGGATGGAGTAATTTACAGGGCATGGGTTTCATGGACACCGTAGTGTCCGGTATAGAGCAGTGTACATTGAGGCCCAGTAGTGGACTAGGCTTGCCCTCTCTAGGGAAATGGGGGGAGGGTGGTATCTTTTGACTTTGGGGCAAGCAGCCATCTACCCGTCAAACTAGCGATTGGGATCTCTCTGGAGAGAGAGGTATCACGTGAAGGAGTAGGGTGCAGTTGAGTGTCCAGCCTTTTCCCGGGCATTACTTTGACCATGAGCCGGTCCCAGTGATTGGATGTTTGCTTTTCTGTCAGGGGCCATTTGCAGGGCAGTGGGAGGACACGATCCACAATTTAAATGGGCAGAAAGAGAGAGAGGTAGATAAGGAGAAGCAGGGTGGTTGTGTGTGTGTGTGTGGCAAGTCCCCACATGGATCTGGATTCCTGTAGTGGTGTACCAAATTGTTGAGCGGGTTGAGTATCGAACAGGGATGGGGAGGAGTGTTGCAGACTTCACCCCCGCCACCCCCCCCCCCCTCCCACTTGGGTCAGTATTTGGTTGGGTGAAGTCTTGTTTGGATGCAGGCTTCCTTGGGGCTGGGTGTGAGAGGATTCACTGTAATGGGCAGGGAAGAATGGAGAAGCTCTGGTGTCTTGGGTTCCCTTGCCTGGATTTGCCACCAGAGGTGGATTTTAGGGGAGGTGGAAGCAGGTGTGCTGTAGGAACAGTGGAATGACTTTTCAATGATTTTTTTTTTTCCCATTTCCTTTTCAGCTAGCCCAGAGACCCGATAGCTTTTCTCCACTCCCATGATGCCATGAAGAATACCTTTGCGTTGGAATCCGGAGCCTAGGATCACTTGACAGATGTCACGGAAGGTGAGCGGGAATAATGATTTGCTTTTGTCATCAGAAACAAGGATTCCTCGAACTTACGGATTGTCGTGTCGATCCGGCCCGAAGGTCCGTTCCAAATGTTCGCCACGGCTTTAAACGCCTCGTGCCCCTCCATCTTCGATGATCGTGAAGATCGCTGCCTTTTCTCAATATAGTGATTAGCTCTGGAGTGAGTCTTCAAGAAACCTCTAATTTTATGGTTCCTGGAAGGTCCTGTAGTGGCTGCATTTGCAGATCTTTCAGGAGCAATGGATGAAAATCAGTCTGTCTTACGGAATGGACAAATCAATATTTTTGGGGTTTTTTTTTTTTTTAATCTCGTTGCTTCCTCGTCTCCGGCGGAAGATGAGAGAGGCCCGTCGAGGCACGAGGTGGATAGGGAACCCCCACGGCGCAACAGGAAGAACTGTGGGGAGTTTGTTTTTTATGGGTCCAAGTAGGAGGCGGGGCCTTAGCTGGTCCATCGGGAGGACCCCTTATAAAAATCAGGTGGCACTCAGGAGATTGTTTTTTGGATTGAGCATGTTTTTGTACGAACAGGGGGAAGAAAATGGAAAAAAACTGAGTCAGGCGTGGCTCATCTGCGGTCAACCTTGGCGCAACTTTCAGATAACCTGGGGCCTGCCCGGTGATGAGGAGGGTGACTCTGTGGCTACAACAGCAACTGGATTCAAGGGAAGGGGTTGGCCTTTCATAGAAATGTGTGTTCTGTGTGTGTGTGTGTTTGTGAGAGAGAATAGAGCATTTTCAGGGGGTAAGGTTGAGTTGGGTTCAGGGAGAGCACGAGGAGGCCACTGTGGAGTCAGAAGGTCGTCTTGGATCTGGGGGCCGGGGCTCTGGGCAGAGAACCGGTTCTGTTTGGCTTGACTGTGGGTCTGAGGAGGCCCTGGGCCCTTAATTCTATAGAAGGACCTCATCTCTGGGTGCTCCCAGTCCTGTCTCCAGGGTCACTCTGTCCATCCTCAGTCTCCTTCGAAGGGACTTTCTTCTGGTTCTGACAGTCGCTTCTAGGGAAGAGATTAGGGATGTGTTTGGTGAGGAGCAAGCCAGGCAGGTTTCTGGTTTCCTTGGTCATCTTTTCAGACAAGGAAGTGTGAGATATGGAGGTCAGTGGGGAGGGATGGAGTAATTTCCAGGGCATGAGTTTCATGGAGATTCTAGTGTTTCGTATGGAGCCTTGTGCACCGAGGCCTAGTCCATGACTATGACTGCCCTCTCTAGGGAAATGGGTTGGTGGTATCTTTGGGGCAAGCAGCCATCTACCCCTCCAACTAGCGATAGGGATTTCTTTAGAGAGAGAGGGGTCACGTGAAGGAGTAGGGTGGAGTCGAGTGTCCAGTGTTCTCCTGGGGATTAGGTTGACCATTAGCTGGTCCCAAAGATAGCCTGAATGCTTTGCTGTCAGGGGCTGTTGGCAGGGGAGTGGGACGACATGGTCCACAGTTGTAATGGAAAGCAAAAGAGAGAGGGAGATAAGGAGAATCAGAGAGTTTGTGTGTGTTTGTCTCTCGATCTGTCTCGCCATTCCAGAAACATCTGGATTCCTTTAATGGCGTACTTGATTTTTCAAGTATGATTCCTAGAAATGAAGGGTAGTGCCGATTTTTTCCCCTTTCCCTGTGGATGCGGTATATGCCTTGGAGAACTCTTGTCCTTTGCATCGAGGCTTTTTTTGGCACGAGTTTGTGGTGCTCTGTGGCAGGGGGATCTAAGTGAGGAAGCTAGGGTGTCTGTGGGTTAAATTCTGTTTATTTTTAAGAAGAGGTTGATGTGGTGCTGGTAGAGACCTGTGTCATTTTGAGAAATTGAATGGCTTTCCTTTTTTCCCTTTTTGTTTTTCCTCCCCCCCCCACCCCCAGACCACCGTCATCTCTGCTCCTCATCTCGTATCGTGGGGCACCGCGTGGCGAATCCCGAAATGAGGAAAACTTCAAGGAATGTCCTGGCAGGTGAGAAGGAATGTCAGATTTCTCTTGCACTTTGAAACCAGGCTTCTGGGCTTCATTGTCTTTTCAAACGTTTTTTACCAGCTTAATTTAGTTAGGCAATATTTCTCACGATGCGGCACGGAGCCGACCGACTGTGCGTAACCCCCTCCATTTGCAGTTAGTGAGTCTAGAATTCATCCTAGGACGACTGTCATATTCTCTATATTCTGAAAGGTCCCGCATGGCCTCCGTTCCCCGAACCGTCAGGGCGTATCGAGAGAGTTCACCTTCTCGGGAATAGAATTCTGTGTTTTCCTCCTCTCCAAGGGAAGACCCGAGAGCCACGCCGAGGTGTACCGTCGGTCCGGGAACAAAGACACGCTTTCTGCCAGTACTCTGTGCGGTTTCGTTCATTGGCCTAGCTAGGAGGCGAGGCATTCCCCAGTCTATCCGGGGACCAACCTGAAGCATTAGCTGTCATGCGGGCTATGCTGTTTTGATCTACCACCTATATATATATTTTTTTTTTTTTTTAGCCAATGGGGGTAAAATTGGAAAAGGTTCATTTTGGCCTGGGCCCATCGCGTTCCAACGTTGACCATGTACACAGACCAATTAGAGGCTCCCTGGCTGTGACGATCATCTACATGTGATGGGGAGAAAAGCAGAATCCAAGGGAAGGGACAGTGTTGGGCTGTGTGTGTGTGTGTGAGAGAGAGACAGAGAGAGAGAGAGACAGCATTTTGAGGCGGTGAGTTTGAGTTGGGTTCTGGGAGAGAGCGTGCAGGGTGAGGAGGCCACTGTCGAGACAGAAGGTCGTCCTGGATCTGGGGGCCGGGGCTCTGGGCAGAGAACTGGTTCTGTTTGGCTTGCCTGTGGGTCTGAGGAGGCCCCGGGCCCTTCATTCTATAGAAGGGTCTCATCTCTGGGTGCTCACAGTCCCGTCTGCAGGGTCACTCTGTCCATCCTCGGTCTCCTTTGAAGGGACTTTTTTCTGGGTCTGATAGTCCAGGGAAGAGACTAGGGAAGTGTTTGGTGAGGAGCAGCACAGGCTGGTTTCTTGTTTCCTTTGATCTTTTCAGAAAAGGAATCCTGGGGACTGGAGTGTGAGATATGGAAGTCAGTGGGGAGGGATGGAATAATTTCCAGTGCCTGAGTTTCATGGAGATTCTAGTGTCTAGTATAGAGCCTCGTGCACGGAGGCCTAGTACATGACGACTAAGACTACCCGAACTATGGAAACGAGGGTACCTTGGCCTCTGGGAACCCTGCCGTATGCCCCAGGAAATAGCGATAGGGATTTCTCTGGGGAGAGAAGGGTTCCGGGAAGAAGTAGGGGCGAGTGTAGTGTCCAGTCTTTTCCTGGGCATTGCCTTGACCATGAGCTGGTCCCCAGGATTGGATGTCTGCTTTTCTGTCAGGAGTTGTTTGCAGGGAGGTGGGAGGACATGGTCCACAGTTGAAACGGAAAGAATGAGAGGGAGATGAGGAGAATCAGGGTGTGTGTGTGTGTCTGTGTGTCCATCTTTCTCACTACTTCAGATAGATCTGGAATCCTTTTATGGCCTACTAGGTTTTTCAAGTAAGATTCCTAGAAATGACGGGTAGTGCCGATTTTCCCCTTTCCCTGTCGATGCAGTATTTGCTTTGGGGAATTCTTGTCCTTTGCATTGAGGTTTTTTTGGCATGGGTTTGTGGTGCTCTGTGGCAGGGGGAACTAAGTGAGGAAGCTAGGGTGTCTGTGGGGAAAAATCTGTTTATTTTTAAGAAGAGGTTGATGTGTTGCTGGTAGAGACCTGTCTCATTTTGAGAAATTGAATGCCTTGCCTTTCTTCCCCTTTTGTTTTTCATCCCCACCCCCCCCCCCAGACCACCGTCCTGTCTGCTTCTCATCTGGTATCACAGAGCACCACGGGGGGGGAATCCCAAAATGAGGAAAACTTCAGGGAAAGTCATGACAGGTGAGCAGCAATGTCAGTTTTCTCTTGCACTCTGAAACCAGGATTCTGGGCTTCATTGTCTTTTTCCAACCTTTGTTCACCAGTTCAATTAAGTTAGGAAAGATTTTTCCCGATGTGGCGCGGAGATGACGGACCGTGCGTAACACTGCGCGTTTGCAGTCAGTCTAGAATTCATCCTAGGCCGACTGTCGTTTTCTCTGTTCATTCCGGAAGGTCCCGCGTCGGCTCTGTTCACAGAACAGTGAGGGCGTATCGAGAGAGTTCACCTCCTCGGTAATGGATTTCTTTTTTTTCGTCCTGTCCAGGAAAAGTTCAGAGTCACGTCGCGGTGTGCAGTCGGTCGGCAACAAAGATACACCCTTTGTGCCCAGTACTCTGTGCAGTTTCTTTTATTGGCCTAGCTGGGACGTGAGACATTTCCCAATCTATCTGGGGACCGGTCTGAAACCTTCGCTGTCATTTGGGCTATGTTGTTTTGATCCACTGTCTTTTTTTTTTTTTTTTTTTCTTTTTGTGACAATAGGCGGCAAAAAGAGTAAAACGTTTTGTTTTGGCGTGGGCCCATCTTGTGCCAACGTTGATGATGCACACAGACCAATTGGATGCTCCCTGGTTGCGAGGATCATCTACATATGGCGGGGAGAACAATAGAATTCAAGGGAAGCAAAGTTGTTGGGCCTTGGGGTGTGTGTGAGAGAGAGAGAGCATTTTGAGGGGGTGGGGTTGAGTTGGGTTCCAGGAGAGTGCGTGGAGGCCGAGGAGGCCACTGTCGAGTCAGAAGGTCGTCCTGGATCTGGGGGCCGGGGCTCTGGGCAGAGAACTGGTTCTGTTTGGCTTGCCTGTGGGTCTGAGCAGGCCCTGGGCCCTCAATTCTATAGAAGGGTCTCATCTCTGGGTGCTCACAGTCCCGTCTGCAGGGTCACTCTGTCCATCCTCGGTCTCCTTTGAAGGGACTTCTTTTCTGGGTCTGACAGTCACTTCCCAGGGAGGAGTCTAGGGAAGTGTTTGTTTGATGGGGAGCAGGACAGGCAGGTTTCTGGTTTCCTTGGTTGTCTTCTCAGAAAAGGAATTCTGGGGATCTGAGTGTGAGACATAGAGGTAAGTGCGGGGGGATGGAGTAATTTCCAGGGTATGAGTTTCATGGAGATTGTAGTGTCCAGTATAGAGCAGTGTACATTGAGGCCTAGTACTGGACTAGGACTGCCCTCTCTAAGGAAATGGGGTGATGGTATCTTTGGCCTTGGGGCAAGCAGCCAGTATCTTTGGCCTTGGGGCAAGCAGCCAGCCCCCCCTCAAACTAGCGATTGGTTTTTCTCTAGAGAGAGAGGGGTGACGTGAAAGAGTAGGGTAGAGTCGAGTGTCTACCCTTCTCCTGGGCATTGCCTTGACCATGAGCCGGTCCCAATGATTGGATGTTTGCTTGGTCAGGGGCTGTTTCCAGGGCAGTGGCAGGACACGGTCCACAGTTTAAATGGGAAGAAAGAGAGGTAGATAAGGAGAATCAGGGTGGTTGTGTGTGTGTGTGTGTGTGGGTGTCTGTTTCAAGCCTCCACATGAATCTGGATTCCTGTAGTGGTGTGCCAAATTGTTGAGTGGGTTGAATATCAAACAGAGATGGGGAGGAGTGTTGCAGGTTTTCCCCCACCCCACTTGGCTCAGTATTTGGTCGGAAGAGGTCTCGCTTGGATGCGGGGTTTCTTGGGATTGGGTGTGAGGGGATGCAGTGTTCCCGGGAGGGAAGAATGGAGAAGCTCTGGTGTCTTGGGTTTTCTTGCCTGGGTTGGCCACCGGAGGTGGATTTTAGGGGAGGTGGAGGCAGGTGTGCGGTCGGGAAAAATGTATAGTTTTTTCCATTTCCTTTACAGCTATCTCAGAGCCCCAATAGCTCTTCTCCTCTCCCGTGGTCCTATGAAGAATACTGTTGGGTTGGAATCTGGAGCCTAGGATCACTTGCCCAATGTCATGGAAGGTGAGGAGGACTAACCGTTTGCTTTTGTCATCAGAAACAAAGATTCCTTGAATTTTTGGATTGTCATGTTGATTTGGCCTGATGGTCCGTTCCAAGTGTTCACCGTGGCTTTAAATGCCTTGTGCCTCTCCCTCTTGGCTGATAGTGAAGATCCCTGCCCGTGCTGAAGATACTGATTAGCCTTTGAGTCAGTCCTCACCAAACTCGTCAATTTTCTGGTTCCTGGAAGGTACTGTAGTGGCTGCATTCACAGATTTTTCAGGAGCAAGGGATGAAAATCAGTCTCTTCTGGGATGGACGAATCAATTTTTTTTGTGTAATTTTTTTTTAATTTTTTTGTTTCCTCCTCTCCGGTGGAAGAAGAGAGAGGTACGTTGAGGCGTGAGGTGGATAGCGAACTCCCAAGACACAACAGAAGGTGTGGGTAGTTTGATTATTATGGGTCAAAGTAGGAGGCGGGGCCTTAGCTGGTCCATCGGGGGGGGGGGGGGGGGGGGGGGGGGGGGGTGTCTCATTATAAAAATCAGGTGGCCCTCAGTGGATTGTTTTTTGGATTGGGCACGTTTTGTACGAACAGGGAGATGGAAATGGAAAAAATCGAGTCGGGCGTGGCTCATCTCCGGTCAACCACGAAGCAACTTCACGATCACCCGGGGCCCGCGCGGCAATAAGGAGGTTGACTCTGCGGCAACGAGAGCAACTGGGTCCAAGGGAAGGTGTTGGTTTTTGGGAAAAATGTGTGTTGTGTGTGTGTGTGTGCTTGTGAAAGAGAGACAGAGAGAGAGAGAGAGAGAGTGAAAGAGAGCATTTTGAGGGGGTAAGGTTGAGTTGGGTTCCGGGAGAGCACGAGGAGGCCACTGTCGAGTCAGAAGGTCGTCCTGGACCTGGGGGCCGGGGCTCTGGGCAGAGAACCGGTTCTGTTTGGCTTGACTGTGGGTCCGAGGAGGCCCCGGGCCCTTAATTCTATAGAAGGACCTCATCTCTGGGTGCTCCCAGTCCCGTCTCCGGGGTCACTCTGTCCATCCTCGGTCTCCTTGGAAGGGACTCTGTTCTGGGTCTGACAGTCGCTTCCAGGGAAGAGATTAGGGAAGTGTGTTTTTGGTGAGGAGCAGGACAGGCAGGTTTCTGGTTTCTTCGGTCATCTTTTCAGACAAGGATTTCTGGAGCCTCAAGTGTGTGAGGTATGCATGTCACTTGTGAGGGATGGAGCAATCTTCACGGTATGGGTTTCATGGATATTCTAGTGTTTAGTTTGGAGCATTGTGCACTGAGGCCTAGTGCACAATGGACTAGGATTGCCCAAACAATGGAAATGTGGTACCTTGGCCTGGGGGAAACCTGCCGTATGCCCCGAAAGTAGCGATAGGGATTTCTCTGGGGAGAGATGGGTCAAGGGAAGAAGTAGGGTCGAGTGTAGAGTCCAGTGTTTTCCTGGGCATTGCCTTGACCATGAGATTGTCCCCAAGATTGGATGTCTGCTTTGCTGTCAGGGGTGGTTTGCACGGGAGCGGGAGGACATGCTCCATAGTTGAAATGGAAAGAGAGACAGGGAGCTAAGGAGAATGAGAGTGAGAGAGAGAGAGTGCGTAGGTCTGTGTATGTGTGTACGTCAGGCCCCCATGCGGTTCTGGATTCCTGTAATGGCCAGCAGATAGTTCTGTGGGTTGACTAGAAAACAGGGACGGGAGGAGCGTTGCAGATTTTCCTCCCACCCCTTAGAAGTCATCATTCGGCTGGGAGACGTCCCGTTGTTTGGATGCAGGCCTTCTCGGGTAGGAGTGTGAGGGGATTCAGCCGCATGGGGATGGAAGAATGGAGAAGTTTGGTCGTGTTGCGTTGTCCTTGCTTGTGTTTCCTAAAAGAGGTGGATTTTCGGGGGGCGGTGGAAGCAGGTGTGCCGTGGGAAAAATGAAACGGCCTTTTTTTCTTTTTTCCCTTTCCTTTTCAGCTAGACCAGAGCACCCTCAGCTCTTCCGCACTCCCACGGTCCTATGAAGAATACTCTCGGGAGGAATCCGGAGCCTCGGATCACCTCAAGAGCGTTACGGCAGGTGAGGAAGATTAACCGTCCGCTTCGGTCATAGGAAACGAGGAATCTCCGAACGTTATAGAGCTTCGGGCTCGTCGGCTCGATGGTCCGTTCCAAGTGTTCCTAATGCTTTGAAATTCCTCGCGCCCCTCCATCCCGGATGATCGTGCAGATCGACGTCCGTGCTTAATGCGGTCCTCGGCCCGTGAGCGAGTCCCGAACGAACCCTCCACTTTCCCGCTCCCCGGAAGGTCCCGTAGTCGGTGCGTTTGCAGGCTTTTCGGGAGCCGTGGACAAAAACCGGCCTCTCTTAATAGCCGGACAGATACGATATCTTATTATTACGTTTTGTCGTCTGCCCATCTTCGGAGGAAGACGAGAGAGGCACGTTGAGGCGCGAGGTGGAGCGGGAACTGCCACGGGAGCAAACCAAGAAGTTTGCGTAATTTGATCTATTGGCCCGTAGCAGGAGGCGGGGCCTCACACGGTCCAATGGGGGGCGGGGGGACGGTCCCCTCTAAAAATATCAGGGCATCGTCTTCCGCATCGGGTACGTCTCGTAGCGACCGGGGGAAGAGGGCGGAAAATCTCGACCGGGTCACGGCCCTCGGCCGGCCCACCCTGACGAAACATCCAGGCGCCCCGGCGTCCGCACGGTCACGAGGAGGGCGACGGTGCGGCCGTGAGAGCGCCCGGATCCGAGGCGAGGCGTTTGGCTTTCGGAAAAACGCGTCCGTGCGCGTCCGTCGGGGAGAGGAGAGCGGGTCGGGTCGTGTCGCGTCGGGGGCGAGGGCACGGAGGCCGCGTCGACGGGGAAGGCGCTCCCCGGAAAGGGGTCCGGCGTTCCGTGCGGGGCCGTGATTCCGTCGGGCCGGACCGTGGGCGCGAGGAGACTCGGGGCCCTCGATTCCATAGACGGGTCTCGGCTCCGGGCGCTCCCGGTCCCGCCTGCAGATCCGGTCCGTGCGGACCCCGTCTCCTCCGAAGGGACTCTCCCGGGTCGGACGGCGACCTCCACGGAAGAGAACAGGGTGGCGTCGGGCTAGGTGAGAGCCGGGGAGGTCTCCGGCGTCCCGGATCCCATTCGGAGAAAAAGGAACGTGCGGCCTCGAACGGGAGGTGGCCGTCCGTGGCGAAGCACAGAAGACGCGTCGGGAGTCGGTTCCACGGGGCATCCTGTAGAGAGGGCAGAGAGAGAAGGACCGAGGAACGGTAGCGGAGCCGGAGCGTCCTACGTCGGGAGGGGTGGTGTGCCCTTGTCTTCGGGGAGAGCGATCCTCCCCACCTGAAACTTGGAGTAGGGATTCCTCTGGGGAAAAAGGGGTCAGGTCAAGCCGTTGCGTGGAGTGTAGAGTACGATTTTTTGTAGGAAGCGCCTCGATCCTCTCTCGGTCTCCAAGAAGGTCTCTTTCCCTATCAGGGGTATCGGAAGGTGCCGTAAATAGAACCCGAGAGTGGAGAGGGTGAGCGTGTGTGGTGGGTGGAGGCGGGGAGGGAGAGCGTCCGTCCGTCTCACGGTTCCAGAAAGATCTGGATTTTTTTATCGGCCTACCTGATTTTTTCTCATCGGCTTTCTAGAAATCAGGTAGGGTGATGAGTAGGGCAGATTTTCTTCCCTCCCTGTGAATCCAGTATTCGGTTTGGAGAGCTCTCGTTTTTGGCGGTGAGGTTTCCTCTGGCCTGGGTGTGCGGTGCTCTCCGGCAGGGGGAGATCAGTGAGGCGGCCAGGGTGGCCGCGGGTGAATAGTTGTGCGTTTTTCAAGAAGAGGTTGACTCGGCGCCGGCGGAGGTCTGTCCTCCTCAGAGCAACCGAATGGCCTGACGTGGTCTGCCTCATCTGTCGATCTTCCCCTCCCCCCCCAGACCACCGTCTTCTCGACTCTCGATATCGTATCGCAGGCCACCGCCGGCGGGAATCCGGCCACGAGGAAAACCTAGAAGAATCTCCTGTCCGGTGAGAAGGCACGCTAGCTACCTCTCGGACTGAGAAACAAGGATTCCATGTAATCCTGGAATCCTTCCGGGCTCCATTGTCTTTCCAAAGTTTTTTCCACCAGTCCTCTTCAGTTAGGAATCCTCCCTCCCGACGCACCGTGGAGACGACGGACCGTGCGCGACACCCTCGTCGGCGGCTTGAATCCATCCTAGGACTACTAATGTATCCTCTGTAGATCCTCGAGGGTCCTCCGTGGGGTCCGCGTCCGGACGAGTCGGGGCGTATCGAGGGAGATTGCAGGTTTTTCCTCCTCTCTAAAGAAAGCCCCAAGGGCCACGTGGAGGCGCGTGGCGGGTCTGGCACCAACACGACCTTTCCGCCGTGTACTCCGTGCGGTCCGTTGGATCGGCCCAGCTAGGAGGCGAGGCGTTTCCCAATATGTCCGAGGAGCATCTTAAAACCTTAGCTGTCCTTTGTGTCATACTTTTGGTACCACTGTCATCTTTGCTAATAGGGGGAAGAACCAGACACCCTCAACTCGGTGTGGGCCCATCTCGTGCCAACGGCGACGCCGTACCCAGACCACTCTGAGGATTCGGACCGTGTGCCGTCAAGAAGAACGGAATCCAAGGGAAGTCGTTGGGCTTTGGTAAATTTCTTGTGTGTGTGTGTGTCGGAGAGAGCATTTTGAGGGGGTGAGCTTAGGTTGGGTCCCGGGAGAGCACGTGAAGGCCGAGGAGGCCAATGTCGAGTCAGATCGCGGTCCCGGATCCGGGGGCCGGGGCTCCGGGCAGAGAACCGCTTCCGTTTGGCTTGACCGTGGGTCCGAGGAGACCCTGGCCCCTTAATTCTATAGAAAGGTCTCAACTCTGGGTGCTCCCGGTCCCGTCTCCAGGGTCACTCTGTCCATCCCCGGTCTCCTTCGAAGCGACTTTTTTTTCCGGTTCTGACAGTTGCTTCCAGGGAAGAGACCAGGGAAGTGTTTGGTGAGGGGCAAGCCAGGCCAGTTTCTGGTTTCCTTGGTCATCTTTGCAGACAAGGAATTCTGGAGATTTGAGTGTGAGATATGGAGGTCAGTGGGGAGGGATGGAGTCATTTCCAGGGCACGAGTCTCATGGAGATTCCAGTGTCTCGTATGGAGCGTTGTGCACGGAGGCCTAGTCTATGACTACGACCGCCCGAACCGTGGAAATGTGGGTGCCTTGGCCTCGGGGAAACCTGCCATATGCCCCAGAAAGTAGCGATAGGGATTTCTCTGGGGAGAGAAGGTTCCAGGGAAGAAGTAGGGTCGAGTGTAGCGTCCAGTGTCTTTTTCTGGGCATTGCAATGACCGTGAGCTGGTCACCGGGATTGGATGTCTGCTTTTCTGTCCGGAGTTGTTTGCCGGGAGTTGGGAGGTCACGGTCCACAGTTGAAATGGAAAGAGAGAGGGAGAGAAGGAGAATCGGGGAGTGTGTGTGGGTGGGTGTGTGTGTGTGTGTGTGTCTGTGTGTCCATCTGTCTCATTCCTTCGGACAGATCTGGATTCCTTTAATGGCCTACCTGATTTTTCAAGTAAGATTCCTAGAAATGACGGGTAGTGCCGATCTTCCCCTTTCAACGTTGATGCGGTATTTGCCTTGGAGAACTCTCGTCCTTTGCATCGAGGTTTTTTCGGCATGGGTTTGTGGTGCTCTGTGGCGGGGGGAACTCAGTGAGGAAGCTAGGGTGTCTGTGGGTTCAAATGTGTATTTTTAAGAAGAGGTTGATGTGGAAACCATCATTTTCCGTCTCATTTAAAGAAACCGAACGGCTTGCCTTTTTTTTTCCCTGTCGTTTTTCATCCCCCCACCCAGACCACCGTCGTGTCTGCTCCACATCTCTAATCGCAGGGCACCGCCGGAGGGAATTGTAAAACGCAGAAAACCTCAAGGACCGTCGCGGCGGGTGAGAAGGAATGTCGGTTTTGTCTTGCACTTTGAAACCAGACTTCTGGGCTTCACTGTCTCTCCAAACGTTTTTCACCGGCTCAATTCAGTTAGGAAACATTTTCCGTGATGCGGCGCGGAGACGACGGACTGTGCGTTAGCCCCTCCATTTGCAGTTAGTGAGTCTAGAATTCATCCTAGGACGACTGTCGTAGTCTCTGTATATTCTGGAAGGTCCCGCGTGGGCTGCGTTCCCAGAAGTCTAAGGGTGTATTGAGAGAGTTCACCTCCTCGGGAATAGATCTCTGTTTTCCTCCTCTCCAAGGAAAGACCAGAGAGCCACGCTGAGGTGTAACATTGGTCGGGAACAAAGACACCCTTTCTGCCGGTCCTCTGTGCGGTTTCTTTTATTCGCCTAGCTAGGAGGTGAGGCATTCCTCGGTCTATCTGGGGTCCAGCCTGTAACCTTAGCTGTCATGCGGGCTATGCTGTTATGATCTACCACCTTTTATTTTTTTTTTTTGCCAATAGGGGGGAAAAAATGGAAAACGTGCATTTTGGAGCGGGCCCATCTCGTGCCAACATCGACGATGTACTGAGACCGATTAGAGGCTCCCTGGCTGTGACGATCATCTACATGTGATGGGAAAAAGAGAGAATCCAAGGGAAGGGAACATGTTGGGCTTTGTGTGTGTGTGTGTGAGAGAGAGAGAGAGAGAGCATTTTGAGGGGGCGAGGTTGAGTTGGGTTCTGGGAGAGAGCGTGAAGGCCGAGGAGGCCACTGTCCAGTCAGAACGTTGTCCTGGATCTGGGGGCCGGGGCTCTGGGCAGAGAACCGGTTCTGTTTGGTTTGACTGTGGGTCTGAGGAGATCCCGGGCCCTTAATTCTATAGAAAGGTCTCAACTCTGGGTGCTCCCAGTCCCGTCTCCAGGGTCACTCTGACCCTCTTCAGTGTCCTTTGAAGGGGCTTTTTTCTGGGTCTGACGGTCGCTTCCAGGGAAGAGAGCAGGGAAATGTTTGGTGAGGAGCAGCACAGTCAGGATTCTGGTTTCCTTTGTGATCTTTTTCAGAAAAGGAATCCTGGGGACTGGAGTGTGAGATGTGGGTGTCAGTGGGGAGGGATGGGCTAATTTCCAGGGCATGGGTTTCATGGACACTGAGCTGTCCATCCTCAGTCTCCTTTGAAGGGACTTTCTTCTGGGTCTGACAGTCGCTTCTAGGGAAGAGATTAGGGATGTGTTTGGTGAGGAGCAAGCCAGGCAGGTTTCTGGTTGCCTTGGTTCTCTTTTGAGACAAGGAATTTTGGGGACCTAAGGGTGAGAGATGGATGACAGTGGGGAGGGGTGGAGTAATTTACAGGGCATGAGTTTCATGGAGATTGTAGTGTCTAGTATAGAGCAGTGTACATTGTGCCCTAGTACTGGACTAGGACTGTCCTCTCCAGTGAAATGGGGGGTGGGTATCTTTGGCTTTGGGTCAAGCAGTCATCTACCCCTCCAGCTAGCGATAGGGATTTCTCTAAGAGAAGGGTCACGGGAAGGAATAGGGTGGAGTCCACTCTTCTCCTGGGCATCGCCTCGAGTATTAGCCGGTCACAAGATTGGATGTCCGCTTGGCTGTCGGGTCGTTTGCAGGGCAGTGGGAGGACACGGTCCACAGGTTTTAAATGGAACGAAAGGGAGAGAGGGAGATAAGGAGAATCTGGTGGAGTGTGTGTGTGTGTGTGTGTGTGTGTGTGTGTGAAGCGCCCACATGGATCTGGATTCCTGTAGTGGTGTATCAAATTGTTCCGTGGGTTGAGTATCAAATAGGGAGGGGGAGGAGTGTTGCAGATTCCCCCCCCCCCCCCCCGCCCACTTGGGTCAGTATTTGGTTGGGCGAAGTCTTGTTTGGATGCAGGCTTTCTTGGGCCTGGGTGTGAGTGGATTCAGTGTAATGGGCAGGGAAGAAGGAGAAGCTCTTGTGTCTTGGGTTCCCTTGCCTGGATTTGATACCAGAGGTGGATTTTAGGGGAGGTGGAAGCAGGTGTGCTGTAGCAAAAATGGAATGATTTTTCAATGTTCTTTTTTTTTTCCATTTCCTTTTCAGCTAGCCCAGAGCCCCAATAGCTCTTCTCCTGTCCCGTGATCTTATGAAGAATACTCTTGGGTTGGAATCTGGAGTCTAGGATAACTTGAAAATGTCATGGAAGGTGAGGAGCACTGTGAGCAGCCAGTTTGCTTATGTCATCAGAAACAACGATTATTTGAAGTTATGGATTATCATGTAGATTAGGCCTGATGGTCTGTTTCAAGTGTTCACCATGGATAGAAGCGCCTCGTGCCCCTCCATCTCTGATGATCGTGAAGATCACTGCCTGTGCTGAATAGTGATTCGCCTTTGAGTGAGTCCTCCCCAAACCTTCCAATATTCCGGTTCCTGGAAGGTCCCGTAGTCGCTGCATTTGCAGATTTTTCCGGAGCAAGGGATGAAAATCGGGCTCTCTTATGGGATGAACAAATCGATTGTTTTTTTTTTTTTTAATTTTGTCGCCTCCTCTCCGGCGGAAGACGAGAGAGGAACATCGAGGCATGAGGTCGATAGGGAACTCCGCCGACGCAGCACGAAGTGGTGTGGGTAGTTTGATGTCTATGGTTCAAAGTAGTAGGCGGGGCCCCAGCCGGTCCATCGGGAGGTCGCCTTATAAAATTCAGGAGGCACTCGGGCCACTGTATTTTGGATCGGGCCCGTTCTGAACGAACAGGGGGAAGAAAATGGAAAAAATCGAGTCAGGCCTGGCTCAACTCGGGTCAACTGTGAGACAACTTCCAGATCACCCGGGGACCGCACGGCGATGAGGAGGGTGAGTGTGCGGCCACGTGAGCAACTGGATCCAAGGGAAGGTGTTGGGTTTTCAGAAGAATGTGTGGTGTGTGTGTGTGAGAGAGAGAGAGAGAGCAAGCATTTCGAGGGGGTAAGGTCGAGGTGGGTCCCGGGAGACAACCAGGAGGCCACCGTCGAGTCCGAACGTCGTCCTGGATCTGGGTGCCGGGGCTCCGGGCAGAGAACGGGTTCCGTTTGGCTTGACTGTGGGTCTGAGGAGACCCCGGGCCCTTAATTCTCTGGAAAGGTCTCACCTCTGGGTGCTCCCAGTCCCGTCTCCGGGGTCACTCTGTCCATCCTCGGTCTCCTTTGAAGGGGCTTTTTTCTGGGTCTGACGGTCGCTTCCAGGGAAGAGATTAGGGATGTGTTGGTGTGGTGAGGAGCAGGACAGGCAGGTCTCTGGTTTCCTCGGTCATCTTTTCATGACAAGAATTCTGGAGACTTGAGTGTGAGCTATGGAGGGCAGTGGGGAGGGAAGGAGTCATTTACAGGTTATGAGTTTCATGGAGATTCTAGCGTATCGTATGGAGCCTTGTGCACGGAGGCCTAGTACATGACTCGGAGTGCCCGAACTATGGAAATGTGGGTACCTTGGCCTGGGGGAAACCCGCCTTACCTCCCAGAAAGTAGCGATAGGGATTTCCCTGTGGAGAGAGGGGTCCAGGGAAGAAGTAGGGTCGAGGGTAGTGTCCAGTCTTCTCCTGGGCATTGTCTGGACCGTGAGCTGGTCCCCGAGACTGGATGTCTGCTTTTCCATCAGGGGTTGTTTGCAGGGGAGTTGGAGGACACGGTCCACAATTGAAATGGAGAGAGAGAGAGAGAGAGGGAGATGTGGAGAATCGGGGAGTGTGTGTGTTTGTGTGTGTGTTTCTGTCTGTCCATCTGTCTCACCACTCCAGATGGGTCAGGATTCCTTTATCGGCCTACCCGATTTTGAAGTAAGATCCCTAGAAATGACGACTAGTGCCGACCTTCCCCTTTCCCTGTCGATGCCGTATTTACCTCGGAGAACACCCGTCCTCTGCGTCGAGGCTTCGTCACGCATGGGTTTGTGGTGCTCTGTGCCGGCGGGAACTCGGTGAGGAAGCTAGGGTGTCTGTGGGTTCAGATCTGTTTATTTTTAAGAGGAGGTCGATGTGGTGCCGGTAGAGACCCGTCTCATTTGAAGAAACCGAATGGCTTGTCTCTTTTCCCCTTTGTTTCTCATCCCCTCCCAGACCACCGTCCTGTCCGCTCCCCATCTGGTATCGCGGAGCACCCCGGGGGGGGGGAATCCCGAAAGGAGGGAAACTTCAGGGAATGTCACGGCAGGGGAGAAGAAATGTCAGTTTTCTCTTGCAGTTTGAAACCAGGCTTCTGGGCTTCGTCGTCTTTCCAAACGTTTTCCACCGGCTTAATTCGGTTAGGAATCGTCGTCCGTGATGTGGCGCGGAGACGACCGACTGTGCGTAACCCCCTCCATCTGCAGTTAGCGAGTCTAGAATCCATCCTAGGACGACCGTCGTTTTCTCTCTACATTCCGGAAGGTCCCGCGTCGGCTCCGTTCCCAGAACCGTGAGGGTGTATCGAGAGTTCACCTCCTCGGGAATCGAATTCTGTTTTCCTCCTCTCTAAGGAAAGACCAGAGAGCCGCGCCGAGGCGTACGGTCGGTCGGGAATAAAGATACCCTTTCTGCCGGTCCTCCGTGCGGTTTCTTTTATCGGCCTAGCTGGGAGGCGAGGCATTCCCCAGTCTAACCGGAGACCGGCCCGTAACCTTAGCTGTCATGCGGGTTATGCTTCTGTGACCCACCACCTTTTTTTTTTTTTTTTTCCCGCTAATAGGAGAGAAAAACCGTAAAACGTTCGTTTCGACCTGGATCTATCTCGTGCCAACGTGAACCGTATACGGAGACCAATCGGCGGCTCCCTGGCCGCGACGATCATCTCCATGTGACGGGAGAAAGGCAGAATCCAAGGGAAGGGAAGGTGTTGGGCTTTGTGCGCGTGTGTTTGAGAGGGAGAGAGAGAGAGCATTTAGAAGCGGTGAGATCGAGTCGGGTTCCGGGAGAGAGCGCGGAGGCCGAGGAGGCCACCGTCGAGTCGGAAGGTCGTCCCGGATCCGGGGGCCGGGGTTCCGGGCGGAGAACCGGTTCCGTTTGGCTCGACTGTGGGGCCGAGGGGACCCCGGGCCCTTAATTCTCTAGAAAGGTCTCAACTCCGGGTGCCCCCGGTCCCGTCTCCGGGGTCACTCTGTCCATCCTCGGTCTCCTTTCGAAGGGACTCTTTTCTGGGTCAGACAGTCGCTTCCAGGGAAGAGATTAGGGAAGTGCTTGGTGAGGAGCGGGACGGGCAGGTCTCTGGTTTCCTCGGTCGTCTTTTCAGACAAGGAATTCTGGAGACTGGAGTGTGAGCTATGGAGGTCAGTGAGGAGGGATGGAGTAATTTCTAGGACATGAGTTTCATGCAGATTGTAGTGTCCAGTATACAGCAGCGTACATTGAGGCCTGGTTCTGGACCAGGACTGCCATTTCTAAGGAGTTGGGGGGGGGGGGTATCTCTGCCCTTGGGGCAAGCAGCCAGCTACCCCTCAAAGTAGCAATTGGGATTTCTCTATAAAGAGAGATGTCACGTGAAGAAGCAGGGTGGAGTCGAATGTCCAGTGTTCTCCCGGGCATTGCCTCGACCCCATGAGTTGGTCCCAAAGATCGGATGTTTGCTTTTTTGTTAGGGGCTTTTTGCAGGGCAGTGGGAGGAACACGGTCTGCAGTTTAAACGGAAAGCAAGAGAGAGAGGGAGATAAGGAATATCAGGGTGTGTGTGTGTGTGTGAAGCCCCTACATGGATCTGGATACCTGTAGTGGTGTGCCAAATCGTTGAGGGGGTTGAGTATCCAACAGGGACGGGGAGGAGTGTTGCAGATTTTCCCCCCACCCCACTCGGCCCAGTATTAGGTCGGAAGAGGTGTTGTTTGGATGCAGGGTTCCTTGGGAGTGGGTACGAGGAGATCCAGTGTCCCAGGGAGGGAAGAACGGAGAAGCTCTGGTGTCTTGGGTTTCCTTGCCTGGGTGTGCCACCAGAGCAGGATTTTAGAGGAGGTGGAAGCAGGTGTCCTGTAGGAAAAATGGAATGCTTTGTCACTTTTTTTTTCATTTATTTTTCATGTAGCCCCAGCCCCAATAGTTCTTCTCCACTCCTACGGTCCTTTTGAAGAGTGCCGTAGGGTCGGATCCTAGGATCATTTGCCAAACGGCATGGAAGGTGAGGAGGAATAACGATTTGCTTTTGTCATCGGAAACAAGGATTCCTTGAACTTACGGATCGTCATGTCGATCCGGCCCGACGGTCCGTTCCAAGTGTTCACCTCGGCTTTAAATGCCTCGGTCCATCTTTGCCGATCGTGAAGATCACTGCCCGTGCAGAATACGGTGACTAGCCTTTCGGTGAGTCCCCAACGAATCCTCCAATTTTCCGGTTCCTCGGAAGGTCCCGTAGTTGCAGCATTTGAAGATCTTTCAGGAGCAAGGGATGAAAGTTAGTCTGTTTTCTGGGTGGGACAAATAAATTTTTTTGCGGGTTAATGTTTTTAATTTTATTGTTTCTTCTTCTCCGGTGGAACACGAGAGAGGCATGTTGAGGCACGAGGTGGATAGGGAACGCCCACGACGCAACACAAGGTAGTGTGGGTAGTTTGATTCCTATGGGTCAAAGTAGGAGGCGGGGCCTCAGCCGATCCTTCGGGAGGTCCCCTGATAAAAATTAAGGCGGCACTCGGGATCGTTTTTCGGTTCGGGCACGTTCTGTACGAACAGGGGGAAGAGAATGGAAAAAATCGAGTCGGACGCGGCTCGTCTCCCGTCATCCGGGACACAACCTCCGGATCACCCGGGGCCCTCGTGGCGATGAGGAGGTTGACTCTGAGGCAACGAGAGCAACTGGATCCAAGGGAAGGTGTTGGTTTTTTTTGAAAAATGTGTGTTGTGTGTGTGCGTGTGAGAGAGATACAGAGAGAGAGTAAGAGAGAGAAAGAGAGCATTTCGAGGGGGCGGGGTCGAATTGGGTCCCGGAAGAGAGCGCGGAGGCCGAGGAGGCCACCGTCGAGTCGGAAGGTCGTCCCGGATCCGGGGGCCGCGGCTCTCGGCACGGAACCGGTGCCGTTTGGCTGGACCGTGGGTCTGAGGAGGCCCTGGGCCCTTAATTCTATAGAAGGGTCTCATCTCCGGGTGCTCCCGGTCCCGTCTCCAGGGTCGCTCTGTCCATCCTCGGTCTCCTTTGAAGGGACTCTGTTCTGGGTCTGACGGTCGCTTCCCAGGGAGGAGTCTAGGGAAGTGTTTGTTTTGTGGGGAGCAGGACAGGCTGGTTTCCGGTTTCCTCGGTCATCTTTTCAGACAAGGAATTCTGGAGACTCGAGTGTGAGAAATGGATGTCAGTGGGGAGGGATGGAGTCATTTCCGGGACATGGGTTTTATGGAGATTGGAGTGTCCAGTATAGAGCAGTGTACATCGAGGCCTAGTACTGGACTAGGACTGGCCTCTCTAGAGAATGGGTGGGGTACCTTTTGGCTTTGGGGCCAGCAGCCATCTACCCCTCCAACTAGCGATTGGGATTTCTGTAGAGGGAGAGGGGTCACGTGAAGGAGTAGGTGAGTCGAGTGTCCAGCGTGCTCCTGGGCATCGGCTCGACCATCAGCTGGTCCCACAGATCGGATGTCTCTTTTGTTGTCAGGGGTCGTTTGCAGGGGAGTGGAAGGACACGGTCCACAGTTGAAACAGAAAGAAAGAGAGAGAGAGGGAGATGAGGAGAATCAAGGAGGAGTGTGTGTGTGCGTGCTTCTGTCTGTCCATCCGTCTCACCACTCCAGATAGATCCGGATTCCTTTATCGGCCCTCCCGATCTCTCGAGTAAGATTCCTAGAAATGACGAGTGGTGCCGATTTTCCCCTCTCCCTCTCGATGCAGTATTTGCTTTGGGGAATTCTCGTCCTTTGCATCGAGGCTTCGTTTGGCCTGTGTTGGTGGTGCTCTGTGGCGGGGGGAACTAAGTGAGGAAGCTAGGGTGTCTGTGGGTTCAGATCTGTGTATTTCTAAGAAGAGGTGGATGTGGTGCTGGGTAGAGATCCGTCTCATTTTGAGAAACTGAACGGCTTGGCTTTTTTCCCCTTTTGTTGTTCATCTCCCCCGCCCCCCCCCACCCCCCGCCCACCGTCCTCTCTGCTCCTCATCTCGTATCGTGGGGCACCGCAGGGGGAATCCTGAGATGAGTAGAACTTCAAGGAATGCCGTGGCAGGTGAGCAGGAATGTCAGTTTTCTCTTGCACTTTAAAACCCGGCTTCTGGGGTTCACCGTCTTTCCAAACGTTTTTCCCCAGCTTAATTCAGTTAGAGAACATCTTTCTCGATGTGGCGCGGAGACGACGGACCGTGCGAGACCCCCTCCATTTGCAGTCAGTGAGTCTAGAATCCATCTTAGGACGACTGTCATATTCTCCGTATATCCCGGAAGGTTCCGCGTGGGCTCCGTTCCCAGAACCGTAAGGTTGTATTGAGAGAGTTCACCTTCTCGGGCATTAGAATCCTGTGTTTTCCTCCTCTCCAAGGGAAGACCAGAGAGCCACGCTGTTTTACCGTTGGCCGGGAACTAAGACACCTTTTCTGCCAGTCCTCTGTGCAGTTTCTTTTATCGACCTAGCTACGAGGTGAGGCATTTCCCAGTCTATCCGGAGACCAGCCTGAAACATTAGCTGTCATGCGGGCTATGCCGTTTCGATCTACCACCTTTTTTTGGTTTTTTTCTTTAAGGGGGGAAAAAACGTGAAACGTTCATTTCGGCCCGGGTCCATCTCGTGCCAACGTGAACGATGTCCAGAGACCGATCGGAGGCTCCCCGGCTGTGACGACCATCTACATGTGACGGGGAGAAGAACGGAATCACAGGGAAGGGAACGTGTCGGGACGTGTGTTTGTGTGCGTGTGAGCGAGCGAGAGAGAGGGAGGGACAGCATTTCGAGGGGGTAAGGTCGAGTTGGGTTCCGGGAGAGAACGAGGAGGCCACCGTCGAGTCGGAAGGTCGTCCCGGATCTGGGGGGCCGGGGCTCTGGGCGGAGAATTGGTTCAGTTTGGCTTGCCCGTGGGTCTGAGGAGGCCCTGGGCCCTTAATTCTATAGAAAGGTCTCAACTCTGGGTGCTCCCGGTCCCGTCTCCGGGGTCACTCTGTCCATCCTCGGTCTCCTTTCGAAGGGACTTTTTTCTGAGTCTGACAGTCGCTTCCAGGGAAGAGATTAGGGAAGTGCTCGGTGAGGAGCAGGATAGGCAGGTTTCTGGTTTCCTTGATCAATCTTTTCAGACAAGGAATTCTGGAGACTGGAGTGTGAGATAGGGAGGTCAGTGGGGAGAGATGGAGTAATATCCAGGGCATGGGTTTCATGGAGATTCTAGCGTCTGGTATGGAGCCTTGTGCACGGAGGCCTAGTCCATGACCGAGACTACCCGAACTATGGAAATGTGGCTACCTTGGCCGCGGGGAAACCTGCCGTACGCCCCAGGAAGTAGCGATAGGGATTTCTGTGGCGAGAGAAGGGTCCAGGGAAGAAGTAGGGTCGAGTGTAGTGTCCAGTCTTTTCCTCGGCATTACCTTGACCATGAGCTTGTCTCCCAGATTGGATGTCTGTTTTTCTGTCAGGGGTTGTTTGCAGGGGAGTGGGAGGACATGGTCCACAGTTTGAAAGAAAGAGAGAGAGGGAGATCAGGAGAATCAGGGTGTGTGTGTGTGTGTGTGCACAGCCCCCACATGGACGTGGATTCTTGTAGTGGTGTACCAAATTGTTTAGTGGGTTGAGTGTCATCCATGAATGGGGAGGAGCGTTGCAGATTTTTCCCCCACCCCAGTTGGGTCAGTATTTGGTCGGGAGCGGTCTTGTTTGGATGTAGGCTTTCTTGGGACTGGGTGTGAGGGGTGTCAGTGTCACGGGGAGGGGAGAATGGGGAAGCTATGGTGTGTTTTGGTTTCCTTGCCTGGGTGTGCCACCAGAGGTGGATTTTAGGGGAGGTTGGAAGCAGGTGTGCTGTGGGAAAAATGGAAAGGTTAGTTAAAGGGTTTTTTTTTGTTTCCATTTCCTTTTAGCTAGGCCAGAGCCCCATTAGCTCTTCTAATTTCTATGAGGAAAATACTTTTGGGGTGGAATCTGGAGCCTAGGGTGACTTGAAAAGGTCACGGAAGGTGAGGAGGAATAACCGTCTGCCTCGGTCATCGGAAACAAGGATTCTCCGAACCGGTGAATCGTCACGTCGATTCGGCCCGACGGTCCGTTCCAAGCGTTCCCCGTGGCTTTAAACGCCTCGTGCCCCTCCATCTTTTGCCGATCGTGAAGATGACCGCCTGTGCGGAATACAGTGATCGGCCTTTGAGCGAGTCCTCAACAAACGCCCCGATTTTCCGGGTCCCGGAACGTCCCGTAGTGGCTGCATTTGCCGATTTTTCAGGAGCAAGGGATGAAAATCAGGCTCTTATGGGATGAACCAATCAATTTTTTTTTTGGTTTTGGGTTTTTTTATTTTGTTGCTTCCTCTTGTGTGGCGGGAGAGGAGAGAGGCATGTTGAGGAATGAGGTGGATAGGGAACTCCCCCGACGCAACACAAAGTAGTGCGGGTAGTTGGATTTTTATGGATCAAAGTAGGAGGCGGGGCCCCAGCCGGTCCATCGGCAGGTCCCCTTATCAAATTCAGGCGGCACTCTGGGGATTGTTTTTTGGATCGGGCATGTTTTGTAGAAACGGGGAAGAAAGTTGAAAAAACAGAGTTGGGCACGGCTGAATTCCGGTCCACCGTGATGCAACTTCCAGATGACCCGGGTTCCGCACGGGGATGAGGAGGGCGAATCTGCGGCCACAAGAGCAACCGGATCCAAGGGAAGGTGTTGGGCTTTCAGAAAAATGTGTGTTGTGTGTGTGTGTGTGTGTGTGTGTGTGTGTGTGTGAGAGAGAGAGAGAGAGAGAGAGAGAAAGAAAGAGCATTTCGAGGGGGTAAGGTTGAGTTGGGTTCTGGGAGAGAAGGAGGAGGCCACTGTCGAGTCAGAAGGTCGTCCCGGATCCGGGGGTCGGGGCTCTGGCCAGGGAACTGGTTCTGTTGGGCTTGCCTGTGGGTCGGAGGAGGCCCCGGGCCTTTAATTCTATAGAAAGGTCTCAACTCTGGGTGCTCCCAGTCCCGTCTCCAGGGTCACTCTGTCCATCCTCGGTCTCCTTGGAAGGGACTTTTTTCTCGGTCAGACAGTCGCTTCCAGGGAAGAGATTAGGGAAGTGCTTGGTCAGGAGCAGGACAGGCAGGTTTCTGGTTTCTTCGGTCATCTTTTCAGACAAGGAATTCTGGAGATGGAATGTGAGATGCGGAGGTCCGTGGGGAGGGAAGGAGTAATTTACAGGGCATGGAGTAATTTATAGGGTATGCGTGCGATGAAGATTTTAGTGTCCAGTTTAGCGCAGTGTAAATCGAGGCCTAGAAGTGGACTATGACTGCCCTCTCTAGGGAAATGGGGCTGTATTTTTGGCCTCGGGGCAGGCAGCCATCTACCCCTTAAGCTAGCGATTGGGATTTCTCTAGAGAGAGAGGGATCACGTGAAGGAGTAGGGTGGAGTCGAGTGTCCATTCTTTTCCTGGGCATTGCCTTGACCATGAGCTGGTTCCAAAGATCGGATGCTTGCTTTTCTGTCAGGGACTGTTGGTAGGGCATTGGGAGGCCACGGTCCACAGTTGAAATGGAAAGAAAGAGAGAGAGGGAGATGAGGAGAATCAGGGATATGTGTGTGTGTGTGTGTGTGTGTGTGTGTGTGTGAAGCCCCCACATGGATCTGGCTTCCCGTAGTGGTGTGCCAAATCGTTCAGTGGGTTTAGTATCAAACAGGAATGTGGATGGGATGGATGACCCCTCCCCCCCCCCCCCCCCCCCCCCCAGTCGGGTCCGTATTCGGTCGGGAGAGGTCTCGTTTGGATGCAGGGTTTCTTGGGACCGGGTGTGAGGGGATCTGGTGTCCCGGGGAGGGAAGAATGGAGAAGCTCTGGTGTCTTGGGTTTCCTTGCCTGGGTTCGCCACCGGAGGTGGATTCTCGGGGAGGTGGAAGCAGGTGTGCAGTAGGAAAAAAGGAATGGTTTGTCAATTTTTATTTGTGTTTCCATCTCCTTTTCAGCTAGCCCAGAGACCCAGTAGCCTTTCCTCACTCCCATGATCCTATGAAGAATCCCTTCGCTTTGGAATCCGGAGCCTAGGAGCACTCGACAAATGTCATGGAAGGTGAGGAGGAATAACCGTTTGCTTTTGTCATCGGAAACAAGGATTCCTCGATTTTAAGGATCGTCACGTAGATTCGGCTCGATGGTCCGTTCCAAGCCTTCCTCACGGTTTGAAACTCTTCGTGCCCCTCCCTCTTTGTTGATCGTGAAGAGGACTGCCCGTTTTGAAGATACTGAGTAGCCTTTGAATGAGTCTTCCAGAAAACCTCCAATTTTCGGCTTCTCGGAATGTGCCGTAGTCGCTCCATTTCCAGATCGGTCAGGAGCTGGAGATGAACATCAGTCTCTATTATGGGATGGACAAATGAATATTTTGGGGGTGAATCTTTTTTTTTTAATTCTGTAGCTTCCTCTTCTCGGGTGGAAGACGAGAGAGGCGCGTCGAGGCACGAGGTGCATAGGGAACTCCCACGAGGCGACACAAAGTCGTGTGGGTAGTTTGATTTTTCCGGGTCGAAGTAGGAGGACGGACCTCAGCCCGTCCATCGGGAGGGTACCCTTATCGGCTTCCGGCGGCACTCAGGGGATCTTTCTTCGGATCGGGCACGTTCTGTACGAACAGGGGGAAGAAATGGAAAAAATCGAGTCACGCGTGGCTCATCTCCGGTCCACCGCGATGCAACCTCCAGATCTCCCGGGGCCGGCACGGCGATGAGGAGGGTGACTCTGCGGCCACAAGAGCGACTCGATCCCAGGGAAGGGGTTGGCTTTTCAGAAAACTGTGCGGTGTGTGTGTTTGTGTGTGAGAGAGAGAGAGAAAGACAGCCTTTAGAGTGGGTAAGGTTGAGTTTGGTCCTGGGAGCGAAGGAGGAGGCCCCTGTCGAGTCAGAAGGCCGTCCCGGATCCGGGGGCCGGGGCTCCGGGCAGAGGTCCGGTTCCGTTTGGCTCGCCCGTGGATCCGAGGAGACCCCGGGCCCTGATTTCTCTAGAAGGGTCTCATCTCCGGGTGCTCCCGGTCCCGTCTCCGGGGTCACTCTGTCCATCCTCGGTCTCCTTTCGAAGGGACTCTGTTCCGGGTCTGACGGTCGCTTCCCGGGGAAGAGACTAGGGAAGTGTTTTCTCGGATATATTTGCGGACAAGGAATTCCGGAGCCTGGATTGTGAGATATGGATGTTAGTGGGGAGCGATGGAGTGATTTCCAGGGCATGAGTTTCATGGAGATTGTAGTGTCCAGTAGAGAGCAGTGTAGATCGAGGCCTAGCGCTAGTACCGGACTAGGACCGCAGTCTCTGGTGAAATGGGTGGGTGGTATCTTTGGCCTTGGGGCAAACAGCCATCCATTCCTCAAACTAGCGACCGGGACGTTTCTAGAGAGAGAGGGGTCACGTGAAGGAGTAGGGTGGATCGGAGTGTCCGGTGTCCTCCCGGGGATCGCCCCGACCGTGAGCCGGTCTCAAAGATCGGCCTTTCGCTCTTCCGTCAGGGGCCGTCTGCGGGGCGGCGGGAGGACAAGGTCCATCGTTTAAACGGAAAGAAAGAGAGAGAGGGAGATGAGGAAAATCAGGGAGTGTGCGTGTCTGTGCGTGTCAAGCCCCCACATGGATCTCGATTCCAGCAGTCGTGTATCAAATCGTTCCGTGGGTCGAGGATCACATCGGGATGGGGAGGAGTGTTTCAGATCTTTCGTCCACCCCGGTCGGTTCAGTATCCGGTCGGGAGAGGTCTCGTTTGGATGCGGGGTTTCTTGGGATCGGGGGTGAGGGGACCCGGTGTCCCGCGGAGGGAAGCATGGAGCCTTGGGTTCTCTGGTGTCTTGGGTTTCCTTGGTTGGCTTTACCACCAGAGGTGGATTTTAGGGGAGGTGGAAGCTGATGTGTGCAGTAGGAAAAGGGGAACGGTTTGTCCAAAGCATTTTTGTTTTTTTTTTCCATCTGCTTTTCAGCTAGCCCCGAGTTCCTGTCCACCGCAATGATCCTACGAAGAATACCTTTCGGTCGGAATCCGGAGCCTAGGATCAGTTGAAGAACGTCACGGAAGGTGAGCGGGAACGAATAAGAGTTTGCTCTCGTCACCGGAAACTAGGATCTTTCGAACTTTGGGATCGTCCCGTAGATGCGGCCCGAGGGTCCGTTCCAAGCGTTCGCCGCTGCTTTAAACGCTCTGTGCCCCTCCATCTTTGATGATCGTGAAGATCACTGCCCGCGCCGAATAAAGTCATTAGGTTTGGGGTGATTTTTTCAACCTACCCTTCAAATATCCGGTTTTCGGAAGGTCCCGTCGTTGCCGCGTTTGCAGATTTTTCAGGAGCAAGGGATGAAAACCGGTCCCTCTTACGGGATGGACGAATGAAATTTTTCGGTTTGTTTTCGTTAAAATCTCGTTGCCTCCTCCTCTCTCTGCGGTGCAAGACGGGAGAGGTACTCTGAGGCACGAGGTGGTTAGGGAACTTCCACGACACAATACAAAGTAGTGTGGGTAGTTTGGATTTTGTTTTATGGGTCAAAGTAGGAGGTGGAGCCTTAGGCGGTCCTTTGGGAGGTCCCCTTATCAAAATCAGGTGGCACTCTGGATCGGTTTTCGGATCTGTCCCGTTTCGTCCCAACAGGGGGAAGAAAACGGAAAGGACGGAGCGGGGTGTCGCTCATCTCCGGTCCTCTGCGACGCAACTTCCCGATCGTCTGGGGCCTGCCGGGCCATGAGGAGGGTGACTCTGCGGTTACAAGAGCAAGTGGATCTAGGGGAAGGTGTGGGGTTTTCAGAAAAATGTGTGGTGTGTGTGTGTGAGAGAGAGAGAGAGAGGGTATTTTAGTAATATTGGTATTTGTTAAGCGCTTACTATGTGCAGAGCACTGTTCTAAGCGCTGGGGTAGACAGAGGGTCATCCGGTTGTCCCGCGTGAGGCTCACGGTCTTCATTCCCATTTTACATATGAGGCAACCGAGGCCCACAGAAGTGAAGGGACCTGCCCACGGTCACACAGCCGATAGGCGGTGGAGCTCTGACTCCCGAGCCCGGCCTCTTTCCACCGAGCCACGCCGCTTCTCACTTCTTGCCTTTCCAGAGAGGGATTTGGGAGAGTTTTTTTAGGACTGCACAAGAGGACCTCTGGGCCACCGATAGAGGAAACATCCTCTTTTTACACCGGTGCCCTTTGTCTCTGAGTGAGACTGTAGACTTTATGCTGTAAGCTCACTGTGGGCAGGGAACGTGTCTGCCTGTCGGTATATCGTACTCTCCCAAGTGCTTAGTACGGTGCTCTGCACCCGGTAAGCACTCAACGAACACGACCGTTACCCGCCACGCCATCGGCTCAGAGTCGCCCCAGCATCCGACCCCATGGAAATGACAAAAACTCAGTTACGACATCCAAACCTAAATCGGTTGGCCCAAGGGAACCCTCTCCGGTCTCCAAACACCTTCAGCTAGACAAAACTCTAGAGAATTGCAACTGCCAGCCAGGCCGAGGAAGAGGAGGTCCCTCCCGTCGGTCGGCCAACATTCCGCTGCCGACTCAACAACCCGGAAGGAAGTTCCTCAAGGCCACTTCACCAGGCACATACCCGAGCCGACACGTTGGCGGGCTCTGCGCCGCGGGGCCGAGCACGGGCCGGAATTCTCGGACTCTGTCCAAGACCGGTCCGATTTAGGCTAAAACCGTGAAACTGCAGCAATCGGATGTGAACGGGCCTCACTTCCGGGGCTCACACGTGGGAATGTATCTGCAGCATCTTCACACATGTGAGCAGCCCCAGCTGCTGTCCCACCACATTCCTCCCACCGACTCCATGAGAGGAGAGGAGGGACGAGAATGGGGAGAGAATCGACCGTGGACAGAACATGGCCGTGTCTTTTTCGGGGGGGGGGGGGGCGCTTACCTCGCTGACTTGGGCTCCATGGGCTCTACAAACCGACAATTCTCTAGAGAACCTTTCCGGGCAACGGTATCCAGCTGAACAACAAGAGGGCAGTTCTTCCCTTCCAGTCAACTCTCCACTGTATTTTCTCGATCGGGCATACGACGGTCCGTCGAATGAACAAGAGTAATTCTCGCCCTCTCCTTCTTATGATCTAAGCAGAGGCACGCCCACGTCCCGCTGAAACCGGTTAAATCGTCAGTTGGTGTTCCATCGTAGTGTGGTTGAATCCCAGGTACCGCGATCAATTTAACCTTTGAGCTCTAAGATCCTGTCGACCGGGAACACACATGGAGTTCTGAAATATGAGATTACGCTCCGGGGGCTGGGTATTATTTCCGGAGTAGAGGTCGGGATCTCCAGCGACGATATTTCGAGCAGGTAAGGTCGAGTCGGGTTTTGGGAGAGCAAAGAGAAGGCCACCGTCGAGTCGGAAGGTCGTCCCGGATCCGGGGGCCGGGGCTCCGGGCAGAGAACCCGTTCCGTTCGGCTCGACCGTGGGTCCGAGGGGACCCCGGGCCCTTAATTCTATAGAAGGGTCTCAAGTCCGGGTGCCCCCGGTCCCGTCTCCAGGGTCACTCCGTCCATCCTCGGTCTCCTTTTGAAGGGACTCTTTTCTGGGTCTGACGGTCGCTTCCAGGGTAGAGACCAGGCAAGTGTTGGGCGAGGAGCAAGACAGGCCAGTTTGCGGTCTGTTTGGTGATCTTTCCAGAAAAGGAATCCCGGGGATTGGAGTGTGAGATGTGGAGGTCAGCGGTGAGGGATGGAGCAATTTTCAGGGCATGAGTTTCTCGGAGGTTCTAGCGTGCCGTACGGAGCGTCGCGCACCGAGTCCTAGTACTCGACTCGGACCGCCGGAACTATCGAAATGTGGGTACCCCGGTCTCGGGGAAACACGCCGTCCCCTCAAGCAAGTAGCGATAGGGATTAATCTGGGGAGAGAGGGGTCTTTCTTTTCGTGGGCATCGCCTTGCTGTTTCCCAAGATTAGATGTCTGCTTTTCTGTCAGGGGTTGTTTGCTGGGGAGTGGGAGGACACGGCCCCCAGTTGAAATGGGAAGAAAGAGAGAGAAGGAGATGAGGAGAATCAGCGAGTGTGTGTGTGTCTGTGCGTGTATGTGTGTGTGTGTGTGTGTGTGCGCGTCTGTCGGTATGTCTGTCCTTCTGTCTCCCCACTCCACATCCATCTGGATCTCTTTCACGGCTTACCTGATCTTTCAAGTAAGCTTCCTAGAAATGTCGGGTAGGGCCGATTTTTTCTCTTTTCCCCGTCGATGCCGTATCTGCTTTGGAGAACTCTCGTCCTTTGCCTCGAGGGTTGCTTCGGCATGGGTCTGCGGTCCTCTGTGGCGGGGGCGACCGAGTGAGGAAGCTAGGTCGTCTGTGGGTTCGGATCCGTGCATTCGTAAGAAGAGGTCGATGCGGTGCCGGGTCGAGCCCCGTCTCTTCTCGAGAAACCCAACGGCTCGCCTCTCTTCCCCTTCGGTCTTTCACCCCCGCCCCCGGACCGCCGTCCTCTCCGCTCCTCATCTCGTATAGCGGGGCACCCCAGGGGGGAATAGCGAAACGAAGAAAACTTCAAGGAATGTCATGGCAGGTGAGAAGGAACGTCAGTTTTCTCTAGCCCTTCGGAAAGACAAGGAAGCGCACAAGCCCGGTATCGGACTTTCGTTAGCACTTTAATTCAGTTAGGAAACATTTCCCCCGATGTAGCGTGGAGACGACGGGCTGTGCGTCACCCCCTCCATTTGCGGTTAGCCAGTCTAGCCTTCATCCTAGGCCGACCGTCGTCTCGTCCCCACACGCCGGGAGGTCCCGCGTCGGCTCCGTTCCCGGAACCGTAAGGGCGTATCGACGGAGTTCACCTCCTCGGGAATAGAATCCTTCGTCTTCTTCCCCTCCAAGGAAAGACCGGATGGCCTCGTCGAGGCGTGCCGTCGGTCGGGAACGGAGAGACGTTCCCCGCCGGTATTCTGTCCGGTTTCTTTTATCGGCCTAGCTGGGAGGCGAGGCGTTCCCCAGTCTATCCGGAGAATAGCCTCGAACCTTAGCCGTAATGCCGGCTATCCTACCCCGATCTACCATCTGAAATATTTTCTTTTTTTTTTCTGCCAGTAGAGGGAAGAAAGGCCCGCTCCAAACCCAACGTTTAACCTATCTCGTGCCAACGTCGATGTCAGAGACCGATCGGAGGCTCCCCGGCTGTGAGGATCATCTACGCGCGACTGGGAGAAAAACAGAATCCAAGGGAAGGGAAGGTGTTGGGCTGTGTGGGTTTGTGTTTGTGAGTGAGAGGGAGAGAGAGAGAACATTTAGAAGGGGTGAGATCGAGTCGGCTTCCGGGAGAGAGCGAGGAGGCCACCGTCGAGTCAGAAGGTGCCCCCCGGATCCGGGGGCCGGGGCTCCGGGCAGAGGACCGGTTCGGTTCGGCCCGCCCGTGGGTCCGAGGAGGCCCCGGGCCCCTAATCCTATAGAAGGGTCTCATCTCCGGGTGCTCCCGGTCCCGTCTCCGGGGTCACTCCGTCCATCCTCGGTCTCCTTTCGAAGGGACTTTTCTCTGGGTCCGACGGTCGCTTCCAGGGAAGAGATCAGGGAAGTGCTTGGTGAGGAGCGGGACGGGCAGGTTTCTGGTTTCCTCGGTCATCTCTTCAGACGAGGAATTCTGCAGACTTGAGTGTGAGATGTGGAGGTCAGTGGGGAGGGATGGAGGAATTTCCAGGGCATGGGTTTCATGGAGATTCTACCGTCTCGTATGGAGCCTTGTGCACGGAGGCCTAGTCCATGACTAAGACCGCCCGAACTACGGAAATGTGGGGCCCTTGGCCTCGGGGAAATCTGTTGCACCCCACAAAAAGTAGAGATAGGCATTTCTCTATAGAGAGAGGGATCCAGGAAAGAAGTCGGCTGGAGTCTGCTCTCCAGTCTTGCCCTGGGCATCGCCCCGAGCATGAGCCGGTTCCCAGGTTTGGATGTCCACTTTGCCGTCAGGGGTTGTCTGCAGGGGAACGGGGGAACACGGTCCACCGTCGAAACGGAAAGAAAGAGAGATAGGGAGATGAGGAGAATCCGGGTGCGTGCGTATGTCTGTCTGTCCATATGTCTCAGCACTCCGGATAGGTCTGGATTCCTTTAGCGGCCTGCCCGATCTTTCAAGTAAGATTCCTAGAAATGATGGGTAGTGCCCATTCTCCCCTTTCCCCGTCGACGCATTATTTGCTGTGGAGAATTCTTGTCCTTTGCATCGAGGCTTCCTTTGGCACCTGTCTGTGGTACTCTGTGGCGGGGGAAATAAGTGAGGAAGCTAGGGTGTCTGTGGGTTCAAATCCATGTATTTCTAAGAAGAGGTTGATGTGGTGATGGGTAGAGACCTGTCTCATTTAAAGAAACTGAACGGCTTGCCTCTCCGCCCCTTTTGTCGTTCATCCCCCCCAGCCCCCCCGACCACCGTCCCGTCTGCCCCTCGTCTCGTATCGCAGGGCACCGTAGGAGGGAATCGCAAAACGAAGAAAACTTCGAGGAACGTCGAGGCCGGTGAGAAGGAATGTCGGTTTTGTCTCGCACTTTGAAACCAGGCTACTGGGCTTCACCGTCTTTGCAGACTCGTTTCACCAGCTTCATTCGGTTAGGAAACATCTTTCGTGATGTGGCGCCGAGACGACGGACCGTGCGTAACCCCCTCCGTTTGCATATGGCGAGTCTAGACCCCATCCCGGGAAAACCGTCGTATTCTCCGTATATTCCGGAAGGGCCCACGTGGGCTCCGTTCCCAGAACCGTAAGGGTGTATTGAGAGGGTTCACCTTCTCGGGAATAGAATTCTGTGTTTTTTCCTCCTCTCCAAGGATAGACCGGAGAGTCCCGCCGAGGCGTACCGTCGGTCCGGGAACAAAGACACCCTTTCTGCCGGTCCTCTGTGCGGTTTCGTTTATTGGCCCAGCTGGGAGGCGAGGCATTCCCCAGTCTATCCGGGGCCCAGCCTGAAACATTGGCTGTCATCATGGGCTATGCCGATTTGATCTACCACCATTTTTTTTTATTTTGTCCAATAGGGGGCGAAAAATGGAAAACGTTAATTTTAGGCGTGGGCTCATATCGTGCCATCGTCGACGATGTACAGAGACCGATCGGAGACTCCCCGCCCGTGACGACCCTCTACGTGCGATGGGGAGAAAAGCAGAATCCAAGGGAAGGGAAGGTATCGGGCTTCGCGTGTGTGTTTGTGAGCGAGAGGGAGAGAGAGAGAACCTTTAGAAGGGGTGAGATCGAGTCGGGTCCCGGGAGAGAGCGTGGAGGCCGAGGAGGCCACCGTCGGGTCGGAAGGTCGTCCCGGATCCGGGGGCCGGGGCTCCGGGCGGAGAACCGGTTCCGTTTGGCTCGACCGTGGGTCCGAGGAGGCCCCGGGCCCTTAATTCTACAGAAGGGTCCCATCTCCGGGTGCTCCCGGTCCCGTCTCCGGGGTCACCGTGTCCATCCTCGGTCTCCTTTTGAAGGGACTTTTTTTCTGGGTCTGGCAGTCGCTTCCAGGGAAGAGACCAGGGAGGTGTTTGTTTGAGGAGCAGGACAGGCCGATTTCTGGTTTCCTTGGTTGTCTTTTTCAGACAATGAATTCAGGACACTTGAGTGTGAGGTATGGAGGTCAGTGGGGAGGGATGGAGTAATTTCCAGGGCATGAGTTTCATGGAGGTTGGAGTGTCTAGTATGGAACACTGTGCAAGGAGGGCTAGTACTTGACTAGGATTTCCCCAACTATGGAAATGTGGGTACCTTGGCCAGAGGGAAACCTGCAGTACCCTCAGAAAGTAGCGAGAGGGATTTTTCTGGGGAGAGAGGGGTCCAGGGAAGAAGTAGGGTCGAGTGTAGTGTCCAGTCTTCTCCTGGGCATTGTCTGGACCGTGAGCTGGTCCCCAAGACTGGATGTCTGCTTTTCCATCAGGGGTTGTTTGCAGGGGAGTGGGAGCCCACGGTCCACAAGTTGAAATGGAAAGAGAGAGAGGGAGATCAGGACAGTCAGGGAGTGTGTGTGTGTGTGCGCGCACAGCCCCCACATGGATGTTTAGTGGGTTGAGTATCAACCATGAATGGGGAGGAGTGTTGCAGATTTTCACCCCACCCCAGCTGGGCCGGTATTTGGTCGGGAGAGGTCTTGTTTGGATGTAGGCTTTCTTGGGACTGGGTGTGAGGGGTTCCAGTGTCACGGGGAGGGAAGAATGGGGAAGCTATGGTGTGTTTTGGTTTCCTTGCCTGGGTGTGCCACCAGAGGTGGATTTTAGGCGAGGTGGAAGCAGGTGTGCCGTAGGGTCAACGGAAAGGTTTGTCAACTTGTTTTTTCGTTTCCATTTTTTTTCAGCTAGCCTAGATCCCCAGTAGCTCTTCTATTTTATGTGGAGAAAATACTGTTGGATTGGAATCTGGAGCCTAGGGTCGCTGGAAAATGTCACGGAAGGTGAGGAGGAATAACCGTCCGCCTCGGTCATCGGAAAGAAGGATTCTTTGAACCGGTGAATCGTCACGTCGATTCGGCCCGACGGTCCGTTCCAAGCGTTCCCCGTGCCTTTAAACGCCTCGTGCCCGTCCATCTTTGCCGATCGTGAAGACGACCGCCTGTGCGGAATACGGTGATCGGCCTTTGAGCGAGTCCTCAACAAACGCTCCGATTTTCCGGTTCCCGGAACGTCCCGTAGTGGCTGCATTTGCAGATTTTTCAGGAGCAAGGGATGAAAATCAGGCTCTCTTATGGGCCGAAGAGATCAATTATTTTTTGTGAGTGTCTATTTTAAATGTTGTTGCCGCCTCATGTCCGGCGGAGGAGGAGAGAGGCATGCGGAGGCATGAGGTGGCTAGGGAACTCCCACGGTGCAACACAAAGGAGTGTGGGTAGTTTGAGATTTACGGGTCAAAGTAGGAGGCGGGGCCTCAGCCGGTCCATCGGGAGGTCCCCTTATCAAATTCAGGTGGCACTCAGGGGACTGTTTTTTGGACTCGGTATGTTCTGTAGGAACAGGGGGAAGAAAGTCGAAAAAACAGAGTTGGGCACGGTCGAACCCCGGTCCACCGTGATGCAACTTCCAGATCACCCGGGGTCCGCACGGCGATGAGGAGGGTGACTCTGTGGCCGCGAGAGCAACCGGAGCCAAGGGAAGGTGTTGGGTTTTCGGAAAAATGTGTGTTTGTGAGAGAGAGAGAGAGAGAGCATTTTGAGGGGGTAAGGTCGATTTGGGTTCCGGGAGAGAACGAGGAGGCCACTGTCGAGTCGGAAGGTCGTCCCGGATCTGGGGGCGGGGGCTCTGGGCAGAGAACCGGTTCTGTTGGGCTTGCCTGTGGGTCTGAGGAGGGCCTGGGCCCTTAATTCTATAGAAGGGTCTCACCTCTGGGTGCTCCCGGTCCCGTCTCCGGGGTCACTCTGTCCATCCTCGGTCTCCTTTTGAAGGGACTTTTTTCCGGGTCTGACGGTCGCTTCTAGGGAAGAGACCAGGGAAACGTTGGGTGAGGAGAAAGGCAGTCTCCCGGTTTCATAGGCGATGGTTTGAGATGAGGAATTCCGGGGACTCGAGGGTGAGATACGGATGTCGGCGAGAGGGATGGAATACTCTGCGGGGTATGAGTTTCACGGAGAGTCTAGGGTCGAGTTGGGAGCTTCGCGCCGTGAGGCCTAGTCCTCGACTCGGTCTGCCCTCTCTCCAGCAACGTGGGAGCTCCTCGGCCTCGGGGGAAGCCGTCCTCCACCGCAGAGAGACGAGTCGGGGAGGTCCGTGGGGACAGAGGAGTCGTGCGAAGGGGCGGGGTCGAGTCCGGCGTCCAGTGTCATCCCGCGAGCGTCTCGACCGCGAGTCGGCCCCAAAGGTCGGATCTTCGCCCGTGCGGAAGCGGTCGTTTGTAGGCCGGTGCGAGGATACGGCCATCCGTTTAAATGGAAGGAAAAAGAGAGGGAGAGGAGGCGAATGAGAACGTCCGTGCACGTCCGTAGGCCGAGACCCAGATGGATCCGGATTTCCGTAGCGGTCGGTGGAGTCTCAAGTAGGCCGAGTCAAGATCAGGGGCGGGGAGGGGTGTCGTGGGTTTTCCCCCGACCCCTTTCGGGTCGGCCTCCGCCCGGGAGAGGTCTCGACGTCCGGACGCGGCCCTTCTCGCGTCTAGGGGTGAGGCGATCCAGCGGCCGGTGAGGGAACGATAGAGAAGCTTGGGGGTTTTCGGTGGTGCTCGCCCGTGTTTGCACCCAGCAGGGGATTAGGGGTCGGTAGATTCAGGTGTTCCGTAGGAGAAACTAAACGGTCGGTCGGTTGTTCCCGTCCGTTCTCGCCTTCGCTTTTCAGCCGGGCCAGAGTCCCCTCAACGTTTTCCATTCCCCTCGTCCCACGAGGGAGAGCGGCGGGAGGAATCGGGAAGGATCCGAAACGCCCGGCTCGGCGAGGGCCGATCCCGCGCCGACGTCGACGACGGACGCCGACCCCTTCGGAGGCCACTCGGCCCCGAGGGTCACGGACACGTGACGGGAAGGGAAACGGAAACCCGGGGAAGGTGTTGGCCTTCGTGAAGAATGTTTTTGTGTGTGCCTGCGTGAGAGAGAGAGAGAGAGTCTTTAGAAGGTGGCGAGGTAGACCTGGGTCTGGGGAGAGAACCCGGAGGCCACCGTAGAGTCAGAACGTCATTCGGGATCCGGGGGTCAGGGCTGTGTGCAGGGAACCGGTTCCGTTCGCCCTACCCGTCGGGCCGAGGAGACCCGGGGCCCTTAATCGGATAGAAGGGTCTCAGCCGTGGGCGCCGCTAGTCCCGTCTCCGGACTCGCTCGGTCTATCCTCGGTCTCTGTCGCGGGCACTTTTTTCCGGCTGTGAGGGTGGCTTGCAGGGAAGAGACCAGGGACGTGTTTCGGTAAGGAGCAGGATAGGTAGGTTTCCGGTTTCCCGGGGCACCTTTTCAGACGAGGGATCCCGGGGATCCGAGTGTGAGACGCGGAGGTCCGTGGCGAGGGACGGAGTCATTCGCGGGGCCCGAATCGCATGGAGCTTTCGGTAGGGAGCCTTGTAAATGGATCCTAAGGACTTTCCTAGGATTGTGCTCTATAGGGCAATGTGGGCCATCTTCGGTCTTGGGGCCAGCAGCCGGCCACCCTCGAAACCAGCGGTAGGGATCTTTCCGGGGAGAGAGGGGTCACGCGAAGGAGTAGGGTGGAGGCTAGCGTCCAGTCTTCTCCCGGGCGTGGCCTCGAGCATTAGTCGCTCCTAAAGATGGGGGTGTTTGCTTCTCCGTCAGGGTTCGTCTCCAGGGGAGAGGGTGGACACGGTCACCGGTGAAACGGCAAGTCCCCGACAGAGGGAGAGACGGAGAACGAGGGAACGTGTACGTATCGGTCTGTAGGTCGAGTTCCCAGATGCGCCTGGATTCCTATAGGGGGTCTCCCAGAGTCGCAGGTAGGTCGAGTAGCAACCCGGGGCGGGGAGGACCCTTCTCCCGTCTTTTCGGGCGAGCCCGTGCCCGGGAGAGGTCTCGTAGTTGGGACGAAGGCCTCCTCGTGCCCGGCCGTGAGGCGATCCGTCGGTCGAGCAGGAGAGGGGAGAGAAGCCGGGGCGTCTCCGATCGTCTCCGCCCTCGCGTGCACCGAGCGGTCGATTCGGGGGCGGTAGAATCGCGTGTGCCGTAGGAAAAAGGGTCGGTCTATCCGATATTTTCTGCCCGCCCTTTTCAGCCAGCCCAGAGCTCCATCGGCTCTTCTTCGCTCCCACGGTCCCACGAAGAATACCAGCCGGGGGGCGTCCGCACCAAGGTGCCACGATCGACGCGGCGCGGGTCTATCTCCCGGCAACGTCGACGACGTACACGGACCATCCGGAGGCTCCCCGTCTCCGAGGATCGCCGACCCGTGACGGGAAGAAAACCGGAAGTCGAGGGTGGGTGTCGGGTTTTGTGATTAATTATCGCGCGCGTGTGTGTGCGAGAGAGAGAGAGAGAGAGAGAGAGAGAGCATCTCGAAGGGGGGGAAGTAGCGTCGGGTTCGGGGGGAGAGCGTGGAGGCCCAGGAGGCCACCGTCGAGTCCGAAGGCCGTCCCGGATCCGGGGGCCGGGGCTCCGGGCGGAGAACCGGTTCCGTTTGGCTCGCCCGTGGGTCCGAGGAGACCCCGGGCCCTTAATTCTATAGAAGGGTCTCGACTCCGGGTGCCCCCGGTCCCGTCTCCGGGGTCACCCTGTCCATCCTCGGTCTCGTTTGAAGGGACTCCGTTCTGGGTCCGACGGTCGCTCCCAGGGAAGAGACCGGGCGAGCGTCTGTCGGGCCAGGAGGGAGACGGGCAGGTTCCCGACGATCCCCGGCATGACGTCGGCAGAATTCCAGGGATTTCAGCGTGAGACGGAGGACGGGGTCGAGCGACGGACCCAGTCGTAGGGAACGAGTCTCACGGAGAGTCCGGCGTCGAGTCGGGAGCCTCGCGCTCGAGGTCCGCCCCTCGAATCGGACCGTCCCCTATCGCGAAACGTGCCATCTCCCTCGGCCTCGGGGGAGAGCCGTCGCCTCCCACAGAAACCCGGGATGGGGGATTTCCGTGGGGAGAGACGGGTCCAGGGAAGGGGTAGGATCGAGCCTCTCGTCCAGCGTCCTCCCCCGCGTCGTCCGGGACCGTGAATCGCCCCCAAGGGCCGGGGGTGTCCCCATCCGGCCGGGGCCGTTCCCAGCGAAGCGGGCGGACACGGTCGACGGCCCGACCGCAAATCACCGAGGGAGCCAGGGAAGGAGTACGAGAGAGGGTGTACGTGTCCGTCCGAGCGGCGAGACCCCAGCCCGGCGCGGATCGCCGTAGCGGCGTAGCCGAATCCGAAGGAGGTCGAGGAGTAAAAAACGGAGCCGGGGAGGGGTGTTGTGGGGCCTTTCCCCGCTCCCGTCGGGTCGGCCCGCGGCCAGGAGAGAACGCGGGCCTCGGCGGGATCGGGCGTGAGGCGGCGCGGCGGCCGCGGAAGGGGACGACAGAGAAGCTCGGGTGTGTCGGGTCGTCCTCGCCCGTGTCCGCCCCGAGAAGTCGATCTCGGGGGTGACGGAGTCGGGTGAACGGTAGAAAACCCGCATCGTGGAGAGGGAAACTTTTTTTTTTTCCCCCTTTGAGTTTAAGCTAGCCCAGAGCCGCCTCACCTCCTCTCCGCTCCCACGGTCACGTCCCAGAAGAGCGTCCCGAGGAATCCGGAGCTTTGCATCACTTCACCCTATCTCACGGTAGGTGAGGAGTCACGCTACTTCGCAGCGGTCGTCGGAGACGAGGTCGCTGGGAACCCACGGAGCGTCCGGCGTATCGGGTGGCCCATCCGTCCCAGGTGCCTCGTCGGCCTCGCCGGTATCGGTCCGAGGAGCACCCGGACCCGCGCGTCCTTTCTTCTCCGACGATCGTGAGGGTCCCCGCTATCACTCAATGAGGGCATCGGGCTCGGAGTCGGTCCCGAACCGGTGTTCCCATCTCTCGGTCCCCAGGTGGATCCGCGGTGGCTCCGTCCGCGGCATCTTTAGCAGCAATGGACGAAGATCCGCCTCTCTCACGAGATGGACGGAGCGATGGTTTCTGTGCTAAAGGTTGGTTTTTTTTTTCTTTTTTTTAATCACGTCGCCGCCTCTTCTCCGGAGGAAGGCGAGAGAGTCACGTCGACGCGTGCGGCGGATCGGGAACTCCCACGTGACACCACGAAGTAGTTCGATCTATCTGTCGAAGTAGGAGGCGGGGCTTTCTTGGGTTCCAGCGGGAGGTCTCCTTGCAACCGAAAAAAAGAAAAAATCAGGTCACATCCCCGGTCCTATCCAAAGGGCGACGAGAGAGGCACGTCGGGATCCGTCGGTCCGGTCCGGAACGACGGGCATCTCTCCGCCCGGGACTCCCTTCGGTCTCTTCGTCCGGCCCGGGTAGGAGGAGCGGCCTTCCCCACTCTATTCGGGGACCACCCTCCAACCGTGGCCGTCACGTGGGTCACGCTTCTCGACCCGCCGTCATCTCCGCCGGGAGGGCGAAGGACCCGAAGCCTCAGACGGGGCGCGGGCCCGTCTCGCGCCCACCTGGAGTCCCCCCGGCTCCGAGCGTCATCCCCGGGCGGTGGGGAGAATTACCGCCTCCAAGGGAAGGCGTCTGGGTTCGCGACTCCGTGCGTGCCTGAGCGTTTCGAGGCGGGGAAGTCGCGTCCGGTTCCGGGGGAGAGCCGGAGGCCCGGGAGGCCACCGTCGCGTCGGAATCCGGTCCCGGATCCGGGGGCCCGGGCCCCGGCCGGAGGATCGGTGCCCGTCCGGCTCGCCCGTGGGTCCGAGGGGACCCCGGGCCCTGAGTCCCGGAGAAGGGTCTCAGCTCCGGGTGCTCACGGTCCCGTCTCCAGGGTCGCTCTGTCCCCGCTCGATCTCCTCCGAAGGGATCTTCCGCTGGGTCTCTCGGTGGCTTCCAGGGAAGAGACCAGGGGAGCGTTTGGTGAGGAGCGAGCCGGGCGGGTCTCCGGTGTCCCGGCTCCTCTTCGCAGGCAAGGAATCCCGGGGATTCGAGCGTGAGGTAGGGATGTCGGCGGGGAGGGACGGGGTCATCTCGAGGGTACGGGTTTCGCGGAGATCGTAGCGTCCGGTACGGAACCCCGTCGGCCGAGGCCAGGTCCGTGACCCGCACCGGCCTATGAGTGGAAAAGGGGAGCCTCCCGGGCCTCGGGGCAAGCGGCCATCTAGCCTCGAAACCGGAGAGGGGGATCTTCCGTCGGGAGAGAGGGGTCGGGCGAGGGACCCGGGTGGATCGTAGCGCGCCGTCTTCCCCCGGGCGTCGTCTCCGCCGTCGACCGGTTCGCGAGATGGGGGTCTCCGCTTTGCCCTCGGGGGTCGGTCACGGGTCGGCGGGCGGACACGGTCGATGGTTCGAACGCCCGTCCCCGAGCGAGGGAGGGAAGGACCGTGAGAGCGCGCGTACGTCCGGGGCCGTCCGTCGAGACCCCGGATCCGTCCGGTCCCGTCCGCGGCGCCCTTCTCCCTCTCGGTTCCCGGCGGCGTCATCCGACCGGATCACGGCGGGGAGGAGAGATCCCCTCGGCCCGTCCGTCGCGGCCGTCGCCCTCTCCCCTCCGGGCGGGGTCCCGTGGGGAAAGCATCTCCCGCCTCCTCTAGGTCACGCGCCCCGTCCGACCGCCCCCGTGGGGTCTCGAGTACGGGCCCGTCGGCGTCGGGACCCCGTAGTTCGGACGTAGGGAAGGAGCGCGATGCTTTTCCCTCGATGTTCTCGGGAGTCCGGAAGCGTGGCCGTGGCGGTCTGCTCTCCCCGAACGTTCAGGCGGCCACCACGGCGCGGAGGGTCCCGTCCGAAGCGTCCCGCACAGCAGCGTCGGGCCTCGGACGGAAAGCCTCCCCAACCGGCCTCGGGCCCCCGGTAAGGCACGGGGCGCCCGGAGCGGCCTCGCCCTCCGTCGGCCGGCACGGGGGCCTTCTCCCGCGACCGTCGGCCAAGGAGGCCCCTCCAGGCAGACCGCGGACGGACACGGCGACCGCGGGGACGGGACCCGGAGCGGCCAGAGCCGGGCCCTCTCGGTCGGATCCGGGGCCCCGGCCTCGGAAATGAACCGTACGGACACGTGTCGGAATGTCAAAGCGGGTATGTGTTCGTTTGGGGGGGGTGTTTTCGAGTGGGCGTGGGCCGTGGGTGGGCGTGTCTGTGAGGACGTCTCGGGGAAGCGAGCGTGAGCGGTCCGGAGGGAGCGAGTCGGGCAGAAGAGGAGGCGGCCGCGGTCCTCGGCATCTATCCCCGGAAAGGTCGGACCGGGTCTCCGGGCCGGGACCGGGTCCGGCGCGGTCGGGCGGCGGGTCCGACGAGACCGGGGACTCGGAGATCTCCGGCAGGGTTTCCGCCCCGCGTGTGCCAGGTCCCGTCTCCGAGCCGTCCCGTCCGGCCTCCGTGTCCCACGAAGGGTCTCTCTCATCGTCCCGGAGGCTCCCGGCGGGGAGACGGGCGGGCGGCACGTCACCCGGAGAGGGACGGGGGACGTCGCGGTCTCGTCGTTCTCACGGGAGAATCCGTCCCGAGGAGAGGCGCCCGAGCCGGCGGTCACCGGCGAGAGACGGAACGAGAGGTCGGGCGTCTCGACCGCTCGGCGCGAGGTATCGAGGAGGGAGGCCCGGACCCGTCGGCCGGAGATGGGGAAAAGGAGGCGGTCGGTCTCCGGCACGGTGGGGCGTCCCGTGTAGCGGGCAGCCTCGGGCTCGCCCGGGGCTATCGGGGTAGGGAAAGATAGCGAGGGGAAGAGTTTCTAGAGCGAGTGTAGGACGGATAGCCGTCGGTCCGATCATCGGGGGAGAGGCGGGTTGGAGGACCCCGGCCGGCTCCTCAAGAAGGGAGGGTTTCCCGGAAAAGCGCCGCGCGTCCGCGACCCGAGGGAGAGCGGCCGAATCTTCGGGAGAAGAAGCCGTGCGTGGGCGTCGGTACGCACGCGCGTACGCGAATGCCCGTCTCGTCTCCGGCACCGCCCCGACCGACTCCGGCGTCGGACCGGCGCGGCGCCGCGGATCCGGTCCGCGGGCGGGGCGGGGCGGGCCCGTCCGCGCGAAAGGTCGGTCGCTCTCGGTCCCGGACGGGCGGCCCCCGACCCCGCGTCTCCGCCCCCCGGGTCCCGCGGCCGCGGAGCGGCGAGGAGAGCGGGCCTCGGTCGCGTGCGGGGAGGTCCCCGGGCGGGTCTCGTATCGGCGGATCGGGGCGAGGTGGAGGCGGGTCTCCCGCAGGGGTCCGGAGAGGTCCGTGCGTCCCGTGGCGTCTGTCAGCCCCGGGGCCCCCTCCGGGATCTCGCCGAGCCCCGCGGCTTCGGGCCGGAGGCTTCGGCGGCGGAGAGGGAGCACCGAGGAGGTCCGGGGCATCTCCGGGTCGGGGAGCCGATCGATCCCCCTCGGCACCCCTCCGCGGATACGGGGAACCGACGGGCGTACGGAGTCCGCTCCGCCCTTCCCGTCCCGCGTGCCCCGTCGGGCCGTCTCGGCGGCCCGCCGGTCCCTCGGCGCGGTCTCCTCTCGATCGGTCGCGGAGAGGCCTTCGGTGTCGCGTAGAGTCGTGGGTTCCGAGGGAGCGTGGGATATAGAGCAGGGTGAATCCACGGCGTCCGGATCGGGGCAGGAAGCCGTTCTCACACCGTCTAGAAGGAAGGGAGCGAGCCCATTCCCCCGTGGGGTCGGGAAGAAGTTCCCGGCACCTCTCTTCCGCGAAAGGTCCGTGCGGCCTCCGGACCGGCCGCGGCATAGCCCCCCCCGCGGAGTGGAGTCCTTTTGGATTCGGGGGAGGGGCCGGGGGGTCGGGACGCGACGGGGTCTCCCGGGGACCTCCACGGTGCCGCCGTACCGGTCCGTGGGCGGGCCGTCGAGCACACCTCGCCCCTCTCCTTCTCTCCGCCCATTCCGATCCTCGGAGACGTCGACATCCCCACGGGTGAACCCGCCGGCTCCGCCCGCCCGCCATCCCTCCTCGACCCCGCCGACGTCCCCCCACCACCGTCTCGCGCCCACTCACCGACCCGGTCGCGCCCTCGATCTCCATCTCCTACCGCTGCGCTATCTTCTCCCTCGCCGGGTCTGAAATCCCTCTCTCTGACCATAACCTTCTCACCCGCCTCAACTCTCACACTCCCTCCCCCTGCGGATCGTTGCTATTCCCCCACAGAGACCTCCGCCCTCCCGATCCCATCCGTCTCTCCGCAAGCATCTCTCCTCACCTCGCCGCCCCGTCCTCGCTTCCCACTCTCGACGATCGGGTCCCCGTCCTCGTCTCCACCCTCTCTACCCGTTTCGACTCTCTCCCCCGCCCTTTCCCTCCCACGCTCTCGCTTCCCCAACCCCCAGCCCCGGGTCACCTCCTCCATCCGCCTCCCACGCGCCTACGCTCGAGCCGCCGTGGGCCGCCGGCGAAAGTCCAAGCACCGTGGCGACCCGACACATTTCGGATATATCCTTTCCCGCCTTCACCGTGCCCTCTCCTCTGCCAGGCGAAACTTCTTCTCCTCTGTCATCGACCCCCATGCGCGTCACCCCCGCCAATGGGTCCGGACCTTTAACTCTCTCCTTTGGCCCCCGTTTGTCCTCCTCCCCCATCTCTCACCCCCAATGATCTGGCCACCTCCTTCATCGCAAGAATCAACACGATCAGGTCTGAGATCCCCAAAGTCATCCCTTTCCTCCCCAAACCCTCTCCCCTACCTCTCCATCCTTCCCTGCGGTATCCCCAGAGGAGATCTCCTCCCTCCTCGCGAGTGCCACCCCCCTCCGCCTGCGCCTCGGACCCCGTTCCCTCTCACCTTATTAAAACCGTCGCCCCCGTCCTCGTCCCTTCCTTAACTTCTATCTGTAACCCCTCAATCTCCAAGGGCTCCTTCCCCGCTGCCTTCAAACATGCCCACGTCTCCCCCTATCCTCAAAATCCCGCTCTCGACCTCACCTCCCGCTCCGGTTATCGACCCATCCCCCCACTACCCTTCCTTTCCGAAATCCTAGAACGAGTCGTCTACAATCGCCGCTTAGAATCCCTCGACTCCCATTCTCTCCCGGACCCCTTCCGATCCGGCTTCCGTCCCCTCCACCCTACCGAGACCGCTCTCTCTAAGGTCACCCGCGACGTCCTCCTCGCCGAATCCGACGGCTCCCGCTCCCTTCCGATCCTCCTCGACCTCTCTGCCGCCTTTGACACCGTCGACCATCCCCTCCCCCCTCACAGCTTATCTCACCTCGGCTCCACGGATCCCGTCCTGTCCCGGTCCTCCTCTCGCCTCTCCGGCCGGTCATTCTCGGTCTCTCTCGCCGGCACCCCCTCCCCCTCCCATCCTTTAACCGTTCTCGGTCGGTTCTCGGCCCTTTTCCGTCCTCCATCTACACCCGCTCCCCCGGCGAAAGCAGCCGGTCTCACCGTCTCTACGTAGATGACACGCAGATGTACGTCTATGCCCCGGTCTTCTCCCCCTCTCTCCGGCTCGCATCTCCCCCCGCCTCCGGGACGTCTACACCGGGATGTCGGCCCGCCGCCTAAACCTCGACATGAGCGAGACCGAGCTCCTCGTCTTCCATCCCGCCCGCGGTCCTCTCCCAGACTTGCCTATCACCGCGGATGCCACGACCATCCTTCCCGTCTCTGGGGCCCGCAATCTCGGTGTCATCTCCGACCCGTCTCTATCGTTCGCACCACCCATCCGAAACGTTCCCGAGGCCCGCCGGTCTCACCTTGACGATATCGCCGATATCATCATATCCCGGCTAGACTACCGTGTCAGCCTTCTCTCCGATATCCCTTCCTCCTCTCTCGCCCCGCCCCGCGGGTTTAATCTTCACTACGCCGCCCGGCTCATCTTCCTGCAGAAGCGCTCTGGGCATGTCACTCCCCTTCTTAAAACACCTCCCGTGGTCGTCCGTCGACCTCTGCTCTAAACCAACACTCCTCACTCCGGGCTTCGAGGTTCTCCATCGCCTCGCCCCTTCCTACCTCTCCTCCCCTCTCTCTCTCTCTAGCGCCCACCCGTCACGTTCCGCTCCTCCGTCGCCGGCCTCCTCACCGTCCCTCGGTCTCGTCTATCCCGCCGTCGACCCCCGGGCCGCGGCCTCCCGCGGTCCCGGAACGCCCTCCCTCCTCGCCTCGGCCAAACCGATTCTCTTCCCCTCTTCAAAACCCAACTTAAAACTCACCTCCTCCAAGAGGCCTTCCCAGACCGAGCTCCCATCCTCCCTCCGCTCCTTCTACCGCCCCCCCCACCTCTCTGCAGCTAAACCCTCTTCTCCCCCCCTCCCTCTCCTCTTCCCCCTCTTCCATCCCACCCCCTCGGCACCGTAGCGGTCCGCTCGACCGCCGATATTTCCACGATCCTATTTTTCTGGTTTCATGAGATGTCCATCGCCTCGATTCTATTAAGTCGTCATGGTTTCGATGAGACGATCTTCCGCTCGAATGTATTTATCGCCATCGTCCCCGTCTGTCCGTCTCCCCCGATCAGACCGCGAGCCCGTCGAACGGCAGGGACCGTCTCCTTCCGTTGCCGACCCGTTCGTTCCAAGCGCCGGTACAGCGGTCCGCACGTAGTAAACGCCCGATGGATCGTTCGATGGTATTTAATGGATGACTCGGTCTCCCGCTCGGAAAGAGGGCGCGGAGGTTCAAAGAATCACCCGGGTCCCGGCCCATCCCTCGCCGAGGCGGAGGCCGGACCGGTCGCCCGGGTTACCTTTCGTCTCGGAGGACGTAGGCGGGACCGCTGTGAAACAAAGTGTACGTCGGCCAAGCGGTCGGGGCTTTCACGATGGGTTTTTCTGTATGTGTGAGAGAGAGAGCGAGAGAGAGTGGGGGGGGGCACGGTGCGGTGTGAGGATCGGGGGCGGGTCACTTCTTTAGGGGGAGAGAGAGTCCGGGAGACGGGGAAGTCCGCCGCGCACACGGAGTCCCCGGAAAGGTCGGTCCGGATCCCGGGCCGGCCTCCGGTCCCATCCGGTCCGACGGCGGATCGTCGAAACACCTAGGTGGGTCTGCGGCCCGCGTGTTCACGGTCCCGTCTCCGGAGCGTCTGTGGAACCCCTCGATCGCCTCTGCCGTGTCCCCCGGATGTGTAACCCGTTCGGGACGGAGAACGGCACGGTCGCAGCCCAGGGCAGGTCAGGGTCGAGCAGGCGATCCCCGGAGGCCGCGAAAGGTTCGGACGCGGCGGGAGGCGGCGGTCGGAGCGGAGCGACCCGTCGCGGGTCGGGGAGGGTCCGGGCCGGAGGGCGACGGGCCACCGCGGAGGGGGCGTCGGTATCCCCGAGGCCGTCGTCTCGGGACGCGCGGGTCGCCCGACGGGGGAGGTCTCCCGGTTCTCGAGGTCCGACCCTTTCGGGGCAAGGAGAGGGTCACGGAGAGTAGCACCTTTCGCGAAGCAAGGAATCCAGGCCGGCGGCGGAGGGGCGGCCGCGGAGCGAAGGCCTCCGGTCCGGGACGGACGGATCGGAGCCGCCCAGGGGCGGGGGGTCTACGGAGGGGCGGTTTAGAGGCGTGGGGGAAAAGAGCGCGGCGTCGAGCTCGGGGCGTCCGTCCTCGAGCGTCTGTAGTCTCTGTCGCCTCTCACCGTCATCTAGGTAGCGAGGACGGAAACCGATCCGGGCCGGGGTCCCGGCGCGGAAGGTCACCTCGCGGTCGGTCGCGCCGCGGTCCCGTCGGAATCGCACGGTCGGAGATCCGGCCTTCCCACGTCGGCGTCCGGGCCGGCCCCGGGGACGGGTCACGGAGCCGTCCGGAAGTCGGTCGGCGTCGGCCCCGGCGTCCTCCCTCTAGAGGGTGCCTTCGGGTGGCGGCGAAGGAGCGTGGCCCGGAACGAGACGGCACGGCTCGCCCCGGCACGTCTCTCTATTCTCGGTGGCCGTCACGGAAAGCCCCGACGGGTCCAGCGGCGGGTCTCGGGGAGTGGAGGGATCTAGGCCGGGCTACGACCCCGAGGGCGACCCGGATCATCTCCCCGTAGGCGAGGGGGCCGTTCTAGATCCGGCCAGGAGTCTCCGTCTCCCGGCTACGTCGCCCTCGGGCCGGCGGGTCCCGTCCCGGACGTCCGGAGTAGGGTACGTCGGGGTTTCCCACGGAGGCGTCTCCGTCCGCCACGCTCCCGGTCGCGTTCGCCGCGGTAGCCCGAGTCGCATCCGATCGGCCAGGGCCTTTCCAGGGCCGAGCGCGGAGCCGCGATCCTCTAGGGGACCGAGAGCGGAGCCGGGCCGTCGCCGCGGCGGCCACGTCCCACCACGGCGTCGGCGAGGTCGATGTCGCGGGCGGGCGATGGCGGATCGCGGAGCGCCGGGAGCGTGACGGAGACCTTTCGGGAAGCGACAAGGTCTCCACGGGAGGCCCCGGGTTCCCCGCCGCTCCGATCTCCGTACCGGGGAGTTCGGGGGCTCGGTTCTCGCCGGGAGATCCGGGACACTCGGTGGGCCTCGGAGCCGGGGATCGGATCTAAGGCGGGGATGGCTCAAAGGATGGAGAGGAAGAACGGTTCGGGTGGGTCGTGGTCCTCGGATCCTCTCTTTCGGGGCCGGTTCGGGAGAATTTGCAGGTGTTTTGTCTTTAAGGATTCTTCCTGTGTGTGGGGGGGCGAGGAAAACCGCATCCCGGGACTCGTGTCGGCGTTGTATTTGGGGAGTGTGTGTGTGTGTGAGAGAGAGGGGGAGAGAGAGAGACACGCAGGGAGACGGCGGGGCCGGGGTAGAGGGTTCAGGGGGGAGACTCCGGCGGGAGACGTGGCGCCGGGCCCCCCCGTGGCCGTGTACGTGAAGGCCGCTCGGGCCTCCGTCCGGGGCAACGGGTAGGGTCCGGCCGGAGGGACGGCCGCGAGACCCGGATCTCCCGATCCCCTACGGAGGCGTGGCCTCCGGCCGGGCTTCAGGGTGTCGCCAGAGTCCGTAGGCTCACTTCGCGTCTTCCCGGAGGGGCTTCCTCCCGGGGCGGTCTTCGCCCCCGGCAAAGACCGTCGGGCCCCGGCCCCGGGACGAGAGCGGCCGGCGAGCTCCCGGTGCGGTTCCGTGAGGGGTCGGGAAACGTCTAGCGAGGAACGTGGTGTCCCGGGTCCGTCCCCGGGGAGAGGCCGGAGGAGACGACGGTCTCCCGGCGGTCGGCGAGGCGCGGCTAGAGGCCGGAGTCGACGCGACGCGGGTCCGAGGAAGGAAAGAGATCCGTCGGAGGCGCGGTGCGGTCGGTTCGGGCTCGGGTGAGATCGGGCCTCTCCCCGTGAGGGGTGCGGGAGGGGGTCGATCGTCGCAGGGGCGAAAGTCGTCTACGGGTAGCGTCCCTAGCGACGGGCCCGGTAGACGGAAAGCTATTCAGATGGACTCTTTCTTTAGAGGCGCCGGGCGGCGACCAGCGGTTCGGCCGTCCGGTGTCCGGGGGCGTGTGGGCGCGTGCGAGCGCGAGTCTCTCCCGGTCCGTTCCGGGCCGCGTCCCGGGACGCGGTCGTCGGTCCCGGGGGCCGGAACGGCCCGCCGCCTCGGCGGGTCGGGGCCGGCAGGGGCGGCCGGCCCCGGCGACGTCGACGCCCGTCGTGGCGCGGACGCGTTCCCGGCCCCGGGTCCCCGTCCGGCCCCCGAAAGCGGGCCGGGGTCGGTTCGGGGGCGTATACGGGGATCCCCCGTGCGGTCGGCGAGTGCGAGCCAGGCGCGTGCGTGTCCGGGGACGGGGCGGCGTCTCCGGGACGGGTCCGGAGTCGCCCGGGACGATCGGGGTCGGGCCGAGGCCCGGATCGAGGAGAGCACGGGGCGCCTCTTCCCCCCGACGGCGGACCGGTGTCCCGTGGTGCCGGTTTTCCTTCCGGCCTCCGGGTCCCTCCCCGTCGAGGCCGGCGGCCGCCCGTGCCGGGGCGTCCCTCGACCCATCGCCCGGCCGACCGAAAAGGTCGCCGGCGAGCTCTCCCGTCTAAGTGATCTCACGGCCCGTGATCCGGGCGTGTCCCCTCTCGGGAGGTCCCCCCGGGATGAGTCGTCCGGACGTTTCGGGGAGCGGATGTCCCTTTCGGCCGGGGCACGGCGCCGTGAGGTCCCGTGGGACACAGCCGGGCCGGAGACAGCTCGATCCTACAGAGACACGGAGAGGCGAAGGGTCCGTCAGGGACCCCGACGGTTCGGGCGCCTCGGAGCAGATGCCCGTCCCCCCTCGGACCGGAACGGACGCGGATCCGCCCGTCTCGGGGACGGTCCGCGCGTTCTAAGCGAGGAGGGTCGTCCGTCGCGAAGAGCTCGGACGATTCCCGTGCATCGGCGAGGAGATCTCGGACGGGGTAGGGCTTCTCGTCGAGCGTCCCGGGAGGGACCCCTCGTCCCGTGAGGATGTCGGAGTCGCGCCGATCGTCCCGGAAGGGACGGCGAGGTCGGACGTCTCGCCACGGTCGGGGCGTCCCATAGAGGGACCCCGTACGGGGGTCACGGACGCCGCGCCTCCACCTCGTCCGTGGCGTCGTCGCGGGGCGGCAAAGGGCGAGATGACATTCCCGGGAAGCCGCAAGAGGCGGACTCGTCTCGAGAGGTCGGGGCTCGTGTCCCCGTGCGTCCGAGAGACGGGGAGCGGGGCGAGGGGGGGCGACCGGGTCCGCGACGGCGCCGGGTACGTGCCCGACGGGTCATTCGATGGTATCTATGGAGCGCTTACTATGTGCAGAGCACCGTACGAAGCGCTTGGAACGTACGAATCGGTAACGGATAGAGACGGTCCCCGCCCGTCGACAGGCTTACGGTCCGATCGCCGTTCCTCGGTCTCATCTATATCATCCTCCCCCACGGGCCCAAGCAGACGCCTACGTCCTTTGCTCGGTTCCGGCCCTCCCTCCCCCTTCATATATAAGAAATCACCACTCTCCCCACTTTCGATGCCCTCCCGGAATAACAACTCCTCTTAGAGACCTTTCTTTGAAAAGGCCTCATTGTCCCCCTTTGACTCCTTTCTCCTTTCCTTTCTCCTTACCCCGTGCACTCGGAACCGGACTCCTTAACCGGTTGATATTCAACCCCTCCCCTAGGCCCCCAGTAATGTTCCGCACCTATCCGTATTCCCCCTTATCTCACCCATTTCCCCTTATCTGTAATCGATGGAAATGCCTGTCTCCTCCTGTAAAGTACAAGCTCCCTATGGGAAAGGATCATCTCTAGCAAAGAAGAAGTGCTCAGGACGGCGTACTGCGTACGGTAAGTGCCTCGACGAATGCCATCGATCGATGGATGACCGAGGAGACGGTTGGAAGAATGTGATCTGGGGAGAAAAGACAATTTCAGAGGGCTGAGGTGATGGGGAAGGCTGGGTTTCGAGAAGCGGCGTGGCTTAGAGGAAGCGGCACGGGTTTGGGGGTCGGAGGTCGTGGGTTCCGATCTCAGCTCCGCCACCCGTCGGCCGTGTAACTCTGGGCAAGTCACTTCACTTCTCTGTGCCTCAGTTGTCTATCTGTAACGTGGGGATCCCGACCGCGGGTCCCACATCGGACAACCCGATAACATGGCATCTATCCCAGTGCTTAGAACGGTGTCTGGCACATCGTCAGCACTCAACAAGTAACATCGCCATCGCGATTATCATCGATACAGTCGAAAAGGAAAAGAATTACAAACAGGGGGAAGGGCACGAACACGGAGTCCGAGGCGGGAGAATCGAGAGCAAGGGGCTGTGACAAACGTTAGCTTGAGGTGAAGCACATGTCCCCGGTGGGCCGTAGAGTGAAAATGGAGGAGGGAGTCATCTCATGCAAAGACTTAAAGCCAAGAATCGGGCATTATCGCTCGACGGTACCGAAGAGGGTAGCGTTACAAGGTTTCTCGGGCGCGAAGGCACGTATACCGAAGACCGTTTTAGAAAGCCGATCCGGGCAGCGGAGCGAAGTAGAGACCCGAGCGGGGAAAGGTCGGAGAAGGGAATCGAGGGGGGACGGGGAGACCGGTGGGGATAGGCTAGGACCGTAGTTCCAATGGGAAACCGGTCACAGCCAAGAAAGGCCAAAGGTCCACTTGCTATCTCCAAATCCATCCAAGGTGTAACTGTAGACATCCTATCGTCGTCGCCTTGGGAGCTGAGACCTATTAGGAATCGCAGGCAAAGTAGTCTAAAGCTCTCCCTGACAGCAGGCTTATTTCTCACGCTCCGGTCTTTGGAATCAAAATAGAGGCTCTTTCCCTGTCAATCCTCATCCGGTCCCCAAGGAGTTCAGTTTGAGATTCATGTCATATGTCTAGAATGCGTATGGGTAGTTCTGTCCGTCGGTGAGACGTTCCACTAGATCGCCAGGGCCCGCGGTTGAGAAGGGAAGCTATCCGGCTCCTGCGCAAAGGTGGTATCCCACCGGCCCGTCTCAAGCCCGGAAAGGCGGAGAAATGAGAAGCGGTGGGACGCCATATCGAAACGCAGAACACCGGGACGGTTGCACGTGTTGCGAGGGATGGTCACTCACAATGCACGTGAACATAGAGAAGCGGAGTGGCTTAGTGGCAAGCGAGTAAGAGGTAGTAGGTTCTAATCCCAGTTCCGCCGCTCACCGGTTGTACGACTTTGGGCGAGTCCCTTTTCTTCTCTGCGCCTCAATCACCTCTGCTCTCAAACGGGGATAAAGACCGTAAGCCCCACGAGGAACAACCCGATCATCCTCTATGTACCGCAGTGTTTCGAATGGCGCCTGGCACACGGCAAGCGCTTAACGGATGCCGTCGTCGTCATCATGGTCGCCGAACCGTGGGGAGGCCGACGTGGTTCCTGTAGGCAAAGTACCTCTTTGCTCTCAGTTGAATATCTATCACCGTAGTTGTTTTTAAAGTTATTTTCGTTTTTCATCTTTTCATCTTTCCTTATTTGTCTGGGGCAAACCTTTCCTTCCCCAATGTCTCCCGGGATCGTGAGCCTTTTGGGGACCGGGGATCATGCCTAACTCCAGATCACATAATCTGTTTGTGCACCTCAGCCCCGTGCCATGCACCTAACACTAAAGACCGGGTCCTTAGCCCGGTATGGCCATTTGGACAGAGAGGATGGGGTGGGTGCAAGATGTTCTGTGGAGGAAAACCAGCATCGGTAAGAGTAGCGGACAGCTCGAACGCGAGAGTTGAAAGATGACAGGGAGCGGGGAAGATAATCCCATAGCTAGGGGCATCCGGGACAGAGGGTCCGTTGGAATCGTTTGGGGTCGTATGATCGATGAACGGTTGAGAAGCAGCGTGGCTCAGTGGAAAGAGCACGGGCTTTGGAGTCAGGGCTCATGAGTTCGAATCCCAGCTCTGCCACTTGTCAGCTGTGTGACTGTGGGCAAGTCACTTAACCTCTCTGTGCCTCAGTTACCTCATCTGTAAAATGGGGATTAAGACTGTGAGCCCCACGTGGGACAACCTGATTCCCCTATGTCTACCCCAGCGCTTAGAACAGTGCTCGGCACATAGTAAGCGCTTAACAAATACCAACATTATTATTATTATTATCGGTCCTTCCCTTTGAGCACCTTACAATTTTGGAGACGAGATCGTAATAGAAGTGGTTGTATTTACCGAGCACTCACTGGGTTACAATGCATTGTAATGAAGTCATGGATACATACAATAGAGGGTTTGATATGTCCCCTGATAATGGGCCTATACACCTAAAGGGGATCTGTCACCCTCACCAGGCGATGTTTAGTGGGTCTGATCTATTGGTTTCCGTGCAACCCTTAAAGGAGTTGTGACTCTCGTCTGAGAATCGGCAATGGGGTATATTCTCTGGGAAAATAGTTTTAATCAATGTCGGCCATTTGTGAAGAGAGGCATCGTTTGTTTAAACGATGTCATTCCGCTTTTCCCGTTATCCACAAAAGAGGGTTGCATATATCTTCTTTTCTCAACCGTTTAATCAGCCCCCTCCCCTCATGTTAGCCGATCGCTTTCCCGCCCAGGGTCCCGGGGGCAAGACCACCAGTCAGGACTGGATTTCCCATCAAGTTGCCTTCTACGGGCTCTTGGAGGTCCAGGTCCAGATCCGGTTCCAGGAAGAGAAAGCAAGCACAGTGGGGCTCCACGTGAATTCATCCTAGAAAAAAAGTCTTCTTCAGCTTCAGACCCCACAAAAGGCTTAAGCTCTAAATTTCGCTATTCCCCAGAACAAAAAAGGAGGGGCTGGCACTTTCCGGTTTGTCTGGTAAATAATAGGAACGAGACATAGATTGCAGGTTGAGAACGGTGTCTCTTGGAGAAGATCTTTTTTTAAAGTACAGTTCCCAGATAAACAGGGGAGTGTCTAATGGAAGCGCTGAAAGAGTTTTCAGCTGGCGATTAGAAAACCCAAAAAAACCCACCGTCGGCAATCCTTCCGTCTGAAGGCCGAAAGCGAGCAGGGACCTACGAGGCACCATCTCACGCAACGCATCGACAAGGTAACGGCTGGGGTAAAACCGCTCCCTTAGGATGTGTCATATTAAGTCCTGACCCCTGTTGAACAAAATCTGTGAGAACACTTTGCAGAAGAAGTCCCAGCCAGACTAGATCTCAAATCATTGGATTTTGGCCGTCTAATCTATCCAGTACGAGAGCGGAGTGACCCGGTACGCTTCACTAGGGTCGGAATTTCAACCGGTAGTTAGGCCTCTCATACCTATCGATCGGCAAGGTGTCTCAGAGTCCACCATCGATATAGCTCGCTATTTGAGAGAGAGAATCCGAGCAGTCTAAGCCGTGAGTACTTGAGCGGAAGAGAAACACGGTCATCCGGTTTCACAACCAGGGATTCAGTCAGGCTCAAATCGGGCAAGGGTACCAGAAAGGACGAAACAGAAAGTTTCTAGATCCACACAAGTTCGCGGGGGTGGCCGTGCCATCGGAACGACCCAGGCTCCCTCGTCCTCGGATGAGCGATTCGGGGACCGAAGCGGACGAGGTGATGGGGGTGACACCCTTGGATCCGGTCGCCAAGCGCCTCTGGAGATTTTCCTGCCAGGGCCTCTTCCCACCGACCCCAGTAAGATGAGGGAGCAACGTGTGTGCTCTAGGACAGTGAGTTATTTGTGAGTTTTTCTGTTACCGCTGCTATCGCCTCCCGGAAATGGGGAGGGTACCGCTCCTCGATCCTTCATTCGAACGTCCCGCAGACCGTGACGGATCGACGGTCCGAGCCAGTTTCTAGGCGGTCTTTGGAACTGAAATCTCCAAAAAACAGAACCTTGCTCTGAGGTTAGCCCAGTACAGAGAAACCAAACGGTTTTCACCTTTTGTTGTGGGTGATTTGAAATGTCCGCTTCAAAAAAGAAAAAGGAAAGAATTCAGAGCCGAGTTAGCTCGGAAAGGAAGTTAAGTTCTGCAATTATAGAATTTTCCACAAAGTGGACTGGCCACGTGTCTTAGTAGTCGCGATAGTGGGTGAGGAGAGCGATCTTCGACAGTAACCCGGGCGGCTTCTTCGATTCCTTGGGTATCGGAATCTCCCCAAAAGAGATCGAAAGCGTTTCATACACGATTGAGTTGTAGGACGTCGGAAACCTCTGTCCACACATCTGTCTTTTACTAGGATAACTATGTAGGTCCATGCCTTGACATTCCAAACTAAGCCGTTTTCTTGTCTCGAAGCATGGATCCTTGAAGTTTCCTTTCAACTGTTGTGATTAGAAAGCCATCGAGAGATAAGAAAACAGCGCAGAGATAGATAAAACAATTTACTCTACCGACAATGGGAACAGCAGTTTAATTGACGCTTGATTTTGTCGAACTTGTAGAATTCATACATGCAATGCCGGAAACATCTACAGATGCCAACTCAAGTTGTAAGTAGTCAATGTTTTCAGAAGTAGAGCACTTTAAACAAACAAACAAAAAAGAAGTCATTACAAAGGTATGACTCCCTTTCCCAGACGACCAAATTCTAGATCTGCACTAATGAGAGGCGTGAGTCCAAAAAAAACACCACCCCGTGCAATGAGAAAAAAGTCGCCCTGGCTCTAACTCTGCAATGTCTCGTTGGAATAGATTTTGGTGCAACACAAAGTTTGGGTGCCAAGGCAGCTTAAGGAAGGTCCTTCAAAACAACACACAGCATAAACAACTTTCCGGTCTTCACCAAACCGTGAGCCCCTCCGTACCTTTCTCTCTTCAAGGCTCCAGCGGCCACCTCATAGCGGAGCACCGAACGGGTCCCCCGTGGAATCCCCGGGTGGCGGCCGTGAGCCGGCGAGGGGGACGGACGCGGGTCGGTTAGGCGTCGGTCGTGGAAGGCCCGGGACGCACGATCGAACGGGGGGCGGGGGGAGAGTCCCCAGGCGCGTCGCACCGTATCGTCCGTGGGGTCGTCGTAGATGTCTCTCGGCGGTCGGGGAGACGATCCTCCGCATCGCACGGTGCGCTTAAGGGAAAAGGAAGCGGCCGAGCGCGCGGTCGTCGAGGGTAGGGTCCGGCCGGTCGTGGGGAAGAGGTCGTTCCGGGGGGAGACCCGCGAGGCTCCCGGAGGCGGAAGGGCGACCGTGTCGAGCGGACGTGTCGTCCCCAAGCCGCCCGAGGCGTGTCCGAGGCGACGCGATCGGCGTGTCCGCCGTCCCTCGGGAGCACGTAGGGGGCCTTGCGCGAGCCACCCCTCGCACCGCCGAGGATCCGGTCGGATCCCTCCGGCGAGTCCGGACACGGGGCCGAGGAGAGAAAGGGACCGGACCCTCCCCGGCCCGCCATCCGACGGCGTCGGCCGCCCGGGGCGCCGCGGCGTTCCGACGGACGAGAGGGCCGCGGACGGTCCATCGTCGGGCGGGTCCGGTTCAGCGGGACGCCGGGGAAGGGAAACGTCCACGTGCCCGGTCGTGCGAGAAGGCGGAGGGGACCCGGGTGCCAAGCCGGCGGGGAACAGGGTCGAGACGGTCATCGAGCCCCCGGGTCCGGCGAAGGCGCCTCGGGCGAGCACGGCCGGGGCCCTCTTCGGACGGCGGCGGTCCCGTCGGGTCGGCCCGTGGCGTCTCGGGCGCCCCGTGGTCTCGGAGGTGTCTCTGGGAGTGTTTCGGGGGGCCTCGTGGCGGAGCCGCTCGGCGAGGAGAGGCGCGAGCGAGTTCATCGTGCTGTGAAGAGTGGGGTCGACCCGTGAGGTCTGTGTGGTTTAGGGGGAGGGTCGAAGGCCAGGTGAGAGCGGTCGAGATCTAGGGGTCCGGCCCAACGGGCGTCGAGCGTTAACCCCCGTATACCGGACCCCGGAGTCCGGGGCCCCGTAGGGTACGTCGGAGCGGCCCGATCCCACGGGGACGGACCCGGGAGTCGGATCGCGGGGACCGTCGGAGTCCGGAGCCCGTCGAGGCCCTCCCTTGTCGGCGAGGACCCGGAGGAGGGGGCGCTTCTCTCCGCGGTCCACGATGGGTCCGTGTCTAGGAATCCATCGGGCGGCCGTCCCGGCGAATGTCCCGCCCGTGTCGGCGCCGGGCCGAACCCGGTCGGTCGCCCGTCCCTCTCCCTCGGCGCCCTCTCCGGAGCGACCGTGCGGACCGGAGTTCCCCGGACGGAGCCGGCGCGGCCTCACGACGTCGCGCGGCCCCCGGCGATCCGTGGGTATCGGCCGTATCGGCGTCGGCGGTGCCGTACGAGGGCCCGGGCCCAGGCCGCCTGTCGGGCGCGGGCCCGGTCCGGGCTCGGGTTCCCCGGGGGCCGGCCGGAAGGGTCGAGCGACGGACGAAGGCCTCCGGGCGTCTCGCCCAACGCGGCCGAGCGTCACGCGGATGAGGTCGGGCGGTCGTCGTCTCGACGCGGAGCTGTCGCGGCGTCTCGGGCCGGCCGTCTATCGAAGAACCGGTCCGATCGTATGTGTCCCGTTTGGGAATCTTCATCGTCGGTCGCCACCCCGGACGTGGGTCTCTAGGGCGCGCTAGGAGGCGTCGGTGCTTTCGAGGCGCAGATGCGGTCGAGAGGGAGTGGGGTGCGGTCAGGGGGAGGATGAGCCTATGGCTCCTCGTGGGGAGCGGTCTCTGCCGGAATCGAGAGCGTGTGCGTGTGTGTCCGTTCCCGTCGGCCGACCTAGGGCGGTGTGGGTGTGGTCCTAGGTCTGGAGTCCAGGGTTTCGAGGGGACGCGTGTCGGGGACGCGGTCCGGGCGGTCGCAGGCGTCCGCCGATCGGGGCGGCGTCCCGGGGAGCCCGCCGAGCGAATCTATCGGGGACCTACCGTCGGGCGGAGGGATCGTGCGAGTGCCGACTCGGTAGCGGTCGTCCTTGAAAATATAGAGTCGCTTCGGCAGTAAGAGGTTTCTCGGCCACAGGGGGGTAGGCGGCGTCCCCGGCACGGAGCCCCGTCCGGGCCCGCCATCCGTAAGGTGGATCGGTGAGCGGGCGAGGGGAGAGAGGGGTGGGGGTTGGCGTCCGCCGCCCGGGGGCGGCGTCTGTCCGGGCCTTTCCGGGCAGTGTAGGGGGAGGAGGCGGCGGTGGCGGTCCGGGGGTCGGAGGGAAGCGGAGAGTCGGGTCCCGTGTGTCGTATCTTTCTTCAGAAACCCCGACGATCCCCGGAGGGCGTTCATCGCGGCGGGGTCGACGTCCGGTGCCACTCGGGGCCGTGGAGCCCAGAGGGGCACGAGGTGGATCGTGGCCCCGTGGAGGATAGACGTTTTCCGGATCGTCGCCCTTGACGGTAGGAGGTGTGTGGGATGGGGACTCTGGCATCCCATACACGTCTTTCCCCTTCGAGCGTCGCGGGGGCCCCGAGCCGTAGCCCGGCGAGTATCTTCTCGACGGGGGTGGGGCCGGGCGAAGGAATCCCTCTCGTTGGAGAGTCTCGGCCGGCCCGACGGTGCGGGACGAGTCTTCTGGAAGGTCGGGATCTCGCCAACGGATCGTCGCGGGGTTCTTACGCCCTCGTGTCGGTAACTGGGAGAAGTCATGGGCTTGTAGGATCGGAAGGTCATTCGAGGGCACTCTCGAGAAGGGGTCTAGCGAGTCTCAAGGACGGGGGCGCCGGCTCTGCGCGGACACGTATCCGTCCGGGAGGAGGGGGTGCAGGGGATCCCTCGGCCGGGGAGGCGGGCCCCGCACGTCTCCGTAGCGTGGCGGCGGGGGTACGTGAGATCGCGTCGGCGTCCCGGTCCCCATCGGGCCTCCGGAAGCGTGTGGGAAAGCGGCGGCGGGGCCCCGGTACACGTGGCAAACGTGGGCTGGGCGTTTCCTCGAGCCGGTCGGTGTCGTGCGAACCCCGGGGACGCTCCGAGGGTTCGGCGGAGACGCCGGCTTCCGAGAATCATAACACGTGCGGGACGGTGGGCGGGGCATGCGGTCGGCGCTCGCCGGACAAGGGCGGGCAAGGGTCCCACGGTCTGGGGGAGGGAGAGCGTCGAACGGGAGGGAGGTCTCCGGGCATCTCCACGGAACCTACGGAAGGGGTCGACGGAGGCCGCGTGCAGGGTACGGGTCGGATCCGGCGGGCCGCCGTCTCGGAGGCGACTCCGAACGGTCCTCCCCGTGGGCCATCGGCGCCCCTTCCATGGCGGCGGTTGGAACGTATAGGTCCTTTCGAAGTGTCTTTCCCAGAAGGAGGGGGAGTTCCGGGAATAAGAGTCGCAGGCGGATTTGGTGATGAAGGTGGAGAAGGCGTTCCCTTGAAAAGCGGCGGGAGGCGGCCTCCCGGCGGAGGTGTCGGCCGCAAGGACGACTAAGGAGGGTAGGGTCGGCGGTCGCGGCGGCCCGCGTGCGGGCATTCGGTCGGCCCCGGAGTTTAGCGTCTCGGAGGCGTGAGTCGTCGGGGAAGGGTGGATCTCCATCTGGGCGTCTACTTCATTTCGGCGACGGCGCGGCGGAGGGCGGAGCAGGGTGGCGGGTGAAAGGTCGAGGTCGGGGGTCTAGGGCGTCGTGGTCTTCCCTCCGAAGGGCCCGGCCGGTCTAGGTGGCGGTTTTCCCAAGAGGATCGTCCGGTCTACGGAGCCGGGTATTTCCGGGTGGCGGCGATGTGCCGGGGAAGGGACGGCGTGTGGGGTCCAGACGCGTCCGGGAGAGCGCACCGGGCCGGTCACGGCGGGCTCGGATCGGTCTCCCGGAGGGCCGTCGGGAAGAGAGGGTCGTGGCGGATGCGTCCCGCGGCCCGGAAAGGGGGGTCGAGCACGTCCGGCGTCCGGCTCGCGCCGCCTCGCGGAGGTCGGCCGAAGGTGCTCTTCGGCCTCCGTAGTCCGTGGATGCGTCGAGGGTCGGGAGGGGTAGGGTTTTTGGCGTGGATCTCGGCGGTCATTGTCCGTGGAAGGTTGTCGTCGGGTAGGCGACATCTGGCGTGGAGAGGCCGGGGGTGGCCGTGGAGGACCCGTGAGGCGGGTCCCAGGTGACTCGACCTTCTCGGAGAGGCGCGGCTAGAGTAGCGATCGGGTCCGGAGGTCCGTCGTCCTCGCCGAGAGGACCGAGGCGCGGTCGGGGTCGGGGGGCTTAGAGTTTTCGGAGGTGTCATCGGGGGCTAGGTGTTCCACACCTATGAGGAGAGTATCTAGAAATGGGGCTGTCTTTGGAGGTAGGAAGAGATTCTCTAAGGTTTTGGGTTTGCGTCTCTGTATGTGTGTATTAGTCTTGGGGTGGCGGGTTAGGGAGGGGGAAGAAGATTTGGGTTAAAGTCCTACCGTTTTCTCGGCACTAGCGCTCATTCATTCGATAGTTTGTATCGAGCGATTAGTTTGCGCAGAGTACCGTATTAAGCGCTTGCAACGAACGAGTCGGCAAGAGATCGAGACGGTCCCCGCCGTCTGCCCGGCTTACGGTCTAATCGGGGGAGACGGACAGAGGGGAACGATGGGAATAAATAGAGTCGAGGGCAAGAACATCTGGTAAAAACAAGGGCGACTCAATGGAATCGAGGCGATGTCCATTCCCTGAGCATAATAAATAGGGTCATGAAAAGATATACAATGGAGTCGACGAGGACGGTGTTGTGGGGATGGGAAGGGAGAGTGGGTGGAGCAGAGGGAGATGGGGGGAGAAAAGAGGTTTAAGCTGCGGAGAGGTGAAGGGGGGATGGCAGAGGGAGTAGAGGGAGAAGAGGAGCTCAGTATGGGAAGGCCTCTTGGAGGAGGTGAGTTTTAAGTAGGGTTTTGAAGAGGGAAAGAGAATCAGTTTGGCGGAGGTGAGGAGGGAGGGCGTTCCGGGACCGCGGGAGGACGGGGCCCGGGGGTCGACGGCGGGATAGGCGAGGCCGAGGGACGGCGAGGAGGTGAGCGGCGGAGGAGCGGAGCGTGCGGGGTGGGCGGTGGAAAGAGAGAAGGGAGGAGAGGTAGGAAGGGGCAAGGTGATGGAGAGCCTCGAAGCCTAGAGTGAGGAGTTTTTGTTTGGAGCGGAGGTGGATAGGCAACCACTGGAGTTGTTTAAGAAGGGGAGTGACAGGCTCAGATCGTTTCTGCAGGAAAGGAGTTTAGCCAGATGTCCCTGGGTGGGCTTGAACCCCCAACCTTTGGCTGAACATCTGAATGGGCTAACCGATGGTGTCACAGAGAGCTGCCCAATGTGTTTGTCGTGAATTGTAGACACTAGGCCTCTCTGTGATAGTCCAGCTATCGTGTCCCAAGAAACATAGTTCGATTTCAATATGCTTCTGTTACGCTAAAAGGCTTGGTTAGCCTGAGTTAAGTGCACAATTTGCCTATGTACATACAGTCACCATGCAGGGTGAGGCGTTTTTCCTGCATTAAAAGTTTATCTCATTTATTATCTTTACTTCTGCTCAGTTTACATATCCAACCTGCTATAAAAGCAGTGTGGCCTGTTCAAAGTAGCTATTAGTTTGCATTGTTGCTCTTGCTGGCATTTGTCTTTTCATTCCTAAATACAGTTTGTGTACCTCTTTTGAAGATCTCAAGGATTATGGAATCACAATGATGGATACCATTGAGGACTGTTACAGCTTTGAAATTGTATTTATGTCTGGCTGGTTTTTTGCAGTAAGAATATTTGGAAAGGAGGGAGAGTAAAAGAGAAAAAAAAATATTGGACACTATACATTCGAGGAAGCTGTGGTCTTAAAACAGAAGTTCAACATTATAGCACTTTAATACTGCATCGTTCATAGTGTGTGGTTTAAGCATTTATTGTCATGAAAGTGTTCAATGGGCCAGGTCCTCTGATTCCCAGCCCTATGTTCTCTCTTCTATCCCACACAGCTTCTCACTTTACCAGTGTTTCATAGAGACTGTAAGGTAATCACGTAGAAGCCTTGTGGCCTAACGGATCTAGTATGGGCCTGGGAGTCTAAGGGTCATGGGTTCCACGCAGGGGCTCGGGGGTCTGAGGTTATGGGTTAGAATCGTGGCTCTACTGTTTCTTGGTTCTGTGACTTTGGGCCAGCCACTTCACTTCTCTGGGCCCCAGTTTCCTCATCTGTTAAATGGCGCTGAAGACCGTGAGCTGTGTGTGGGACAACGCGATCACCTTGTATCCCCACTAGTGCTTAGAACAGTGTGTTGCCTTTAGTAGGTGCTTAACAAATACTAATATGATGACTCCCTATTCTGCCATTGTAACTGTGTGACCTTGGGCAGGTCCCTTCACTTCTCCGGACCTTGGAGTCCCTTCCCTTCTCAAATGGGGGAGAAGACACTGGAGCTCTACCTGGGACATGCACCTTGTCCAAATGGGTTAGCTTGTATTTACCGCAGGGTTTAGTACAAAGCAAGCAATGAACAAATACCGGGGGAAGAAATAAACAAGGTTCGGTGCTCACGGACCCACGAAATAACCCCGCACGTTTGGCCGAGCCCTCGGACAGACGATCCCGGCTACCCGTGAATCGAATGGGTTCATTTAACGATCCGCCGGGGCGGTAATCCCTACATGGATAATCCGGTCCCCAAAAACGTCAGGATCCCGGAGGCCATCCGAAGCGGGTATGCAGCCGATCGCCTTGGTTTTGTGTCCAAGTCGAGCCCTCACTATCGGGGAGGCGTGGAATCGCCGAATCCCCGGGGCATAGACCTAGGCGGATAGGAGCGATTTGACCGTAAAGTGAGCGCTGACTTTGTGATGTTAGTTGCAGGCTCAAGAGAGACCGTTTGCCAGCACATGGGTCGTGGTGGAATCAGGAAGCCCTGCTGTGGGAGATTATCTTTATGTGGGATTTTTCATAAAATGTAATCCCTGAGTCATGGGAACCGATTTCATCTACCCCAGTGCCGAGAGCAGGGTCTGGAACAAAGTAGGCCTTTAGTTAATCATCATTATGGTCTTTATCTATTTCCAGAATATGGAGGTATGCCACAATGTAGTAAAATATAGGTCCCAAAGCCTGGGTAAATGGATTACAGGGTATTTTAAAGCGGGTTTAATCTGAGGAAAGGGCAAAGAAATGTTTGACCCTGCGCAGATGTTGTACAAAGAGCCGCGAATCCTACTTAGATGAATGTCGGCTTTTACGAAGCCTGGGGCGTCTGTGTTCCGCAGGAGTCGGAACAAGGTACAGTGTATTCACATTAGGTGGAGTGAATGTACTGTTTCATAGGCGAGTCGACAAGGACATGGGTTTTTCACAGTAGCACCCGGTGGTTATAATTGTGAGACATGTTATTTGGATTTACCACTCCAAAGAGAAAGATTAATTGTTTCCCAGCAAAATATGTCTGATAGCCAAGGTGTGGAAAACTGTGCTAATTTAACTTTGAAAAAGAAAATGCTTCGTAGCAGGGCGGAGATATTTCAGTGTATAAGGATCCCGCTAAGTTTGTGTTTCTTTCTCTTTGTCCTTTTCTCCACTTTTCCAAGAATCTTGAAGAACATCAAAGGCCATAATAGCAACAGTTTGAAGGAGAATATATTTACTGTCTTCCCTGGGTAAAGACTGTACTGCCTTATCTCTGGATTCAAATAGCTTTTATGGGTCAGGAAACAACAAGGAAGGTCCATTACCGGTTAATGTAATCGAATGATTGCGGAGGTGGCAGTCATGTAGGTGTTATTAGCATTTAGTCCTTTGGACATGGCCTATAAGCAAAGTAAAAGGATACGCTGTTGAGCTTAGTGTATTTTCAATGGGTCAAACCGAATGGAATGATTTGGGTCTAGCTCGAGAGTGTCTGGTTAAATTTGACGTAGAAAGGACTAAAGAAGGGCCTCCAATTTTAGGAGGACTAGCCAAACACAACCTCTAAAACTATTGCGAAGCGCTCCCGTGGTCTCGGGAGTTTGGTTTTGAAAGGCGATTCCAATGAAAGCAGCCCTTTACGGGCGATTTGAAATTGGTAATGGAGACCATTGCTGTGTTTCTAAGACCCATGTTTGAATGACAGCAGTTTTTTTCTCACCTTAAATAGTTGAACTTTGAAATTTGGCCACTGGAACGGTAATGTCTGTGCTTACAGAGGTCAGGACTTGCATTCCCCTCGGGACCCTCGCCCATTATGCCGATCGTAGTCGATACGAGTGGCTATTCGAGAGAGAATGAGAGGTGATAGCGGTAGAGATATTCTACAGGTCTCGATGATGGGTGTGACCAAGGGCTTGAGTCGTTTCCGAGAGAAAAGTCGATGGGACTATCCGAAGCATCTCATCGTAGCCAAGTGTCCCCCTCTATGTCCTTAAGATAGTCAAAATGGACAATAGTCGACATTCAATTCCTCTCATACTTCAGGTCTTCTCATGGGAGGAAGTGCAGATGAGGGTCCAAGTGGAAGATAGCAGAAAGGGAGAAATAGGGAGAAAACGATTTCACAAATTGGACTTGGAGTCCTTTAGAATAGTTTGTAGTTGTAAGAGTTGAGAATATTAGCTAGGTGAAAAAATCTAATGAATAGAGGGGTAATGAGGCAAAGAAGTCAAAGAGGAGAAATGTTTAGCGGCGGTATTATTTTCCGGGTCAATTTGGGGTTTTCTTTAGTTACCAGCTTAATATTGTGCAAATATTAGGTCGGTCACCTTGGCTAGCAAGTAATGGCCTGCCCTGGCAGGATGGGACAAACATAGGCCAGAGTTCATTTTTGTAGTCCTGGCTCTTTCCTAATGCATGAGGTGGAAGAACCAAGGAAGGGTGATAGAGGTGAACCGAGCTCCACCTAGGTACTGACTAAAACGATTAACTGGGCTAGAGGAAGGAGCTCATTGGGCTCCCAGGGCTACCACCTCATAGGAATGGAAAACCACCGGAGCAGTCCGGTGCTTAACTTGTCGTCGTCTCCCTTTATTGGCGCAGCAGCAGGTCAATTATGTCACGGGTGGGGGAAAGTGAGGAGACCGGGGGGGGGGGGGGGGGGGGGGGGGGGGAGGGGAATGAGACGGGAAGACAGTGCTGGAAGATGAAACGTGGGGCTAGGAATGGGAGGTTTTAGCCTATGGCTAAGGTCTCGGTTCCCTATGAACCGATTTCTATACCCGGTGAACTGAAATGGATTGTTTGAATCCAGGTGAGGTGTTGCCTGTCCTACAGGAAAACTAGTTTGTGCATATATAAGGCCTGTTCTCCATTATGTCTAATGGGAGTTAAATCAGAGTATACCGCTCCCTAACGTTATAACTGGACGGTAATGACAAACTTCCCCGTACAGGAAAATTCCAGAAAGAATAGTAGCTGAAGTCCGCCGAATGAAGTGGACAAAATGAATGACCTTATTGACTTTTTCCTCCCCGCTACCCCCAATTACCGAACGGCCACATAACCGCAGGCGTGACTCGACGGTGCCTGTTATCGGTCCGGTGTGGAAAGGTAGGGTCGGCATCTGGAAGGAGCCTGTCGGAATGGGACCGGAGGGTAAATCGACGAGAGATGTCGGAATCCGGGGAGCGGTCTGGGAGGTGTCCGTCCGGGATAGGAACGACGGAAGGCAGATTCGGGTGGTGGGGGCGGGTGGTGTCGACGGAACGGCTCGCCGGCGTTTTTCCGGACCTCGGTCGGGGAAGGTCGGGGAGAAGAGCGGTTTCGGGGTCTCCGGTAGCGGCAGGCGTCGTTCTCTCCGGGTATCGGGTCACTTAGGGTGGGGGGGTGTCGTCGAGTCGAGCGCTCGGGCCTTCTGCCGGTCGCTCGGTCGTCGCGGGAGCCCAGGAGCGACGGAGGGTCGCCCGGGTGGTTTTTGGAAGCGGGTGGGCCGTAGAGGCTTACCGGCGGTCGGGGCGTCTTATAGGAGGGATCAAAGGGGATGTCCCCTCGGTTCGGTATGGAGTAGGTCGGGATCGACCAGGAGGCCGTATGTCAACCGCATGTGTAGAGTTTGGGGTTGGGGTCTGGTAGAGTGTGGGGAGGGTGTGCAGGTGGAGGTATGTTTAGGGACATGGTTCTGAAGCTTTGTCGTGTAGTCAGGTTAGGTGTCGTGGTGGTTTCTGGTAGGGTCTAGCTCCTGTGCCCGGGGCACGTTTTGAGAGGTAGGAGTGGTTGGCAGGACAGCTGTTGTCGGTTAGGGATCGGCGGGCCCGGAGTCGTGCTCTGGCTCGGGTGCTAAGGCTCGACCTCCAATGGGGGTGTAGTGGGAGGGTTCGGGTCGCAGAGCGCTCTCACACACGGTAGAAGCAGCGGATGAGCCGCTTCGTGTCGGGTGGAGAGGAGCCATTTAGGGCGGCGGTGAGTCGGGGAAGGGTTTCCAGCGGCGATGTGTCGGAGAGTCATCTGTGCATCTTGGATGTGCAGCCGATGCTTCTCGGGAAAGGAGGTGGTTGGCAACGGCTAGGCTTTTTAGCCGTGGACCCGGGTGTAGCGCCGTTCGGCGTATCTCATCTTTGCGTGTCCTTCAGCCGTCGGTGTGGGAGTAGCGGTTCGGGAGGGCCGACCTGTTTCCCGAGGGGTGCGATAGAGGAGTGGGGGGACATTCCGGGGTCGGGGTCTCGAGAAGTTCGCCTGTGGGCGTGGAGCAGCGTCGGCCTTCTTGGGCGCGGCTCCCCGACCGTGAGGGCGAAGCGTGTAGTCCTATGGAGTGCCCGGGGAGGCGGTGGTGCAGGCGGCCTTTCACGCCCGGGTCCCGCCGGGGAGGTCCCCGTGTCTGTGTTGTAGGGGTGGGGTTCCGCAGTGGTTCCGGCACGGGACCCGAGCCGGGTCGGGGTTTTTGGGGGCGACGATCGGCGTCGCGTGTTTAGCTTCACGGTGGCTCTGGAGAAGGTCGAGGGGATTTTCGGCATCTTGGAAGAGGGAGGTGACGTAAACGGGTCAGGCGGAAGGCACGGGTCGGCCTAGTCGGTCCCCGGGGTGAAGGATGGGGGGGTGTTTTGGATGCGGTGTATTTTGGGTGAGGCGTAGGAGGGGGTGGGCCGATGGGGAGAGACGTGTCGAGCGGACCGTGTGGAGCCCCGGGTCTCGTCGTGGTCTTTACGTGTCGGTCGGTCTCGGGTCCGGGGTCTCGGGTGTGTGTCGTTTAGAGATGTTTTGGTTCTGGAGCGTGGAGGGGTGGAGGTGAATGGGGTAGAGGCTCTCCTCTTAGTCCACAATGGAGAATTCAATCGTTTAGGCGGGTGGTGGTCGGCTAGAGGCATGCGGGTTCATCCGGCTAGGGTGTCGAGCGGAAGTGTGTCTTTGGGAGGGTGGGGGTTGGGGAGGTGTCATTGAATGTGGTAAGCACCGTTTCAAGTGCTGGGGGGGATCCAGGGTAATCAGCTTGTCCCATGCGGAGCTCCCAGTCTTAAATGCCTAATCCAGATTAGGAGGCTGAGGCCCAGAGAAGTTAAGCGACCCGTCCAAAGTCACACAGTTGGCAGGTGCCAGAGGTGAGATCGGAGCCAATGGTCCTTCGACTTGTAAGCCTGCGCTCTTTGTACCGAGCTGTGTTTTCTTCATGACGACATGGTGCGTCTCTGTATTTCATAGACTTCACCTTCATGGGGATGGAAATTACAATGTTTAATCGTTTTGTATTTCCAAGGACCGGTACCGAAGGATATTTGGCAGTTATCCGTAATAGTAATAATTAAATGGATTAGGCAGGAACCGGCGTGGGTTGTCCTCTTTTGACCGCAAGCGGCACCCAAATGCAGGTTATTAAGGGGGAGGAGGGAGGGAGTCCTTACTGTCTGCCTTACATGTATCGGTGGGAAACTAGGTCTCCCACATCCCTCTTGCAAACCAGGGACGTTTCAGGCCTAGGATCGGCTTAGGACGTGGAAGAAACCGGTTGTCTAAGAGCTCAGACTCACCACAGACCTTCCTTTGGTTACTACTAATTATTATTATGGTATTTGCTGAGTCCTTAATGTGTCGAACACCTCTTGAAAGATTGGGGTCTATACAAGTTAATTAGCGTAGAGATTCACTCTAAGTAGGAGGAAGAGCAGGTGTGGAACCCTCCGTTTTACAGATGACTAAAATGAGGCATAGGATGAAGTGATCTTCCCAAGGTCTCACAGCCGGCAACTGGCATAGTGTGCATCATAACCCAGGTCCTCTGCCTCCTAGGCCTGTGCCTCACTCACCCATTCAATAGTCGTTGTTGAGCGATTACCATGTGCAGAGCACTGTACTAAGCGCCTGGAATCTACAAACGAGTAACATTGCAACTGGGCTTCTTCCACAAATCCTGTGGTTTCCGGAATGTTTTTGTTTTGTCGCTGGAAAACCTTAAAAATCTCAAGGATCCAGTTCTGGGAATTGGAGTGCCTCTGTTTGCATCCAGGCTGCAATCGATAGAATATACCATGGTGCCGCAACTGTCATCATCGTGCCTCGGTAGGAGTCATCGTGACATTCTTGTGATGCTCCTTGTCTTTGGGTCGGATGTTTGTTTCTGGGCATGGGCTGTTGAGTCATTGGAGATCATCCCCCACCCTCCTCACCTCCCCCCCCATCCCGGCCCTTTTTTAACAGCAGTTTAATCGTCTAGGTGCCGAAGTGGATGCTTTTGTTTGATTGTTTAGTCGGAGAGTGTCTGCAGTGGGGGTTTGTTTCTAGTCTTTTAAGATCTGTCGCCCTGAGGTGTGACTAAGGCCCCAAGGGCTTAATGGGAGTGGTGGCCACCAGGAGCTCCACTTACTTGGGTGGAGATGGCCAATCTTGTCAATCTCTCCAGGTTGTTGTCTTGTAATCCAAACAGTAGCTCTGAAGTCCTTGAACACCCTATGTTGAATGGCGTCGCAGCACTTTCCAAGACATTTGACTAGGGTGGGTAAATGGAGTAAAAATTAGGCTTTAAGTAATTCTAGCAAGAAACAAACAAAAACAAGTTTCTTTTGGTATTCACTGTACTTTTACTTCATGAAGCTCATTGTGGGAAAGCATTGTCTCTATCCACCTTATTGTCTCTTACTTTCTGAAACTTTTCATATAGTGCTTTAAACACCTTAAGTGCTGGGCAAATACCACCAATTGCTTGATTGAAGCATCTCCAGGGTAACAAGGAACCCACATGTTTGGGACCCTCGAAGACATGCCATAAATACTCCTTTCTTCATCCCCTCATTTCCCTATCTTTCTCGGCCATGGCTGAGAACCTATCGTTACTTATGTACTATATATGTTCATTCAGTCACCCATTGGAACTTACTGAGTAGAAAACATTGTACTGATCCCCTGGGGGAGCACAATGACTTTATATCTACTCATATATGTATATTCTATGTAATATTTAATATGTGTATATGTGTATATTATATAGTATTTCCCCTTTCTCTCTCCTTCCTTCCAGGCTCATATTTGACCTGGTGGATAGACTGCCACCTAAAGAGATCAATCTGTCCAAAACTGAGCTCCCTAGCTTCCCTCCCTAACCTTGTCGTCTTTCTGACTTAACCGTACCTGTGGACGGGGACTACCATCCTTCCCGCCTCACTGCCCTGCAACCTCGGTGTCATCCTCGACTCTGCTTTCTCTTTCTCCCCACAGATTCAATCTGTCACGGAACCTCCCGGTCTCAGTTTCACCATATTGCTAAGATCCACCCTTTCTTCACCTTGCAACATGCCTTTATGCAGGGACAAGCTATCACACTGTCCCGACCGGATTATTGCGTCAGTGACGTCTCTGATCTCCCATCCCCCTGCGTCCCCCAAATCCGGTCAAGTGTTCATTCGGGTGCCTGGATGATCTTTCTACCGAAACCCTATGGGCATGTCGGTCTGCTTCTCTAAGACAATCCAGTGGTTGCCTAACAACCTTTGCATGAAGCAACGATATCTCACTCCTGGCTTCAAAGCTCTCCTTCACTTAACCCCCTTGTATCTCACCTCCCTTCTCTTTTTGCTGCCCAACATCTACACCTTGCTCCTCTGTTGTGTACTTCCTCACAGTCTCTTGTTCTCACCTGACGTGCCGTAGACCCCTGGCTCACGTCCTATCGCTGCTTTGGAGTACCCTGCCTCCTAACATCCGACAAGGTAATTCTCTTCACCTCTTCAAAGTCCGACTGAGAGCTCAACACCTCTGGGAGTCCTTCCCAGACTGAGCCCTCCTTTACCCTCGGCCCCCCCCCCCTTTCCCTCCTTAGAGCATGTGTGCCTACTTTGATATGTTATATGCCCATCATAAGCAAGATGAATAGAGACATAGAATCCCAGATCAAAAGTAACCTTACCGATATTCTTCCCAGATCGCTTGTCCGGTCTTGTTATCGGGGTCCTCTATTCAGAATGTGAACCCATCGTCGGGTAGAGATCGAATCTATCTATTGCCGAGTTGTGCTTTCTGAGTGCTCGGAATAATGCCATGCCCATAGGAAGTGCTCAATAAAGCAAAAAATACAATGGAATGAATGAATGCATTGGCTGTATTGCTGGGGGAATGTGGTATCTGGCTGTCATAGGGGTGGTTTGCTAAAGGAGGCATTTAGTCGTGGGGAATGATCGGCTGGGCCTTTGGATCTGGTGTTTTGGCAGGTCGTGGGTGTACAGAAGAGGAACTGCATCCCAAGTGGGATTTATCGGTAGGTCGGTTGGGTTGCATGAGTAGTGAGTATGGGGTCTTGGAGGGTCGTGGCAGTATGGGTTAAATCGGTGTGTGTGTGTAGTTGGAGGTGGAGCTGCCCTGTGGTGCCAGGCTCTTGGAAAGTGGGCCTTGGTTTGTCCCGGGATTGTGTCGGTGCACTAGGGTGGCTTGTCTCGGTAGCGGTGATAGGTTTTGTAAAGGTCTGAGTCTTGGGGATGAATGGTGCATTGTTGAAGAGTTAGCTGGGCAAAGGTGGTTTGTAGAATCGGCTCTGGTGTGATAGTTTTGGGTCTCAGGTTTGGCCTTGAAATGGGAGTGAGGATTGGCTGGACTGCTTGGGAAAGGGGTTTGGGAAGGCTCAAGCAGAGGTCAGGTGTGGCCTTGGGGATGGTGTAAGATTGGAGGGAATGTTGCTGCCATTGGGGAGGGCGGTATCTGTGGGTGAGTAGGTGGAGGAGAGTCAGCTTGTACTTGTCGATGGAGTCGGATGTGAGTTTTGCAGCCTTGGATGTGTTGTGTTGACAATCAAGGTATTTCTGGGATGGCCGTGTGGCTTGGACTGTGTTTTTGCTTTAGTTGGGGAGCCTTTGTAGGTGATGATATTTGGAGCTGGGTGGATGCTGGTTTCACTGTGGGTCCGAGTATGTCTGGGTGGTGTGATGGTGGTACACATATGTCTACTGAGGATTGTATTTAGTTAAATGGTATTGGGTGGCTGGGTGGGTTATTAGTGTGGTGAGGGTTTAGTGGTGTGAGGTTATTGACTAGCCACAGGTAAAGGGGGGGATTTCTACTGTGCTTGAGTGTCTGTCGATGCTTGGGGGGGGGGGGAGGGAGGGATGTGGTGTGACAGGGCATGGGGCAGGGCATGTGGGAGGGATGATGATTCAGGGAGGGTGTGAAGGTGGGGGGGGGGTCTGTCCTGTAGGAGGGGTCACTTGGCTCGCAGTCTAGGATTGAAGGTGTCGCCTTAGCATGGATTTGCTGAGCTGGGGATCTAGGTGGTGTAGGGGATGGTTTGGGGGTTGCGTGTCGTCACGCTAGGGTGGAGGTTGGGGGGTGGGGGGGATGGTTGTGTTTTGGCATGGGGTGGCAATGTAGTTGGATTTTGGCCCCTCAAAGTATGTATGGGAAATGGAAGTGTCCCTGCCTGAAAGCGCTCAGTGCAACAGGTTGGGTTTTAGGAATTTAGAATTGGGAAGATGTTGGGGGATTGTGGCGATCTGGCCTAGTCATCCTGTCTGCCTTTAAGCAAGGGCTCGGTGAGGGTGCCGGGCCCTAGGGCCATGTTTCAGCATCTGGGGAAGAGGATTCAGATTAGAGGAGTGAGTGGGAGTGGCTCGGATCACGTAATGAGCTATGATGACCTTGCAGGTCAGCGGAAGGGGTTCTTTGGCACTGGACCGGCTAGGTGGACTGGTGTTTGCGGGCTAGGGTGATAATGGGGGTTGGTGGTGGTGCAGTGACTGGGCTCGGCCGGAGCGATGTAGGGTCGGCGGAAGAGAAGGCATGTTGGATAGGAACTTATTAGTTGTTTGGGTGGGCGCTTTACAGTGGGGACCTTTGGGATGGGTCTTAGATTGGTTTAACAAGGATTCCAATTGGCAACCCAAAGCGTTGGGTAGATGGGGTGGCTTTGGAATGGGTTAGTGACTGGGGTTGTAGTGATGCCACAGTTGGTGTGGTCTGAGTCGGGGTGGGAGGAGCAAGGCTTTTGAGATGGGCTAATAAGGGAAAAAGTCCTACACACCCCCAACTACACTTGTCTTTTACCTAAGTTTATGCATGGTACAGAATTTAGGTTCCGGATAAGCTCTCAAGCTGTATTTAATGCGCCTGGTTGTTGCGGTGGTTTTCAGCAGCCCTGTTGGATGGGCCAGAGTCCCTGTGATGCTTTATCTGATTGATAGCTGTCGGGTTTCTTCATGGGGTCTTTTTCTAGTGTCTCCAGATTAGCATGAGAATGGGAGCTGGAGTGGAATTAATAATTGTGACATTGTGCTGGGTGAGTGCAATTGTTGCTCAGACACAGTGGGCTTTAGGGCAGAAGTGACTGGGAAGGGCCAATGTTGGTTAGGGTGTGTTGCTGGTGTGTCAACCTTATTAATTCACACGGGCTTTATTTTGGGATCATGGAGGTGGCTTGTGGAGGTATCACTGGGAGCTGCTGGGTTCTGGGTGGGGTCACTGGGAAAAGGTGGAGACTGATGGTTACTGTTGCATTGATGAGTCTGTTTGGAGCTGTGGGGCGAGAGGATCTTGGGGCTGCCTTACCCTTGGACAACACTACCCCACCCTCTACAATATGCCACAAAGTAGGAGCAGCAGCAAATGGTGAGTGTGAACAGTCATGGCTAGGTGGGCATTTGAAAGAGTTTGAGTCCTTGGAGTGTGGTGCTCTTTAAAGTATTGCGAGAGTTGCAGTGTGGGAAAGGAGGTTGATGTGCTAAGGGCCTCTCAGGCTATCTGTTGATGGGCTGATTAGGTCCTGGTCGGGTGTCAGCGTAATGGGAAAAGCCAGCAATAGTTTTGTGGGTGTTAAGTGCCCTTAGGTGGCATGACCACCCTGGTGGTAGACTTAGGGATCTAGGTTTGTTGAGGGTAAGAGTGGGCATTTCCTGCAATTTTGGAGTGTGAGGTTGTCATGTCTCTGATGTGTTGGCCAAGTAAGGCCTGTTTAGGGCTGTCTTTGTGACTTTGTGTTGGTTACATTTAAGGTCCTTGGGTAGGTTTGATGGGTGGGAAAGGAAGCAGGGCAATTGAGTATTGCCCCTGTAACATTGACGATTGTTTGTGTCAGGCTTTACCAATTAGTTATATGGTTGCCAGGACTGGGCTATGTGGAGTCTGGACTTGTTGACGGATGGGCTCTTTTCAGTCATTGTGTAGCAATGTGCACACTGGTCAGTTTAAGTGTTGACCAGCAATCTGTATTGTAACAAATGTATCAGCTGGCTGCATTGGTTTCAAAGGGTTCAGTAGATGCATAATCTGTTCAGGGTCCATGTCACTGCCAGGTGTTGAGAGGGTCCGAGCGTTCATGGTTAGTCAGTGAAGTGGGGCTCTTTTTAGGGAAGGTGGGACCTGTTAGGTAGGGTCATTCTGTGCTTGCAAGGGGGTAAAGGTTTGGAATGCTATGATGTGGGGCTTTGAATGTGCAGGACGCCCCCACATAGGTACAGAGGTTACTACAAGTACAACTTGGTATTGGTGGATGTCAGACAGTGAAGGCTGCCTGGAATTGTGTGACATTTTGTGCTTGTGTGGAGGGGTTGGCATCAAGGAATGGCTATGTCATGTTATGGGAGTTGATTAGTCCCTCTGGCTAGGGGTTGGTCTTCAGACCTACCCTAGTCTGGAGGTGTTTCCCATTGTGTATGGGGGCTGTGTGCTGTGTGTGAAGTCAATTGGAAATATCTGTGGATGGGGGTGAATGGCTTTGGTTATTGATGGGTGGGGATAGAATGGATCCCGGGGAGGGATGGGATACCCTGGCAAATGTGATACATAGTTTAGATGTGGGAGGCAGGGATCCGAAGGTTTTGGACCCAAAAAGCTGGATAGTGTAACAAGTTGGATTTTGATGCCTTTTGTGGGGCGAGAGTTGGCCCATATTGTCTAAACTTGGCTGTGTAGATGGGCAAAGTGGTGATGTTGTCAGGGAATTGTAAGGATTATCCTGGTGTGATGCCATGTGGGGGGTTGGTCCAGTGGAGATGGCTTGGTTTGTTGCCAGTTATTTGGACTGGTAGGAAAAGGTGGTTTTGGCGTAGAAAGTTCAGATGACATGGTAGTCGGGGGGGTGGCCTTGGGGATCCTTTAAGTGTCTGGCCTGGTTGGATAAGGGTGACCTTGAATGTGGTTCCAGTGACCTATTTCTGTGCAGTTTGGGAAAGGCTGCACTAGGGTGAAAGGCCAGAAAGGGTTTTCTGTTTGGGAGGGAAAAAAGCTTGCTGTGGGTGTGTCTGGCACGGTTTGAGATCTCTTGGGCTTTAAAGCTTTTCGAGTGGAACCCCTGCTTGTCTTTGTGTCGGGGTGTAGGGACTGGTGGAAAAGAGTTGTGGCTATATTCTGTATGAATGGAGAGCTTCACATGGAAGACCCTGGAACTTTATGACCCTTTTGCCTTGGACCGGGAGAGGGTAGCAGTGCTGTTGTGAGGTCTGGTCACCCAAGGTACTTGATAATGTAGAGGGGGCTCACCTGGGTACGATGTCTATGTATATTTGCAGACAACTATCCCATGGGGTGAGTGGATGTCTGTGGTATACACTTTGGTGGTAGGGATATACACATGGGTTGTGGGTCATATGAAGATTGAAGACCTCATATCAGAAACCTTGGAGTTGGATTGAGGACATGGGGCAGAGTACCCTTGTGACTCTGTGGAGAGTGCAGCTAGCTGCCATAGGTTTATGAGGTGGCTTCAGATGGTGGACAGGTGGAGTGAAAAGGTTTCCTGGAATCGGTGCTCCTGTGTTACAACCTTGGTGACGGTTGGATTTGTGTCTTTGCAATGGTGAGTGATTGATGGGATGGCAAGGTTTTTGGATCCTCCAAGTTGTGGTTAGGTTGGGGGCTAATTTCCAGTAGTGACCGGTTAGGTGTGTGTCTAATGTTTCTTGGGATATTAGGACATCACAGGGAAATGTTATCGGTGGGGAACGGAACTGAGGTGGGTTTGTTGTGGTGAGAAGGTAGGTGGGAGACTGGTGTGTGTATTTTGATGTGCCCATGTTATAGCCATAAAACTGGAACCTGGTTTTAGGTACTTTCAATTGGAAACTGAGCTTAGTGGGGGATGGGCTGTGAGGGCTTTGTAATGGTGTGCAAAGAAACAGGAATTGCACTGGTAGAGGACTGTAACTGTGAAACAAGGGAATCCCCGTGACCTTGTGGCACTTAATAAACTTTCAAAGGGAAAGGGGATTGGTTGCAATTGCACGTTGCCAAACCTCTTAGCCCAATTTCTTTCTATTGTTTATTATTCTTTCGGTATTATCTTACACCTCAGCAGCGTTTTGGGGTTTGGAGATGGTATTGATGAGATATAACCATTTGTTTCCCAAATTGAGTGGTCATGAGCTTGTTAGCCAATGATTGGATCTCGAGACATATAGATAGAGATCGAAGGTACGCTTCACAAGTAGATAGTGGACTTCCATAGGGACAGGAAGATAGCACAGGAAGTCCCACATGTCAGGCAGATAATTCGGAATTTGGGTGCAGCTCTTTTCAGGACTCCTGTGCAAACACCATTTGGGGTGAGTGCAAATGGTCACAGCAGATAGATTAGGACTTATGAGTTTGGGACCATGGAGAAAGTATAAGGATACAGGGTGTCAGAATACATCAAAGACTCCATATTGTTTAGTTGGCTAGCCCTGTGATGGTCTCTTGATCTAATGAGAGTTTTTAATGATTATATGACAAGGTTGCTCTTGGCAAATTGTCGAGCTTTTGCCAAGATTGGCACTTTGCGAGAGAAATCCTGTTACCTTAATCCATATCAAGCAGGGGGGGGCCAGTGAGACACTGAAGAGACCAGGGAACAGTGTCAAAAGAATTGAGGATGAGGGTGGCTGTGTCGATTTGATAATCTACTGGCCCTCATACACCTCTAAGCACAGGGGTAGTCTATTTAGGGAATTGAAAGTTGGATGTACAAAGAGCACCTGGCAGTGCAAGTGTGGAAGTAACAAAGGACACATAAGAAAGCAAAGCAATTTGCCCTGGAAATATTGCATGGGTCTCTTTAGGACATAAACCAGCCAGAGGATGAGGGGCTATATAGGTAAGGTTACCCATTGGCGATTGCACTGCTGGTAGCTGGTGACTCCAGGGATCACTATGGAAGGTTTTTAGAATCTCTATAGGTCAGTGGGGCCACAGACCTTTCCCCCATCTTCCAGGATGAAATTAGAGGCTTGGTCTTGTTGCCACATGGGGGGAAGAGATTAGGGGGCTTATTTGCAATTGGGTAGTTTCCCTGTAGTGTGCTAGGGGGGAAAGGTATGTTGATCCTAGGGGAGGTGCACTGTGGGCAAATGGGAAGACATGGGGACCCTCTATCACAGTACTCTGCATTGGCTAGAGATCCAATAACAATCAGTGCCAAACCTGATTTTAGGACTGTGATGGGTGAACAGGTCCTGGATTGGCCATAAAGGATGTCTTGTTTGCATACTGTACTGAGATTTGCATATCAGCATGCTGACACTACAACAACATAAGTGGGAAGAGCCTGATAACCCTAGAAAGAAATGGGACAAAAGAGGAGAGGGCACATGGCAATAATTTCAAAGTAAGAAGTAGAAACCTGATCCAAAGACAATCAAATCACAGGATCACTCGATTGGGGACTATGAAAACACATGGGCAGAAGACCGCCTGTGCAAAACTCTCAGTTGCAATGAAATGTGCTATGGGATTGAACATCTCGACAAACCTAGAGGGCCCCAGTGAAGGACCCCTGATTCAAGGGAAGAAACCTGAAGAAAGAATCCCAGGGTTGAATGGGAAAAAAGGATTTGCCGGGTCCAGCTATTAGATCATGGCCATTTGCAACAGATAAACAAGGATTGAAAGCGGGCAACACGTTCAGGGAAGGCCATAGAAGGATTACCACCCTCCTATGTAAAAATCTCACAAGAATCCGCTACAGATATGGAGACAAAGTAATGGGGAAGGGAGACCTCCATACTATTTGACAGTTTCGAGCCAACAAAACAACATAATGCAGAAACAATGTCTTATCGCGGTTTGCATTTATTTGTCTGTAAAGACTTCATCGGTTGGCACGCGATAGCCACAGAAACGTGACCAGCCTTTCTTTGCCCAAAGGAAATAGTAAAGGCTTAGACAGACAATGTTCAGAGACCCCATGGTCAAATTGGAACAAGTGTCAAGATTGTAGCAAGCAAACCTTAAGGATGCAACAAGATGCAAAGGGATTCCTTTGGGCATGGTGCACATTGAAGGATGACATGACTTGTTGCCATTGGTCGACGATTGCACATTATTCCATTATCATTCATAACAGGGACCCATAAACCTTACTGCAAGAGGTGGGGGCTTTTATGTCAATTTGATAACATATATTTATGACAGGGGAACAAGATGAGAAAGCCAGAAGTGTATGGCCCTAAAAGATAATGGGTGGTAATTAAATGGCACGGAGGTAATGTTAAGGTAATAACATATCACAGATGTGCCACGACTGAAAATAATAGGTCAGTCAACTTGTCCATATAAACCATGAGATATGGTAGTAAGTATACATAAACAAATTTGCAAGCCCAGGAAATGACTTAAAAGGTTTCATTTGTAATCCACACAACAGGGAGGGGACATTGGTGACACTGACCACACGGCTAGTCTTTGTATCCTCCAGAAAAGGAAATGAGGATCCAATACGGTCTGCCCAAGGTAAACAAATGTAGACATTTAGCACTAATGAATAACAAGCATATGGAATCTAGCAAGGCGAGATATGTCAAACATATAAATGATGAACTCTGCACACGGACACAATAACCAATGCCTTCATTTAACAGAGGGATGCAAATATATACTCTTTGAAGGAATACAAATGATATGAAACCAAGGCTGTATACATAAGAGGAAATCAAGGAGAAGATGAACATCACTATTTAATGCTGTAATACGGACAGGTACAAACGTATTGCACAATCCTTTGAGATTCTATTTGCAATAGACTCGGAAAAGAAAGTAAAGACAGAAGACCCACAAAGACAAGCAGATTGTCGCCATCACTTTACTTCTTAAGGAATTCAAGTCTGTTCAACACGTTATGCTCAGGCACCCTCGGTATAAGGGACTCATCACTTGGAGCACAAGCATCAAAGAGAAGTGTCAAATATTATAGATGACTAAACAGGAGATCTAGATACCAAGAGCCATTTCTCTAAGGCCATTCATGCATGGTAACCACCAAGTAAGCAAGACAAGCGAGCTAACAGGTATGTCAGTGGAAGATGACACAAAGTGAAGACAATAGGAAGGATGCTTGTACCTGGCCATAATGATTGAAATCCCCAAAAGCAATTACTCAGAGACCAACAATGCAAACACATATCTGGCCATGCTACAAAAGAGTTTAAATGCAGGAATTACCTTAGTAGAGTCACCAAGATGTCATTTGTAACTCCAGTGCACCTAGGGGCCCTACGAATGATTATTCATTTTGTTCTACCATGCGTTCCCCCTGTTTTAAAATGTAATCTATATTATCACAGGTCACCTGGCATGTACATGCCATGTGCTATGATATTCAAGGTATGAAAACAGAAGTAACTGGAGAGAAAGATAACCATGGTTCATGAGTCTTGGAATGCAGCCTCCTAAAAGCTACATCTCACACCACCCCAAACTTTGCAAGGAACCACTAATGGAGAAAATGGAAACATCCTCCAAACCAAGAAAATACCAAACACAAACCATGGAAGCTACGTGCAAACGATACAATGAAAACCACCCGGTACGATGGACTATATAAAGTGGTATAATGTCATAACAGCTGCAACCCCAGCAAAAGGAGTTACACACACCAAAACAATATAGAGCAAGGAGAAGATAACATATCTCTGCCTCTATGCAAAAGAGAAGAGGCAAATAACAACATGTTGACCATCCAAATAAATGTTTATACTAAGTAAACAAAAATGATCACACTAACAACCCCGGAACAAGTGAGTCCAGAAAATTGAATACCTGTACAATCTACTGTAATTGGAAAAGGTAAAACAGTAAAGAAAGTTCCTAAATGAAAATCCAAAGAGACTTGTAAACAACTATAAGACCAAAAAACAAGAACATCTCTGCTAATGGCAGAAAATAGTACGATGCAACAAAAAATTCATGCCCACCTACAGACCACTTAGGATAGAAACTAACTTAATCGACAGGAAGTTGATATCGCCCACCAAACAATACATTATGGACTAAACACCCAAAGCCACCCTGGCGGAATAAAACACAACAAGATGTGTTACAAATAAAAGTGCACGGAGCTTGGTTGACTTTTTTCCTGACACTTTAACAATTATTACAAAGACCCAAATCCAAACAAACTAGGATTCACTTACATCAAGGATGGTCCACATACATAGTAAATTTCACAGCCCTATTTCCTGCAACACTTTAGCTTCTGATATCTAAGTGAAAACAATATACAACCTAACAATGACAAACATCATATGGTACCAGCTTCATGTGAACAAAGAGAGAAAACCCCAAACAAAAGCAGTAAATATAGGCTGAATAAGTGAGTAAACAAAATCAAAACTAAAAACAAATCGCATAAATGATGGTTTTACGGCGTTAAACAAGTTTCACCTCCTTAAAAGAAAAAAGTCATTATCACCAAACTACCAACTCTATTAATGGCTCTGGCATTCAGGGGACTCCTGGCAAAAAAATAGGAATCCATAGAGCCCCACTGACCACAAGGCCATAAACTTCTACCAAGACCAACACCAACAATCAGTGCTCTGAGCACAACCCACCCTCATTTAATGCAATGCAGAAAATCAGACAAGAGGAGAGGAAACTGTACCAACGAGGACCTGTGCCACAGGTTGCCCAAAGATCAAAATGCCTACAGTAACAAACTCTCAGGCCAGAGGGGGAAAGACAGGATAACCGCTGTCCCCCAGCTCCGTGCCTACCCAATAAGACATGGAAAGGAAGGTAGACGGAACACGTCGGAGATTTAACAGGAACGACGTGGGAGCGCACAAACCAAAGGGAAGAAAAATACCTGTCGCCTGTGCCGCTGGGGTCTCTCTCCCCGGGAAAATCGCAAAGTATCAACAGCCACCCATGGTCTCTGTGCATGTTTCCTGGTGTCGGGATGGTGTCTGGTTCTGGCCACAAACAGAGACAGGAGTTGCAGCATGGGTAAGTGTAACACATAAGTAAATTGAATACACTCATAGATGACACAGTTATGTCACACATATGTGAGTATAATGTATAAGAGGGTAGGGTACAAGCGAGTGTCACACGCAAGCGAATTTACATTCGTCTATGCGTTACACACTTATGTGCCGATCCCATTTAGACTTTAACGCACAAGGAGATGGAAGGCTAAGTTGTATTCCTCCAAAATGGGAGCCCATGGGATGGGAACTAACCACCTCACCACGTCGTTAGTAAACCAGGAACAAGATCCTCTTGGGTGGGCCCCTGGTCCATCCACATGCAAATAACATACTAGTGTAATGCTCCCAAAGGGGAAACTTTAAAACCATACCTGCCCCCAAAACGGAAGGCCAACTATCGCATCTAACTCATTAATAGATTCACTCGTACCCATGAAATGAATTCCATAGAAAAATCCGGATTTCCAGCTCCAACCTTGTCTGTCTGTCTCTCCCACACCGATTCCAAAAGAACATGTCCCCAACAACAAGTGGCAGGGACCAAGTTAACCAAGGTGAACATAGAAGGCAAGGGGAACCAGGGACAGGAGGGTCAATTGTACAACTGCAACATGACACTACACAAAAGGGAAAGGTTCGCCTACGGTTCCAAGATGAAGCCAAGAACAAAGCAAAGCCCATTGAACTAAGGTAATTGAAATTACACTTGTGACACCAGCATAAAAGATAAAGGCAATAAAGACAAGGAGAAACAAGGAAAAAAAATCACCCTATGGGAAAGACGCATGACAAACACTGAGTTAAGGAGAAAACACCAGGGCAAAAAGAAAGACACACCCACCAAAAAGGTTAGGAGAAGAAAAAAGTCCAGGCAGAGGAAAAAGTCTGCCCAGGAGAAAATATCAGGCCTGGAGCAAAGGTCAGACACGCAGAAGAAGTTAGGCGGGAAGAAAAAGGTCTGGCCGGGAGAAGAGTTGGGGCTGGGAGTAAAGGTCAGGACAGGAGAAACCAGTGAGCCGAGGAGAAACAGTGGGCCCAGGACACAAAAGGTTAGGCCGGGAGAAAAGCTCAGACTAGCAGAAAAAGTCAGACTAGCGGAATAGGTCAGGCCAGGAGAAAGAAGTGAGCCGAAGAGGAAAGGGGGGCCCACGAACAAAGTTTAGGCTGGGAGAAAAGGCGAGGGCGGGAGCCAAGGTTTGGCAAGGGAAAAAGGTGAGGTGAGGGACAAAGGTGAGGGCAGGGGCCAAGAGGAGACCGGGGGACGGGGAGGCCAGGAGAATCCGGGAAGCCTGAAGAAAAGGTGAAGCCAGGGAAAAAGGTCAGAGGAGGAGAAAAGGGGGGCCCTGGAGAAAAGGTTTGGCCCGGGAAAACAGATCAGATCAGGAGCAAAAGGTCAGGCCAGGAGCAAAGGTTTGGCCGGGAGCAAAGGTCAGACCCGCCGAAAAGGTCCAACGAGGAGCAAAGGCTGGGCGAGGGAAAAAGGGAAGGCCAGAACAACAAAGGGAGCCAAGGAGGAAAGGTGGGCCCCGGAGAAGAGCAGGGGAGGCCGGGAAGCAAGGGGAGGCCAGGCAAAGTGTGGGGCGGCGAGGGGACAAGGGGAGGCTGGGAGTAAAGGGCGCGCCAGGAGACAAAAGGTCCGACGAGGGCAAAAGGAGAAGCCCGGGAAAGAAGGGCAGGCCGGGGGCCAAGGTGGGGCGAGGGGAAGAAGGGCGGACTAAAGAGGGGACAAAGCGGGGGAGCTGTCACTCCAGGGGCGGGGGGGGGCATCCGGCTCCTGCGAGGAAGAACAAGAAAGAGAAGAAGAAGAAAAGGAAGAATCCTCCTACGCTGGCTCTAGCTCCTCCTCCTACGCATCCGGCTGGTCAGGGCAAGGGAGGAGGAGGTGGGGGGGGGCGGCTGGTCCGGCGGGGCCAGGCTGTCCAGCCGCTCGGGGCGGGATCCTGCCCCGGCGGCGACGAAGGTGAGGGAGACTCGGAGGGTCCGGCGCAGTTCCCCCCCCCCGCCACCGACTCACGTGCAGGTGCTCTCCAGCTTTTCCCACTAAGGTCAGCGTAACCCCTCCGATGGGCGGGCAGCAGCCTCCAGCCTCGGTCCCAGGCGGGCCGGGGCGGCACCGCCGACCGGCCCCACCATGCCTCGGGCCTGGGAGGGCAAGAGAAACAAACGCCAGAGTGAGCCAGCCAGCCAGCCACCCAGCTAGCCCGCTCCCACCTCCGGCCGAGCTGTGGGGTCCCTGCCCGCCCACCCTCCCTCTCTGGCAGCCGCGGTTCCGTGGACTAGGCCCCACGACGTCCATGGCCATCAGCCGCCCCCGCCCCACCCGGACCCAACCCCCCTCAGCCCGGAAAGAGGCCCAGCTGCGCAGAGCGGGAGGGTCTCCTCGGGGGGGGGGCTGCACTGCCCGGGGAGAGGAGGGGGGCCCGCCCCTCAAAGCGGCCCAGGCGAGGAGGCGGGGAGGGGAGCCGGCCAGACTGAGGCAGGGGCAAGGCCGGGCCGCTGGCCAAGGGTGGGGGCGGTCGGGGTCGGCTCGGTCCCCGGTCAAGCCGACAGGACTCGCTGGCTGCACGGAGGCGGGGCGCCTGGGCTCCCTGGTGGGGCCTGCCCCTCATTCGGCCCGAGTCCCCCGACAGACAGACAGCCCCGCCCCGCCCCCTTGCTCTCTGGGGTAGCAGTGCAGCGGGTCACGCAGGGAGCGGCCAAAGCGGGGAGGGCAGTCCGCCCCCAGGAGAAGACCGAGGCTCCTCCAAGCCAACGAGCGGCAGCGAGACCCCGGCGGGCGCTGCCACGGGCCCCATCATGGGGCGGGGGCCGAGCCCACCAGCCCAAAGTAGGGGGGAGGGAACCCAGAGGGGGACGCTCAGGGCTTGGGGACAAAGCGGCCAGGCGAAGGCCACAATGGGGAGGGGGGGACCTGGGGCCAAGGGGAAGCCAGGGCAACCGGGGAGACCCGTGGAACCGGTCAGGCCCGGTGTGGGGGGAAGACCCGTGAGGCCTAGGGAAGAAGGGCGGCCACCGGGAGAAGGTGGCGAGATGGGGAGAAGAACAGCCAAGGCAAGGGGAGACCGGGGGGGCGGGGGACTGGGGGGAGAGTGGAGCCCGGGAGAGGAAAACAGTGACCCCAGGACAAAAGAGGGGGCGGGAGAAAAGGGGGGGGGGGGCGGGAAGAAAGGGGAGGCCCGAGACACAGTTGGGCTTGGGCACTTGGGGAGGCCCGGAGAAAGGGGGGCGCCCGGGGTCAAGGGGAGGCCCGGGAAGAAAGGTTGGCGAGAGGAAAAGGTCAGGCGAGGGGAAATGGGGGGGGGGGGGGGTGCAGTTGGCAAAGGTTGGGGCGGGGGCCCAGGGGAGACAGGGGGCCACGGGAGGCACTGAGAAAGGGGAGGCTCAGGGAAAACGGAAGAGGCCAGGAGCAAAGGCCAGGGCCGGAGCAAAGGTGGGGTGAGGGCCCCAGGTGGGGCGGGAGGGGAAGGTGAGGTCCGGGAAAAAGGGGGGCCGGATGAGAAGGGGACAGGAGGGCGCAAAGGGGTACGGGGGAAAGGAAGTTAGGGCGGGAGAAGGGGTGGCTAGGGAAAAAGGTCAGGCCGACAGCAAAGGTCGGGCCGGGAGCAAAGGGGCCGCTAGGGGGACAAGGGGAAGCCAGGGAAACAGGGGAGGCAAAAGGAGGGGACAACTCAGGGGACCCGTCTGTCCTCTCTTGAAGCCTCCTGAGAAGAAGAGGAAAAAGAACAATCCTCCTACTTCTCCTCCTGCGGACCTGGGGGAAGCCAGTGAGGAGGCCTTTTCCTCCAGGAACGGGCCGTCCAGCAGCTCGGGGCAGGAGCCCGGCCTGGCGACGACGCGGGCTACTCCGATGGAACTTGCCCCCCCCCCCCCCCCCCCCCCCCATGACTCACGGCCAGCTCCTCACTCGACCCGGCTCGGTCCAGCACGCGGTGGTCCCGCGGGGGGCGGCAGCCTCCAGCTAGCCCGAGGTGGCCAGGGAACCCCCGGCATGCCCCACCGGGCGTCGGGCCTGGGAGGCAAAGAGACAGGCAAGAGTGAGCTCCGCTGCCACGCTCACGGGGTTGCCCCTGCCGGCTCTCCCCGGCAGCGCGCCGTCGTCGTCCCCCCCGCCCGCCCACGTCTGCGCTCGGCCCGGAAAGGGTCCCGTCCCGGTCCCTTGGGGAGACACCCCGCGAGGCCGAACCGGGGCGGACCGAGAGGGTCTGCTCTGGGGCCGGCGCCTCCCTCCGAAGGAGGACCCGGGGGTGGGGCTGCTCCGCCACAGGGCCAATCGGGGAGAAGGCACATCCTGCGCGGAGCCCGGGCCCCTGGGCTTCCCTGAGGGGCCTCGGCCTCATCACTCTGCTTCCCCCCAGGATTCACACCCACCCACCCTTCTCCTCTTTGGGGCAGCAGTGCACTCCAGTCAATCAGAAGGAAACTCTGGCAAGGGAGTCAGCTCACAATACAAGAGAGATGATCCGCAAAGCCCAGGACAAGCACCGAAGAACCCTGTGGTTCTTCGGCTGGCACAAAAATGGTGCGGGACCAGGCCCGCAAGGCCAAAGCCGGGCAGGGGGAGGGCGGGGGAAGCGTGCCAAAAGGGAACGTAAGCGTTGGGGGCCACACCGGCAAGGCTAAGGCTAAGGAAAGGATTGGAGGGAAACGGGCAAGGCGGCCCGGCTCAGCCACCCCTTGGCTAGGGGACTGGGGGCGGCTCGCTTAACGGCTCTGGGCCTCAGGGGACTCCTCTGGAAAAGGGGGAGGAAGCCGGGGAGCCCCACGGGGCACAGGATCCCGGACCGGGCCCAGCGCTGACAACAGGGCTCTGCGCAGAACCCGCGCTCACTTAATGCGACGGAAGGAATGAGAGGGCGGGCCGGGGACCAGGGGAGCCCATGGGAAAATGGGAGGCGACGGGAGCAGGGGACAGGAGGGGTAAGGGTGCGTCTGCAGCACGGCCTGAGGCCGCGGGGAAAGGTTCCGCCAGGGGAAAGGGTGAGGCCAGGGACAAAGCGCAGGCCAAGAGCAAAGGGGAGGGGAGTTAGACAAGTGAGGCCAGGAGAAGAGGTCGCAGCAGGAGAGACAAGGGGAGGCGAGGAAAAAGGTTAGGCCCGGGGAAACAGGGCAGACCAGGACAAAGGCTGAGGCCGGGAGAAAAGGTCAGGCCAGGAGAAACAAGTGAGCCGAGAAGAAAAGCTGGGCCCACGACCAAAGGTTAGGCCGCGAGAAAAGGTGAGGCCGGGAGAAAAGCTCAGACTAGCAGAAACGGTCAGACTAGCGGAAAAGGTCAGGCCAGGAGAAACAAGTGGGCCGAGGAGAAAAGCTGGGCCCACTACCAAAGGTTAGGCCGGGAGAAAGGGTGAGGCCGGGAGAAAAGCTCAGACTAGCAGAAAAGGGCAGATGAGCAGAAAAGGTCAGACTAGCAGAAAAGGGCAGGCCGGAGGAAAAAGGTCGGGCCGGAGAAAAGGTTTGGCCAGGGAAAACGGATCAGACGAGGAGCAAAAGGTCAGGCCGGGAGCAATGATGGGGCCGGGAGCAAAGGGCAGGGTGGGAGCAAAGGTCAGACGCGCAGAAAAGGTTAGGCTGGAAGAAAAGGTCAGGTCGGGAGCACAGGTCAGGGCGGTGGAAAAGATCAGGCCGGGAGCAAAGGGCGGGCCGGGAGCAGAGGTTTAACCGGGAGCATTGGTTTAGCCGGGAGAAAAGATCAGGCCGGGGGCAAAGGGCGGGGCGGGGGGAGAGGTTTAACTGGGAGCAGAGGTTTAGCGGGGAGAAGAGATCAGGCCGGGAGTAAAGGGCGGGCCGGCGGCAGAGGTTTAACCGGTAGCAGAGGTTTAGCCGGGAGAAAAGATGAGGCCGGGAGCAAAGGGTGGGCCGGGGGCCGAGGTTTAGCCGGGAGAAGAGATCAGGTCGGGAGCAAGGGGCGGGCCAGGGGCAGAGGTTTAACCGGGAGCAGAGGTTTAGCCGGGAGAAAAGATCATGCCGGGAGAAAAGGGCGGGCCGGGGGGAGAGGTTTAACCGGGAGCAGAGGTTTAGCCGGGAGAAAAGATCATGCCGGGAGAAAAGGGCGGGCCGGGGGGAGAGGTTTAACCGGGAGCAGAGGTTTAGCCGGGAGAAAATATCAGGCCGGGGGCAAAGGGCGGGGCGGGGGCAGAGGTTTAAACGGGAGCAGAGTTTTAGCCGGAAGAAAAGATCAGGCCGGGAGCAAAGGGTGGGCCGGGGGGAGAGGTTTAACTGGGAGCAGAGGTTTAGCCGGGAGAAAAGATCAGGCCGGGAGCAAAGGGCGGGCCGGGGGCAGAGGTTTAACCGGGAGAAAAGATCAGGCCGGGAGCAAAGGGCGGGCCGGGAGCAGAGGTTTAGCCGGGAGAAAAGATCAGGTCGGGAGTAAAGGGCGGGCCGGCGGCAATGGTTTAACCGGGAGCAGAGTTTTAGCCGGGAAAAAAGATCAGGCCGGGAGCAAAGGGAGACCCGCAGAAAAGGTGGGGCCGCGAGCAAATGTCAGGCCCGCAGAAAATGTTAATCCGGAAGAAAAAGATCATGTCGGAAGCACAGGTCAGGCCAGGAGCAGAGGTTAGCCGGGAGAAAAGATGGGGCTGGGAGCAAATGGCGGGCAGGGGACAGAGGTTTAACCAGAAGCAGAGGTTTAGCAGGGAGAAAAGATCAAACCGGGAGCAAAGGGCGGGCCGGGGCAGAGGTTTAACCGGGAGCCGAGGTATAGCCGGGAGAAGAGATCAGGCCGGGAGCAAAGGGCGGGCCGGGGGCAGAGGTTTACCCGGGAGCAGTGGTTTAGCCGGGAGAAAAGATCAGGCCGGGAGCAAAGGGCGGGGCGGGAGCAGAGGTTTAACCCGGAGCAGAGGTTTAGCCGGGAGAAAAGATCAGGCCGGGAGCAAAGGGCGGCCCGGGAGCAGAGGTATAGCCGGGAGAAAAGATCAGGCCCGGAGCACAGGGATACCCGCAGAAAAGGTGGAGCCGGGATGAAAGGTCAGGCCCGCAGAAAAGGTTAATCCAGAAGAAAAAGGTCAGGTATGGAGCACAGGTAAGGCCGCGGCCAGACGTTTAGCCGGAAGAAAAGATCAGGCCGGGAGCAAAGGGAGACCCGCAGAAAAGGTGGGGCCGGGAGGAAAGGTCAGGCCCGCAGAAAAGGTTAATCCGGAAGAAAAAGATCAGGTCTGAAGCACAGGTCAGGACAGGAGCAGAGGTTTAGGCGAGAGAAAAGATCCTGCCGGGAGCAAAGGGGGGGCCGGGAGCAGAGGGTTAACCGGGAGCAGAGGTTTAGCCAGGACAAAACATCAGGCCGGGAGCAAAGGGAGACCCACAGAAAAGGTGGGGCCGGCATCAGAGGTCAGGCCCGCAGAAAAGGTTAATCTGGAAGAAAAAGATCAGGTCGGAACCACAGGTCAGGCCAGGAGCAGAGGTTTAGCCGGGAGAAAAGATCAGGCTGGGAGCAAAGGGCGGGCCGGGAGCAGAGGTTTCACCGGGAGCAGAGGTTAGCCGGGAGAAAAGATCAGGCCGGGAGCAAAGGGCGGGCCGGGGGCAGAGGTTCAACCGGCAGCAGAGGTGGAGCCGGGAGAAAAGATCAGGCCCGGAGCAAAGGGCGGGCCGGGGGCAGAGGTTTAACCGCGAGTGGAGGTTTAGCCGGGCGAAGAGATCAGGCCGGGAGCAAAGGGAGACACGCAGAAAAGGTGGGGCCGGGAGCAAAGGTCAGGCCCGCAGAAAAGGTTAATCCAGAAGAAAAAGATCAGGTCGGAAGCACAGGTCAGGCCAGGAGCAGAGGTTTAGCCGGGAGAAAAGATCAGGCTGGGAGCAAAGGGCGGGCCGGGAGCAGAGGTTGAGCCGGGAGCAGAGGTTGAGCCGGGAGAAAAGATCAGGCCGGGAGCAAAGGGCGGGCCGGGGGCAGAGGTTCAACCGGGAGCAGAGGTTGAGCCGGGAGAAAAGATCAGGCCGGGAGCAAAGGGAGACCCGCAGAAAAGGTGGGGCCGGGAGCAAAGGTCAGTCCCGCAGAAAAGGTTAATCCGGAAGAAAAAGATCAGGTCTGAAGCACAGGTCAGGCCAGGAGCAGAGGTGTAGCCGGGAGAAAAGATCAGGCCGGGAGCAAAGGGCGGGCCGGGAGCAGAGGTTTAACCGGGAGCGGAGGTTTAGCAGGGAGAAAAGATCAGGCCGGGAGCAAAGGGAGACCCGCAGAAAAGGTGGGGCCGGGAGCAAAGGTCAGGCCCGCAGAAAAGGTTAATCCGGAAGGAAAAGATCAGGTCGGAAGCACAGGTCAGGCCAGGAGCAGAGGTTTAGCCGGGAGAAAAGATCAGGCCGGGAGCAAAGGGCGGGCTGGGGGCAGAGGTTTAACAGGGAGCAGAGGTTTAGCCGGGACAAAACATCAGGCCGGGAGGAGAGGGCAGACCCGCCAAAATGGTGGGGCCGGGAGCAAAGGTCAGACCGGCAGAAAAGGTTTAGCTGAGAGAAAAGTTCAGGCCGGGAACAGTGGTTTGGCCGGGAGAAAAGGTGGGGCCGGGAGCAAAGGGCAGGGCGGGAGCACAGGTCAGGGCGGGGGAAAAGATCAGGTCGGAAGCAAAGGGCGGGCCGGGAGCGGAGGTTTAGCCGGGAGAAAAGATCAGGCCGGGAGCAAAGGGCGGGCCGGGAGCAGAGGTTTCACCAGGAGCAGAGGTCTAGCCAGAAGAAAAGATGGGGCCAGGAGTAAAGGGCGGGCCGGGGGCAGAGGTTTCACCGGGAGCAGAGGTTTATCCGGGAGAAAAGATCAGGCCGGGAGCAAAGGGAGACCCGCAGAAAAGGTGGGGCCGGGAGCAAAGGTCAGTCCCGCAGAAAAGGTTAATCCGGAAGAAAAAGATCAGGTCTGAAGCACAGGTCAGGCCAGGAGCAGAGGTGTAGCCGGGAGAAAAGATCAGGCCGGGAGCAAAGGGCGGGCCGGGAGCAGAGGTTTAACCGGGAGCGGAGGTTTAGCAGGGAGAAAAGATCAGGTCGGGAGCAAAGTGAGACCCGCAGAAAAGGTGGGGCCGGGAGCAAAGGTCAGGCCCGCAGAAAAGGTTAATCCGGAAGAAAAATATCAGGTCGGAAGCACAGGTCAGGCCAGTAGCAGAGGTTTAGCCGGGAGAATAGATCAGGCCGGGAGCAAAGGGCGGGCCGGGAGCAGAGGTTTCACCGGGAGCAGAGGTTTAGCCGGGAGAAAAGATCAGGCCGGGAGCAAAGGGTGGGCAGGGGGCAGAGGTTTAACAGGGAGCAGAGTTTTAGCCAGGACAAAACATCAGGCCGGGAGCAGAGGTCAGACCCGCCAAAAAGGTGGGGCCGGGAGCAAAGGTCAGAGCGGCAGAAAAGGTTTAGCTGAGAGAAAAGTTCAGGCCGGGAGCAGTGGTTTGGCCGGGAGAAAAGGTGGGGCCGGGAGCAAAGGGCAGGGCGGGAGCAAAGGTCAGAGGCGCAGAAAAGGTTAGGCTGGAAGAAAAGGTCAGACCCGCAGAAAAGGTTAGGCCGGAAGAAAAGGTCAGGTCGGGAGCACAGGTCAGGGCGGGGGGAAAGATCAGGCCGGGAGCAAAGGGCGGGCCGGGAGCGGAGGTTTCACCGGGAGCAGAGGTTGAGCCGGGAGAAAAGATCAGGCCGAGAGCAAAGGGTGGGCCGGGGGCAGAGGTTTCACCGGGAGCAGAGGTTTAGCCGGGAGGAAAGATTAGGCCGGGAGCAGAGGTCGGGCCGGGAGCAGACGGCGGACCCGCTGCAAAGGTGGGGCCGGAAGCAAAGGTCAGGCCCGCAGAAAAGGTTAATCCGGAAGAAAAAGATCAGGTCAGAAGCACAGGTCAGGCCAGGAGCAGAGGTCTAGCCGGGAGAAAAGATCAGGCCGGGAGCAAAGGGCGGGCCGGGAGCAGAGGTTTCACCGGGAGCAGAGGTTTAGCCGGGAGAAAAGATCAGGCCGGGAGCAAAGGGCGGGCCGGGAGCAGAGGTTTAACCGGGAGCGGAGGTTTAGCCGGGAGAAAAGATCAGGCCGGGAGCAAAGGGCGGGCAGGGGGCAGAGGTTTAACAGGGAGCAGAGGTTTAGCCGGGAGAAAAGATCAGGCCGGGAGCAAAGGGAGGGCCTGGAGCAGAGGTTTAACTGGGAGCGGAGGTTTATCCGGGAGAAAAGATCAGGCCGGGAGCAAAGGGAGACCCGCAGAAAAGGTGGGGCCGGGAGCAAAGGTCAGGCCCGCAGAAAAGGTTAAACCGGGAGCAGAGGTTTAGCCGGGAGAAAAGATCAGGCCGGGAGCAAAGGCGGGCCGGGAGCAGAGGTTTAACCGGGAGCAGAGGTCTAGCCAGGAGAAAAGATCGGGCCAGGAGCAAAGGGCGGGCCGGGGGCAGAGGTTTCACCGGGAGCAGAGGTTTAGCCGGGAGAAAAGATCAGGCCGGGAGCAAAGGGCAGGCCGGGAGCAGAGGTTTAACCGGGAGCAGAGGTTTAGCCGGGAGAAAAGATCAGCCCGGGAGCAAAGGGAGACCAGCAGAAAAGGTGTGGCCGGGAGCAAAGGTCAGGCCCACAGAAAAGGTTAATCCGGAAGAAAAAGATCAGGTCGGAAGCACAGGTCAGGCCAGGAGCAGAGGTCTAGCCGGGAGAAAAGATCAGGCCGGGAGCAAAGGGCGGGCCGGGAGCAGAGGTTTCACCGGGAGCAGAGGTTTAGCCGGGAGAAAGGATCAGGCCGGGAGCAAAGGGCGGGCCGGGAGCAGAGGTTTAACCGGGAGCGGAGGTTTAGCCGGGAGAAAAGATCAGGCCGGGAGCAAAGGGAGACCCGCAAAAAAGGTGGGGCCGGGAGCAAAGGTCAGGCCCGCAGAAAAGGTTAATCCGGAAGGAAAAGATCAGTTCGGAAGCACAGGTCAGGCCAGGAACAGAGGTTTAGCCGGGAGAAAAGATCAGGCCGGGAGCAAAGGGTGGGCCGGGAGCAGAGGTTTAACCGGGAGCAGAGGTCTAGCCAGGAGAAAAGATCGGGCCGGGAGCATAGGGCGGGCCGGGGGCAGAGGTTTCACCGGGAGCAGAGGTTTAGCCGGGAGAAAAGATCAGGCCGGGAGCAAAGGGCGGGCCGGGGGCAGAGGTTTAACCGGGAGCAGAGGTTTAGCCGGGACAAAACATCAGGCCGGGAGCAGAGGGCAGACCCGCCAAAAAGGTGGGGCCGGGAGCAAAGGTCAGACCGGCAGAAAAGGTTTAGCTGAGAGAAAAGTTCAGGCCGGGAACAGTGGTTTGGCCGGGAGAAAAGGTGGGGCCGGGAGCAAAGGGCAGGGCGGGAGCAAAGGTCAGAGGCGCAGAAAAGTTTAGGCTGGAAGAAAAGGTCAGACCCGCAGCAAAGGTTAGGCCGGGAGCACAGGTCAGGGCGGGGGAAAAGATCAGGCCGGGAGCAAAGGGAGACCCGCAGAAAAGGTGGGGCCGGGAGCAAAGGTCAGGCCCGCAGAAAAGGTTAATCCGGAAGAAAAAGATCAGGTCGGTAGCACAGGTCAGGGCAGGAGCAGAGGTCTAGCCGGGAGAAAAGATCAGGCCGGGAGCAAAGGGCGGGCCGGGAGCAGAGGTTTCACCGGGAGCAGAGGTTTAGCCGGGCCAGGGAGCAAAGGGCGGGCCGGGAGCAGAGGTTTAACCGGGAGCAGAGGGTTAGCCGGGAGAAAAGATCAGGCCGGGAGCAAAGGGCAGGCGGGGCCAGAGGTTTAACCGGGAGCAGAGGTTTAGCCGGGAGAAAAGATCAGGCCGGGAGCAAAGGGCGGGCCGGGGGCAGAGGTTTAACTGGGAGCAGAGGTTTGGCCGGGAGAAAAGATCAGGCCGGGAGCAAAGGTGGGGCCGGGAGCAGAGGTTCTAGCCGGGAGCAGAGGTCTAGCCGGGAGCAGAGGTTTTGGCCGGGAGCAGAGGTGGGGCCCGGGAGCAGAGGTCAGGCCGGGAGAAAATATCAGGCCGGGAACAGAGGTTTAGCCGGGAACATAGGTATGGACGGGAGGAAAGATCAGGCCGGGAGGAAAGGGCAGACCCGCAGAGAGGTTTAGCTGAGAGAAAAGGTTTGGCCGGGAGCAGAGGTTTGGCCGGGAACAGAGGTCAGGCCGGGAGAAAAGATCAGGCCGGGAGCACAGGTTTAGCCGGGAGCAGAGGTTTGGACAGGAGGAAAGATCAGGCCGGGAGCAATGGGCAGACCCGCCGAAGAGGTTTAGCTGAGAGAAAAGGTTTGGCCGGGAGCAGAGGTTTGGCTGGGAGCAGAGGTCAGGCCGGGAGAAAAGGTGGGGCTGGGAGCAAAGGACAGGGCGGGAGCAAAGGTCAGACCCCCAGAAAAGTTCAGGTCGGGAGCACAGCTCAGGCCGGGAGCAGAGGTTTAGCCAGCAGAAAAGATGAGGCCGGGAGCAAAGGTCAGACCCGCAAAAGAAATTAGGCGGGAAGAAAGAGGTCTGGCCGGGAGCAGAGGTATAGCCGGGAGGAAAGATCAGGCCGGAAGCAAAGTTGGGGCCCGGAGCAGAGGCCAGACCCGCGGAAAAGGTCAGGCCGGAAGAAAAAGGTCAGGTCGGGAGCACAGGTCAGGCCAGGAGCAGAGGTTTAGCCAGCAGAAAAGATGAGGACGGGAGCAATGTCGGGCCAGGAGAAGAGGTTGAGCCGGGAGGAAAGGTTAGGCCGGAAGCAAAGTTGGGGCCCGGAGCAGAGGCCAGACCCGCGGAAAAGGTCAGGCCGGAAGAAAAAGGTCAGGTCGGGAGCACAGGTCAGGCCGGGAGCAGAGGTTTAGCCAGCAGAAAAGATGAGGACGGGAGCAATGTCGGGCCAGGAGAAGAGGTTTAGCCGGGAGCAGCTGTTTGGCCGGGAGAAAAGATCAGGCCGGGAGCAAAGGGCGGACCCGCAGAAAAGGTGGGGCCAGAAGCAAATGTCAGACCCGCAGAAAAGCTTTAGCTGAGAGAAAAGGTCAGGCCGGGAGCAGAGCTTTGGGCGGGAGAAAAGCTGGGGCCAGGAGAAGAGTTCACGCTGGGAGGAAAGGGCGGGCCGGGAGCCGAGGTTAAGCCAGGAGCAAAGGTCAGACGTGCAGAAAAGGTACGGCCGGGAGCTCAGGACCGACGGGGAGAAAAGGTGTGGCGAGCTGGGGACCGACCCAGGGGAGGACAGCGAGCCCGGGGAGGGCAGGGGCCAAGACGAGCCGGGGGGGGGGGCTAGGGGAGGCCAGCAGCAGAAACGGGGGGGCGGCGGCCAGGGCCGACGGGGAGGGCCGCAGCCGAGGGCGGCGGGCGCTCCGGGAACACCAGAGGCCGGGGACCAAGTGGAGGCCAGGCAGACGGCGGGGCCGGAGGCCAATGCCAGGTGACCGGAGGACAAGGGGGGGTGGCGAGAGGGAAAGGGGGGCGCAACTGGCCAAAGGGCAAGGCCGGGACCAAGGGGGGGCCGCAGGCCATAAGGGAGGGCACGCAGAGCCAGGCCAGGCCAGGCCAGGGGAGGGGGAGAGAGCCGGGGCGAGGGCAAGAAGGGAGGGCCCAAGACGGGGAAAAGCGGGGGAACACCGGGCAGTCCCGTGGGGGGGCCGGTGGGGCCGGAGAGTCCAAAGCCACAAGAAGAAAAAGAAGAAGAAAAAGAAGAATCCTCCTCCGCTGGCTCCGCCTCCTCCTCCTACGCATCCTGCTGCCCAGGGCGAGGGAGGAGCAAGTGTGGGGGGCCGGCTGGTCCGGTGGGGCCAGGCTGTCCAGCCGCTCGGGGTGGGATCCTGCCCCGGCGGCGACGACGGTGAGGGCGACTCGGAGGGTCCGGCGCCGCGCACCCCCGACTCCACGTGCAGGTGCTCTCCATCTTCTCCCAGTAAGGTCGGTGTGGGCCTCGCCGAGGGGTGGGCAGCAGCCTCCAGCCTCGGGCCCGGGCGGGCCGGGTCGGCGCCGCCGGCAGGCCCCACGTGGTTCGGGTCTGGGAGGACAAAAGAAACAAACGCCAGAGTGAGCCAGACAGCCAGCCACAAAGCGAGCCAGCTCCCACCTCCGGCCGAGCTGCGGGGCCCCTGCCCGCTCGCCCGCCCTCTCTGGAGGCCGCGGTTCCGTGGACTAGGCCCCGCGACGTCCGTGGCCATCAGCCGCCCCCGCCCTACCCGGGGCCCGCCCCCCTCAGCCCGGAAAGGGGTCCAGCTGGGCGGGGGAGTGGCAGGGGTCTCGGCGGGGGCCGGGGCCGGCCTGGGGCGGGGAGGGCGGTGGGGGTTGCGGTGCTGCGCCTGTCCCCAGCCGAGCGGACCGGACGGGCCGGCCGCAAGGAGCCCGGACCCCCAGGGTCCCGGGAGGGGCCTGCGTCTCATCCCGTGGATTCCCCCGCCACCACTCACCCAGGAAGACCCACCGCCCCCCGCTCCCCCTCTGCCCCCCGGGGTGGCAGCGCAGCGGCCACTCATTGAGAGGGCTGAGGCGGCAGGGGGGTCGGACCCCAGGAGAACACTGACGAGCCTCCAAGCCCGGGTGCGGCCCCGGGCAGCTGACGGGGGGCCGACAGGGGCACCACATTGGGGGGGCGCCGAGTCCGCCACAGCGCACAGGTGGGGGGGGGGGGGGGCCTGGGCCCATGGGGAGGTGAGGGCCACCAGAGAGGCCCGTGGCAACGTTCAGGCCCGGGCGGACCCGGGAGACCGAGGGAGACGGGTCGGGCGGGAGGAGAAGGCCAGACGGGGAGAAGAAAAAATAGCGGGGGGCGAGGGGAGACGGGCGGGGGGGCTGGGGGGAAAGTGGGGCTCGGGGACAAAGTGGGGCCGGGCGCCAAAGGCCGGGAGGGGGAAGGGGGAGGCCGGGAGGAGAAAGGGGGCCGAGGCAGAAGCAGGGGCCGGGAAGCCAGCTGACGGGCCGCGAAATGGGGGACATGGGACAAAGGGGGAGGCCCGGAGAAAGGGACTACAGCGAAAAAAGGCCGGGCCCGGGAACAGTGGTCGGCGAGAGGAAAAGGTCCCACGAGGGCTAAGGGGGCTGTGGGGGCGAGGCAACGAGGGGACGGGGCCGGGAAAAGGGGATGCCCACAGCGGAGGAGAGGCCCGGACACAAAACGGAGCGGCCGAGGAGCAAAGGGTTCACCGGGAGCAGAGGTTGGGCCGGGAGCAAAGGTCAGGCCCGCAGAAAAGGTTAATCCGGAAGAAAAAGGTCAGGTCGGGAGCATAGCTCAAGCCGCGGGCAGAGGTCAAGCCGGAAGAAAAGATCAGGCCGGGAGCAAAGGGCGGCCGGGGGCAGAGGTTTAACCGGGAGCAGAGGTTTAGCCGGGAGAAAAGATCAGGCCGGGAGCAAAGGGCAGACCGCCGCAAAGGTGGAGCCGCGGGTAAAGGTCAGGCCGGCAGAACAGGTTTAGCTGACAGAAAAGGTCAGGCCGGGAACAGAGGTTTGGCCGGGAGAAAAGATCGGGCCGGGAGCAAAGGGCAGGCCCGCAGAAAAGGTTAATCCCGAGAAAAAGGTGAGGTTGGGAGCACAGGTCAGGCCAGGAACAGAGGTTTGGCTGGGAGAAATATTAGGCGGGGAGCAAAGGTCGCGCCGGGAGCACAGGTATAGCCGGGAGCAGAGGTTTGGACGGGAGGAAAGATCAGGCTGGAGGCAAAGCGCAGACCCGCAGAAGAGGTTTAGCTGAGAGAAAGGTCATGCCGGGAACAGAGGTTTAGCCGGGAGAAATGATCAGGCCGGGAGCAAAGGGCGGGCCGGGGGGAGAGGTTTAACCGGGAGCAGAGGTTTAGCCGGGAGAAAAGGTCAGGCCGGGAGCAAAGGGCGGGCCGCGGGCAGAGGTTTAAACGGGAGCAGAGTCTTAGCCGGGAGAAAAGATCAGGCCGGGAGCAAAGGGCGGGCCGGGGGCAGGGGTTTAACCGGGAGCAGAGGTTTAGCCGGGAGAAAAGATCAGGCCGGGAGAAAAGGGCGGGCCGGGGGGAGAGGTTTAACCGGGAGCAGAGGTTTAGCCGGGAGAAAAGATCGGGCTGGGAGCAAAGGGCGGGCCGGGGGCAGAGGTTTAACCGGGAGCAAATATCAGGCCGGGAGCAAAGGGCGTGGCGGGGGCAGAGGTGTAACCCGGACCAGAGGTTTAGCCGGGAGAAAAGATCAGGCCGGGAGCAAAGCGCGGGCCGGGGGCAGAGGTTTAAACGGGAGCAGAGTTTTAGCCGGAAGAAAAGATCAGGCCGGGAGCAAAGGTTGGCCTGCGGCAGAGGTTTTAACCGGGAGCAGAGTTTAGCCGGAGAAAAGATTACGCGGGAGCAAAGGGCGGGCCGGGGGGAGAGGATTAACTGGGAGCAGAGGTTTAGCGGGGAGAAGAGATCAGGCCGGGAGTAAAGGGGAGTGCCGGGGGCAGAGGTTTAACCGGGAGCAGAGGTTTAGCCGGGAGAAAAGATCAGGCTGGGAGAAAAGGGCGGGCCGGGGGCAGAGGTTTAACCAGGAGTAGAGGTTTAGCTGGGAGAAATGATCAGGCCGGGAGCAAAGGGCGGGCCGGCGGCAGAGGTTTAACCGGTAGCAGAGGTTTAGCCGGGAGAAAAGATGATGCCGGGAGCAAAGGGTGGGCCGGGGCCGAGGTTTAGCCGGGAGAAGAGATCAGGTCGGGAGCAAGGGGCGGGCCGGGGGCAGAGGTTTAACCGGGAGCAGAGGTTTAGCCGGGAGAAATGATTCAGGCCGGGAGCAAAGGGAGTGCCGGGGGCAGAGGTTTAACCGGGAGCAGATGTTTAGCCGGAGGCAAGAACAGGCCGGGAGCAGAGGGGAGGGCCTTGGGCAGAGGTTTAACCGGGAGCATTGGTTTAGCCGGGAGAAAAGATCAGGCCGGGAGCAAAGGGCGGGGCGGGGGCAGAGGTTTAACCCGGACCAGAGGTTTAGCCGGGAGAAAATAGGCCGGGAGCAAAGGGAGACCCGCAGAAAAGGTGGGGCCGGGAGGAAAGGTCAGGCCCGCAGAAAAGGTTAATCCAGAAGAAAAAGGTCAGGTCTGGAGCACAGGTAAGGCCGCGGCCAGACGTTTAGCCGGAAGAAAAGATCAGGCCGGGAGCAAAGGGCAGGCCGGGAACAGAGGTTTTACGGGAGCAGAGGTTTAGCCGGGAGAAAAGATCAGGCCGGGAGTAAAGGGCGGGCCGGGGGCAGAGGTTTAAGCGGGAGCAGACGTTTAGCCGGGAGAAAAGATCAGGCCGGGAGCAAAGGGTGGGCCGGGGCAGAGGTTTAACCGGAGAGAGGTTTAGCCGGGAGAAAAGATCAGGCCGGGAGCAAGGGAGGGCCAGGGGCAGAGGTTTAACCGGGAGCAGAGGTTTAGCCGGGAGAAAAGATCAGGCCGGGAGCAAAGGGTGGGCCGGGGGCAGAGGTTTAACCGGGAGCAGAGGTTTAGCCGGGAGAAATGATCAGGCCGGGAGCAAAGGGCGGGCCGGGGGAGAGGTTTAACCGGGAGCAGAGGTTGTGCCGGGAACAGAGGTTTAGCCGGGAGAAAAGATCAGGGCGGGAGCAAAGGGCGGGCCACGGGCAAAGGTTTAAACGGGAGCAGAGTCTTAGCCGGGAGAAAAGATCAGGCCGGGAGCAAAGGGCGGGCCGGGCGCAGAGGTTTCACCGGGGGCAGAGGTTTAGCCGGGAGAAAAGATCAGGCCGGGGGCAAAGGGCGGGCCGGGGGCAGGGGTTTAACCGGGAGCAGAGGTTTAGCCGGGAGAAAAGATCAGGCCGGGAGAAAAGGGCGGGCCGGGGGGAGAGGTTTAACCGGGAGCAGAGGTTTAGCCGGGAGAAAAGATCGGGCTGGGAGCAAAGGGCGGGCCAGGGGCAGAGGTTTAACCGGGAGCATTGGTTTAGCCGGGAGAAAATATCAGGCCGGGGGCAAAGGGCGGGGCGGGGGCAGAGGTTTAAACGGGAGCAGAGTTTTAGCCGGAAGAAAAGATCAGGCCGGGAGCAAAGGGCGGGCCGGGGGGAGAGGTTTAACTGGGAGCAGAGGTTTAGCGGGGAGAAGAGATCAGGCCGGGAGTAAAGGGCGTGCCGGGGGCAGAGGTTTAACCGGGAGCAGAGGTTTAGCCGGGAGAAAAGATCAGGCCGGAGCAAAGGGCGGGCCGGGGGCAGAGGTTTAACCGGGAGCAGACGTTTAGCCGGGAGAAAAGATCAGGCCGGGAGCAAAGGGCGGGCCGGGGGCAGAGGTTTAACCGGGAGAAATGATCAGGCCGGGAGCAAAGGGCGGGCCGGGGGCAGAGGTTTAACCGGGAGAAAGATCAGGCCGGGAGCAAAGGGCGGGCCGGGGGCAGAGGTTTAGCCGGGAGAAAGATCAGGTCGGGAGTAAAGGGCGGGCCGGCGGCAGAGGTTTAACCCGGAGCAGAGGTTTAGCCGGGAAACACGATCAGGCCGGGAGCAAAGGGAGACCCGCAGAAAAGGTGGGGCCGCGAGCAAATGTCAGGCCCGCAGAAAATGTTAATCCGGAAGAAAAAAGATCAGGTCGGAAGCACAGGTCAGGCCAGGAGCAGAGGTTTAGCCGGGAGAAAAGATCAGGTCGGGAGTAAAGGGCGGGCCGGCGGCAATGGTTTAACCGGGAGCAGAGTTTTAGCCAGGAAAAAAGATCAGGCCGGAGCAAAGGGAGACCCGCAGAAAAGGTGGGGCCGCGAGCAAATGTCAGCGCCCGCAGAAAATGTTAATCCGGAAGAAAAGATCATGTCGGCAAGCACAGTGTCAGGCCATGAGCAGAGGTTTAGCCGGGAGAAAAGATGGGGCTGGGAGCAAATGGCGGGGCGGGGGGCAGAGGTTTAACCAGAAGCAGAGGTTTAGCCGGGAGAAAGATCAAACCGGGAGCAAAGGGCGGGCCGGGGGCAGAGGTTTAACCGGGAGCCCGATGGTATAGCCGGGAGAAGAGATCAGGCCGGGAGCAAAGGGCGGGCCGGGGGAGAGGTTTACCCGGGAGCAGTGGTTTAGCCGGGGAGAAAAGATCAGGCCCGGGAGCAAAGGGCGGGTGGGGGCAGAGGTTTAGCCCGGAGCAGAGGTTTAGCCGGGAGAAAGATCAGGCCGGAGCAAATGGCGGCCCGGGAGGAGAGGTATAGCCGGGAGAAAAGATCAGGCCCGGAGCACAGGGATACCCGCAGAAAAGGTGGAGCCGGGATGAAAGGTCAGGCCCGCAGAAAAGGTTAATCCAGAAGAAAAAGGTCAGGTATGGAGCACAGGTAAGGCCGCGGCCAGACGTTTAGCCGGAAGAAAAGATCAGGCCGGGAGCAAAGGGAGACCCGCAGAAAAGGTGGGGCTGCGAGCAAATGTCAGTCCCGCAGAAAATGTTAATCCGGAAGAAAAAGATCAGGTCGGAAGCACAGGTCAGGCCATGAGCAGAGGTTTAGCCGGGAGAAAAGGTGGGGCTGGGAGCAAATGGCGGGCAGGGGGCAGAGGTTTAACCAGAAGCAGAGGTTTAGCAGGGAGAAAAGATCAAACCGGGAGCAAAGGGCGGGCCGGGAGCAGAGGTTTAACCGGGAGCCGAGGTATAGCCGGGAGAAGAGATCAGGCCGGGAGCAAAGGGCGGGCCGGGGGCAGAGGTTTCACCGGGAGCAGAGGTTTAGCCGGGAGAAAAGATCAGGCCGGGAGCAAAGGGCGGGCCGGGGGCAGGGGTTTAACCGGGAGCAGAGGTTTAGCCGGGAGAAAAGATCAGGCCGGGAGAAAAGGGCGGGCCGGGGGGAGAGGTTTAACCAGGAGCAGAGGTTTAGCCGGGAGAAAAGATCGGGCTGGGAGCAAAGGGCGGGCCGGGGGCAGAGGTTTAACCGGGAGCATTGGTTTAGCCGGGAGAAAATATCAGGCCAGGAGCAAAGGGCGGGGCGGGGGCAGAGGTGTAACCCGGACCAGAGGTTTAGCCGGGAGAAAAGATCAGGCCGGGAGAAAAGGGCGGGCCGGGGGGAGAGGTTTAACCAGGAGCAGAGGTTTAGCCGGAAGAAAAGATCAGGCCGGGAGCAAAGGGCGGGCCGGGGGCAGAGGTTTAACCGGGAGCAGAGGTTTAGCGGGGAGAAAAGATCAGGCCGGGAGCAAAGGGAGACCCGCAGAAAAGGTGGGACCGGGAGCAAAGGTCAGGCCCGCTGAAAAGGTTAATACAGAAGAAAAAGGTCAAGTCTGGAGCACAGGTCAGGCCGCGGGCAGAGGTTTAGCCGGGAGAAAAGACCAGGCCGGGAGCAAAGGGCGGGCCGGGAGCAGAGGTTTAGCCGGGAGAAAAGATCAGGCCGGGACCAAAGGGCGGGCCAGGGGCGGAGGTTTAACCGGGAGCAGAGGTTTAGCCGGGAGAAGAGATCAGGCCGGGAGCAAAGGGCGGGCCGGAGCAGAGGTTTAACCGGGAGCAGATGTTTAGCCGGGAGAAAAGATCAGGCCGGGAGCAAAGGGCGGGCCGGGGGCAGAGGTTTAAACGGGAGCAGAGTTATAGCCGGGAAAAAAGATCAGGCCGGGAGCAAAGGGCGGGCCGGGAGCAGAGGTTTCACCAGGAGCAGAGTTTTAGCCGGGAGAAAAGATCAGGCCTGTAGAAAAGGGAGACCCGCAGAAAAGGTGGGCCCGGGAGCAAAGGTCAGGTCCGCAGAAAAGGTTAATCCAGAAGAAAAAGGTCAGGTCTGGAGCACAGGTCATGCCGCGGGCAGAGGTTTAGCCGGGAAAAAAGACCAGGCTGGGAGCAAAGGGCGGGCCGGGAGCAGAGGTTTAGCCGGGAGAAAAGATCAGGCCGGGAGCAAAGGGCGGGCCTTGTGCAGAGGTTTAACCGGGAGCAGTGGTTTAGCTGGGAGAAAAGATCAGGCCGGGAGCAAAGGGCGGGCCGGGAGCAGAGGTTTAACCGGGAGCAGAGGTTTAGCCGGGAGAAAAGATCAGGCCGGGAGCAAAGGGCAGGCGGGGCCAGAGGTTTAACCGGGAGCAGAGGTTTAGCCGGGAGAAAAGATCAGGCCGGGAGCAAAGGCGCCGGCCTGGTGGGCATTAGGTTTAAACTGGGAGCAGAGGTTTGGCCGGGAGAAAAAGATCAGGCCGGCCAAGCAAAGGTGGGCCGGGAGCAGAGGTTTATCCGGGAGCAGAGGTTTAGCCGGGAGCAGAGGTTTGGCCGGGAGAAAAGGTGGGGCCGGGAGCCAGAGGTCAGGCCGGGAGAAAAATCAGCCGGCGAGCACAGGTTTAGCGGGAGCAGAGGTATGGACGGGAGGAAAGATCAGGCCGGGAGGAAAGGGCAGACCCGCAGAGAGGTTTAGCTGAGAGAAAAGGTTTGGACGGGAGCAGAGGTTTGGCCGGGAGCAGAGTCAGCCGTGAAAAAAGATTCAGGCCGGGAGCACAGGTTATGCCGGTGAGCAGAGGTTTGGACAGGAGGAAAGATCAGGCCGGGAGCAATGGGCAGACCGCCGAAGAGGTTTTAGCTGAGAGAAAGGTTTGGCCGGGAGCAGAGGTTTGGCTGGGAGCAGAGGTCAGGCCGGGAGAAAAGGTGCGGGCTGGGAGCAAAGGACAGGGCGGGAGCAAAGGTCAGACCCCCAGAAAAGTTCAGGTCGGGAGCACAGCTCAGGCCGGGAGCAGAGGTTA